>NC_134086.1:117519275-118144275 GCF_000715075.1 Nicotiana tabacum | reverse complement strand
CATATTTTTAGTATTAATTAGGGGTTAATTTGTTTTAGGACAAAATATGAAGAAAATAACAAAAATAGTTCACTTTTGCATTTTTAATTGTTTAATTGTGAATTCGTCCCGAAATAGTTTTAAAATAATTTTAGAAATCAATTAGTTTAATTTTAATTGTTGCAATTTTATAAAATCAGAAAAATATACAAAAATAGATAAAAGAAACAAATGAATTAAAAGAAAACAAAAAGAAATAAAAGAAAGGGCTGCCCACGATTTGGTCCATGCCCAAATCAATTCACCCGGACCCAACATTTTGTTCTTCTTTCCCCACGCCCCAGGCCCAATTAGTTCCCCCAACCCGGTCTGTTCTTTAAGCCACTAAAACGACGCCGTTTCTCAGTGCACCAGATCTCAGCCGTCGAGGTTGTTAGATCGAACGGCCTAGAAGCCCCCACTCTTAACTATATAAATGTCCGAACGGCCCCCACCCCCTATCTCTTCTTTCAAACCCCCAGTCCATCCCAAACCCTAAAAACAAGCCGCCCCATATCCTTCGCCGGAACCCTACCGCCGGCGAACACAACCTACGCCGATCTGTCCCAAATTCATACCATAGATTCCCCATGAATCCCTCTTTCTAACCATGTCGTTGGTGTCCCTTGAATCTTCTCCCATCTCCTCGAATCTTCGACAGAAGATTCTCTGGTCACGACGAGACCTACCCCAAATAACACCAAATAACACCATGTGACCGCCTGGGCCTCCTCTACCCAACCCCCATGGCCTTGTCTCTCGAATCTGTCTGGAAAAGCTCGAATCTCAGATCGAGGGTTTCTGACCAAAAACCTAAGGCAGGATCTCAATGATTTCGGACCCTAACAACCCTAACCAGGTGTTTTATTATGAGAACACATGGTTAGGGATGTTAAGGGTCAGAAATTTCGGAGATGAAAAAAAAACACTGGCCGGAGCTCTTCGTGGTCAGTGGGTTCGTATTGGTATTTTTCTTTCATCTTAAATTTCTTTTTCCTTTTCTGATTTTCTGCATGTGTGAATTCCTTGTTTAAATGTCTAGTTAATTTACATTTTAATTTTTGTCAATATTGCTCTAATCTTGTATCCCGATTTGATTAAGTCTAGTTGTTTGTTTGAATATGATCCAATTCCTGATACTAGTTCGATTTATAATTTGTTAATTAAGTTGAATTTTGCTTGAATCAATTTCTGTTTTTCTTTTAGTTAAATAATAATTAGTTCATGTTTGGCTTCAGTTTGATTAGTCGTCTAGCTAATTCTAATTAGTTTAACTTGTTTTGGTTTGATTAAGGATGATTTGGATTTTTTGGGAAACTATAATTGGTCTGTTTAAGGCTAACAGAGGGTTTGAGTCAGTCAGTTAGGGGTTTGAAGCTCAGCTTGTTTGGGTAGTAATTTCAGGCAGGGAATAAGGGTAGTTTAGGCATGGAAAAGGGTAGTTGTATTAAGAATAGTAATTTCAAAACCAAGATAAGGGTAGCATAGGTATTGCATAGGTAAAAGAATACCCTAGGGCCTTCTAGAATAAGACTTTAGTGTAGATTTCAGTAAACTTAGGGGAGTAACTTGAGAAACAAGGCAGAAGTTGAAGGACTAATAGGGGAAATCTGAAATTAAAAGAGGGAAATTATGTGAGCGCCATCTAGAGCATTCTACCATATTTGTTGCCTATAAAAGGCAACCCCAATGCCTGCATTGAAGGAAAAAAAATCTCCCAAGGAAGCTCCCGTCTGAATATTCAGATCTGAACTTAAAGTTTAAAATATTCAAAAATCAAAAAGAATATCACTGTTTCATTTCTTTCTTCAGGTTGTTTTCGAATTTCAGCTTTAATTCAACTTTCTAGTTCATCCCAAAATCAAAAACAGCTTGAACTCTTTCGTGTCTGTTCAATAGTTGAAATCTGAAAGTGCTTGGAATTATTTGAGCACTGGTGTTGGTTTATTTAAGTTGGTGTTGGGTTGTTCATCGAATGTGTGGATTGATGAATTCATTGCTGGTTGTATTTGGTGCTATTTTAGTTTTGAAAAGTTCCTTGGATCACTGATTCATTTCTGGGCTGAAACTGCCATTTGAAATTCCAAATCACTGTTGCTTGTTATGTTGTTGCTAACTGCTCTTTCTTCCTTTAATATTCTGATTTCCAGGTACACATTTTGAATTTGTTCTGATGTATCATCCCCCGTTGACAATATGAATCAAAATTGAAGCAAACTTTCTGCTGCAGAGTCGTAGTTTAAGTATTACTTGATTTTTGAATTAATGTTTAAATATGTCGGATGTGTAATTCAGTTGTTTCATTGTAGTTATATCCCTTGGTTAAACTGGTGTGACGCATATGTCTAGTAGTTGATTCATGTACCTGAAACTGAGCTCATTGGACTGTTGCATAGTGGATTCGAATTTGTTTTCTGCAAAATCAATAGTCGCAATTTAGGAAGATAGGACTCTGTGTTGACCCTAGCCAAAAAATGGAAGTTGAGTTAAAATTGCTAGAAACGGGTTTAATCTGCTTGTGTCAACAAGGTTATTATTTCCAGTTTGTTATTCATTTAGGAGTAGATAATTTCATGCTAAGTTGAAGAGAAATTTCACAAAATGATTCAACTACTGTTTCTAAGCTATGTGAATAATGAAAAATACAACCTCTTGTGCAACAGTTGATTTCAGTAGTTTAGCTTATCTGATCATGTTCATTGGAATTGTTTTTTTTAAAAAAAAAATAGTAGTTTGCATTAATAATACTATAGCAACTTTGAACTTTTGTTTTCATACTAGAGATCTTTAGAAATTGAGATTCAACACGTCAGTGTCCGAACGATTTGGATGAGTGCATATTGGTTTCCTTTTGCAAATGTTTAACTAATCCATCGATTGGCCCTTCATAGGGTTCGATCCATGGCCCATCTACGCTGTCTGATCTGGTCCTCCTGATTTGGGCCAATTTCAGACCTAATGACCGTGGTGGTAGGATAATTAGACCAACGCACATGGTGTAATTTGGGCTCTTTGGGCCCAAGACTGATTCCCTTCTTATTTCATGGCTTGAACTCGGATTCGAATCCGAGGCCTGAGGACTTGTATTTTATTAGAGATACAATAAATAGAAAAGGGAGGGCCATTTAGCGAATTTCACGGCCTTCCCCAAAATAATAATACACTAAACTTTTTAAGCACGACTTTAATAAAATTACATTCCTAAACTCGGGTGCGCATTGATGCAGCCCAAATTCAAATCTCAACGGAGTAGAAATGTATTAACAACCATGGGTGCATTGACTGCAACGTGGTTCGAGACGCACTTCCACAACGTTGCAATTCTTTTAAAATATAAATGATAAAAGCGGTTTACGAATAAGAGGCGCATAAGCTAGCATGTATTAAAAGCAGATAAAATCAAATACAATAGTTGAGCGACCGTGGTTCTATTCTATCGGGTTAACAGAATTCCTTACTCGGAGTTCTGGTTCGCGGACTGTTAACAGAGTCATAAATTTCCTCGGTTCGGGAGTCAACCGGTGACTTGGGACACCATTAATATCTCAAGTGGCGACTCTGAATAATTAATAATTAAATCTCGTTCTGATTGTCCTTTAATTGGAAAAACTCCTTTATGCCCTTACGGGGTGTAGGTGAAAAAGGAGGTGTGACACTAACTTCAAGTCCACCACAAATCTTCCCGAGCGTCACTTATCTTCTAGGATAAAAAAGTAAAATTAGTAGGATTCACAAAACAAAGACAGAAAGTAGTAAAATTTTAAATCAAGTTTTTTATGAAGATAATATAATAATTTTGCGCACCAAAAAGTGTCATGTGCACATTGACAAGTATAGTGACACCCAAAAAGGTGTTTTGTTCGTACAAATATTAAATAATTAAAAGAAGTTAAGATATAAAACCTAACTAGCTATTTCTGATTTCAACTGAAAAAAAGATACTCTAGAACTAGTCATATTTTGAAATTACTAAAAGGTAATTTTGATACCCAGAAATTAAACAAAATAATTGCTTTGTTTCAACATAAGAATATGAAATTAGAAGAAAAAAAGTTAAATACTTGAATACAAGCAAAGACTATACAAATTTACCTATAAATTATATAACATTACAACAACAACAACAACAAACCCAGTGTAATCCCACAAATGGGATCTGAGGAGGGTAGTATGTACGCAAACCTTACCTTACCCCTCCTAAAGCCAAAGTAATGCATTTTCCAAGCCAAAGTAAATGTGGATGATGATTTATTTTTGGCTTGGAAATATTATGTTTGTCTCTGTAATTTGCTTTTCAGTTATTTTCAGGTACTGTAAAGGTTTTATGCTGCTTTGGAAATCTTAAGGTCTTGTACTTATTAGGTTGAGTAATAAAAAGGTTTATAATGAATTTTGTTGAAAGGACCTCACAGTAATATGTATTCAATTTGATAGCTACATCTTCAAATTCCTCTTTTTCCCCTTCAATTGTTCTCCACACAAATAAAATGAAAGTACCTTTAATGTTGTAATTAAGTCTTTGTTGCACTTAGAACCATTAGCTTTTAAGTGCAGATCAATTCTACTTAGGCATTTACTTGCACAACGAATATTCTCACATATGGGGCATAAGCCTGGCCCCCTTAATAGTTTATAATCTCTACTCTTCGCCAAATATACAAGTGTTGGCTTGTCACAATCTGCTTAAAACCAACAAAAAGTTGCCAGAAGTTAACATACCCCTCTCTTCAGCTTAGGGCTATACCAATTTTTTGCTTACACATAAGCACCATAGAACAGTTCAAGAACCCAAAGTCGAACACAATACTAAAGTATCTACAGATTCTCCATAAAAAAGTATTGGAAAATAAATGTAGAGATAATCGTACAGAATGCACGTTCAAGAATAGTATGAGAAGTATATCAACCATCTTTTTACTGGAAAGCAGTACTAGACTTATAACTTACATTTGTCAATTTTGACTAACATATATGCAGTTCAATGAACTGAAACATGACATGGTTGAGAACTATTGAAGGTTACACACACTGTGCACCAACCAACTATTAAGGTGCATGGTGAAAATTACTGGAACTTTCTTTTAATCAAGTAGCTATTTATTCATCATCGAAGTAGTGATACCTTAATGTATGAAGAAGGTAATCAATTAAAGCTGGATCTAAATTTTGCATGTGAAACTTCACCTTTAAGGATGCTACATCCTAAACGAAGGGAATTAAGCTCTTTAAATGTCCTAAAGTAAATGGTCAAATGTATGGGCATTCAGAGAAATGGTCTTGAAAAATTTCGATATAGCGAGGAATTTAGCAGGGTATGAGATCCACGAAGGAGAAGTTTGAATCTTTGTGCATCTCCTTGCCATAAGAAATCCCTTCTCAACTTCTCTAGTTCTTTTTCCACTTTGGAAGGCATGAAGAACAAGGACATAATGCACTTGAAGTAACCGAAAACCAGCAGATTTTAAAGTTTCTGCCGTGCAACTTGAAGGTCTTGGTGCTTTGGATAATGCAGCTGCTACAAGGGTTGAGACAGTGATTAAAGATGTTGAAAAAACAACAGGTGTTATATCTACTGGTGAGGTTTTAAAATTTGGTGTCTATTTTGGAACAGGATGACCCTAAGGTTCACACAGTTGTGGAGAAGTTGTTGGATGTACTCGACACTCCTTCTGAAGTTGTTCAGCGAGTTGTCGCTACCTGGCTTTCTCCACTTATGCATGAAAAGCAAGTTAGTGAAGCGTCTTCTAGAAAAGCTTATGTATACCATTTAACTGTAACGAGCGTGAATGATTGCCAAAATTCAAGACTGTAATTCTTGAACAATCTGCAGTTAATAAACTCATGTTATTGCAGTAAAAGGTATTTTTTTGTTTGCTGTCAGACTACATAGACTCTATATAACATATATGAGTCAAAAGGATATAATTTGGCTTGGTTACTTTGTCTAGATCCTAAGGGAAGCTTTTACCAAACAGAACACACCTACAGGTGTGAAGACACAGCAGCAAAAGACTAGGGGTTCAGGTGATCGACAAAATGCTCTACAAACTGTCGCCAGTCCAAACAGATTTGAAATCCTAGCAGATGAGGAGGGTGTTGATATAAACTCATCAACTCTAAATGGTCCTAAACTATTGCAACAAGTAATTACAGCTAGTACCAGTGACAACAACAAGCGAGGCAGTGTGTTTTCTTCTAAAGAATTGAGTGTTCGACGTAATGCTTCGGAGAACAATTTAGTTGGGATTTCAAGCCTAAAACCCCACAAAAATTAACAGAAAACACAAATGAAGCAGACAAAATAAAGGTCCAAAAGGGTACTTAAATGTCTACAAATCTAAAGGAAAAAAAATCCATCAATAAAAAATCTATCTTAAAGAACCCACAAATAATTAATCACAAGAAAACTAACAAAATACACTTACCCAGAACCCAAATTAGTCTATTTAACCAAAGAAAAAAAATACACAAAGCAGACAAATAAAGGTCCAAAACCCCAATTAACAAAGTATACCCAAAAATTAAACAAAACAAAGTTATTTCTTTTTAGCCCAAAAATCTAAAATTATAAAAAATTCAAAACTTTGAGTATAAAACAAATATTGTACCGAGATACCCAGATATTGTACACAATAAAAGAATATTTTTTCATCCCCATTAGTAAGAAACTAGAAAAATTAAATCTTAAAGTATAAGAACAAAACTAAAAATTAAAAATAATAGAAAAGTTTTGAGCAAAGAAATACTTACCGATAGAGAAAGGGATGGAGATTTGCAATATATGGGTGAGAGTAATCTGAAGACACATGCAGCAGAGAATTGAAAGGAAAGAATCAGCTTATGGAAGCAATTAAGGTGAAGCTGTAGAGAGATAACCTAAAGTTATTTGCTTCAAGTGGACTGCACTTCATGGAGCTTGCCTAACGCATGATAACTTGGCCTAAAGGAACTTCTCTATGGCTAATAGATGCTTTATGTTCCAGAGGAATGCAGAGTCACACAGTCACCTCTTTCTACATTGCACAGTCGCAGGAAGTCTTTGGAATATATTTTTATATCTTTTTGGACTCAGATGGGTCATGCCACAAAACTTCGAGGAAGCTTTTGAGAGCTGGAGCCTTTGGAAAGTTGATAGCTCCACTAGGAAAATACGGAAGATGATACCTGCAACCATTTCTTGGACTATCGGGAATGAAAGGAATATAAGGTGTTTTGATGGGATAACAACTACTGTTCAGTCTCTCAGAGCTTTTTGCCTAGTGTATTTATATAGCTGGGCTTATCTTGCCCCTGTAGATTCTCCTGATAGCTATCTGAATTTTGTTAGCTCCCTAGTACTAAGCTGATTTTTTGCCTTTTTGTATTGGAGCTAGCAATTTTCATTACTTTTGTAACTCTTTTGCAGCTTCTTGATGCCATCAATGAAACCAATTACTTCATCAAAAAAAAGGTGAAGCTGCAGAGAGAGAAAAGAATCGGGGAAAAGACGATGATTTCATTGTCTTATTATATTTGGGGGGAAATATTTTCATTAATTCTAATATTTGGGGGGAAATTTTGAGTGAAATTTTATTAAAGAAATTTTTAGACCTTTTCCTATAATGGTTTCCTTACTGAACGTCTTTGGCATTATGAGAATTGGGGGAAATATTTTTTTAAGTGCAATTTTGGTGGAAAATTTTTGGGGAAATATTTTATAAGGAATTTTTAAGGTACGCTTGTAAAGTGTTGCATTTAATATGACAATATAATAACTCTTCAAAAATGTAGCAATACACCTAAGAAGCGTGGCCAAAAAATTTATATTTAGGCAATACTTAAAAAATATTGTCTTTATATTTAAAAGGAACGCTTTATAAGTGTTACCTTAAAATCCGTGGCCGAAGACTATACTCAAAGGCCACGCCTAAAAAGTGTTCCTACAAATACTTTTGACAACACTTTTTAAGCGCTGCCTAAATTAGTATGGTTGTGGGCATAAAATGTTGTAGTGTACCCCCGAGCTATATTCATCGTAGTTGACTGACGACCCCAAGTTAGCCAGTGTATCGACCTCACAGTTTTGATCTAAAGGGTACATGCTGCAGAGTCCATTCCTTGAATTGGTGCAAGATTACCTGCAATTTGTCCAAGTAGCTCTGCACCCGTTCTTCTTTTACTTCAAACATTTTGTTGACTTAATTTACGACAAGGAGAGAGTCGCATTTAAACCTGCAATCATGGACTCATACTCAGCTTCGTTGTTAGTCAATTTTACAATTCTAATAGACTACTTAATTGCGCTTCCCGCAGGTGGTTTCAACATGATATCGAGCTCATACCCCTTCGTGCCGGAGGCACCATCCGTGAATAGGGTCCAGATCCCGAATTAGCGCCGAGATGAGCAGTAGTTCCTTATCGACTTCGGGTATTAAGGCTAGTGTAAAGTCGGCCACGGAGTCTACCAAAATATAAAACTTTATGGTAGTTTGGGTCAGTACTCGATGTCGTAAATGCTAATCTCCATGGCCCATTTGGGCAAACAACCCGAGAGCTAGGACTTATGCAAGATATTCCTCAGTGGGTAAGAGGTCACGACACATATAGGGTGGCATTGAAAGTACGGTTTTAGCTTCTTAGTAGGGCTTAGCAAAGCGATTGCTAACTTTCTAGGTGAGGATACCTCGATTTCACATCACCTAGAGTTCTACTGGCATAGTAAATAGGAAATTGCATACCTTCTTCCTCCCAGACCAAGACGCCACTTACCGCCACCTCGGAAACTACTAAGTAAAGGTACAACTATTTGTCTACCTTCGGAGTGTGCAGTAGAGGGGAGCTCGACAGGTACCGTTTGAGTTCTTCCAAAGCTTTCTGGCAATTTGGAGTCCATGAAAAATTATTCTTCTTCTTCAATAGTAAGAAGAACCGATGGCTCTTGTCCGAGGACTATGAGATAAACCAGCCCAATACGGCTATACGCCTGATCAGTCTTTGAATTGCATTGACGTTGTCTACTACAGTGATGTCCTCTATAGCCTTTATTTTGTGAGGGTTAATCTCTATTCCTCGATTGAATACCATGAATCCTGCGAATTTACCCGAACCAACCTAGAATGCGCACTTCTCCAGGTTTAGCTTCATGTTATATTTCCTTAGTATGTCGAAGGTTTCATGCAAATGTTTCAAATGGTCATCTGCTCACATGGGCTTGACCAATATCATAAATATAAACTTCTATTGATTTCCATATTTGTTCTTCGAACATCCGGTTTACTAGGCATTGGTAGGTGGCACCGACATTCTTTAATCCAAATGGCACTACGTTATAGTAGTAGGTGCCGAATTTGGTTATGAAAGAAGTTTTTTTTAATCGCCCGGGTCCATCCAAATTTGGTTGTACCCGGAGTACGCGACAAGAAAATTGAGTATCACTTGCCCGGTCGTCACATCGCTCATTTGATCGATGTTAGGCAAAGGGATATAATCCTTTGGCCATGTTTTGTTTAGGTTTTTATAATCCATACACATCCTTATTTTATTTCCTTTTTTAGGAACTACTACTACGTTAGCTAACCACTTCGGGTATTTAAATTCTCGGATGGATCCTATTTTTAGAAGTTTGGATACCTCATCCTTGATGAATGCATGTTTGATCTTGGACTGTGGTCTCATCTTCTGATTAACTGGATGGAACTTCGGGTCCAAACTCATACCTCCAGTGGGATCCATGTCATGTCGAGATAGGACCAAGCAAAACAATCGGTGTTAGCTTTAGGAAAATCAATTAAGTTTTTTCCTAAGCTCGAAGGTTAACCTCGTGCCCAAGTATACGTTTTGATCCTGCAGATGCTCGATTAATCTGACTTGCTCCAACTCTTCAATCATTGATTTGGTGGCGTCGGTGTCATTAGGAGCTATGAATGATATCGGGAGGCCGTAATTGTCCTCCTTGTCTACCATTTGTTCTTATTGTTTCTTCAGTTCGGCTGAGGCTAGTATCAGTGATTACTATTTAATCTCTTCCTTTTTGGTCGGTTCCATGTTTCTTGATGTCGAAACTGCAGGTACGAGGATTACATCATTGATAGCAAACATCTCCCTCGCGGTTGGCTATTCTCTGTAGACCATTTTTACTCCCAGTATGAGAAATTTCAATGCTTGGTGCAAGGTCGAGGGTACCGCCTTCATGTTGTGGACCCATGGCCTCCCGAATAGAGCATTGTATCTTATGTCCCCTTTGATCACGTAGAGCTTCGTTTCTTGGATTTTTCCAGTTGTATTTACTAACAATGTTATCTCTCATTTCATGGTCTCACACACCACGTTAAATCTATTCAATATACAAACTGCTAGTACAATTTGGTCATGTAACCCTAATTGCTCTACGACCCTTAATCTGATGATGTTGGCCAAGATACTTAGATCAATCAGCACATGTTTAACTTGAGATTTATTGATAAGTGCATCATTGTGAGGTTGTACGATGCCCCCGACATCTTCGTCTCTGAACGAAATGTCTCCCTCCAGAACATAATCGTGGGTGCGTTTTTCCCTTGTGATAGATACTTTAGTACGTTTTATCATTGGCCCTTGGGGGACATCGACTCCTCTGATGATCATGTTGATCACGTGCTGAGGCTCCTATTTTTCGATTTGTTTGTTGGCAACTTCTCCTCTTAACTGTTGGCAATCTTCAGTCATGTGACCCTGAGTGTCGTGATACTTACACATCAAATTAGGATCTCTCTAGGCAGGGTCAGACTACAATGGTCGGGGCCACTTGGTCTCTTTGATGCACCCTATGGCTGACATGACGCTGGCAGCATCCATGTTGAAGTTGCACACCGATAATATCAGTGCTTCCCTACTCTTGAGCAGCTTGTCAAACCCATTTTGCTCATCAGACCTCAGCCACTAGGACCTCGACCACTTTTCTTCTCATTCTTTGTGAGGTGACGCCCGGATCCATTTCCCCCTTCGGTCTGTGCTATATGGTTGATACCGATATCGCATATGATGGGGTAAACAGATCTAGAAGGGGCCCCGAGTTTGTCGTTCTCTACCTTGATCTTCGACCGGTACTTGTTGTGGATGTCGGCCCAGGTTACCGTCGAGTACTCTACCAAATTTTGTTCTAGTTGTTGAGAGGCCAATGAACTTTGGTGGTTGAGCCCCTGACTGAATGCCTGAATGGCCCAATCATCTGCAACCGATGGTAGGTCCATCTATTCTATTTGGAATCTTGACATGAACTCCCTAAGCATCTCGTTGTCCCTTTGTTTAACCTTGAAAAGATTTGACTTTCTGGACTCGACCTTGATGGCCCCGGCATAGGCCTTTACGAAAGCATCTGCAAGCATAGCAAACTAGCCAATAGAATTTGGGGACAAGTTGTGATACCATATCCTTGCTTTATTGGATAAAGTTTCCCCAAACTTTTTCAGTAACACCGACTCGATTATCATCTTCCAAATTGTTCCCTTTGATTGCGTATGTATAGGAGGTCACATGTTCATTCCTATTTGTGGTCCTATTATATTTGGGGATGTCGGGCATATAAAACCTCTTGGGACTGGCTTTGGTGTCGTGCTCGAAGGAAAGGGCTTCTGGATAAATTTTTTGGAGTCTGATCCCTTCAATATCGGGGGTACTCCTGGGATCTCATCGACCCTAGAGTTGTATGTTTCCACCTTATTGTCATTAACCTCGATCTTTTTCTCGCCTGACTCCACCCGTTTGGTCAATGCTTTGAGTATCTTCATTACCTCAAAATTTACCCCGAGCTCGGCTTCACCCAATCTCTCGGTAATTTGTTCGTCTCTTTGAGTGCTTTCCCGGGATTGTTCGGGCTCGACCCTGTTAGGGGCATGGTTTTGATTCTGCAGTTGTGTTATTTTCGTTTGTTGAGCATGCAGCATTTCGAAAATCAAATATAAGCTCACCCCATCACCGTCACCTTAGGGGCTTCCCGAGCCGTTGGTCAGGGTCCACAGGAACACTATTTTGGGGATCAGTTAGCAAATTGATGTCGATAGCTGCCTGCGAGTTAGCATTAACTGGCGGCAAAAAGTACATCGTTGCTAGGTACCAAATTATTATTTTCACCATGATGGCCAGACTCAACGTCAACGTTCAAGTGAACAGACTGAGAGTTTGACATTTTTAGGTCGTCTGATAACTATGGATTCTAGTTTATTTTATACTCCTTTTTGCTTGAGTTTTGTATTAAAAATGTATACAAGTAATCACAAAAGCTTACATGTTGTGCTTGTTTGCAGAGTTTGGTAAAAAAAATGACAAGAAGTCAAAACCAGCTCAAAAATGAGTGAAACCTGCACAAGTGCCAAGAACAAGTCAAAGCACCACTGCAGCATAAAATCCATTGCGGCTGCAACAGACCAACCACGACCGCTGTCCATTTAGTGCGGTCCGCGGTGGATAAGTTCAGAGAGATGCAATCCTAGAGTTCTAAGCAGTGCGGTCCGCGGTAGATTCTTCGCGGCTGCGGTAGCCTCATTGTGGCCGCAGTCCATTTGTTGCGGTCCGCAGCAAGGGGATTGAGAGATCTAGGATTTTGGAAGTTTCAAGACACCGTGGTCCGCGGTCCATTCTATACAGTCCGCGGTGAATCCACCACGGCTGCGGTGCATTTTATGCGTTCTGCGATGGCCAGAATCAGAGACAAGGAAGTGAAGCCAAAAAGCCTCATTGCAGCCACGGGGCATTTTCCGTGGTCTACGGTAGCTCTGTTAGGGGTATTTTTGTCCAGAAAATTTGGCCTTGTATAAATACTTCTTTTTCAGATTTTTAGGGTATTTTTATTTTAGCAGAGCACGTGAACGACGGTTTTAGTTTATTTTGAGTAATTTGTAGCTAGTTTAATATTGAATCTTCAATTCTTAGTTTGTAATCATATTATATGGGTTATTCTTTATCCAAATATCTGATTATTTTCTATTATTATGAGTAACTAGACCCATTAGCTAGGGTTGTAGCTCAACCCTAGTGTGGGTATTTAATGAGTCTTTTATTTTAAGGCTTAGATATTTATGGGTGGTTGATATTTGGACTGATTTGTGTTTTCCATGTTGAATTAGTGGTTGCAAACACTAATTTGTGCCTTTTTGACTTGGGCTCTTCTTGAGAAAGAGAGTTTGAGTCTAGGAAAATCAGTCCAACAAGGAATTGGGGTGTATTCAAAAGATTGATAGCCCCAATTAAAGGGTTAAAACCAGAGATAGTAAAACCCGACTTGAGCATATATTGCTTGCACAATTTTGACACCCAATTGGTCTTGAGAAAGTCAATTAGGGCAAAGTCACTCAAGCTACCGAGAGGTATAGAGTGAGTAGTTTCGTGCATTGGCTATATTGAAATCCCCAATATAACAACTTTGCCTTAGGCTTTATAACCCGTCAAGTATTCACATAGGAGAAAGCCACTTCCCTAGTGCCCCCTTAACCATTTAGAAAACCTTACAAGCATTTATACTTAGCTTAATTTCGCATATCAGTAGTATAAAAATTAGAAGTAACAAACAAAGATGATTGGAAGTATAATCAAGAGCACTACACACTACTAGTTTAGATAGGAATCTAAATCCCAAACATTCTAGCTCCCTGTGGATTCGATCCCGACCTTCTCGGGTAAAAGCTGTTTCGACCACTCTCGCCACTCTGTAGCTGTGTAGTGTTGGACCCTATCACTTTTTGGCATCATTGCCGAGGAGCTAACGGTTTTGGCTATCTATCTAAATAGTTTTGTGTATTGTTTTTTCTTTCCTTCTATGTTACTAATTTGTGTGTGTTGCCAACTCAGGTACAAAATGGCGGCAAACAATGCACCTCTTGGAGATCTTCCACCGGGGGAGGAGGTAGATGACAATATTAATGATGAGGTACCTATAGTGCCTCAAGCTCAAAGGAGAGGCCGCCAGGCCAATGATAATGTTCTAGACCCTCTCCCGCCACTTCCAAGAGTGGCTCCTCGAGTGCTTCCAAACCAAGGATATGATAGCGCAATTGTCCCACCCCGGATCCGGGTAGGCACTTTCCAAATTACGAATGTGATGTTGACTTTGTTGGAGCAGCGAGGGTATTTCACAGGTGCTCCCCATCAGAATGCTTACAAACTTCTTAAGGGCTTCGTAGATACCTGTTGGGGGAGCAAGCAAACAAATGTGTCAGATGATGCATTTCGGTTGAGATTATTTCTTTTTCACTTAGAGGAAAGGCTTTGGACTGGCTTGAAAGGCTTCCCAACTATTCCATCACTACTTGGGATGAGTTGGCGGATAAATTCATTGCAAAGTTTTTCTCACCGGGGCACATGTCAACCTGTCAACCTTGAGGGATGAAATCTTAGCTTTCAAATAGGATCCTAACGAACCACTACATGAGATATGAGAGAGATACCAGACCATGGTAAAGAAATTTCCAAATAATGATATGACTGAGGCAATGATACAATAGACATTCTACCGGGGCATTAACATAACAAATCAGTGCATAGTGAACCAACTCGCCGGAGGCAATTTCATGAACACACCGTATGATGAGGCTAATGCAATATTAGATGAGATGGCTAACACATCCTCCGCTTGGCAAAGCAGAGCCAATGTGCCACAAGGTGACCCCACAGTCATTTACTTGCACAAAGAGATCCATGATCATGGACAGACAATAACACAGCTGACAACAACAATGAATCAGCTAGCAAAGGCACAATTATAGTAGGTTCAATCTCCATGCTAAGTAAATTCTATGGAGGGTGTCAACATGCTAGTGAACAAAAAAAGACAAAGAGGTCAACAGAACCAAAGGAGTTCGGATCAATATGACCAAGATAGTGGTGGGTTCCAAGATGATGGGTATGATGAGCAGAATGAAGAAGTGCAATACGTGAACAACAACAACGGAGACCCCAAGGCAATTGGGGAAATCAACAACAACAAGGGAATAGTAATTGGGGGAACAACAACCAAAATTCAAATTGGGGCAACCAGAACAATAATCATAACAATCATGGTAATTGTAGTGGCAACAACAACAACTTGGGTGAAAACAACAATCAGGTTGGTTAGAACAATAGCAATCAAGGAAATCAGGGTTAAGGCTTTCAAAGGGCCCTGATATATCAACAACTGAAGCCTGCAGCCACCCCCGCTCCATTTGAAGTAGAAGTGGTCACACCTTTCACTATGACAGTATCAACCACACCTCCCTTCAACTAAAAAGTGATACCCTGAGATTATGTTGCCGAGGCTCAGTGAAAAGGCAAGGCCAAGGTAGAGGAATCTGACGCCGTACAAGGAATGACTAGAACTAGAAGAGTCTATACACCTGAACATTTGGGAGGTCCAAGTAAGGATGCCACTACTAGGCAGCCTATCGTTGAGACTGGGCCAGATGACCTGTAGAGGAAAGTACAGGGAAAGGAGTATTCTGTTATTGACCATCTGAACAAAGTCCCTACTCAGATATCTATCATGTCACTATTGCAGAATTCAGAGTCACACAAGAACGTTTTAATGAAAGTGTTGAGCGAGGCTTATGTACCCAATAACATCACTGGCGGAGAAATGGCCAACATGGTTGGGAAAGTACTAGAAAGCCATAAGATCATCTTCCATGAGGATGAGCTACCACCTGAGGGGCTGAATCACAATCAAGCATTGCATATTACGGTATAATTTGAAGACAAGTTCATTGCTAGGGTCTTGGTTGATGTAAGTTCAAGCCTAAATATTTGTCTATTGGACACTCCGAAAAGGTTGGACAAAGGTTTACATGAAATATGGGCAGGAAGCATGAACGTGAAAGATTTTGATGGGTCCTAGAGGGCTACGATCGGGGAAAATCAACCTTTGCTTACAGATGGGGCTAACTTGGTTCGACGTCGAATTTCAGGTACTCGATATACCGGCCTCATATAATCTTATGTTAAGCCGACCATGGATTCATGCCACTGGGGCCATGCCTTCCACACTACATCAAGCCGTGAAGTTTGAATGGAACCTCCAGGAGGTAATCATTTACGGAGATGGAAGTAACCCCATTTACACTAGTCAAACCATCCCGGCCATTAGACATAGAAGAAGGCTAGGAAAGGAAACCTATTATCACATTTAACGTGTCAATGTCGTCGAGAAAGATAAATGGTGGAGTAACAAAATAGAAAGCATACTAGCATGGTCCGTATATGAACCCGGCAAAGGGTAGGGAAAGAACCTCCAACGTATCACCAAACCGATACAACTGAAAAATCATGGTACCACCTTTGGGCTCGGATACCAGTATACATGGCAAGAGTACAATGATTGGTCACCTCCATGGCGTGGACCATATTACCCTCTTGAGCAGCTAGTACCACGTTTGGAGCAAGTTTTCACCAGGCTGATACGATATGGGGGACCGCAGAAGAAGCACTAGCTGGGTTGAAGAATTTGTTCTTGGAGGATGAGAACATGGACTATGGTGCCATAATTGAGAAGGAAGAAGGCCTCACTATTCAGACTATGGAGAAGGGAGTTATTCTCAGAAACTGGACCGCCACACCATCCCGAGCTCGCCGAGTCCCTCGGTAGCTTGGCATAATTCACTCTATATCCATTCTAGGCATTTAAGATTTCTTGTAATTTTGTTTTAAGCTTTACTTGTTTCAAAATAAATGCTCGATTCATCGAGCCGTACTTTGTCTGGACAATTTTTAAGTTTTAATCAAATGCATTTGCTCTTTATTATTCACTACTATCTTTACATTTTTCCTTTCTACAACATTATTATTATTTTTTCTAATGAACCAGTGACTGTGACATGTAATGAGGCAACGCAACATGAGAATAGTGATTTAGAGTAAGATGATGAGATACCCGAGAAAATTGTCACGGAGGTTGAAAATTTTGAGAATAAGCCTAAGTCCAATCTGGACGAGATCGAAACAGTAAATTTGGGAGACGTCGAGATCGTCAAGGAGACCCGCATCAGCATTCACTTGTCACCAACAGAGAAGAAAGAGCACATTCGTTTCCTAAAAGAGTATGAGGACATTTTCGCGTGGTCGTATGATGACATGATTGGCTTGAGCACATCTATAGTGGCTCACAAGTTGCCTACTAATCCCATGTATCCACCAGTCAAGCAGAAACTCTGGAAGTTCAAACCAGATATGAGCCTAAAAATCAAGGAGGAAGTTACCAAGCAGGTCAAAACCAAAGTTCTCCGTGTGGCTGAGTACCTAACCTGGTTAGCTAACATTGTGCCAGTTCCGAAGAGGGATGGGAAGGTCCAAGTATGTGCTGACTATCGGGATTTAAACAGAGCAAGTCCCAAGAATTACTTCCCACTGCCAAATATACACATCCTGACCGATAATTGCGCCAAGCATGAACTCCAATCCTTTGTGTAGACATGTGATTTTTGACCCTCCCCAAGATCTTTTATATATTAGCGTAAAATATTTAGTTTAGGCATAATATAGATATTTTAAGTAATTTTGACTCTTTTACTTTATTTTAGTACAAGAAAACAAAAATTACAACAAATAATAATAACAAAATCACAAAAATAGGTTCATTTATGTTTTGTAGTCATTTTTAATTAAAAAAAATCTTAAAAATATATACAACAATAGTATCGTATTTTTATTTTAATGTGATATTTTGAAAATACCAAAAATAGATTTGTTTTAATGGTTAGTTTTATTTTAATAATTATTTGAATAATAGGAATAATTAAAAAATGGACGCATATTTTTAATCTCATTCGCGGTAAAAGAATAGAGCTTGGGCTCGAACAACCCATCTTTAGGCATAATTTTGAACCTAGCCCACAATTGCCAAGCCCATAATTCCTAGGCCCATACCCCTTAACCTAAAACCCTACCACTAACCTAGACCTATATATATTAAACAAAGCCTAAAATTAAAGGGGGGATCAACACAAATAGAGAGGGAGGAGAACGACAAAAAGCAATAGAAAAAGCTGCGCATAGAGAAAAAAAGAAAGCTAAGAAAAGCTGCGCACAGAATGACCCACCCTCTGACTTCGTCTTCTCCAAACGACCCTCCCTGAAGCTTCTGCTTCTTTGAACTCACCTTCACGCAAGCCTTAACCAGCCATACTCTATCGTCTCCATTACCTCACACATCACCCGGAACACAAACGCACACACAACGCCCCAGTGACAACGACCACACCAGCCGTCCCACCACCATAATCGTCGGTAAATCCCCATTGATGGCGAGCTTCTTAAAAGCTTCACTGTTATACTCAAAATGAGCAGATCTAGAGCAACAAAACACACACACTTCTCCTCTGCTGATTTTCTTTCTCTTTGATTTCGATTCGATTTTTGGTTTCAAATTCATGGAATTCATTTGTGTTTGAAAGTTGTTTTGCGTTCGGGTTGGTTCAAGGTCTTGGGTCGTCATTGTTCGTCGAGGTTCGGAATGGTGGTTCGCAGCTTCGGATGATTTTGATCGCTGTTTTGGATTCGATTGGGGCTTTGGTTTATTGACACCCTTGTAACTGTTGGAATTCTCATTAATCAAAGGCAAAATTTCAATTCGTGGCAGTTTCGGTTCAAATCGGGCCTTTACCTGGGTCAAAAATTCTGATGTTCTCTACTATAGGTATGTAGAAATGTACCTATTGTCCTGTACTTTGTTTTGTGGTTGCTGGCTAGTGTGAATTTCGATTTTGCAAATAATTACATTGTTGTTTTCATCTGCTCCGGTATATTTGTTTGCATAGATAGTGCATCCATTTGTTTCTCTTTTCAGAACTGTCTACGACTATATGTTGTTGCTGAATAGACTTTAATTAGCTGAGAAAAGGGAGGAAACTTGATGTTACAGTTGTTAGTTTGGCGTGAACCATGGATGACATAGCTCTTGTATCTTTATTGTAAAAATATATCTTGGAAGCCAACTCCAAACGGAATGAATGTTGCATAGGGTCCTGTATCTTAGCTAACTATATTACTGGAGACAAAGCATGTCTAACCGTGTATATATATATATTACTCAATCCCTTTAGTTAACCCAATAACCTTTGAATATTGTATTCACAAGATTTGGTGGTGCTTTTCAAATCATTGGTATACTTGGTTGCCTTCATGTCATGGGCTTCAAAATTAAAATGAAGCACCACTTCATTCTCGTTGTCTGCCTGAAATCGTAGCTTACAATTCCAACTATACATAGTAGCCTTGAATGAATTGATTCACTTTGTTATACTTGTGCTAGTTCACAATTTCTCTTTTTTTGTAGATTAGTATAGAAAAAATGGATAAATGGGATAATTTATTGGTGAATGTGAGGCGTGTTGTGCCAAATAAAATTCCAAAACTCGTGGCCCTCACTTAATTAATTTTAGCCCTTTAGAAATCGAGGAGTGCTATTAGTTGAATTTTCCATGCCCCTCGCAAACTTGAAAGTGCGTAGTTGCTTTAGGCGCGCTATTTAAATTAATTTACCTTCCTATATTCGGGTGCGCATTGATGTGGCCCAAATCCCAATCTCAACGAAGTTGAAGTGTGTTGACAACCACGGGCGCATTGATTGCGGCGCGGTTCGAAACGCATCTTCACGACGTTGCAATTCTTTTAAAAATAATTATAAAAGCACATAAGCTAGCATGTATTAAGATCAGATAAAATTAAATACAACAGTTAAGCGACCGTGCTAGAACCATTGAGCCCGGGAATGCCTAACACCTTCTCTCGGGTTAACAAAATTCCTTACTCGGATTTTTGGTTTGCGGACTGTTAACAGAGTCATAAATTTCCTCAGTTCGGGATTCAATCGGTGACTTGGGACACCATTAATCTCCCAAGTGGCGACTCTGAATAATTAATAATTAAATCCCATTCCGATTGTCCTTTAATTGAAAAAAACTCATTCATGCCCTTTGCGGGGTATAGATGAAAAAGGAGGTATGAGAGCTCTGGCGACTCTGCTGGGGACCGAACCCAGAATCTCTGATTCAGGGTTCAGAATTCGAGCTTAGATAAATTGTTGTATTTCATTGTATCTGATTTTCCTACATGTTTTGTGTTAAATGTGTTAAATGTTACCGCTTTGATATTAACTGAACTGTATATCAACTGTGCCGACACCCTTCTCTCTTCACCTCCGGGGATGTGCTTACAGGTTGGGACTCCCTATTCTGTTAGTGTCATACCTTGAAATAAAAAAAGAGGCCGGACAAGTTACGAAGCCGGATGGCCTTTTGGTTCCCGGTAAGTTGCCCCCTCCTCGACTTGAGTTGTCCGCTCGGGTACACAGTCTAGAACACCAACTCAGGATTTGAACATAGAATAACATGACTTCATGACCCTAGTAGGAACGGTTATTTGCATCATGTTACATTTGACTTAGGGGACTCAACACAGGGGTTGGATCCGTCTAGGACTAGCAACCTGAAAAGAAAAGACCGTCCTGATGCATCCTACTTGCACTGTACATATATTTGTTTCGAACCTGCATGTTGACCAGTTTCTGAATCTCGGGAATGTTGGAAAATTGAGAAGAAGAAAAAAAGAGAAAAGAGGGAAAACAAGAGAGAAGAAATATCAGTTAGGGAGTTAATTGATTATTTTAGAAATAAAAATCAATGACCAATTACTGGCGAAACTCTGCCGAAATTCTGGAAAAAAAAATGTTTTATTTTGTTTTACTAAAAAAAAAAGCAAAGAAAAATATAAAAAAAAGAGTCTTTTAATTTTGGAAAATTGGTTGTTGAAAAAGAAAAGGATAAAAAGAGTCTTTGTTTTAGTATGAAAAACATAAGTCGTTTCATTGTTTGTTGAAAAAGGAAAGGAAAAAAAAGTCTTTTATTTTTAGTTTGGAAAAATCGGTTATTTTATTGTCTGTGGAAAATGAGAAAGAAAAAAGAGTCTGTTATTTTTAGCTTGGAAAAATAGGCTGTTTTATTTGTTGAAAAGAAAAGGAAAAAAAAAGAGTCTTGTTTCTAAAAATAGTTTTTATTTGCTTATGAAATGCCAAAAATAAAAATGGACAAGAGTCATGTTTTAAAATAGTTCGGTTAATTCGCCCGAACTACGCATGGTTTGATTCTCACGAGGCGTGAGATACGTAGGCAACCCTTATCGGGTCCAACCTCCCCTTTGCAAAAATAACCAAAAAATATCAAACTTTTTATTTTTGTCACAAATAAACCAGGTGATGTCGTTTTTGTCAAAAATAGCCAAATGTTCCCAAACGGGACGTCGGAAGGCTGACTTTGCATAAACAGCCACCTTTGGTTGTATTTTGATTTTTGACCCGCACAGCCTTAAAATCTTCGCCCCCGAGGCGCAGGAAGGCCGTGTTTGCAATACCGGATCATTTATTTTAATTTGGAAAAAACAAGAAAAAGAGTCGTGGTCAAATGAATACTGTTCAGATTTTGGGTCAAAATTGGCATATAGGGGAAGGAATATGTCATTTTAGGGTTTGTATTTCTTTTGATTAGAGTATATGGGTCGTTTGATTTTCGAGTCTGTATTTCATCGTTAAGTTGGTCAGTTTTGTCGTTATTATAAAAATGGAAATTCCAAAAAAAAAATATTTTTTATTGTCATTTACCTTTTATTTGCAAGAACTACGCACGGTCTGATTCATGCGTGGTCGTGATACGTAGGCAATCCCCATAAGATTCGACCGCAACCAAAAAAAATGAAAAGTGAAAAATAGAAAAGAAGAATTGAAAAAAATGGAAAAGATGTTGTGAATAATGAGGACCGACCCAATCCATTCTAACATGTTTTGTTTTGAATTGTGAAGAAAGTTGAGGTGGTCGGTTGTGGTAAGCTGGAAACACAAGATCGAAGAAAAATGATAACTGACATCGAAGCTGTTACGAGTCCTCAAGAGACTCAGGGTCAGAGGATTCAACAAGGGTCTACTGTGGTTGAGGAAAATAGAACACTGAAACAACAAATGACCAAAATGCATCAAGCCTGGGCCAATGGCCAAGGACAGTCTAGTCACGAGTCACGATTTGCTACACAGCAAGAGCAGTACCACTCTCCCGAGTACCACTCGTACTCGTTTGAGCTTCCTGTAAACATCGAGAAGCCTACCCGAAAGAGAGTACAGGAAGAAATAACCCAAAGAGTGAAAAGATTAGAACAACGGTTGGAAAATACGCAAGCAATGGCAGGTCAAAAGAGTGTTGCCTTCAGAGATCTATGCATGTTCTCCGATGTCCACTTGTCGCCTGGCTTCAAGATCCCCAAATTTGAAAAGTACAATGGACATGGAGACCCCATAGCCCACCTGAAAAGGTATTGCAACCAATTGAGAGGTGTGGGAAGAAATGAAGAATTGCTTATAGCTTATTTTGGGGAAAGCCTCACCGGTGTAGCATCTGAATGGTTTTTGGATCAAGACACAGCTTGCTGGTACGTCTGGGATGACATGGCATGGGCCTTTGTCAAACAGTTTCAATACTACATCGACATCGCCCCAGACCGCATTTCCCTTTCTAACCTAAAAAAGAAACCAACTGAAAGTTTCAGGGAATATGCCATCAAATGGAGAGAGCAGGCAGCTAGAGCTAAGCCACCCATGGATGACCACGAGCTAATCATTGTCTTTCTACAGGCTCAAGAGTCAGATTATTTTCAATACATGACGTCCGCAGTGGGTAAATCCTTCCCAGAAGCAATCAAAATGGGAGAAATGGTGGAGAACGGTCTTAAGACAGGCAGAATTATAAGTCAAACAGCTCTCAAAGCTGCAGCTCAAGCTGTCCAAATTGAATTTGGTAACACGAATGAGAGGGATGAAGAAATCATGGTGATATCAGGGTCGAGAAGAGGTCCTAGGAGAACATCTCGAAGGTATGTGCAGCCTCATCAGGTTTTCTATGACCCCCCTAAGCATTACTATCCACCTCCGGACCCCCCATACTCGCCACCAATTCACCCAAGAAAGCGAGCACGAGTATCACAAAATCTCCAACAGCCTCCGCAAAATTTTCAATTACCTTGTAACCCACATCCAAGCCAGGTGTATAGAAGGGAACAAAAGTTGAAAGATAGTTTTACACCAATAGGAGAGTCCTATGCAAGCTTATTTGAGAAGTTAAAACAACATGACATGATTGCACCCATTCCTCCAAATCAGGTGGACCGACGTGCGAGAGCTTTGACTCATCTAAAAGGTGTGAATACCACTCCAATGCTCTGGGGCACAATATGGAAAATTGTCGGGATTTGAAAAGGGAGATAGAAAGGATGATCCAGGAAAATTTGATTCAAGACAGTGACACCCAGAATATCACGTTGCATCCCTTACATGAGGAGGCACACTTGGTGGGGATGATGCCCGGTGACATGCGGTATGAGAATACTCTTGGGAACTTGTTGACTGAAGTTGAAGATACTGAGGCAGATAATGGTCATGGCAATATGGATGGGAAGCTTAGTGGCTAAGATGCCTTGCTTGTAATTGGAAAGACGCTCCATTCCTAAGTCAGCTGGGGAGGAGCTTTGGTGGTCCATTTGGCTGTCATTTCTGTTGTCCGGATTATTTGCAGGGTTGTAATCCGGATATTGTCTTGTGTTCAAACCCTCCTATCCTTTCATTTTTGTCTAGCTTGTTTAGTCGTAGTGGTTTGTCTAGGGTTGTCTAGGTTTGTTTCAGTTCATTCTAGGGTTGCAATCCAGTTTGTTTTGTTTTTGTTTTGTTATTCGAACTATTTTATCGTTTGTCTAATGCAAATTCTGATCTGTTGTTACTCCCAATCATTTTCTTTGTTTAGTTCTTTTCTAACTTTTTGTTTTGCCTTTCGCCGGTTCTAGTGACATGACATGCACGCATAATTCTCAGTCTGATCTTCAAAAGTTGCGAAGCAATGAGACCATTTTGAAAACGATAAGGACACTTGAGGAAATGAGAACAGATTGGGACATTTTGAGATTGTTTGACACCCGAACCATGTGAAACTGGGGCAAGTAAAACATAAAAATCCCCGTAAAAGCAAGTTGCCCAAATTGACAGGGGGCCGGTCGGAAATGGCCGTCAATTCCGATGCGGTCAAGAGATGATGTGTATGGTTTCTTTATTCTGATTGTACTTGTTTTGTATTTGGCATATTTTGAAGTTTGAAATGACGAAGGCGTTTTGTTCTGCTATCTAAATACTTTACCCTTTTGTCAACCTCTTTGAGCCTTATTTTTTTTTCTTTCATACCCCTTTTTCGGAATCAATGGCACAATTAAAGTAATGCAAGTGCCGGAGATACGCAAATGGAAAAAGAAGGAAAAAGAAAAAAATGAAAAGGAAGAAAGGAAAAGGAGAAAGAAAGAAAGAAAGGAATAAAGGAAAAGAAGAAAAAAAAGAAAAGGGAAGAAAAGAAAAGAAAAGAAAAGAAAGAAAGAGAAGAAAGAAAAAGAAAATGAAGAAAAGAAAGGAAAAAGGAAAAAAAACAAAAAAAAAAAGAGAGAGAAAGAAAATCGCAACAACGTAGTTTCTATGACGTGAACTACGTTTGACTTGATCCCGAAAGGGTACGTAGGCAGCCTCTCTGAGGTTCAGTCATACCAAAACAAAAATCCAAAAGTCCCCAAGCAAGAAACTGGGGTAGAAATTGTGGTTGTTGTGAGAAGTTGGATTCCGAAAGTTGTAATTTTAACCCATTTTAAAATTGTTTTGAGCCTTTTATACCCTTTCTTTCTAACCCATCCAAAAGCCTACATTACGGTCTAGAGAAAGACCTTCTGATCAGTCTTTGAGAAATGCCAAGTCAAGCAGGTAAGGTAATTCATGTCAGGGGCAACACTCCGGTCCAAACAAGGAAAATGAAAATGAGAGAATCTTATTGATAAAAATCCTCATGGGTATCGCAAGGTGATGAAAGCTGAGAGAAATAAAAAAATGAGAGAGTCTTATTGGTGAAAACCTTCACGGGCACCTTGAGATGACAGTAAGTTGAGAGAAAGAACGAAGTGGGAGAGGTTGATGGTGAAAACCCTTTGGGCACTACAAGCCGAATAAGGAATGCGAATCAAATTGGATAAGCGGAGCAATGAAGCCCAGTTTCACGGCAAAAAGGAACAACAAGAGATGAACATCAGATTTGCTTAACAAAATAGGTCGCAGGTGCATGTGAAGGTCATTAGAGTCGGTATCCACATCCGATAGGTTTCTACTATGTAATTTTCTTGTTAGGAATCATCTCTTTCTATTGTCTTTTACTCTGTTCCTTTTGTTTTGTTTATTTCCCCTTTCTGAGTCTTTTGGTCGTAACAAGTGAGGAATGACTTCAAAATTTTCCACCAGCTTTCCAATTGCACAAAATGGGGTCACAAGTCAGGAAAAATGACAAGAGCACTGAGCTGGTGATAATCAACATACTTTGGGATCCTTATGAAACACAAAGTTTGGTAGATGTCGGTTCAGGAATAATGCAACAGATAGAGGGTATTGGGATTGAACGGGGAAAAAGGGTATTTTAGTGACACAGATGACGGGGAAAGCGGTTAGTCAGTAAACATGCAAGACCTTCAAGAAGAATCAATTGTCATAAAACATATGGGGTCAGATAAGAAGACTAGAAGTAATAATTGAGAGATAGTCGTCAAGAAGGGCTTAAGTTATCAGCCAAGTTTCAAAGATGGTCGGAGAACCCAAAGCATGGAAAGGAGAAAAGGAAAGCCATCCCAGCGGGAGTACCACAACCAACCACCGCACTTTTAAACTGACAAAATTTTCTTTGATTTGAAACAGGGGCATGGAAATGATATTGATGGCGGAAAGATATGCTACAGGAGGATTATCAAACTGGGGCAGAAAATTTTCTGTCATGTTGAATTTTTTTTTCGGGTACCCATCTAAAGAACATGAAGGTCAATACAAGTGTTTCAAAAAAAAAAGAAGAGAGGGAAGTAGTTTTCAGGAAAGAAACACCAGTTCTAAGAAAAGTAATTTTTGGAGGAATGAAACACTAGTTTTTAGGGAAGTGGTTTTTTTGAAGGAGGACAACACTAGTTTTAGGGAAGCAGTTCTGAAAGAAGATAATTCAAGTTAGTGGGTAGATAAAACAAATTTTGAAGGAAAATGGTTAAAAGAAATCTTAGTCTGATGAATTTTTCACCTAAGATAAAGAAATCTTAATCTGTTGAATCTTTCACCTAAGATAAAGAAATCTTAGTCTGTTGAATTTTTCACCTAAGATAAAAATCTTAGTCCGATGAATCTTTCACCTAAGATAAAGGCAGAAGTTGGAAAAATGAAAGGAAGGCATAATTTGGGAAAAGATGAAGGCAGAATTTGAGGAGAAAGAAAGGAAGGCATAATTTAAAGAAAGGGAAGGTAGAAGTCGAAAAAAAGGGAGAGAAAGGAAGGCATAATTTGGGAACAAGAAAGGAAGGCGGAATTTGAAAAGAAAGGAAGTTGGACTTTGGAAAATTAAGAAAATCGGGATCACGCAAAAATGGACCTAGTCTGATGAATTATCCCTAGAGTCACAATCTTAGTCTGTTGAATCTTTCTCCTAAGATGAAAATCTTAGTCTGATGAATTTTTCACCTAAGGTAAGGATAAAAATCTTAGTCTGTTGAATCTTTCTCCTAAGATGAAAATCTTAGTCTGATGAATTTTTCACCTAAGATAAAGACAAAAATCTTAGTCTGTTGAATCTTTCTCCTAAGATGAAAATCTTAGTCTGATGAATTTTTCACCTAAGATAAAGATAAATCTTAGTCCGTCGAATCTTTCACCTGAGAAGAGAATCTTAGTCTGATGAATTTTTCACCTAAGATAAAGTTTAAATTTTAAGATACATTGCGGTCTCTAAATTTTTAAAAGTTGCATTTCAGTCTCATCACAATTCAAGTTTTAGTTCTTATTAGTATGTGGTAACAAACAACCAGTTTGCCAAACTGGAGCAAAAAGTTTTCTTTGTTTTGTCTTTTTGCAGTCAAGAACTCGCCTGAAGAATAGAGGTATACAATTCAAGTTTCGGAAATCAGGAGCCCGCCTGGATAATAGAGAAATACATTCAAATTTTAAGCAATCAGGAGCCCGCCTGAAGAACAGAGGTGATACAATTCAAATTTTAGTTTTCAATCGACTTTTTTTTGTCTTCTTGAAGTCAGGAGCCCGCCTGAAGAACAGAGGCATACAATTCAAGTTTCGGAAAAATAGGGCGCTCACCTGGAGAACAAGGGAAAACAACTCAAGTTTCTAGGGAAGACAGTTTCGAAGGAAGACAGTTCGAGTTTCAGCGAAAATGGTTCAAAGTGTAAGGGAAAATAGTGTCAAGTAACAAGGGAAGACAATTCAGGTTCAGCAATCACACGCCCACCTGAAAAGGAAAAAAGGGAATGCAATTCAGAATGCAATTCAGAAGTTGATGAAGGATGTGAGCTGCTCAAGACATAGCCGAGGTCACAAGCACTACATGACCGGTCCTGACCCAAAAGCTGTAGAAGAATGAGCTAGCACCTGCAGCTAACAAGTGTCAAGGTTCAAATCTAAAGTCTGCATGAAGAACCATTCAAGACTCAAGATCAAGCTTCAGAAGACTTATAGATATGAATCTTGTAGCTCATAGTCGATAGGCTTAGCTAGTCTTTTTCATCTTTTGATTTTTGATGTAATAACAGGGACCGCAAACTGGAACCTCGACGGAACGGCACCTCGACCAGATCTCTACCTCGGCATACTCCATCACCTCACTCATTTCTGAACTACACGTGGCCTGATTCCTTTATAGCCAAGAATATGTAGGCAGCTCAAATGCCAGAGCTCGGTCACACTCCCTTCTCTCTTAGTCTTAGCCTCTCCAAATAAGGGTCGTGTCAAAAAACCTGTCTAGTCAGTCTTTGTCTGAAAACTCTGTACGTTTCCAGTCAAAGAGGGGCAGCTGTAGACATGTGATTTTTGACCCTCCCCAAGATCTTTTATATATTAGCGTAAAGTATTTAGTTTAGGCATTATATAGATATTTTAAATAATTTTGACTCTTTTACTTTATTTTAGTACAAGAAAAAAAAATTACAAGGAAACAAAATCAAAAAATAGGTTCATTTATGTTTTGTAGTCATTTTTAATTTAAAAAAAATCTTAAAAATATATACAACAATAGTATCGTATTTTTATTTTAATGTGATATTTTGAAAATACCAAAAATAGATTTGTTTTAATGGTTAGTTTTATTTTAATAATTATTTGAATAATAGGAATAATTAGCAAATGGACGCGTATTTTTAATCTCATTCGCGGCAAAAGAATAGAGCTTGAGCTCGAGCAACCCATCTTTAGGCCTAATTTTGGGCCTAGCCCACAATTGCCAAGCCCATAATTCCTAGGCACATACCCCTTAACCTAAAACCCTACCACTAACCTAGACCTATATATATTAAACAAAGCCTAAAATTAAAGGGGGGATCAACACAAATAGAGAGGGAGGAGAACGACAAAAAGCAATAGAAAAAGCTGCGCATAGAGAAAAAAAGAAAGCTAAGAAAAGCTGCGCACAGAATGACCCACCCTCTGACTTCGTCTTCTCCAAACGACCCTCCCTGAAGCTTCTGCTTCTTTGAACTCACCTTCACGCAAGCCTTAACCAGCCATACTCTATCATCTCCATTACCTCACACATCACCCGGAACACAAACGCACACACAACGCCCCAGCGACAACGACCACACCAGCCGTCCCACCACCATAATCGTCGGTAAATCCCCATTGATGGCGAGCTTCTCAAAAGTTTCACCGTTATACTCAAAATGAGCAGATCTAGAGCAACAAAACACACACACTTCTCCTCTGCTGATTTTCTTTCTCTTTGATTTCGATTCGATTTTTGGTTTCAAATTCATGGAATTCATTTGTGTTTGAAAGTTGTTTTGCATTCTGGTTGGTTCAAGGTCGTGGGTCGTCATTGTTTGTCGAGGTTCGGAATGGTGGTTCGCAGCTTCGGATGATTTTGATCGCTGTTTTGGATTCGATTGGGGCTTTGGTTTATTGACACCCTTGTAACTGTTGGAATTCTCATTAATCAAAGGCAAAATTTCAATTCGTGGCAGTTTCGGTTCAAATCGGGCCTTTACCTGGGTCAAAAATCCTGATGTTCTCTACTATAGGTATGTAGAAATGTACCTATTGTCCTGTACTTTGTTTTGTGGTTGCTGGCTAGTGTGAATTTCGATTTTGCAAATAATTACATTGTTGTTTTCATCTGCTCCGGTATATTTGTTTACATAGATAGTGCATCCATTTGTTTCTCTTTTCAGAACTGTCTACGACTATATGTTGTTGCTGAATAGACTTTAATTAGCTGAGAAAAGGGAGGAAACTTGATGTTACAGTTGTTAGTTTGGCGTGAACCATGGATGACATAGCTCTTGCATCTTTATTGTAAAAACATATCTTGGAAGCCAACTCCAAACGGAATGAATGTTGCATAGGGTCCTGTATCTTAGCTAACTATATTACTGGAGACAAAGCATGTCTAACCGTGTATATATATATATTACTCAATCCCTTTAGTTAACCCAATAACCTTTGAATATTGTATTCACAAGATTTGGTGGTGCTTTTCAAATCATTGGTATACTTGGTTGCCTTCATGTCATGGGCTTCAAAATTAAAATGAAGCACCACTTCATTCTCGTTGTCTGCCTGAAATCGTAGCTTACAATTCCAACTATACATAGTAGCCTTGAATGAATTGATTCACTTTGTTATATTTGTGCTAGTTCACAATTTCTCTTTTTTTTGTAGATTAATATAGAAAAAATGGATAAATGGGATAATTTATTGGTGAATGTGAGGCGTGTCGTGCCAAATAAAATTCCAAAACTCGTGGCCCTCACTTAATTAATTTTAGCCCTTTAGAAATCGAGGAGTGCTATTAGTTGAATTTTCCATGCCCCTCGCAAACTTGAAAGTGCGTAGTTGCTTTAGGCGCGCTATTTAAATTAATTTACCTTCCTATATTCGGGTGCGCATTGATGTGGCCCAAATCCCAATCTCAACGAAGTTGAAGTGTGTTGACAACCACGGGCGCATTGATTGCGGCGCGGTTCGAAACGCATCTTCACGACGTTGCAATTCTTTTAAAAATAATTATAAAAGCACATAAGCTAGCATGTATTAAGATCAGATAAAATTAAATACAACAGTTAAGCGACCGTGCTAGAACCACGGAGCCCGGGAATGCCTAACACCTTCTCTCGGGTTAACAGAATTCCTTACTCGGATTTTTGGTTCGCGGACTGTTAACAGAGTCATAAATTTCCTCGGTTCGGGATTCAATCGGTGACTTGGGACACCATTAATCTCCCAAGTGGCGACTCTGAATAATTAATAATTAAATCCCGTTCCAATTGTCCTTTAATTGAAAAAACTCCTTCATGCCCTTTGCGGGGTATAGATGAAAAAGGAGGTGTGACACTTTGTAGATTGCTTCGCGGGTTACCACCAGATTTGGATGAATGAAGAAGATGTAGAGAAGACAGCTTTTATCACACCGTGGGGTGTATACTATTACAAGATGATGCCATTCGGCCTGAAGAATGCTGGGGCCACTTACATGAGAGCCATGATAACCATCTTCCATGATATGATACACAAGGAAATAAAGGTGTGTGTGGACAATGTCATTATCAAATCCAAGAAGGCCGCAGATCACGTAGCCAACCTGGGAAAGTTCTTTGACAAACTAAGGAGGTACAATTTGAAACTGAACCCCGCAAAGTGTGCATTCTAGGTTCCCGCAGGAAAGTTATTGAGATTCATTGTCAATCGTCGAGGGATCGAGCTAGATCCATCTAAAGTCAAGGCTATTCAGGAGTTGCCACCGCATAAGAGCAAAAAGGGCGTGATGAGCTTCCTAGGACGTCTCAACTATATCAGTCGCCTCATAGCACAGTCCACAGTCATATGTGAACTCATCTTCAAGATGCTGAAGAAGGATGCTGAAACAAGTTGGACATAGTATTGTCAGAAAGCTTTTGACAAAATCAAGGGGTACATGTCCACACCACCAGTTCTGGTCCTGCCAGAACCAGGACGACCTTTTCTACTTTATCTATCTGTGTTGGATGAAGCCTTAGGATGTGTTTTGGGACAATATGACGAGACGGGAAGGAAGGAGCAAGCCATATATTACTTGAGTAAGAAGTTCACACCTTATGAAGCACGGTATTCTCTGCTTGAACACACTTGTTGTGCTTTGACCTGGACAACTCAGAAATTGAGGCACTACTTCTGCGCCTACACTACATATCTCATATCCAGGATGGACCCTCTAAAGTATATATTCCAGAAACCCATGCCGACCCGGATGTTGGCTAAGTGGTAGATACTACTAAGTGAGTTCGATATCGTCTACGTAACTCAAAAGGAGGTCAAAGGACAAGCATTGGTAGATCACCTTGCTGAAAATCTATTGGGAGGAGAATATGAACCCTTAAAAACATATTTTCCTGATGAAGACGTATCATTCATATGAGAAGACATTACTGAAGCATACGATGGTTGGAGGATGTTCTTTGACAGAACTGCAAATTTCAAAGGAGTGGGCATAGGAGCAGTTTTGGTATCAGAATCGGGTCAACATTATCCGGGATATTCCAAACTGAGATTTTCCTGGACCAACAACATGGCAGAATATGAAGCATGCATAATAGGGCTCAACATGGCAGTCGACATGAACATTCAGGAGTTGCTGGTAATTAGTGAGTCAGATTTGCTTGTGCACCAGATACAAGGAGAGTGGGCCACCAAAAATTCCAAGATATTGCCATATCTGCACCATGTGCAGGAATTGGGAAAGAGGTTCACAAAGATAAAATTTCGACATGTGCCCAGAGTTCAGAATGAGTTTGCTGATACATTAGCCACTTTGCCATCTATGATAGAACATCCAGATAAGAATTACATTGATCTCATTCCGTGAGGATCCATAATCAGTCGGCATACTATGCTCATGTTGAAGAAGAAACAGATGTAAAGTCTTGGTTTTATGACATCAAAGAGTACTTATCGAAAGGAGAATATACGGATCATGTGAACCACACTCAGAAACGCACACTCCGGAGATTGTCCAATCACTTCTTCCACAATGGAGGAAATCTGTATAGAAAAACCCCCTATTTGGGATTGCTAAGATGTGTCGACGCAAAGGAAGCTTCTAAGCTACTTGAGGACGTACATGCCAGGACCTGCGACACACACATGAATGGTTTCGTCTTGGCTAAGAAGATACTCAGTGCAGGTTACTTTTGGATGACCATGGAGACAGATTGCATTCAATACGTCCACAAATGCTTTCAATGCCAAGTGCATGCCGATATGATAAAAGTGCCGCCGAATAAGCTCAATGCAACAAGCTCACCTTGACCATTCGCTGCCTGGGGAATGGATGTTATTGGTCCGATTGAGCCCACTGCTTCAAACAGACACAGGTTTATTCTGGTAGCCATTGATTACTTCACAAAATGGGTAGAGGCTGCATCTTACAAAGCTGTAACCAAGAAAGTCATCGCAAATTTTGTCAAAGATCGTATTATCTACCGATTCGGAGTCCCCGAGTCCATTGTCACTGATAATTACACCAATTTCAACAGTGATATGATGAAAGCTATGTGTGAAACTTTCAAAATCAAGCACAAAAATTCCACAGCCTACAGACCTCAGATGAATGGAGGATACTAAGGAAAATGGTAGAGAACCACAAACAATGGCATGAGAAGTTACCATTTGCTCTATTGGGGTACTGCACCACAGTTCGCACATCAACCGGGGCAAATCCCTACATGCTAGTTTATGGTACCGAGGTTGTACTCACAACCGAGGTGGAAATTCCTTCTTTAAGAATCATATAGGAAGCTGAACTCAGTGATGCAGAGTGGATAAGGAGTCGCTATGAACAATTGGCCCTTATCGATGGAAAGAGGATGAACGCAGTATGTCATGGCCAACTTTACCAGAACAAAATGTCTAGAGCTTTCAACAAAAGAGTTAAACCAAGACAATTCACACCAGGGCAGCTGGTATTGAAGAAAATCTTCCTGCATCAAGATGAAGCCAAAGGGAAATTCTCTCCTAACTGGCAAGGTTCGTACATGGTTCACAGCGTACTAACAGGAGGGGCACTCGTACTTGCATAAATGGACGGATAACTCTGGCCAAAGCAAATCAATTCAGACGCAGTCAAGAGATACTATGCCTAGATTATTTACATTTCCCTTATGATGTAATTGAACTACGCTTGACCTGATTCCCATTTAAGATGGGATACATACGCAACCCTATGGGTTCGGTCATATCATAATAAAATTTTCATTTCCCCCAAGATCAGAAACTGGGGCAGAATTTTGAGGAGGGTTCTCAAAATTCCGGAGCAAGTCCAGCCAACGAAAACATATGTCAGACAGTCAACAATCAGTTAAGAAACTGGGGTAGAATTTTGAGAAGGATTCTCAAAATTCTGAAGAAGATTCAACAAGGCCTGTTATTCGCAAACAGTCAAAAGATCACCCATCAAACTGGGGCAGAATTTTGAGGAGGACCCTCAAAATTCAGATATAAGAGAGCTGTAATGCCTTTGAGATGTGTTATAGTCACTAGTTCATCTAAATGTATCAATATATTTCTGAAATAACTTTATTTATTTTCAAATTGCATATTTTCGAAAACTCTATTTTCATAGCAGTCAGGTGTCACCTAGGGGAACTCGAAAGGCGTTTAGAACATAGCAAAGCAAAGCCAGCCAACAAAAACACAAACCAACCTCCCCTTCACAAAACTTACAATTCTTCTTTGAACGTAGGCACATCCGACATAACGATAACATCCACATAGCAAGATCATTATCAATCAGGCCATCAAGCACCGAATATATCTCCAGCAAAGACATATACTACTCTTATTTGCTACATGCTCTTTTCATGAGGCTAATCATTGCCTCCCTACCTGCGTGAGGCTAATCCGTGTCTCCCTATTTGCATGAGTCTAATCCTTGACTCCATACCTACATGAGGCTAATCCCTGCATCCTTATTTGCATGAGTCTAATCCTTGACTCCTTACCTACGTGAAACTAATCCCTACCTCCCTATTTGCATGAGTCTAATCCTTGACTCCTTACCTTCGTGAGGCTAATCTCTGCCTCGATATTTGCATGAGTATAATCCTTGACTCCATACCTGCATGAGGCTAATCCCTGCCTCCTTATTTGCATGAGTCTAATCCTTGACTCCATACCTGCATGAGGCTAATCCCTGCCTCCCTATTCGCATGAGTCTAATCCTTGTCTTCATACCCGCATGAGGCTAATCACTGTCTCCCTATTTGCATGAGTCTAATCCTTGACTCCATACCTGCATGAGGCCAATCCATGCCTCGATATTTGCATGAGGCTAATCCTTGCCTCCCCATTTGCATAAGGACTAAGCACTGTCCCATTTCGCATAAATATTGCTCTATTTCTAGCACTATCTATTTATTCAGGCTAAGCTCTGTCCTCCATTTCACAAGACTGAGCCTTGTCTTGTTAACATCATATTATTACATATCATGTGCTGAAATATCGCCAATCTATCCAAAGGCGTCATAGTCTAAAAGGCATCATCCTCATAGCTGGAAGACACCATGCCATGGCCTAGGGATCCCTCAAATTTACATATCATTATTCAAAGGAGCCATAGTTCGAAGGCACCATTTTCATGGCCCGAGAACAGCATTTCATGGCTTGCAAATCCCTCATCGAGCAATTCATGGCCCAATACGTCATGGTCTAAGGACGTCATCTTTAAGCGTCCGAAGACAACCTTCATGGTCTAAAGGGGAATTTGCATCATGTTTAAATTTTCGCGAATATATGTTTGTAGCATCTTTTATATGCAGGTAACCAGTAAGAAACCGCTATCCTAGTAGGAGCGATATTGCTCTAGTTCCTTCAAATTGTCCCGAGCTTTAACTGCTCAACATAGCCGAAGCGCTTCGGCATCGCGTGTCCGTTCTTGCAATAATTTCATCGGCATATTCTATAGATGAATCCAGAACTACACATAGCCTGATTCCTGTAAAACCAGGGATATGTAGGCAGCTCGAAGACCGGAGTCCGGCCCCTGTCTTTCAAAGCATCCCGTCCGGTCAAAATTGGCCATCATTTCTTTATCCGAAAACTCTTTCATCCTTCCCGGGTAAAGAAGGCAGCTGTTGATACCCAATTTTTCCCTATATATTTTTAATATGCATAAATACTTTCAAAAACACATATATAAGCATGCACAAGGTTTTTATAATTTTTCTATAATTTTAAAGATTTTAAATTGATTTATTTCCTCCCCTTTTACTCATAAAATCTCCAATAATTATCCCTCAAATTATTGTTGTGGTAATTTAGTCATCTAAATTCTATATTTATGCCAAAAATATTGTTAAAATATTTTTAGTGTATTTTTATAATTGTAATTTATATTTTTAAAACTAATTTACATATAATTGCAATATTAGCCCTATTAATGTACAATTATATTTATGTGCATAAAATTGATCTTTTATATTTTTAAAATATTAAATATCTATTTTAAATCATTTTAGTATACAAAATTATTGTTTAGAAATCATCTATTATTTATTATAAATTATATAGCGTTAAATTGGCTATTTAAAACCTAGCCAAATTGCATTTCAATTTTAGCCTCAATTAAACCCAATACCCCAGCCCAATTTTGGATTAACATTCCCGACCTAGGCCCTAATTACCCCTACCTAACCCAAAACCCATCAGATCCTGGCCGTTGATCATCAACGACCCTCGTTCATTCTTTCCTTTTGAATTCTAAAAGACCCCCTAACCCTAATCACTTTTCCATATCCACCGCCCTAATATCCTCTCCTCTCTCAAAACACTCTCAACCTAACCCTAGTATTCAACCGATTCAACCGCCGACTTTCCATCTCCGGCTATCTCCAGTGACCTCTCATCGTCTCTTGAACCTTCAACGACTTCTCTCATGCCATGCTTGCCTTCTCTAAGGTCTTCAAGGGCCCAGGGTCATGCCGACTTGCATCTAGAGTTCGTCACCTGCCTGTTCTTGGCTACTCCAATGTGATTTCAAGTAAAATCATACTGTATTTGCAACGATCCTTGGGTTTTCTAAGCATGTTTCTTCATCTCTATATGGATTTCTTTCGAAACCCTAATTTCTTTTCTACGCCTCCTAGATTTGTACAGATCTGGGACGATTTGAGTTTGTTTCTTTAATATTTTACACTGTCCTTGAGATTCTTTACAAGAATAGTTGATTTTAAGTGTTTTTCACCTGCTTCTAAAACTAGGGTTTGCGGAAAAACTAGGGTTTGCGAAACTTCCTTTTAAAACCTTGTTTAACTGATGCTTTGTGTTTTAAACTTCTATTTCTTGCATATTTTGACTAATTCTATGGTTTTACTAGATATTCAACTCGTCTATGTTGAAAGCTCTAATTTTAGGGTTCTTTGTTTGGTTTTTGTGACTGACCGGTTCTCGTTTGAGTTTCTGTGACTATCTAGCCTCGAATATATTTCTACTGAGTTTCTTAGCCTAACTTACATCAATTCTATGTACTTGTATTCATCTTAACTATTCAAGACTCGCCTCTTTCTATCAATGTTGTTTAACCTTCATGTTTGCTAGAGTTGTATGTCAACTTTTTACTATCCATGTCTTACTTTATTTATATGCTAAACACTAGCTCATGACTTTCTCTTTGATTGATTCTGGATCCCCTATTTCATGGTTTGATTGGAAGACCTTCCTTTAAACCTTCGATTCCTACCCTTTTTATTCAATTTGATTGATTCGCTTACCTTGTCTGCATTGGTACTTTATTCTTACTGACTATCTCCTTAATTGGAGTTTTTCTGAACTTAGCCCTAATTGTTTACCCTATAATTACTGTATCTGAAATCTTTTTTTATTGGTCGTACATTGATTTATTTCCTTATTTGTATTTAACCCCTTAAATAAGGGAGTACTTGCATTGATTTGATTATAATTAGTACATGGTTCCATAATTATTGGTGAACTTTGATTCTTGCCTTATTTTCTGCCTATTTTCAAACTATAAATACCTTGCTCTTTCACTAACACAACACACGAACACATTGGTTCAAAAACTCTCTCTCACTCAAAGCTTTCTGCTCTCTTTTGTGTTACTTACTATTGTTCTAAGTTAGCCGACTGCAAGCCAAGGCTAACTATTGGGTTATGTTTCACTTTGTGTTTACTATCTCTTTAATTGTATGTTCTTGTCACACCTCCTTTTTGCGCGTCCGCCCCAGAGGGTTAAATGCGCGAGGGGAGTTTTTCCAATTTAAGTGACAATATTCGAAATGGGATTATTTATTTATTTCAGAGTCGCCACTTGGGAAAGGTTTGGCTTTTGGTATCCCAAGTCACCGGTTTATCTTGAATCCCAAATCGAGGAAAATATTCGACTTTCCAAATGAAGTCTGCGAACCAGAAATTCTAAGTAAGGAATTCTGTTGACCCGAGGGAAGGTGTTGGCACCCTCGAATCCTGTGGTTCTAGCACGGTCGCTTAAATTGTTATAATGGCTAAATATCTGATTTAAATACATGTTATGACTTATGTGCTTTTATTAAATTTAAACCGCTTTTATTATTATCATTTATTTTTATAGAATTACAACGTAGTGAAAATGCATCTCGAACCAGGTCACAATCAATGCACCCGTAGTTGTTAACACATTTCGACTCCGTTTAGATTTGAATTTGGGTCACATAAATGCGCACCCGAATTTAAGAAAAGTAATATTATTAAAACGCGCCTAAAGAGACTATCACGTTATTATTTTTGGGGAGGGTCATGAAATTCGCTAAATGACCCATCCCAGATTCTAAGTATTCAATATATACATTTATGAGGGCCCCGCAGTTTGTGCATCTCATTTGGCGAGGCTCGTCTCATTTTATGAAACGGGTAAACCTACAATGACTACATCTTTATTATGTTCGTCTCTAAGAAATGGAAGAAAGAAAATACATTCTAATTAAATTGCATGCTTGGCCAACTCCGGATTCTTGTTAATTATCTGATTAATTGTTTATGAGGCGGGAATTGTTTCGTGCCTTATTCCATGGGTGAACATGCTTTTAATTTGGTAAAGGGAATTGCATGCAAGATTGATTAAACGCTAAACTCACTCCAAACGCTTCTCAAGCTGAATTTAAACTAACCCATTTAAACAAGATTAATGGAATTACTTATTAGAGGACGCTACTAATGGTATTCGGAACTTGTCCTATAAACTGCCTAAGCGGGATCCAATAAAGTTGAAACTTAAAAGATTAAAACTATATTACATTTGGCAAGGTTAAAAGCCACCTGCCCTACATATTCAAAACATAACTGGAGAAGGAGTTCAAATTAACAATTATACTAAGTGATTGCACATTCCATGAATTATATAGCTACATCATGTATACTACTAAACAAACCACATATCGCAGTTTTAGACCAACTAAATTTCAATTAAGTACGAGCTCACTAATGTGTTCTCTATTGAGCTACAAACTAAAGAATTACACAATTTTAACAACATTTATAAAGCTGTAAGTAAAGCAGCGACTGATAAAACTCTTTTGCATCTTTCATTTCATGCTTTTAACTGTTACATCAGTATGAGATTCAAATGTGTACCTGGAAAGTGCTTACAATTGAAGAGGCAGAAAAGTCAGTAGAGCAGTAGTAGCATACACAAAGCAACAGTACAGCAGGACTAGTAAAACCAATAACAACAGCAGCATGAATCTCCAGGAAAGAATAGAACCCAAAGAAGAAACCAGTAGCTTGAAAAGTAGTGCTTAAAAATCAACAGACAACTAGGCTACCCGATAAATCCCAACAATACAAGAAGATTGCTAAGATTGCAAGCAGAGACAATAAAACAATAGTTTCTGATTTTGAATTTCTGAGCAGAAGACAAAACTGAAGTTCTTTGTTGTGAAACCTAAACTTTTAACACACTAAGGCCCTGAAAAATTCTTCTTTTTGGTTTAAAAAAAACTCTTGCTCTCTTTATGATTTCAACACTCTTTATCTTTTCTGATTTTTCAGAACTATTCTGTCTTCCTATTTTCAGAACTATACTTTCTGATTTTTCAGAACTCTCCTTCTCTGAACCTTTCCTTTAACTAATGGAAACCTCCTCCATTTATAGCCTAGCATCAGCCCATTCAACAGCCTATTAAAACAACTGAATCCCCTCCCATCTCCTCCTGTTTTTCCACTCAAGGATTAAAATAAAAACCCTTCCCATGAGATTCCCCTGACAGACCCTTTCTTTACTGCTAAAGTGGCCTGTCTTTATTAAATTAAGCAAATATGGGCAGTGTGGGCATGTCCTGACAGCACATGCTGTCCATTTCTACTCTAATTCCCTAACTTCTGACAAAACACATGTTGTTACTGGTTTACAGCCATTAAAGGTACTCAATATGTCATTAATCCCACTATTGGTCAATTAATTCCATTAGTTGAATCAATGTTTTAATACTTTACTGTCAGCCCACTTGCCTTTAAGCTTTTCAAAGCTTTTACAACCTTAAACTAACCCTGAATCCACTGATTATTAACCGTATTACCCTAAGTTCATCAAACTGAAAATCCAAACTAATGGGAGTTCAAATTCACAACTATCCTAACTGAGTTCCAACCTTTGTACTGCAGCCAACAAACCATTCACAGATAGTTTCAAACAATCAGTTAAACAACAATGGTTTGATCAATCATATGAAGCTTATCAGAATCAGGGCATTTGAACATTCAGTCCTATGAAACTAATCGACGTCGTTTATCTAATCGACTATACTAATTATAACGTGGAACAATTGGTCGATTAAACAAATAATACAAATAGGGCATCAAACTATTCTCGACAATTTGCACGACACAGGGAAACTACAGGCATTATTGATTCGACGATATCAATCCAATTGAAATATGTATACCACTATACGGATTCAACATAACAGAATAAACAATCGACCAAATAAAAGGTCTTATGGAGATGGAGAACAACTGACCACAGAAATCCCAAAATAAATAAACAAACTAAATAAACATGCCGATAAACTAATCTAAACTAAAATAGACAACAAAAGGGAAAAGTGAACAAACCAGAAAAGCTTAAACACAGATGACCCAGGCCCGAGCTTGATTTGCCCATTTGAGGTCGAACAGATCTTAATCGAGGTGTTCTCGACCGAAAACACTTCGATTACGGTCTATTAGACCCCAAACTTCCGTTTAAATCTAAACAGACTCCTCAAATTCTTGTGTTCTAGGGTTCGAATCTTCAGATTTGGGGTTTTGGGATTTGTGGGTAGATTCGGACCAAACCAAGCTTGGTTTGGTCATGAGGAAGGTCAAGGGGATACCTGATATGAATTTGGGGGGGTTTGGCATGGGTCGAGGTCTGGGCTCGAATCTTCAAACGAAGATTCGAGATGGTGGGGGAAGATTCGAACTGAATGGTTTGTGGATTTGGATTCAGGGTGGTTGAGTGGTCCTAGGGTGTTAGTCTGGTGGTCGACAGCGTTGATGTCGCCGGGTTTCAAACGAAAGGGGGCTAAGGCGGCTAGGGTTCTAAACCCAGGTCCGTCTCTGAAATGAGAGAGACAGAAGAATAGTGAGGAGGGGGGGTCTGACTCGGGGGGTGCGGGGTGAAGGAGGTAAGCTTATATACGGAGTGAATGGTTTGATATTGGCCGTTGGATCACCAATGATCAACGGCCTTGATCATTCCACTGGGGGGAACGGCGTCGTTTGGTCTCATGCTGGGAACGGATCAAACCGGGTTTCAGTGGGCCGGGTATCTAGGGAAGGCTTGGGAGCCATTGGATTGTAGGGGATGAACGGTTCCGATTGGAAGGCCCTATACGGCATCGTTTGGACATCTCTAAAGGACCTGGCTTGGACTGGGTCATTTGTATTGATTTGGGCCTGATTTTCTTTGGATTTTTTGGCCCAAATCCAATATTTCCTTCTTATAATTTAAACCAAAAATTCCTAAAACCAAAATTAAACTACCCAAATATTAATCAACATTTAACAACGGTTATCACATGAATTAAAGCATTTAATAAAATCACTACGACAATAAGAAATAGAACAGAAATACATATCTTGGGATCTTCGCCTTTTAAAACCAAATAATGGTTAATTAATTCCTAATAGTAGAATGATATCCTAAACTTACACACGATATATATTTTTGTATTTTTGTTTGATAAGACTAAATAAACACAGACAAAACCACAAATAGCTAACAAAATGCCACGTAAATTCCAAAAATTGTACAGCAAGGCCATTTGTTATTATTTTTTGATTTCTTTTGGAGTAATTGTTGTGTAAGCAAAAATCACGTGCTCACAGCTGCCCCTATTTGTGCGAAAACATGAAAAGTTTCCGTACAAAGATAAAGTTAGCGGATATGAGCGATTTTGCATATTGGAATACTCCGTGTGAAGCGCATTTTTGAAAGATTTGACCGAATCTTTGCTTCGAAGATTTCCTACATATCCTGGGCTAAACAGGAATCAGGTCAATGTAGTTTGGGAAACATTGGTAGCTGGGACTACCATGGGATTGCAATGTTTGCCGTTACTGCCGTTGCTGTTGCTACTACCGCTTTACTGACCTCCTTATTACAACCAAAGGAAATTGAAACTGAACTAACTATTTATGCCTGTCAACCGCTAGTTACAAGATTCCTATCTATAATTCTTTTGCAACTTGATCTTGGGTCTTAGCTGATTCTGCTTGTAGACTTCGATCCGAATCTTGATGCTTGCAAGTTGTAGGCGCCTATTTATTTCTGCTATATTGAGTGAGACGGGATTGGCAGAACTCGGGACCTTGATCAAATTTTGGAGCGATCCGCCCTTTGTTTGTTCCAATATCTCGGAACATCTTCTTTTGTCCTTTTCTTCTTTTCTTTATTCTGGATTGGGACTCATCCCGTAGGTCGTCTCGATCCATGCACCTCGAGGTCAGACCTGCTGAGACAAACAAAACAAACGAACGAAATTTTTCTGCCCCAGTTTCACTAGGAAAATTTCGTGAATTAATCGCCATAACAACTTACATAATTGATAAGGGGATTGGAAAACTCTAGTCTACAAAACGCAACTCAGGGATTGGAGTCCTAATGTCGCCGTAAGGTAAAAATGCTCAGTTCAGGGATTGGAGCCCTAATGCTGGCTGAATGGAAAAGTGCTCAACTTGGGGATTGGAGCCCTGATGTCGGCTAACAGAAAATAGATGCTCAGTTCAGGGATTGAAGCCCTAATGCTGGCTAAATAGAAAATGCTCAGTTCAGGGTTGGAGCCCTAATGCTGGCTAACAGAAAAATGCTCAGTTCAGGGTTGGAGCCCTAATGCTGGCTAACAGAAAAATGCTCAGTTCAGGGTTGGAGCCCTAATGCTGGCTAACAGAAAAATGCTCAGTTCAGGGTTGGAGCCCTAATGCTGGCTAACAGAAAAATGCTCAGTTCAGGGTTGGAGCCCTAATGCTGGCTAACAGAAAAATGCTCAGTTCAGGGTTGGAGCCCTAATGCTGGCTAACAGAAAAATGCTCAGTTCAGGGTTGGAGCCCTAATGCTGGCTAACAGAAAAATGCTCAGTTCAGGGTTGGAGCCCTAATGCTGGCTAACAGAAAAATGCTCAGTTCAGGGTTGGAGCCCTAATGCTGGCTAACAGAAAAATGCTCAGTTCAGGGTTGGAGCCCTAATGCTGGCTAACAGAAAAATGCTCAGTTCAGGGTTGGAGCCCTAATGCTGGCTAACAGAAAAATGCTCAGTTCAGGGTTGGAGCCCTAATGCTGGCTAACAGAAAAATGCTCAGTTCAGGGTTGGAGCCCTAATGCTGGCTAACAGAAAAATGCTCAGTTCAGGGTTGGAGCCCTAATGCTGGCTAACAGAAAAATGCTCAGTTCAGGGGTTGGAGCCCTAATGCTGGCTAACAGAAAAATGCTCAGTTCAGGGGTCGGAGCCCTAATGCTGGCTAATAGAAAAAATGCTCAGTTCAGGGGTCGGAGCCCTAATGTTGGCTAACAGAAAAATGCTCAGTTCAGGGTTGGAGCCCTAATGCTGGCTAAATGGAAAATGCTCAGTTCAGGGTTGGAGCCTTAATGCTGGCTAACAGAAAAAGTGCTCAGTTCACGGTTGGAGCCCTAATGCTGGCTAAATGGAAAATGCTCAGTTCAGGGTTGGAGCCCTTATGCTGGCTAACATAAAAAATGCTCAGTTCAGGGTTGGGGCCCTAATGCTGGCTAAATGGAAAATGCTCAGTTCATGGTTGGAGCCCTAATGCTGGCTAACTGAAAAATGCTCAGTTCAGGGTTGGAGCCCTAATGCTGGCTAACAGAAAAATGCTCAGTTCAGGGTTGGGGCCCTAATGTTGGCTAACAGAAAAATGCTCAGTTTAGGGTTGGAGCCCTAATGCTGGCTAACAGAAAAAATGCTCAGTTCAGGGTTGGGGCCCTAATGCTGGCTAAATGGAAAATGCTCAGTTCAGGGTTGGAGCCCTAATGTTGGCTAACAGAAAAATGCTCAGTTCAGGGTTGGGGCCCTAATGCTGGCTAAATGGAAAAATGCTCGTAATTCTAACTGACCCTCTTTTTTTGAGTTTTCTTCTTTTAGTAAAATGTAAAAGAGAATTTTGGGGAAACTTCCCTTTTGAGTGGATTCCTATTTGCCAAGCCGTTTCTTGCACTCACGTATTTCTTTTCTTTTTGGGCGACACCTGCTTCTTGCATGGTTGCCTTGGATCACACCTATTTCAATTCTCCAAACAAAGAACAATTGTCAGTTTGGAAATGCCGGTTGGTTCGGTGACCTTGATTGTTCCACTTGCTTTGTCACGTCCTTATTTCTGTTGAGAAACTCTGCCATCGATTGGATTCAACGGCGAAACCCTTTTTGACTGCCCAGACTCACGTTTCCAGATTTTTGTGATGATTTGCCCGTGTAAGGCTTTGGTTCTTCCATCCCGCTCTACTTGGGGATTTTTAGTGGGGATTTTTATTGGGGAGACTCTGTGGGGCTTTGTACAAGGCAGACTCGTCGGGGATTAGCTGGGGCAGACTCTTTGGGGAATTTTTACAAAGGGAGGCTCTGTGGGGATTTTTACAAAGGGAGGCCCTGTGGGGATTTGTACAAAGAGAGACCCTGTAGGGATTTGTTTTTTTTGTGTGTATGGGGTGGGCTTTAATTCGAATGCAGCCAACATCATGATCCATCAGGTTTGGACAAATGTACCACTGAAGCGGGGTATTTACCTCTTACGAAACGGAACTCCGTGAAACCGGCCTTGCCACCTATTCTTTCCAGTATATCTGGAACTTGGAGTTAAAATGAAAGGGATTCAAAGAAAAATAAAACAAAGAACGGAGAAAGCAAATTTTAGAAGAGAAGTGTCCCTTTCGGGACAAGAAAGACTTATCTGAGGGAAACATGCTGACTTTAAATTGACATGACATGCTTTTTGGACTGGACACCCGACCTTCACGAACTTGTATTTCCCCATGAACCAAAAGCGGAACTATGTTTCCAAACTGGTGGAACTTTGCCAAGACTTCCTGAGGTGGAATCATCCTTTCGGCCGACATCGCCCTTTGCGGGTTTTCGCTAGTCGACCTCTCTCATTTCTCTTCTTGTTGTCGCTTGATAGCACTCTTTGCGAGTTTTTGCTAAAAAAGCTCTCTCATTTTGGTTTCTCTACTCCCGTCGCCTCACGGTGCCCGAAGGTTTTCACTGACAAGACTCTCTCATTTTATTTCTCTCAATTCTGAATGTACTGGCCTCCAATCATGATATCTCTTGGCTCCCCCTACCTTTGGTAATTGATCAGAAGGACTTGTGCTTGGTAAAAGAATGGTAGACGAAACTACAACTTCTAAGCCGTTTGATGTGCCTCGGTTTCAATTTCAGGGTAAATGGGATTTTATTTTGGTGTGACTGAACCCCAGAGAGAGGCTGCCTACGTATCCTTTCGGAATTAAGTCAGACGTAGTTCAGGCTCAATCAATGTTTTGTTTTGTTTGTTTGTTTTTTTCTTCTTTTTTTTTTTGATAGGTAGCCAAAGAAATGTAACCGGCTCAAAGGGCTTGTAGAGAGAGTTGATAGTGTTTGGGGTAGTGGGAATAAAACCTTCATCATCTCAAATGTGTCAGGACCACTGGAGTATAACTCAGACATAGTACCTTTTGACTGCATCCGCATTCACTGCTGTTTCAGGATCATTTCCTTCAATATCACCTAGATACAACGCTCCTCTCGGTAATATCTTCCTGATGATGTATGGGCCTTTCCAATTTGGAGCAAATTTTCCTTTCGCTTCCTGGTGATGTGGCAGAATGCGCCTCAGTACCAGTTGACCCACTTCGAAATTCCTGGGTCGGACTTTCTTGTTGTAAGCACCGTCCATTCTTCGTTGGTACAACTGCCCGTGATAAACCGCAACCATTCATTTCTCGTCAATCAAAGTCAACTGCTCCAATCGAGTCTTAACCCACTCGCTATCTTCAATTTCTGCTTCGACAATGGTTCGGAGCGAAGGAATTTCTACCTCTGCTGGTATCACATCCTCGGTCCCATAAACCAAAATATAAGGGGTTGCTCCTACTGACGTGCGTACCGTAGTGCGATATCCCAACAATGCAAAGGGTAACTGTTCATGCCACTGTTGGGAACTCTGGATCGTCTTCCTCAAGATCTTCTTGATGTTCTTGTTTGCTGCTTCCACAGCGCCATTGGCCTTGGGCCGATAAAGAGTGGAATTCCTATGCGTTATTTTGAGCTATTCGCATACATCCCCCATCAAGTGACTATTCAGGTTTGTCGCGTTATCTGTGATGATAGTCGCAGGAATACCAAAACGACAAATAAGATTTGAATGCACAAAATCCACTACAGCCTTTTTAGTGACTGACTTGAGAGTGACAGCTTCCACCTATTTTGTGAAGTAGTCAATAGCAACCAATATAAATCTGTGTCCATTTGAGGCCTTCGGCTCGATCGGACCAATGACGTCCATACCCCAAGCAACGAATGGCCAAGGTGCAGACATGGGATGCAGTTCTGTGGGGGGCGCATGAATCAAATCACCGTGCACCTGACACTGATGACACTTTCGAACGAAGCTAAAACAGTCCTTTTCCATGGTCATCCAGTAATAACCTGCTCGAAGGATTTTCTTTGCCAAAACATACCCATTCATGTGGGGCCCGCACACTCCTGCGTGTACTTCATGCATGATCCTTCCCGCCTCCTCGGTGTCAACACATCTTAGCAGATTGAGGTTCGAGGTCCTTTTATACAATACCTCGTCGCTCAAAAAGAAACCTCCTGCATGCCGTCTGATAGTCCTCTTCTGATCTCCGGTAGCATGTTCGGGGTATTCTTGTGTCTTCAAGAACCTCTTGATATTGTGGTACCATGGCTGTGTACACGATCCTGCCTCGATTACGTTACAGTAACCGTGTCTTTCCCTGATTTGGATTTCCAAGGGATCGACGTGGGCGTTTCCTGGGTAGGGTAGCATTGAAGCCAAGGTAGCAAGTGCATCCGCTAGTTCATTGTGACACCGCGGGATGTACCTGAACTCTATTGACTTGAAACGCTTGTCGAGGTCCTCCACGTGCTGTCGGTAAGGAATAAGCTTGACATCCCGAGTTTCCCATTCACCTTGGGCTTGCCGGATAATCAGGTCAGAATCTCCCATAATCAATAAATCTTCAACATCATGATCGATCGCCATATGCATGCCCATGATGCAGGCTTCATATTCAGCTGTATTGTTCATGCAAAAGAAATGCAGTCTAGCTGTAGCAGGATAGTGCTGACCAGAGGGTGAGATCAAAATTGCCCCGATTCCTACACCTTTGACATTTACGGCCCCATCAAAGAACATCTTCCAAACATGAGCGTTTTCCGAGACTACTTCTACGGTGTTTATTTCTTCATCCGGAAAATAAGTACTTAACGGTTGGTATTCTTCATCAACCGGGTTTTCGGCCAAATGATCTGCTAACGCCTGGGCTTTCATTTCCGTGCGGGTGACATAGACTATGTCAAATTCAGTAAGCAATATTTGCCACTTGGCCAGTCTTCCAGTAGGCATTGGTTTCTGAAATATGTACTTCAAAGGATCCAACCTGCTTATGAGGTAAGTAGTGTGAGCTTGGAGATAATGTCTCAATTTTTGAGCAACCCACGTCAAAGCACAACACGTTCTTTCCAGCAGAGTGTACTTGGCCTCGTAGCCGGTGAATTTCTTGCTCAAGTAGTAGATCGCTTGCTCCTTCTTTCCGGTTATGTCATGTTGCCCGAGGACGCAACCGAAAGAATTTTCCAAGACTGTCAGATACAAGAACATGGGTCTATCTGGCTCTGGCGGGACCAAAACTGGGGGATTTGAAAGATATTCTTTGATTTTGTCAAAAGCTTCTTGACACTCAACCGTCCATTTGATCGCTGCATCTTTCCTCAATAGCTTAAATATGGGCTCACACGTGCTAGTCAGCTGGGCAATGAATCGACTGATGTAGTTTAACCTGCCCAACAGACTCATCACGTCTTTCTTTGTTCTTGGGGGAGGTAGATCTCTGATAGATTTTATCTTTGTTGGATCTAATTAGATACCCCTCCTACTTACTATGAAACCCAAAAGCTTGCCTGATGGGACTCCGAAAGCGCATTTGGCTGGGTTCAGCTTCAAGTCGTACTTCCTTAGTCTCTCGAAGAATTTCCTCAAGTCTTGGATATGATTGTCCCGTGTCCTGGACTTGACTATCACGTCGTCCACATACACCTCTATTTCTTGATGCATCATGTCATGAAAAATGGCAGTCATGGCCCTCATGTAAGTTGCCCCAACATTCTTCAGACCAAATCGCATAACCCGATAACAGTAAGTGCCCCAAGGTGTAGTGAAAGCAGTCTTCTCGGCGTCTTCTTCATCCATCAACACCTGATGATACCCAGCGTAACAATCTACGAAAGATTGTATCTCATGTTTTGCGCAATTATCAACAAGGATGTGGATGGTGGGCAATGGGAAATTGTCTTTGGGACTTGCCCTATTCAAGTCTCGATAATCCACACATACCCGAGTCTTCCCATCTTTTTTCGGCACTGGAACTACATTCGCCAACCATGTGGTGTACTGGACTACCCGAATCACTCCCGTTTTCAGCTGCTTGGTGATCTCTTCTTTAATTTTGTCACTTACATCAGCTTTGAACTTTCTTTGCCTTTATTGAACTAGAGGACAATCAGGGTGAATTGGCAATTTATACACCACTAGATCAACACCTAATCCTGGCATGTCATCGTATGACCAAGCAAACACATCTTTAAATTCAAAACGGAGTTGAATTATCGCGTCTCGCATTTTCTCGTCCGTGTGAATGCTTATTTTGGTCTCTCGGATTTCTTCAGGAGTTCCCAAATTAGCCGGTTCAGTGTCATTCAGATTCGGCTTAGGTTTATTCTCAAAGTGTTCCAATTCTCGGTTTATTTCCCTAAAAACCTCTTCTTCGTCATATTCTGGTTCTTGGTTCATTATTTCACAATTAAATAGCTCGTTGTGATCTGGGCGTGAAGTCCGCAAGCATGTCATATTATTTAAAGCCGCATTATTATAACTGAAAGAAAAGATAAAGGAAAAATAACAAAAATCAGAACAAAGGAAAAATGAGAAAACAATGATTTTTATTTTCTTGGAATTTGGAAGATAACAATGTTTATAACTCAGGAATTCAAAACAACAATTGAAGGGAAAAACATCCAAGTTATATCCTGGGGATAACTCGTGATGCAGGAAGGGTGTCAGGACAGGTCTACCCAGACTCCTGTCTAGTAGGGAATGGCGTGGCCTCCCAGTTTCGAAGCTTAGCGTTTGGCCCCACATATAGCATCTCAGCGGTGCTTGTGCCTTCTCCTGGTTGAACCATGTGAGCTTCGTAGAGCATTTCTCTCATTGTCCCACATATCTCCTCGATCTCTTCGGCCGTGAAAACCTCATCGTCTTCTTCTTCGATGTATTTTGGTCCGACGAAAGTTTCATATAAATCCGGCAATGGCCAAGGCAGTTTCCAACCCTCATTTTTCCTCTTCTTTGCCCACTCTTCATCTTTTGGAGTGGGTTGAAAACCTATCCCAAAAAGTTTCTTGGTGGAAGGCAAGGTGATGGGTTTCGTTATTCCTTGCAGTATTCGTCCGAGCCCTTTCCCTGGCCTGAATCCATGTCGGATCATTTCTTTAGCCACCATGATTGAGGCGTTGGACAAGAAAGGCTGGGGGCAAGGTCTTCCTTCTTCATACTGCTCTGCTAGCACAACTTCGAAAGCCTAATAAACCGTATGCTCGCTCCCTTCCCTTGGTTCAAGATATGGGATGGATGGGTCCCGATAAATAGACTGTTCGTCTTCTTCATGGACCATAATTTCCCGGTCTTCGTACTCAAACTTCACCATTTGGTGAAGAGTGGAAGGCACAGCCCCTGCCGCATGAATCCAAGGTCTGCCGAGGAGAAAATTGTAAGACGTATCCATGTCAAACACCTGGAAAGTTATTTCAAACTCCACTGGTCCTATAGTCAACACCAAGTCTACTTCCCCGAGGGTATCCCTCTTGACGCCATCAAAAGCCCTTACGCAGACATTATTGGGGCGGATTCTTCCGGTCCCAATTTCCATTCTCTACAGTGTGGAGAGCGGACAAATGTCAACACCTGATCCCCTATCCAACATTACCCGCTTGACGTAGTAGTCCTCGCATTTAACTGTCAGATGTAAGGCTTTGTTATGAGTTGCTCCCTTTGGAGGTAAATCGTTCTTGCTAAAAGAAACCTGGTTAACGGCGAAGAACCTCTCCGTCATCCGTTCCAGTTGTTCGACTGAGGTTTCAACTGGTACGTATGATTCGTTCAGGGTCTTGAGCAAGATCTTTTGGTGTTTGGCCGACCTCATCAGCAGAGATAGCATGGACACTTGCTCGGGGCACTTGGGTAGTTGATCTACCACTTCGTAGTCTGGCATTTTCATCTTTTGGAAGAAAACTTCCGTTTCTTCAACGCTTACAGGCTTCTTTGGCGGGAAGCGTCTCCATGTGGCGTTGTTCAACTCTTGAGTGTTCGAATACCTTCCAATGAAAGTATTCTCCAGAAGTTCTCCCATGACTTCTCTTCCATTGTACGTAACCAACATTCTTTGATAGTTCCACGGTATTGTGGACGGGTTTGTCATCGGCTTTTGTGGCACGCGTCCGATAACCACTGGCTCATTCAGCCACATAGGCCCTTTTTGGTACGTACATTGGTTTTGCCCTTTTGACTTCGAAGCTCTGCGGCTTCTCTACTCGACCTCGTGGAACATAAAGAACTTCATTCCTCACAGGCATCATCGTCACTGTCTTTTCCTCGCCCTTCTCTTTTGGCTCAACCTTGATAGTATTGTCCTTCTTTTCCCCTTTCTCTAGATTCGGGGTGGTTTTAGGCCTTTTCCCTACATCGACGATGGCGATTATAGCTTTTAAAGCAGGATCAAATTCTTTGTCCTCACAAATCATTCCAATCAGCGGCCCGTTATTGTGAGCGGGCAACGGGTTGTTAGTCACATTTGGGACCTCCTCGTCCCTTAGTACTATCTTCCCCTGCTCTATTAAATTCTCGACTACCCTTCTCAAAGCCCAGCAGTCATTTGTATCGTGCCCTTCTGCTCTTGAATGATAGGCCCACCTAACACCGGCTTTGTAAGTAGGTGATGCCGGATTGTGCCTTGTCTGAGGGACTGGCTGCAGGAAACCCAACTGGACTAGCTTTGGGAACAAAGTAGAATATGGTTCACCGATGGGTGTGAAAGTCCATCTTCTAGGTGGATCCTGAGGGCGGAAGTTATTTTGAGGAGGCTGTGGATTATAGTGGTTGCGGTAGGGAGGCTGATTTCTGGGAGGTGGAGCTCGGCCTCGATTGGCTTGCTGTGGCGGATGGACATAGGGCTGGGTATTCATGACCATGTAGGGTTGAGGAGCGTACGTCACATTTTGGTGGGGGTAGTAATGTTGTGGGGTTCTTTCTGGAAAACGGGGCCTGTGATTACGATATTCCCTTGCTTCTGATGCTGCCATGGACGTTTCTTCCTTTTTCTTCCCTCTTGTCATTCCTCCAGACCCGCTTTGGACGGCTTGGGAGGTCGCCCTTATGGCTGCCGGACTTAAGATTCTACCCGTTTTCAAACCGTTCTCCACCATCTCCCCGATCTTGATTGCTTCCACGAAAGGCTTTCCCATGGCTGACATCATATTCTGGAAATAGTCTGATTCTTGAGCCTGGAGAAAAGTAGTGACCATTTCTATCTCGTCCATGGGAGGTTTTACCCTCGATGCCTGCTCGCGCCACTTAATAGCATATTCTCTGAAGCTTTCTGAAGGTTTCTTCTTCAAGTTTGACAGAGAATTTCGGTCTGGTGCAATGTCGATGTTATACTGGAATTGTCTCACAAAATCTCTGGCGAGATCATCCCATATATACCATCGGGATATGTCTTGGTCCATATACCATTCTGAGGCTATTCCTACCAGACTTTCCCCGAAGTATGCCATTAGCAATTCCTCTTTGCCGTCGGCTCCCCACAATTGGTTGCAATATTTCTTGAGATGAGCAATGGGGTCGCCGTGCCCGTCATACTTCTCAAACTTTGGGGTTTTGAAACCCACGGGTAGGTGCACGTGAGGGAACATGCATAGATCGGTATAGGAGACACTCTTTTGTCCGCTTAAACCTTGCATGTTTTTCAAACTCTGCTCAAGGCTCCTCATTCTTTTTGCCATCTCATCTTGTTCAGCAGTTTTGGGGTTTTGATCCTGCCCAGGTGCAAACTCGTATTGGGGCTGTGGAGGATGAGTGCTGGTGGCGAACCGAGTTGGTTCCAGTGAGAACGATGGTGCTTGGAATGCGAATGAGGATGAGTCAAAATTTGGCTTGTGTGTAGCAGGTTGTGCCACGATCGGACAGGGAGGTGCAGTTAATATGTTCGTAGCTACATCTGTTGTTGACATCCGGGGATAAGAATCAGAGGGCGATCCAGCAGAGAAGGCCGAAATGGATGGGTACCCGAATGGGGTAGCCGGATAGCTTATGGGGACGTTGGAAGTCCCACTTGTCCTGGAGAACAACTCAGGGAACCCAGGGATAACACTTGGTGGCTCTTTTCCGTTATTCCAGTCATCCAACATTTCCAACATGCGGAGCCGCAGGATTCTATTTTCCTCCGCAGTTGCGGATTCGGGCGTGAGGACGGCCGAGATTGAACTTTCCTCGGAAATAGGAACTGTCGGCAAAGGAATTTCTGAAGACATTTCTATGCTTCCCTTTGATCTTGTGAAGTAAGTGTGAGTACCCACTCTTGACTTAACAACAGGTAATTGAACACTCCCTTTCGACCTCGTGAAGTATGAATGTGAGGCCAGACCTTCACCAAACCAACCGCCTTTTCTAAAACCTGGAAGGACTCAACAACAAACGAACGGTTAGTTCGAAACAAATAACAGATAGGTAATCTCACGTTGGGGCATAATGCACCTATACAGTTAAGTGAATTCCTACATGTTTGCAACGAAAGCATGCGTCATTCCGGCTTCTTTTTAGGCTTCCCCTTTATTGTTTTTTTTTTCATTTTTCTTTCTTTCTCTTTTTTATTACTGTTTTCAATATTTGCAGTTAAAATGTGACCGAATTCGATAAGGATTGCCTACGTATCACGATGCCGTGTGAATCAGATCATTACGTAGTTCAAAACAGATGAGTGTAAAAGAAGCACACATTTTATTACTGAACGATCGATTACAAACGACCACTCTCGAAAAAGGAAAATAACAAGCCTTGAAAGAAGTACAGACTCAACAGACTAATACACCTTGATGCAAAAGACGGACAGACTCGACCTATGGATACATTAAGGTTTCGAGAATTGGCGCCCGCGGGGTATCGTTCGGCCTTGCCGCGGTCTTAGGTGTGAGATCCCTTTCAAGTTGTTACAGCTCATGCATGGTCTGCTTGACATAACCCATCACTGCCGAGAGAATGGTAATGCTGGTCATGTTTTCACACCGTAGACACCGTCTGATGATGGCGTGGGCAATGGTCCTGATCTTATCTCTGGTTTGTTTTTTCTATGAGCAGGCGTTTTATCTGATCACTGCACGTTTTTAAAACCTGAGAATCCTGCATATGATGATTCTTCAGTTGCCTCACTTCTACCTTCATTTGGGCCAACAAGTCGTAACAGTATCTGCTCTCAATTTGGAAATCCTCGGCCTGCTTAACTGCTTTAACCTCAAGTGTAACCATCTCTCTCTTTATTTTGGCAACAGTTTTCTCGTGGTCGCATTTCAATTGATTCAAGTATCGGCGATGCTTATCTGCTCATGTACCCCACTGTACCTTGAGCTCTGCCATGACGTTTTCAGACTCTTCTAAATCATCTCGCCATTCCTTGACTTCACTTTTCAGCCCTTTTATCAACTGCTCGTCTGATCGACTCTTTGGTTGTTTATCAAGAGCCAGTCTCAATTTCTGGATTTGGGCCCTAAGTTCTTCATTTTCTTGGGTCAATCTATTCTTTTCGCCTCGATCCGCAACGATTTGCATACTGTTATTGAATTTCAGACTGTCAACTTGTTGCTTCAAATCACCGATCTCTGCCCGATACCCCTTTTCCTTTGCTAACCAGTTCCATTGCTCTTGGGATGACTCAATGAAATCTTTGAGATGAGGTCTTTTAGCTGGTCTCTCGCAGGACATGTCACCTCTAAACCAAGCGTGATACCCCGGAGCAACTTCCCCTTTAGTCGTATCCATCAGACAAGTGTTTGTTGTCAGATGTTGGCACTCACTCCAGATTTGGCGAACTTCTTCTTTGGGGAAACGACCGTCCGGACTGATTTCAATCACTTGGGTACTCAAGTCTTCATCTTTCAGCACTACTTGATACCTCCCAAGTTGCCTCAAAACCCAATATGGTGCATAGAGTTGGATGCTTTTAAGTCCCATCAACAGAAAGTGGGGCCTAGTTGCCGGCATGTATATGATTTCCTCAACAGGCAACCATCCGAGCGTCCACTGGATTTGGTTGGCATCCTTCGAAAAAGTCGCCCCTGGCTCGGCAAGCAGTGAGAGCCCGTAAGATGTCAGCCATAATCATAGGCGCCAGAGTACTTTTATCTTGGGTGAGCAAGGTACTGACGACCCCAATTACTTTTAGATCGATGTTTCCGTCTTTCCTTGGGAACACTATAAGACCCCAAAAAGCTGTCATAAAAGCCACCAGCCTGTGTTCGTCCCACTTTTGTCGGTTACCTCTACTGCATAGTTTGAAGTCTGGCTTATTGAACCCGCCCACGTGGCCGTATCTAGCATATATGAGGTGGAGACTGCAGAAACCTTTGGCAAGATCTGGATGGTGAAATGTTCGGGGTATTTTTAGTAAATCCAGAAATCGGTGTACCGTGACGGCCCTAGGTGCAATCAAGTACTTGAACCTTAACGGAGCTTCATCACTTCCGATGTATCCCGCTATTTCTTCCAATGTCGGGGTGAGCTCAAAGTCCAAGAAATGAAATACATTGTGTGCTGAATCCCAGCAAGTGACCAATGATCTGATAATATCACCCCGAGGCTGAATGTCTAGTAAATCCGGGAGATCTTTCAGATACTTCTTTACTTTGTCTTGCCCTTCCTTACCTAAGTTATTCCACCATAATCGCAACTCAAAAGGGATCTTTGTCATTATTGAAAAGGGTTTGTTTTGTATCGTGCTCATCCTGCACATTTATTAAGGTGATTATGCCAACGAAAAACTTTTATTGGACTCAAAAAATAAAACTATCTATTTTTTTCTTCAAGATTTTGTTTTCAAAATGATGGACTCGGTTTTCGAATGCGGCCTTTTAGCACTTCGGGAACGAAGATTTTAAGGCTGCAAGGATCAACCGGTCAAAATCAAAAAATGATGACCAAAGATGACCGTTTATGCAATGTCAGCCTTCCGCCGTCCCTTTCGGGAACATTCGGCTGTGTTTGACAACAAGAGCATCACTTGATTTATTTATTTATTTATTTTTCTTTCTTTTTTTTATTTAGAATGGTGACCCGATATTGGGAACATAGCCTCGCAGATCCTCGGTGACGAGGATCCTAAGGCCATTGGGCCACTTGGTCAAAATTTAAAAAAAAATGACCAAAATGGCTGTTTGTGCAAAGTCAGCCTTCCGGCGTCCCTTTCGGGAACATTTGGCTATTCTTGACAAAACGGCATCAACCGACTCATAAATTAAAATTCTGATATTTTGGCTATTTCTGAAAAAGGGGAGGTTGGACCCGATGAGGGTTGCCTACGTATCTCGCACCCTGTGAGAATCAAACCGGCGTAGTTCGGGCTTGATCAAGAATAGGGAAATAAACTAAACCCCTTCTGAATACAATCTTTTAAAGAAAAGGAGAAAATATTTTTTCTGGATTTTTATATTTTGTTTTTTTTAATTTATTTTTGAAAAGAGATGAAGACTAAAGAAATATTTTGCTTTGAATTTAAAACTTTTTTTTTCACTTTTTTTTTACTTTTAAATAAATATTTTTTTATTTTGAAAGTGATTAAAAGAATTTTTTTTATATGTTTTTTTAATAAATCAAACTAAAAGACAAACTTTGTTTTCATTTTTTTTTTTAAGAAAATTCCGGCGAGGTTTTGACACTACTTGGACATTAGTTTTATTTTTCCAGAAATAAGTAATTATCTTCCTACGCTTTTTTTTTTTTTAGAAACCGGTCAGCATACAGATCTGAAGCAAATAAATGCGCAAAACAAACGGGATGCAGCATGATGGTCTTTTCATTTCAGGTTGTCTGTCCTAGACGGACCCAACCCCTGTGTTGAGTCCCCTATGTCAAATGCAACATGATGCAAATAAGCGTTCCTACTAGGGATCCGACATGAGGTTCCGTTATACTAGGTTTATAACCTGGGTATATGTTCTAGACTGTGTACCCGAGCGGACAACTCGAGTCGAGGAGGGGGCAACTTACCGGGAACCAAAAGGCCATCCGGCTTCGTAACTTGTCCGAGCCTCTTTTTTATTTCAAGGTATGACACTAACAGAATAGGGAGTCTCAACATGTAAGCACATCCCCGGAGGTGAAGAGACAAGGGTTTCGGCACAGTTTATATACAGTTCAGATAATATCAACGCAGTAAACATTTAGCACATTAAGCATGAAACATGTAGGAAAATCAGATATAACTAAATACAACAATTTATCTAAGCTCGAATTCTGAACCCTGAACAAAATGTTCTGGGTTAATCCCCAACAGAGTCGCCAGAGCTGTCACACCTCCTTTTTGCGCGCCCGCCCCGGAGGGTTAAATGCGCGAGGGGAGTTTTTCCAATTTAAGTGACAATATTCGAAATGGGATTATTTATTTATTTCAGAGTCGCCACTTGGGAAAGGTTTGGCTTTTGGTGTCCCAAGTCACCGGTTTATCTTGAATCCCAAATCGAGGAAAATATTCGACTTTCCAAATGAAGTCTGCGAACCAGAAATTCTAAGTAAGGAATTTTGTTGACCCGAAGGAAGGTGTTAGGCACCCTCGAATCCCGTGGTTCTAGCACGGTCGCTTAAATTGTTATAATGGCTAAATATCTTATTTAAATACATGTTATGACTTATGTGCTTTTATTAAATTTAAACCGCTTTTATTATTATCATTTATTTTTATAGAATTACAATGTCGTGAAAATGCATCTCGAACCACGTCACAATCAATGCACCCGTAGTTGTTAACACATTTTGACTCCGTTGAGATTTGAATTTGGGTCACATAAATGCGCACCCGAATTTAAGAAAAGTAATATTATTAAAACGCGCCTAAAGAGACTATCACGTTATTATTTTCGGGGAGGGTCATGAAATTCGCTAAATGACCCATCCCAGATTCTAAGTATTCAATATATACATTTATGAGGGCCCCGCAGTTTGTGCATCTCATTTGGCGAGGCTCGTCTCATTTTATGAAACGGGTAAACCTACAATGAATACATCTTTATTATGTTCGTCTCTAAGAAATGGAAGAAAGAAAATACATTCTAATTAAATTGCATGCTTGGCCAACTCCGGATTCTTGTTAATTATCTGATTAATTGTTTATGAGGCGGGAATTATTTCGTGCGTTATTCCATGGGTGAACATGCTTTTAATTTGGTAAAGGGAATTGCATGCAAGATTGATTAAACGTTAAACTCATTCCAAACGCTTCTCAAGCTGAATTTAAACTAACCCATTTAAACAAGATTAATGGAATTACTTATTAGAGGACGCTACTAATGGTATTCGGAACTTGTCCTATAAACTGCCTAAGCGGGATCCAATAAAGTTGAAACTCAAAAGATTAAAACTGTATTACATTTGGCAAGGTTAAAAGTCACCTGCCCTACATATTCAAAACATAACTGGAGAAGGAGTTCAAATTAACAATTATACTAAGTGATTGCACATTCCATGAATTATATAGCTACATCATGTATACTACTAAACAAACCACATATCGCAGTTTTAGACCAACTAAATTTCAATTAAGTACGAGCTCACTAATGTGTTCTCTATTGAGCTACAAACTAAAGAATTACACAATTTTAACAACATTTATAAAGCTGTAAGTAAAGTAGCGACTGATAAAACTCCTTTGCATCTTTCATTTCATGTTTTTAACTGTTACATCATTATGAGATTCAAATGTGTACCTGGAAAGTGCTTACAATTGAAGAGGCAGAAAAGTCAGTAGAGCAGTAGTAGCATACACAAAGCAGCAGTACAACAGGTTTAGTAAAACCAATAACAACAGCAGCAGGAATCTCCAGGAAAGAATAGAACCCAAAGAAGAAACCAGTAGCTTGAAAAGTAGTGCTTAAAAATCAACAGACAACTAGGTTGCTCGATAAATCCCAACAGTACAAGAAGATTGCTAAGATTGCAAGTAGAGACAATAAAACAGTAGTTTCTATTTTTGAATTTCTGAGCAGAAGGCAAAACTGAAGTTCTTTGTTGTGAAACCTAAACTTTTAACACACTAAGGCCCTGGAAAATTCTTCTTTTTGGTTTAAAAAAAACTCTTGCTCTCTTTATGATTTCAACACTCTTTATCTTTTCTGATTTTTCACAACTATTCTGCCTTCCTATTTTCAGAACTATACTTTCTGATTTTTCAGAACTCTCCCTCTCTGAACCTTTCCTTTAACTAATGGAAACCTCCTCCATTTATAGCCTAGCATCAGCCCATTCAACAGCCTGTTAAAACAACTGAATCCCCTCCCATCTCCTCCTGTTTTTCCACTCAAGGATTAAAATTAAAACCCTTCCCATGAGATTCCCCTGACAGGCCCTTTCTTTACTGCTAAAGTGGCCTGTCTTTATTAAATTAAGCAAATATGGGCAGTGTGGGCATGTCCTGACAGCACATGCTATCCATTTCTACTCTAATTCCCTAACTTCTGACAAAACACATGTTGTTACTGGTTTCCAACCATTAAAGGTACTCAATATGTCATTAATCCCACTATTGGTCAATTAATTCCATTAGTTGAATCAATGTTTTAATACTTTACTGTCAGCCCACTTGCCTTTAAGCTTTTCAAAGCTTTTACAACCTTAAACTAACCCTGAATCCACTAATTATTAACCGTATTACCCTAAGTTCATCAAACTGAAAATCCAAACTAATGGGAGTTCAAATTCACAACTATCCTAACTGAGTTCCAACCTTTGTACTGCAGCCAGCAAACCATTCACAGATAGTTTCAAACAATCAGTTAAACGACAATGGTTTGATCAATCATATGAAGCTTATCAGAATCAGGGCATTTGAACATTCAGTCCTATGAAACTAATCGACGTCGTTTATCTAATCGACTATACTAATTATAACGTGGAACAATTGGTCGATTAAACAAATAATACAAATAGGGCATCAAACTGTTCTCGACAATTTGCACGACACAGGGAAACTACAGGCATTATTGATTCGACGATATCAATCCAATTGAAATATGTATACCACTATACGGATTCAACATAACAGAATAAACAATCGACCAAATAAAAGGTCTTATGGAGATGGAGAACAACTGACAACAGAAATCCCAAAATAAACAAACAAACTAAATAAACATGCCGATAAACTAATCTAAACTAAAATAGACAACAAAAGGGAAAAGTGAACAAACCAGAAAAGCTTAAACACAGATGACCCAGGCCCGAGCTTGATTTGCCTATTTGAGGTCAAACAGATCTTAATCGAGGTGTTCTCGATCGAGAACACTTCGATTAGGATCTATTAGACCCCAAACTTCCGCTTAAATCTAAACAGACTCCTCAAATTCTTGTGTTCTAGGGTTCGAATCTTCAGATTTGGGGTTTTGGGATTTGTGGGTAGATTCGGACCAAACCAAGCTTGGTTTGGTCACGAGGAAGGTCAAGGGGATACCTGGTATGAATTTGGGGGGGTTTGGCATGGGTCGAGGTCTGGGCTCGAATCTTCAAACGAAGATTCGAGACGGTGGGGGAATATTCGAACTGAATGGTTTGTGGATTTGGATTCAGGGTGGTTGAGTGGTCCTAGGGTGTTAGTCTGGTGGCCGACGGCGTTGATGCCGTCGGGTTTCAAACGAAAGGGGGCTAAGGCGGCTAGGGTTCTAAACCCATGTCCGTCTCTGAAATGAGAGCGACGGAAGAACAGTGAGGAGGGGGGTCTGGCTCGGGGGGTGCGGGGTGAAGGAGGTAAGCTTATATACGGAGTGAATGGTTTGATATTGGCCGTTGGATCACCAATGATCAACGGCCTTGATCATTCCACTGGGGGGAACGGCGTCGTTTGGTCTCATGCTGGGAACGGATCAAACCGGGTTTCAGTGGGTCGGGTATCTGGGGAAGGCTTGGGAGCCATTGGATTGGAGGGGATGAACGGTTCCGATTGGAAGGCCCTATACGGCGTCGTTTGGACATCTCTAAAGGACCTGGCTTGGACTGGGTCATTTGTATTGATTTGGGCCTGATTTTCTTTGGATTTTTGGCCCAAATCCAATATTTCCTTCTTATAATTTAAACCAAAAATTCCTAAAACCAAAATTAAACTACCCAAATATTAATCAACATTTAACAACGGTTATCACACGAATTAAAGCATTTAATAAAATCACTACGACAACAAGAAATAGAACAGAAATGCATATCTTGGGATCTTCGCCTTTTAAAACCAAATAATGGTTAATTAATTCCTAATAGTAGAATGATATCCTAAACTTACACACGACATATATTTTTGTATTTTTGTTTGATAAGACTAAATAAACACGGACAAAACCACAAATAGCTAACAAAATGCCACGTAAATTCCAAAAATTATACAGCAAGGCCATTTGTTATTATTTTTTGATTTCTTTTGGAGTAATTGTCGTGTAAACAAAAATCACGTGCTCACAATTCTAATTTCAATTCAAGTCCCAAAGCAATATGTTTCTCCTACTACTTCAATTTGTCATGTTACTAATATGCTTCTATCTATGGTTTTGTTGTTCAACCTGCAACTAACATGTTTAATTCATTTTATTCTTTACTGCATACTTCTGAATATACCCCCTTAGGATTAGCCTGCTCATGAATCCCTTTCTAATATATCCCAATGTGAATATGTTTCTCTGATTTCTAGCATGCACCTTCCTGTGTAAAGTAGTTGACTATCCTAAGTCTGTTTGATTCTGTATTAACTCTGAAGTTCATGTTGTACCTTAAAATACCTTAAACCTCTTTCAAGGCTTCTCTAATTCTGTACCCATGTGCATTTGTGCTTACTATGTGCCCTATACTTATCCCAAATCCCCATTACCCTTGAGTGGATGTGTGTACATGTTTGATTCCATGTATTGAAGTGTTGATGAACCTCTTCTGGTTCTGTATTTGGTTTGATTGATTGTTGGTCACCTTACCCTTTTTAAAATTATCTTATTTAATAACTCCCTATATTTTTTTTACAAAACTATTTCAAGCAAATCTCTTTTAACACTGTTTTCCTACTAAAACCCCTTTCAAACTATGTCAAGCACTCTCACTCTACTCCTAAGTCCCTAGGTTCTGCCCCATCCAGTGTGTGTACTGCCTTGGGATCCTTTTGAGCTCCCTTTGAACTCTGACACACTGAGGTTGGCCCTTCCACACTGCACTTACTTAATTTGGTTACAAAGTCTAGGTGTGAGCACTGTCCGGGATCCTTGAGATCCTTAGGGAACTCTGACGCACCTAGACAATGATATTGTCTATGAAATTGGCATTTGAGGCTATTGGAGGTTTGGGAAATCACTTGGGCCTGCTTCAGGCTCCCTATAGTGTAACTTCTTCTTTTTCTTTATCTATGTAATTCATTCATATGGTTTGTAATAATTTGTAAATGAATATTGGGGTGATTAGTGAAAAAAGGTGGGTAGTTACATATTTGTGGAGTAATATGGGTAGAAGCCATGCCTATAGAATTTATATATTTTCTATGTCTCCTCCACCATATTAGAAATCATGCCTATAGGATCATTTAATATAATTTTTATGTTTGCCTCACCATGCTAGAAATCATGCCCATAGGGTTTAAATGGTTCCAAGTAATAAAAATTGTGTCCACAGATTTAAAATCAACTTCACAAATAGATACTATACTTAAGCACGTGATCAAGTTCAGTTTCTATTCTAATGTGTATCCACCTTCATTTACACTAGAAATCATGCCTATAAGTTTCTAAACAACTAGATATCATGCTTATAGGGAACAACATCAGAAATTCTACCTATAGATCTAAAATTATTTTAGTTTAAATAAGTCAGTTCAATTCATGTTAGTTTACTTCGAAACTGGTCTAGTCATTGGTTTGTTTTCCTAAAACAAATTCTTTCAAATATTGCCTTCACTATCACTAGACATCATGCTTATAGGAACTTAAGAGTCTGTTTTAAAATTTACCCACTGTTTTACTATATCAAACGTAGTTATCATGCTCTTAGGACACCACTATTCAGCGTTTAGGAAAACCTATAGGGTGAGTTTAAATCCTGCAATTCTAAAACTATCTCTGCTACTTAATGTTGTTCCGATTAACATGCTTAAAATCAGTAGGCAAACTGATAGGGCCATTACTTCTGAGTTTAAAAAATAAACTGCCTATCTTCTATGTCTTGATATTCACTTAGGCATCATGTCTTCTGATACTATTTAACAATACGACCCTTATTTGTGTTTGAGTCGTGTTGCTTATGTGTGTTGTTTGTGGAGGTAAACCTGAGCCTCTAATTGCTTCTTTTTTGCCTTAATGTGCTAAAGTCTTATTTGTTCTTGCCTGTCGCCTTAGTATTTTCTCCTTTAAACCCTATGGATCTGTCTAGAACTTCCTATAGGTAGAGGTCCTAATTTCCTCCAGGACCATTAAGAATAGATGGGTAATAGCACACAATAGAGATTACTAATCAACACTCACTTTAATAACCACTAAGGGGGTGAGAATGGGTAGATATGGATATCATGACTACGTACTAATGTCACATGTAGCCCCTCATTGAGGAATGTTTATCGGACATTGTGTGGGATGATCCTATAGGCTAACCAACCTAGGACCCCTCCTTTCCCAAATTTCTTTTGTTTAAAACTTTGTTTTATATGTACACAACTTGTTTAAATCTTTTGTCTATTATATGAGTCATACAATGTACAACATGATTTCTTTGCAATTATTTGCTTCAACTACTTATTTGTTTAAAGGACTAATTCGCAAGTATAAGTTCGGCCTGGACCCACCATTGCGGACCGAGAGGGGTGCCTAACACCTTCCCCTCGAGGTTATTTCGAGCCCTTACCCTACATCTCTAGTAACGTAAACCAATCCAAGAGTTAATTGCTCTAGGTGTCCTAACACACCATAATCCATTAGGTGGCGACTCTTCAAAATACTCAATTCCCAAAAGGAAATGAGTTATTACCCCCATAAATGTCGAAACCCGGACCTTTCTTCCCCGTAAAAAAAGGGAGAAAAGGGGGCACACCACTAATTGGTTGTGAGATGTGTGTAGGGTTGTTTTGATGCAGTGCAAGACCAAATTGAAAAAACATATTGCACTTTCTAAAGTTTGGAATGCTGTCGCATTACATTTTTTGCGGCCGCAATGGCCTTATCGCGGGGGCAAAATTTCATTGCGGTTCGCAGTGCTAAATGGCCAAAAGTGGAGGTTCCCTGAAGTTTTCACCACAGCCGCATTGCACTTTTCGCGGTCCGCATTGCCCTACCGCGGCCGCGGAGCATTTTCTACGGTCGCGGTGCAGTCCTTGCCAGTGCCTCTTGTGTTTAATTACCGCGGACCACGGTGGATTTTATGTTGTCCGCAGTGGGTATGTAGTGCGGGTCCCATGTCCCTTTTCTATAAATTGGACCTCAAGCCCCCTTTTACACTTTTCGTCATTTGCTCTCTAAAAAGATAAAGTATTGTTCATCACTACCCTAAGTGCGCAAATTCAAATACTGATTCTCAATCATCTGTATTGCATCTCATCTCTAGTACTTCAAATCTTTCCCTAATCTTTAATTTTGTTTTATTATCTTTTAATTTGTTAGTTCGTACTTCTTCTTCTTCCCTTTTATTTTAATTTTTAACTTAGGGTTACCTAATGTTGTTTAGATTAGGTTTTAATTAGTCAAGCATGGGCATTAACTACTTAGTGGGTTGATAAAATGTTGATTAAGGCTAAAATGTGCAAAAAATTGAAACCCTAGGTTTGTGTTGTTGCGTACTGCTTACCAAGACCGCGGTTGATTTTTTACGGTCCGTGGTGCCTTTCTGCAGCTACGATGTGTTTTTTCGCGGTCCGCGGTGGTAAACTTCAGAGAGGCCAATTTTAAGGACCGCGACCGCGGTTGATTTTTCACGGTCCGCGGTGCCTCACTGCGGGCGCGATGTAATTTTTTGCGGTCCGCGGTGACCTTATTCAGAGAGTGGGTAGTCTAAGTCCCACCCCAATGCGGTCTGCGGTGCTATTTTATGCGGTCCGCGGTGGTGCCTTTGCAACCGCAATGCTTTTTATGTGGTTCGTGGTCAGTTGTTTTCATGCATATTCTTCACTATTTCTTCTGGTACTGTGATACTAACAAACACTAAATGAATTCTCCTTGTAGACAGTGGTTAAATCACGAGGCGGTGGTGAAAATAGAAAGGAAAAGGTGATTCCTCCCAGGGTAGGGGACCAGGAATGATAAGATTGACCCCACAGGTTCGGAAAGTAATTGGGGACACAAGGAAACAAATCAAGGTTGTAGATAGAGTTGCTTCCCATTTAAAGGGAACTGAGTATGTGCCCTCCTGGGAAGCATCTGAGTCTGATTCAGTGTTGGAATATGTACCTGACTTCCCGGGGAGGTTTAGATTGAGAGATGTGCCCACACCTCCGAGCTCTACTATTGCTCAAGCTTCAGTTCAAATTTCTTCTGAGTCGTTTGAGGGCTCAGTTGAGAGTAGTGATAGTGCAACCTTTATGTCACCTACAACTTCGTCACCTAGAGAAGATCCCGTCGATGATGAGGTACCAGATGAAGAGGGAGGGGTTGTGCCCCAACCCGGGGGTGTGGAGAGAACTAGAAACCCTAAGGTGTGGAAAAGAAGATTTGTTAGTGAGATTGTCTACCACATGTTCCGAGAGTGGTGGCCCCAGAGTAAATTGATTCTTGAGTGGAAATTCATTGAGAGGGACCTTCTGCCTTATAACCCTAATGTGAGGAGACAATTCAGAGAGAGACCGGGTTGGGAATATTTTAGAAGCAAAGTCTAGGAGGCAAATGAGCACTTAGTCAAGGAGTTCTACGCTAATGCTGCCCATATCAAAAAGGGCACTAAAGTGACTAAGGTGCGTAATTTGACAGTGAAGTTCGATGGGAAGACAATTAATGACTACCTGGGCTTTTCGGAGGAAGATGAATCATTATACTTAGAAAAGGTAGCATTAGATAAGGCATCCCGTCCGTGGTTAGCAGAATACCTGGTACTCCCGGGCACCACCCCAGCTTGGTTGACATTAGGGGTTCAAATTCTGAGGAAAACTTTAAACTTCGAGGCAAAGGGGTATGAGACTTTTGTATGTAGCAGGCTGGACCCCACTACCCGTGAGAACTCTCTGCCTGTCTCCCGGGCGATATTGGTGGCTTCTATTATGGCGGGGTACCCAATCAACATCAGAAATGTTATGTCTAGGGTAATCACAAGGGTGGTCAATGAAGGTGATAAATCATACCCCTTCCCAAATTTCCTGACAATGTACTTCGAGGACCAGGATGTGGAGAAAAGGAAGTTTGGTGTGAAGGTAAAACCAAAGATGCCCTTTTCATGGTACAACCTCAAGGTTGATGACAACCTCAAAGCCGAAGATCCTAAAGGTAAAGCCATTACTTCTACTAGCCAGTGTGAAGAGCGAGTAGTAGTAGTCACTTTTTCTCAACCTCCCTCAGCCACACCAGATATCTCCCCAGGACCCTCTATTGTCACTGCTCCAAATATCCCCTCATCCTCAGCTTACCCATTGACTGCCCACCGTTTGAGCCAAACACTTGCCAGTATCAACAATTGGATGCAGGCAGCTACTTCTAAGCTGACTATGCTTTCTAGCTCGGTGGTAGCCCAATTCGTACCCCCACAGCCACAGGTTCTAACTTCAGTGGAGGAGACTCTCAAGGAGCTTCTGGACAACCAGAAGAAGCTCCTGGAGAACCAGCAGTTGATATTGGAGGTTGTAGGTACTCGTGGGAAGGCATTGAAGGAGCTGACAAAGGAGACAAAGAAGCTGAGAAAGACTCGAGGCTTAAAGGAGTCTGTGAAGGAGTAAAGGGTATAAGTGGAGAAGATTAAAGCTGCTGATCATCTACCATTGGACCTACTGTTGCATGAGCAGCCTCCAGCAGCTCAGGCTGAGCAAGAGCAGGAGATGAAGAGGGCACCAAAAAGGAGGAGGGTGATCCCACAGATTGATGATGCAACGATTGAGTTGGAGGACCTGCAGAGAGGTTCCTATAGCCAGCCTCAGGTCTCAGAGCAGCCTCAGGTCCAGTGCAGACACAGGTTACAGGGATCCAATCACAGGTTCCTAAGCAGTCACAGGACCCAATGACCCAGGCTCATGATCTCATGTAGACGGAGGACCAATAGGGAGTTTTATTTACTCTCTATCTTTTTCTTAAGCTATTTTTGGCTAGTTAGCATTGAGGACAATTCTAACTTTCATTTGAGGGGGTAGCCCTATTTTGATGATATTGGACTGTAACTATTATGATATTATTTTCTTCTTTTTTATGCTTTTTCGCTTTTGGTATGTACATTATTTTTCCAGTTTATTTTACTTTTCGTACTTTTCAACCTTGGTTTGTATATAAAGTTACTTTCTGATGTATATATTCATTCCCTCCTATATATATTCGTTTAAACCCCATATTGTACATATTTAGTTTACCTTCTGCATTTTCTTTCATAGCTTCTTACTTCATTTTAGTAGCTTCTTCTTCAGTTTGTAGCTTCTTATTTTGGGTTTTGCGTTCAATAAGCCTTTGGTTTTCTTAATGCCACGAGTCTTTCCAAAGGTGAAATTTGTGTGAACCGGGTGGCTCTTCCCGATGATGGATGGCATGACAACCTCCTTAAGGGTTTGAGTCTGTTTTATTTTCGTTTCGGTGTAAGTAGTAGCTAGTGAGTAATGGTGCCTTAAACAAAGCTTCACTTGGGCCTAACACATTTTCCTTTGATCTTATGGTCAAAAATAAATTGGTGCGTATAGGATGGTGAAAGTTGTGACCTTGAGACTCTTGTGTTGGCTAATAATTATCAATTAATTTTTCGGGACCATTTGTGTTGCTCAAATCTTAGTTAAGGTTGTTGTGGGCCCCTGACTCTGTCTATTTAGCAATCCTATTGCTTGTGTGGTGAGAATTTGAATTGCAAGTCCAAGTCTCATGCCATTGAGTCTAGAACTTGCCCTGAATGTTTGTCTAGGCGAAATCCTAAGTGTAGTTTGACTTGAGAAGTGATTATAAGCTCTACTTGATCCGAATGATATCTTGAAAACATCCATAGCCTACCAGTGATAATATCCCTAGTCAACTCCTTTGATCCATAGCCATTTTTCTTTCAAAGACCATGATACAAGCCTTTACCCGTTATAAAAAGATCCTCTCTTGGCACCCGATCTTTTCTTAGCACAAGGCAAAAACATAAGTTTGGGGGAAGAGACGAGGAATGCAAAAAGTGGTAAAAAGTACAAAATGAATAAAAGGAAAGGCAAAAAGAAAAAGAAAGAAAAAAAAAGAAAAAAAAAAGAATGAACAATGTAGAAGAAGTGAAGGGAGTCAATAAAAGTAAAAAGATGAAAGGCGTAGAAAGATTAGAAAGGATAAAAAGGTTTGAAATGAGCAAGAAAGAGTGATGATGCGTCTCTCTAACCCTTAATAAAGAAAGTAAATGACCCAAAGAGTCAAGAGAATGTGTGCCAAAATGAAGCAAATGAAATGCTTAAGGGAAGATGAAACCTACTTAGGCCAAATATTTCCTACCCTCAACCAAAAGCCTTCAGTATATCTCCACAAAAGCCCTATATGATCTTGAGTTGAGTGAAGCTTACATTAGTGGTGACTCACATAAGGGGCAAGCTTATGGTACTTAGAGCCGAACTTGTGACCTTTCTTTGAGAGAGATGAGTGTGTTCTCCACAATCCCGTTCTGAGTGTTACAATCTAAAAGTGAGGTCTTGCTTAAGGAAGAGTGATGAGTATGAGTTTGGGTTCCACAATGACCAAAGTAGTGAAAGAGTTTCCTTGATGAATTGAGTCAATTCTTGATATTTTTGTGTCGCACTAAAACCATGGTATTTAAAAGGTTGAATGTTGTTAATGATTCATTTGAATTGAGGGCAATTGTTAGTTCCAATTGATACTGGATGAGGTCACTTTAGGTTAGTTGAGTTTTTTTGGTTTTATTCTTAAGAAAGTGGGACTTATTTTGTTTGCTCGAGGATAAGCAAAAGCTTAAGATTGGGGGAGTTGATAACTAGGGATTCTAGTTTATTTTATACTCCTTTTTGCTTGAGTTTTGGATTAAAAATGTATACAAGTAATCACGAAAGCTTACATGTTGTGCTTGTTTGTAGTGTTTGGTCAAAAAAATGACAAAAAGTTAAAACCAGCTCAAAAAGGAGTGAAACCTGCACAAGTGCCAAGAACAAGTCAAAGCACCGCTGCAGCATAAAATCCACTATGGCTGCAATAGACCCACTGCGGCCACGGTCCATTTAGAATGGTCCGCGATGGATAAGTTCAAACAGATGCAATCTTGGTGTTCTGAGCAGTGCGTCCGCGGTAGATTCTTCGCGGCCGCGGTAGCCTCATCGCGGCCGTAGTCCATTTGTTGCGGTCCACGGAGAGGGGATTCAAAGAGCTAGGATTTTGGAAGTTTCAAGACAAAAGCCTCATCGCGGCCGCGGTACCTCCGTCAGGGGTATTTTTGTCCAGAAAAATCAGCCTTGTATAAATACTTCTTTTTCAGATTTTTAGGGTATCTTTATCTTAGCAAAGCACGTGAACGACGGTTTTAGTCTATTTTGAGTAATTTGTAGCTAGTTTAATATTGAATCTTCAATTCTTAGTTTGTAATCATATTATATGGGTTATTCTTCATCCAAATATTTGATTTATTCTATTATTATGAGTAGCTAGACCCATTAGCTAGGGTCGTGGCTCAACCCTAGTGTGGGTATTTGATGGGTCTTTTGTTTTAAGGCTTAGATGTTTATGAGTGGTTGATATTTGGACTGATTTGTATTTTTCATGTTGAATTAGTGGTTGCAAACACTAATTTGTGTCTTTTTGACTTGAGCTCTTCTTGAGAAAGAGAACTTGAGTCTATGAAAATCAGTCCAATAAGGAATTAGGGTGTATTCAAGAGATTGATAGCCCCAATTAAAAGGTTAAACCTAGAGATAGTAATACCCGACTTGAGCCTATATTGCTTGCACAAACACCCAATTGGTCTTGAGAAAGTCAATTAGGGCAAAGTCACTCAAGCTACCGAGAGGTATAGAGTGAGTAGTTTCGTGCATTGGCTATATCGCAATCCCCAACATAATAACTTTGCCTTAGGCTTTAGAACCCGTCAAGTATTCACCTAGGAGAAAGCCACTTTCCTAGTGCCTCGTTAACCATTTAGAAAACATTACAAGCATTTATACTTAGCTTAATTTCGCATATCATTAGTATAAAAATTAGAAGTAACAAACAAACAAAGATGGATTGGAAGTGTAATCAAGAGCACCACACACTGCTAGTTTAGATAAGAATCCAAATCCCAAACATTCTAGCTCTCTGTGGATTCGATCCCAACCTTCTCGGGTAAAAGCTGCTTCGACCGCTCTCGCCACTCTGTAGTGGTGTAGGGTTGGACCCGATCGCTGACCTGAAATTAAGATTTCAAAGAACAAGCGTAAAGTAAAGTGTGTTATGGAGATTCATATCAAATCACCACTATTATCATTAGCACCACGGTGCGCGCCAAGCTGTTTATCCCAAAATTGTGTAACAATTAAATTTGTACACGATGTAGAGGATTCGTGGTTTAATTCAACACGAATAATTAAGAGTAATAGATAAATTAATTAAAGATGAAATAAACAATCAAACCACTCATAATGTTAAGACTAAGACAGATCTTAGATTGAACAATGACCTTGTCCTCGATTGGACCTTCAGTTCGAACCCTGTCGTGAATAAAGATCAGAACAAAAAAATGCCTTTAACAGTAGCTAGACAACCAAGTAAACCTTTTTGGCCTTGGATTGCGTGTTACAATGCGTCAAACTAAAGAAAAACTTCCCCTTTAGATAGTAGGAGAGTTTCAGTCCTAATATAAGTCTAAAAAGGGTAAAAACCTTTCTTTCCCGGTAATTCCTGATCCATAATTGACATTGAGCGAGATTTTCACCATGATACCCGGTTGAGCGCGAGTATTATGGTCCTCTATCCGTCGTGCATAACCGTTCATCGTGTCTCCCGAGGTCTAGAACTTATACTCGGTCCGGGGTGTGTCGTTTTATCGTGTCTGATGTCGGATATATCGTTCACCCTTTCGGCGTCTAGATATGATGGGTCTCTGACCCCGATTACAATCTCGCGGATCCGTGTTCCCCTTCGTTCTTTCATACAGGAATCGAGGCAGACATTATCCCCAATTTTACCCGTACACAACAATATTTCAATTTGATTTTTTGTACAAATTTTTGCACAATTAATGTCATATCAGGATAACTAAACGTTTGAGTTTTTGATATTAAACTTCAAATAAGTAATGTGAAATTTTATATCATCAAGCAAACACTATTACTGATTCCAATATAACTTATACATAAATATGTGAATTATCTCATAAAAGATAAAAGATAACATAATCATAACATATATATATTGACATTACATGAGTAAGAGTATCTTAATATTCGAAAAAACTTAAGTCGTGCAATTTTCGACATAACAGTACATATTTGATTATTCATGACACTATAATTCTCGCACTATTATTTCTACGCAATAATCTGGTATTATCATTCACTACATTAACTATCCATGGCACTACAATTTCAGATTAAACGATGCCTTATTCTATCTTTCTACTTAAATCTTTCAAACAATTCAACTTTATACATATTCTTTGTACTTGTTATTATGGAAAAGAGGCCCCAGAATGTCCTTACAAAATTATGTCCGTGCACCATTGTCCACAAAAATGTAGCGCAAAAAAGGAAAGGAAACAAAAGAAGAAGAATTCTATATTGGTCGGCAAAGTGGTACGTGGCAATAAACTACGGTCGAAAACATTATGATATGAAAGAAATCTACTTTGCCTGCTTCTGTTCAGATGTATGTATATTCCAGACTTCCAGTCAACTGAAGGAATTTAACCATGGTTAGTTTATTGTCTGGCTTATTGTAGGTATTAAAGTTACAAATGTACCCTTCCAACAAACATACAACACTTTTGTCTAGTTACTTTGGAAGTAGCTAAGGTTCTCCTAAAGTAACCCAAACAAAGAGTTTATTTTTCTTTTTCTTTTTCTTTTTGTGGGTTTGAGTGGGCAATGCACTCAATTTCCCAACTATAGTGGGACCCTTTTCCCATTTCCTCGTTCTCTAATTAGTTCGACCCATTCCACTAAAGTTCTAACAAAAAGACAAACTTAGGTTCTTGATAACTATAAATATGAATAACTATTTCTGCTAGTTGTGCTTAAAATAATTGAAAATACTCGATAAATATATTAAATCTAGTTAATTTATCATTGGGATGATCTTTTGTCCTAAATTATAATAAGATCATTAATCATATCCGTTAATTTTGAAGCGTTTTATTATAATATTGAAAATTTGTTATTTTTCAAAAAATTAAATGATCTATATGGCATTATATTTACATGGAGTACAAACTTAAGTAAGTGTTAGTAAATTTTATTTTTCAATTTAATTAATTGCATAAATACATATTGGTTTATTATGGTTAATGATTCATGTAGTGATAGTGACATATGTTATGAATTTACTAACTTTGTACGTATATCAAATTTGAATAAACTTCTTTTTGCTAAAGTTATATTGTTCATCGCCAGGAAAAAAACTAATTATGTTAGTTCATATGCATTTTATAGTCATAATTTGTGTTTTTACCTAATGATAGCTACATGTTTTTTCTCTTGACTGTTGGTCTGTCGGAAACAAACTCTCTAATTCGTAAGGTAGGGAAAAGGTCTACATATATTTTACTCTTCTCAAACATTCCTTTGAGAGATTACACTGGGTTTAATGTTGTCGTAATTGTTGTTTTTGATAGCTACATATTTGACAAATTGAGAAACTACAAAATATGTCTTGTATTATATATTGTAAATGCACTTCATAAGTACAAAATACGTATTTTCTTGTGTCATATTAAGATATAATACTAGTAAACAACAACAACAAACCCAGTTGATCCCATAAATGAGGTCGGGGACCTTACCCCTACCTCATAGAGATAGAGAGGTTGTTTTCGATAGACCATTGGCTCAAGGAACAATGAAGATAAAGCAACCAAGTAACGAAGAATATTAGCAACAATGTAATATGGTAACGGATATGAATACCACAACATGCATAATAAAGAACCATAAATAAAAAATTAAATAGTCCTAGTACCCTGGTCGGCCTAAGAACATATTATAAATGTGCAAGAAACATATCTGGTTTGGTATAACAAAAATTTTTAAAGTCTTAGATTGAATACGACTAGTATTCGGTTGTAGGTTAAAAACAAAAGGAATAGGCTGTAGCCGATGAATCCTCATACAGAATAGAAATGACAAAAGAAGAAGCAATAAATGAGGGGACTGAGATGTCATTAAATCCCACAATATATGATACTAATGTCAAATTCCACTAAGCCATCAATAATGAAACACACCCACAGCCCACACAATTAAAACAATTAAATAAACCATTAAACAATTTTAAAGCAGTCTATCAGTCTAATTATTATTTAATTAATTGCAATTAATTAAAGCAAGGAAAAGAAAAATCCCCCAATTCCCAATGGAGTTTGCTTTAACGCGCGTGGACACTGGACGGGAAACCTGTTGGCGTTTCGGGGCACGCTTTTCTTCTCTGTTTCTTTATTTATTTATTTACTCCTTCTATTATTATTCTTCCTCCTGCCCACCCACCCCCCAGCCCCAAAGATCGGATCTAATTATGAGTGCAAAATAATCGACTGTTTTGACTTCATTTATACATTTATATATACCTCATCACTCAGTTATCTCCCATTCTAAACTTGTTTAACTTGATTATATAATTATTGGATTGCTAGATATTGAAAATATGTAGTCTTATTTCACATAAAATAATATATACTTTCTTGAAAATTTATATAAGTATTAGTAATGTGATTAACATTATCCAATATTTTAAAGGCATTTTTTGGACGAGCTTGTGGCGAGGTGTATCAAAATCACACCAATACCTGGTGGTGGAGCGTAAGCCTCAGCATTCCAGGTGTTCGCCTAGGTGTAAGTCCCAAGTTCATTTAGGACATAAGCCCCGCAAATTTTTACAAATTTGAGCAAAAATTGCCTAATAAATCTTTTTTTTTAAATTAAATATCTAAAAATTAACACATAGTAAATTTTCAAACTAAAAAGAACTCAAAAGCAAAGATTATTCTAATTGTTTATCCGAAACTCATAATCTTTTCTCTTTGTCGTTTATACTGAATAACAAATACACTTTTGATCTTTGGTGGCAGAATACAAACTACAAAGCAAATAGCTGTACCCTCGAGTTTTTAATATGCTACACTTGCATTTTCCTTCTTTATGCTTCATTTTCTTCGTTTTTTTATTTTGCATTCTTTAATTTATCCTTTTCAAATTAATTTTTGATTTTAGAATTTTTTTTTTGGTGCCATTTAAGTTAGATATTATTTTGATGGCTCTATTATATTTTTTGTATTATATGTTAAGTATTTGTAACTTGTTATCCGGTTTTAAGTTTTTAAACAATAGCGTTATTTTATTGTCACTATAATATTATTTTTATAACTCAAATATATTACATCATGATCATGTTAGTGTAATGAATCTTTGCGTCTTTCACTTTTTAAATAAAAAAAATATTATGTTTATAATATATATATATATATATATATATATATATATATATATCTTGAGGTGTGTTGTAATTTTATTAGTTTAATTAATATTTTTATTTTTTAACTTATAAAAATATAAAAAATGAAGTACTCACGAGGCCTAGGACTTTCGCCTCGTCTCATGTTAGATAAAATGTCTCGGCACTCGATTCTCGCTCACGCTTTTAAAAAAATGATAATATCAACAAAACATAACACTAGTTATGTATAATTTACTGCACATTCTAATTGTGGCAAAGCCTTTTTCTTTCGTGAGGGATCAACACAGGAATTACTTGTGCAAAATTCTCTCTCTATATATATATATGGATGCAGCCAAACCAAACAATCCCCAAGACTATTAATTATATTAAATATGATTTGGAGCTAAAATATCCTCTAAATAATTCATTGTATAGTATCATGATATGATGGATTAAAAATATTTAGGTGGTATAGTATAAATTTTATATGATATGATTTGCTAAAATACAGATAAACTTATATATTTATACTAAACTAAAAGCACATAGCATTTTTTATCCTTTAAAAATAGAGTTTACATCATATAAAATTTGTATTTCATCATTTTCTAATATTCAGGACTTTGAAATTAAATTTTTTTTTGTTATTTAAACCATGTATGAAGTTCTAATATTTCGGAGTTTAACATTAATTTTATCTTATATAAATCTTTTTCTTATTTGAATGTTCTAACACTGGTAGTAATCACGATTAATTCAATTGAATTTTTTATTAAACTTGGACTCTTAATTATCAAGAAAGCTAGGGTTTCAGACAAATGATGGACCAACACTGATATTGAAAACACGTTCAACTTCACTCGTTATGGAATGAATATGCGTCTATTATTTGGAATATCATTAGATCAAACCTGCTATAGATTCCAATATTTATTATAAATAAAGCTTCGTATTTGGTTCCAAGTGAAAATAAATATTGGGCTATTTTTATTTTCTTAAAAATATTATGAGTTTGAAATTCGAAAAATTAACACATTTAAATGAAAGGTATTTGGTTCCCAAAGAAACAAAATTTATGAAATCATAATATATTACCAACGAATAATACAGAGATTATGAGTTTCTTATCCCTCAACCTGCAGCTATTTTAAAAAATAAAGTAATCTTGAATATTTGATAGTTTTTTTTAAGAGCGGTAATAGAAGTATAGCTAGCAATTTTTGTGTGTTCTGGTAAGAACTTGAGAATAGTTTTTCACATATGTTAAAAAAAGAAACTCTTACATCTTTCAATATTATGTTTTCTTGTCGAAACTAAAAAAAAATTATAATAAATTGTGAAATAAAACTAATAAAATTATAAAATTGGAACAAAGATTAAGTTGAGTATATTGGATGATTATTGAATACTTTTACGTGACTTAGTTTCTTTTTTTATTGAGTTGTAATATATAAGAGCAACTTTCATCAATTTCAAGAGCTTATACTTTAATATTATAATTCAAACATAATTTTAAAAAATAATTTAAGTTATTTTTGAAAAAGTTACTCATTGAGACGAGGTATATGCGCAATGAGCGTACACTGAAGCTAGTATATAAAATAATATAAATGATATAAAACTCATATATAATATATATCCTGCTAAATAGATAAAATTACTGAGTGACTAAAACAAACATCGTATTGACAGATTTGTCTAAAAGATAATTACCTAAATGATATATAAAACTATGGAATAAAATTAATGTTAGATAATTGAAATCTCTTTAAACTTTTTCCCGGGTGTGTGAGTCCGCTACTATATATACGGGTAAAATATTTAGGGTTTTCATCAAGCTTTCCGCCGCACCAAGCTTTCATTTGGTTTATTGTGTTCATCTTGAATTCAATAACTAATCGGTGTCTGACCCCATAAAAGGTATGAGATTTGATATAATTTTCGTCATTTATTCGTTATTATCTCTTGAATGATTCAAATTCTTATTTTTTGAGCGATTAATTCTCTTATTTATTTCTATATAACTGATAACTAGTAAAATTGAATCATCTAAGGAGAAAAAGCCACACAAGGACATTTTAACATGACTAAGATCCATTTTTAACCATTTAAAAATATAAAATTATAATTTTTTGTTTGAGGTTTAACCTTAGTCCTCCATCGACATGACTTATGTCATGGGGCTAAAGAGTTCCAAAAAATATTCGTAGTATATCAATCGGTGTATTTTGAAGTTTTGAGTTTTTTATGCAAAATTAAATTTCGAGATTATTTCATAAAATATCTGTTAAAGACAAATCTTGAAATAATAATTAAAAGCTTAAAATATTAAAACTCAAAATTTTTAATATTTTAAAGTCTCAAAATCCGTTTTTGCAAAAATAAAAAACTTCAGACAAATTTTTCTGCACGGATTTTAACTCAAACATAAATCATACCTAGTATTTACAACATACCATATTAATTTATTACATAAAACAATAGATTGAGATAAAAAAGGGTAAAACTTCTTAATAATAATAATGTTATATTACTTATATTCGGGAAAAAGGATAAATATATATTTATTGAATTCAGGGTAAACATTAATGTAAGTCTCAATTACCAATACACATTGTGCACACCTAGTACCCTACCACCCTTAATTATTATTGGTGCTGCTATTCAAAGTCTATCTTGCTTGACACCATTGCTCCACACAGTCCAACATAAACTCAAAGAAAAAGAAAATATAAATTAATAGACAAAATTACAAATACAGATACATGAATATTTGTAGAGAGAGAAACAAAAAGGAGTACTGTCGGCTTCAGCCAGGCAAAGACCATCACCAATTTTCTCTCTCCACTTCTCTCTCTTCCTCCCTCCATAGCTTTACTCTCTGTGAAGACGAGAAAACCCTAATTAAAGCTGTGTACTAGTTCAGCTAATCGATCAATTTATAGCTCAACCTTTGTTCTGTGACCGAGTGCTGATATTTTTAAGCTTTTTTGATTGTGTTGTACATGGAAATGAACGTATTATCCGTGGTGTATGATGACTAATAGAGAAATCCGGCTGAATACTTAAGGTAATCTTTTTTTGTGCTTTGAATTTTGATTGTGTGTTTTTCTTTTCCTTTTTGATTAATATCTTCTAGTTTTATAGAAAAATCATGCTGTTATATATAGAAACCTTTGAATTTCAATATAGTTAGGTGTTTTCTCTCTATATATACAATTTTTTGCTTCTAGAGCTTGTTGTGCTTTGGGTTAGATCTCGGAGTTGTCTTAAATGTTTCGATCTGTATTTGGTTGCAGGGTTTTTAGTGCAAGTTGTTAAATTTTTTCATGTTTTCCCCTTTGTGAACAGCTGATGTATGTTTTATATGTCAATCTTTGTTTATGTTGTGTGAATTGGGGAACATAATTTGTATCTGCTGGAGCTCTAGAATCTCCATTTTGGGATCTAATTAGGGCCTTAAAATAGGCCTTTATATTTTACAATATGGGGAGTCTCATGTTTACTGTAAATGAGGGTCTAGTTTACATCCCAGGCCATTGTGCCCAGTTCTTTAAGTTATGCAGATTATTTAAGAGGGGGTAATAACTTTTTGCTTTTTGGGGACATTTGTTGAAGAAGAGCAACAACAGTTAACTATTTCGAGGCTTTAGAGTTTAGGAGGTTACATCTGCATTTGTTCACTATTACCTGGTGTATACTGATTTTGTGGGTTTTTTCAGTTGATCTGGTCAATTTTGTTGGGTATTCTCTGAGTGGCTCATTTTCTGAAGACAGATAATCACGTAAAGGGTTGGTGATTTCAGATTGATTCTCTTATGGCACACCTTGCGGCAAATCACTTCGGTGGCGGGGCTCATCCAGGTTCGAGTTATTTCTTCTTTCAATTGAAAAACAGTTATGTTAATATTATGTACGACTAGTATGTTGTGCTTAACTATATCAAGATGTTGCTCCCTTATTTTTCCAAATTCATGTACCATGATGTATCTGTTGTGGATCAATGAACTCATCAAGCTGATAAGTTACCTGTATATGGTCTCTTTTTCCCATTATTTGCCTTTGCTTGGAGCTATCACGATGTTGTTTTTCTTGTACCTATTTATCTTTCTCATCTGACATGAACCAGTTATCTGCAAGTTCTGTTGAATTAGTCCTCATCTGGCTTGCTTCGTATGGGTCTTGCATTTGGTCATGTTTCTTAGTTATGTATTCATCCTATGCACATAATACTACCCCTATGTGCTTCTTCCTTCATACATTAACATTTATTGCAATTGCATGAAATTTATATGCTAGTAGCCAATTCCCATGCTTCCGTACTGCGTAGACCAATAAATGTGTTACTTGTAAAAGTGAAAGTAATGTTGTTTGATCTTTCTGTAGTGGCTCCAAATGATGCATTATACAAGGAACTCTGGCATGCCTGTGCTGGACCTCTTGTAACGGTTCCTCGTGAAGGGGAAAGAGTTTATTATTTCCCACAGGGTCACATGGAACAGGTACCTTTTACTTTTACATTTTTCTTGGCTCCTCTTTTATTTTTGGGTCTTATATGCACTTATCAATTTTCCCGTGCAAACCTGGAAAGATATATGAACCCTCAATCATATTGTGATGCTTCATACTGCCTTTTTTGTTGCTTTTTCTACAACAATTTCATCAAACAGAGTTTTGATATCTAATGATATTCTTTTCTTGCTAACTCATTGCATTTCCATATGATTGCAATCTTTTTCCAGCTTGAAGCATCGACACATCAGGGATTAGACCAACAACTTCCTTCTTTCAATTTGCCAGCTAAAATATTATGCAAAGTGATGAATATTCAACTTCGGGTAAGTGCCATAATGGCCTTTTCTTTTAATTCTCCCTTCCTATGGTTGAATTATTGTAATAAGTACCAATGTTAATTTTAGGCTGAGTCAGAGACTGATGAGGTGTATGCACAGATAACTCTGCTTCCTGAACTAGATGTAAGTGTCGCCCTTAAAATCTTTGAAGTTTTTTACTTGATCATATAACATTTCTGAAACATACTGTTTTCTTTCTTAACATCCTGCACTTCTCCTTTTGTCTTCTGTGGATTTAGCAAGGCGAGATCACAAGGCCTTATCCTCCTCTCCCTGAACCTCAAAAGTGCACTGTCCATTCGTTTTGCAAGACTCTTACTGCATCTGATACAAGCACCCATGGTGGGTTCTCTGTTCTTCGGAGGCATGCGGATGAATGTTTGCCCCCACTGGTAAGCTTTTATGTCATAATTATGCCTTGTCTTGGCTTCATCTTTTGAATTCCTCTATCTCTATCTATTTATTGTTCTCATTGATAGTTAATTTCTTGCTATATATTCAGGATATGACCCAACAGCCACCATGGCAGGAATTGGTTGCTAGTGATCTACATGGCAATGAATGGCACTTTCGCCACATTTTTCGAGGTTATAAATCCAATGATTTTGGTTTTTTCTGTTATCTTTTTTTTAGTTGGTCTTTGGAGTTGTTCATGAAGGGTGTGAGGAAGAGGGGAAGGGTAACTCATTGAGAACTTTTACTTTCAATCTAGTGGGTGATACTTCTGTCAGGGTGTGATGTCTAAGTGGGAGACTTTGACTCCTTTTGTATCGGTCAGTCCTTAGTGGATATCAGGCCAGGGATGATATTTTTGCTTTGATATTTCCGTGGTTATAGGTCTTTTAGCTTTGTTGTGTTGCATTTTTTCTGTGTTCTTCAGATCAAATTTGAGACCCGTATTGTATAACTCGTGTTTTATCGTTTTAGAGTGCAAACCCTATGGTTTGTATGGTATATACTCTTTTAGTTTTTTTTCATTACGTATAATCTTGTGTTAGTTTTTTCCCCCTAATAAATGTTGACTCCACGTCCAGGTCAACCTAGGCGCCACTTGCTCACAACTGGGTGGAGTGTTTTTGTCAGTGCAAAAAAGTTGGTCGCTGGAGATGCTTTCATCTTTCTCAGGCAAGTTTATGAGTAACATATATCCAGCCATATTTTACTGGAAGTGTCATTTTCTTTGTTTTATAAAATTTCTCTTCCTTAATAAGTGCGTCACTTCATTTATCTCGACAGGGGAGAAAATGGGGAGCTTCGAGTTGGTGTTAGGAGACTCATGAGACAGCTAAACAATATGCCATCTTCTGTTATTTCAAGTCACAGTATGCATCTGGGTGTTCTTGCAACTGCATCTCATGCCATCTCGACTGGGACCCTCTTCTCTGTGTATTATAAGCCTAGGTGGTTCCTTTTTCCCTTTCCATCTTGAGAATTTGTCTCTATTTGATAGGCTGGAGCTTCCTGTCTCTGTGTGTCAATTTTTATGCTTTGGGCTTACTGTTGGTTACCTGTTCTATCTAGTTGATGCTAGTCATATCTTATTGAGATTGGCCGCACCAATAACTGCTTGTAGTAATTAGTTGTGCAGTGATCATTTAGTTTCTCCAGTTCCATCTCTGTTTACTATGATATAAGAAGTTTTTTATTTAGCAGGCTGGTATTATATTAGCAAGCATTGTTGTGATTGACCTAAGCTTTTAAGGGACTTGAGTAACGTCATCCAGTGTTTTTTGCTTCTGTATGCTTATGTTTTGATATTTTGTTCATATTGCCTTGGCAGTCATTTCAAATTTTTTAATGCTTCTGAATCGAGATTCTTTCACTTGCTCCGTAAATTTAAACTGTAGTAAAACTGCTGATTTCCAGGACTAGTCAGTCTGAATTCATTGTCAGTGTGAACAAATATCTTGAAGCACGAAATCACAAGCTTTCTGTTGGGATGAGGTTTAAGATGAGATTTGAGGGTGAGGAAGTTCCAGAAAGAAGGTAAAGCTTCAGAATTTAATAACTTTGCAGGTCTTAGAGATCTGTATTACATTCTGCTCAATTACTTAAATTACTAAGGGGCTGAAACTCAATTAACCCTTGGCTACTCTGTCTGTTTTATAGGTTCAGTGGAACAATTGTTGGTGTTGGTGAAAATACATCATCTAGATGGCCTGATTCTGAATGGAGATCCTTGAAGGTACTTTCATTTGTATTTGTTCGAGTGACCATTCCAGCTTGTTGTTTATGGTCATTTTAGGCCTCTTTGTAATCTCGATTTTGGTGATGGAATCTGTTTAAAGGTCGTCGAATTTACTCCTCTCAATCCACTCTCTTTTTGAACTGTTTCTCTATAAACAACATTCTATGTTCTTACATATGTGCCCTTAGATAGAAAGAAAAGCGACCCCTGTAGTTTGTCAAGTCTCGGTAGCTCTACACGTAATGTTATTGTGTTCTCCAATATCTACTTCGATTTATTTGTCTGACATGAGGTTCTTTTACCCCTTTCTTCATCTTTAGACTCTATTGTATTGCCATGATTCTACTACAATGTGGTTTAGTATTGGGATTATAGAATTTTGCAAATGGAGTTGTCATCTGTTGCTGTAACCATGTCTTTACCTTTCTTTCCATTTTTCTTGCTACATTATCCTGTAGACAATAGCTAACAAATGCACATGGTATATATGACTTGTTCAGGTTCACTGGGATGAACCATCGTCAATCTTGCGTCCAGATAGGGTTTCACCATGGGAAATAGAACCGCTTGTCACAGCAACGCCTACAAACACCCAGCCTCAAAGAAATAAGCGTGCTCGACCTTCAGTTTTACCGTCGCCAGTGCAAGAACTTCCTGCTTTAGGTCTGGAATCTTTCTCCAGTGCTGTATCATTCCGACGTCTAATTTACACATTCTCATTAGCAACTCTCATTTTGTAGGAATGTGGAAGTCTCCTGGTGATTCTCCCTCATCGTTCCCATACTGTGATCCATCTCGTGGGCGAGATCTCTACGCATCACCAAAACTTTCTGCTGCAAGTGGCCTGGGTTATGGCGAGAATGGTTCCATGCCTCTTTCCTCCAAATCTATGTACTGGTCAAGTCAATCAGATACATGTACAGAGTCTATCACAACACCGGCTAGTGAAAAGAGACCGGCTAATGGATATAGGTTATTCGGAATTGAGTTGCTGGATCGTCCAACTGTAGATGAAGCTTCACCAGTTGCTATGCCGAGTGCTCTTGTGGAGAATCAGCCAGCTGCATCTTTAGATGTTGATTCAGGAAACTCAGAACCATCAAATCCTATTCCTTCAGTAAGTTGTGAGCCTGAAAAGTCATCTCTGAGGTCTCCCCACGAGTCTCAAAGCAAACAAATCCGCAGTTGCACTAAGGTACTCTAGCCTTGTTCTACTTTATTGTGTTTTGAATTCTTTCTTTCACAAGCAAATGATTAACTGGATGGTATTTTCGCTATATTATGATTTTGTAATGTCAGTGCATAGAGATTAATGTTAATCCAACAGCTATCACCTAGCTTGAGTTATGACACTAGTTTAAAAGATATTTGGTGTATATAAAGGTTTTTTTCCTCTGCAAAAGCCCATGACAGTCGTATCGTTTATTGCCTTTCTGGTGAAGAAATAGACCTGCCATGGTGCCCTTGTTTAACTTGAGCTTCTTGTTATTTTGCTTAGGTGCATATGCAAGGGAAGGCAGTTGGGAGGGCAGTTGATCTCACAAGGTTAGATAGTTATGAAGATCTGCTTAAGAAATTGGAGGAGATGTTTGAAATTGAAGGCGAACTTCGTGATTCAACCAAGAAATGGCAGGTAGTCTACACAGATGATGAGGATGACATGATGATGGTTGGAGATGATCCATGGCAGTAAGTCTAACCACCTTAATTATGTTTCATTGTTTTATTTTGGATTACTATTTTGTGCTTAAACATCCAATATTCCTTGCATGGACTTAACTACTTGCACTTTCCACGAAATGGGGATTATGAACAGTAATCTGCATCATCAGCTTCAATCCACAAAAATGTCGCTTTCTTGCCTCTTAAAACTACTTTTACCTGTTGCAAAAGAAAAAAATAATTGTTGGAGTATTAGTTTTGTGGTCTTTTTGTCTTTGCCAGCAAAATTTTGACTAGCTGTCAGTTTCTTAGAATTGGTTAATCAGTAATTGTTCCAATGACAAGTCATGCTGGGCACAGAAATGAATGGCAATATGATTGAAAACTATGTAGTAGTTACCTGTTAAAATCGTATCCCGTTCCTCACTTTCTAGTCCAATACGGATGAAAATAAAAGAATGGAGTCTTCTGTTCTTGAATTAGTTGTTTTGTGAAGCAGCTGTGTTCTAGTTAGTTGAGATAAACTTTTGTTATGTGCTACTGACTTCAGTTCTTTTGGTGTAATGGAAATGTGGTACAGTGAGTTCTGCAGCATGGTTAGAAAAATTTACGTCTATACAGCTGAGGAAGCCAAAAAACTTTCACCAAAGATAAAACTTCCTGTTGACGACGTGAAACCAGGCAAACCAGTTTCGGGTGCAACTGTTAGCAATGAGGAGAAAGCATAGGAAGTGGGTCCAGTTACTTAATACCCATAATGTGTAAGAGGAGTGGAGAAAGATGGATCTGACATCAGTCATAGTTTTGGTTTTTTTTGGAGATGCAAGTGATGCTGTGCGTGACAATTAGCCCATACTGGAATGGCTCGTTCAGTTAAGGATGCTGGCTGGCAAGACAAGAAAAGTTCGGCTTTTTAGTTTTTTATTTTTATTTTATTTTTTAATGTATTTTCTGGGGAGAGTGATGCCATAAAAGATAGGATTCTCCATCCTAGTACTATCTTATTGTTATGATTTTGACGAAAAAGGGGAATCTTATAATGCTTTGCTTGTTTGGACCTCAGATAGATAGGAAAAGTTTGTCTGCACCCATCTCTATTGGGTGGGTGGAGAAATACTTTGGTCTTACTTTCTGTCGCATTTTTTTCTTCTTTTTTGGGGCCCGTTGAGGGTTTTCTTTCCTTTGTTGTTTTAATATAAATTCTTGTCTTGACCCAGATGGCTTCTGTATATAATAGTATAAATAGCCTTTGCAATTACATTCTGGTTCTGATGAATTATCGTTTGTATTTAGGTATCTCTTTCATAATATATTAGTAATATTTTATGCCAAAGTGTCCATTGATGGGACAATATATTATAATATATAATAAAGCACTGTCCTCACATTCCATTTTCATATCTTTTCTACTCGGCACGTATATGGGTTCTGTATGTACCCCTTCTATTGATAGAAGAAACAACTCTTGAAAGTTAAATTGGCATACGTATCAGTTTTGAGAGTTGCAGTTGAAATATTGAAATATTTAAAGGACAATCTATGGATGTCGTTTTTTCTTTTTTACAATAGAGTACTTAAATTGGTACCGCAGTTAATAACTTGAAAAGTAACTTTCTCGAATTAAAAGTTGTAACGAGCATATATAATGTTTTACATTAAGTTTGAGTGACAGATTTATAGTGATAGCAGTAGGAGTTTCCTTAACATAAGTTCAGAATGTAATTGCAAGACATTTGGAATAATTTTTGTTTGTTTTCGAACAATCTCCGATCCCGGTGACACAACGATTTTTCTTAATAATTTTTTAAAACTGTTATCCTTTATTGTTTGGTGGTTGCAACTGAAAATTGACTAATTCTAAGGTAAATAGAATATCGTTTACCACGTGGGTTGATAAAACAGTGATGAAATGAGAAAAAGGTGAAAGAGTGTAGAAGCTGGGCATATTGAGAGAATAAAGGGTATTAGCAGTCACATCTCACCAAACCCAGCAACTTACAACAACAAGTGAACAAGAAAGACTAAAATGTCGGCCCCGTTTCGCTCACTTCACTAACAAAGTAATCAATGATTCACATTGAAACAAACGTGTTGGACTTAGAATAGAAATAGTACCACTTTTGACAAATTACTATGAACTGGTCTAAAAGGGAATTATGCCGTTGAGGTCCGAGTAATAGATGATTTTATTACTTTAACATATTTTGGGGTGGAGTTAGCATAAAAGAGAAAGGAGGAAGAAAACGATTGACTTATGGTGTGATTATTGTTTTTGTTTGACCAAAAAGTATATTTCTTTTTCTTGAACTAATTAAATGATAACTGAGGTGAAAGGTGAATCCTAGTCAAGCATAATAATTCTTAGATCCAATTTAGAGTTTGGGTGACACCATTTATCAAATGCTCAGAATCATGTATTCAGTCATTAAATGTACACTTTTTGAGAGTAAATGAAGAATGAATAATGAGCAATAAATATGAGAAATAGCAATAAATGTAAATAAGAAGAACAATTCACCCAAATATCAAATGACGTGGAAGATTCTTCCTTTTGACAACGAAATATGGCAACAAACTAGAATATGAGTAATGCTTTCTTGGATCATGTGAGTGGAAAGAAAGAATAATCGATAAAATCAATCACTATGGAAAGGTAAACTTTGTATTTTCTCTCAATGGTCAACTTTTTACAATAGTTTTCTCGGATTCAATCTCACGTGCCCTTTTTTCTTCTCTCTCTCTTTCTATTTATATAGGATATTCTCTAACAACAAAGGGAATATCCAGGAGAATATTCCTATCATTAGTTCCAAGATTACACTAGCTGTTATTCCTATTCTTCGCTATTCGACCTCAACCTCTACGGCTCGCTCCGCAGCTGCTCGTTGTTGGGCTTTGGTCGACCTCGTCCTATCTCCCAAATCGGAACACAGTCTTTTCACCTTATGATCCTTCAGCGCCCAACTTCCTCAGCAAGATTTTGACCCATACAATTATGAGTATACAAATTTTTGTGCAAGTGGTGTCGATCTATTGTCACAATTCAGTTTGTATAAACAAATTTTGAGTGGAGACTTTGGAATTTTAAGGTTGTAATTCCTTTCCTAATTTGGAGCCTGTTTAGAAAGCCACCTAAGAATTGAATTTGGGTGTAATTGAGTGTTATTATGCAGTTTGGCATGTTTGTCTAGCCAAGTAATTACTTGGTCAGCATGGAATTGGATGTAATTGGAGAGGTATAATTATACTCTCCAATTCTCAAGGAGAGGTGAGAATTGATGGTAATTACACTGTATAATTACAATGCTACTTTTTAATTTCTTTGCTTTTTGTTTTTATTTTAATTTATTTTCTTTATAAGTTTTTATTTCCATTATTTTAATTTTTTATTTTATTTTAGTTTTACTTTTTAATTGTAAAATATACTCGTATTTTCTCTGTACATTATTTATTTTTTATTTCTCTATCTTTACTTCTTGTGATTCCAACTAATTGCTCGTATATTTTATTTCTTATTTGTTTTATTTTCTTCATTTAGTTAATTCTATTTTTTCAAACTACACCTCATAATATTAGAAATAACGAGTCATTAACAAACTTGATATATAATAAATGATGTCACTAAAGTAGAATTTTGTTGTTGAATGAGGTTATAAGCTTACTAATTTTAAGTTATATTGGAACTTATTTTTATTATGTTAGAATTTGTCATATATTAAAGTTTTTTTTTGGGATTTTGAAATTATATTATATTTATGGTACCAATTTACTTGTTTAAGTAGTATTGACTTGTTATTTCACATTGCTATGCTATTCAATTTTTTAGTTAGAATTGATAGATTAGTTTTGTCAAATATTTGCATAATGATTTGACATTATATTTGTAAATATTAATTTATTTTATCAAACATGCATTTCATGATGTTCTTACAAAATGTTTATTTTTAGTTTTTATAATTATTTAAACTAAATATTATTAATTTGAAAAAATATATATCAATTATTTTTAATATTAGTTATAAATATATGATTACTAATTAGTGTATATTCAAGAAAACATATGCATCTTAAATACCAATTCTAATATTATTTATACTCATAAAAATCATTTATAGGCATATATTTTTTATATTAACTTTTGAGTTTCGTAATTACTTCCTTTAAAATTTAATCTAATTGTGTAATTACACTTGTGCAACCAAACAGTACGCTTGTAATTACTCTGTAATTACGTTATGACAAACAAATATGTCATCATAATTACTATATTGTGTAATTATTAGGCTGTAATTATACCAATTTCAATACCGAGTGCCTTTCCAAATAAACTCTTGATGTTTTCTTTATATTAGCGATATTGACATATTGTATATATTACATATTATTTTCTTAAAATATGTATTACATATACAATTAATTTTCTTTTGATGAAGCAGGGGCGGATTTATGTAGTGTAGAGGGGTGCCACGCCACCCGGATGCTCGGGTAAAAACTGATATTTCTTACAATAAAATGGATATTAGTAAAGGGTGCCACCCATAGAAGTAAAGTGATGGTAGGTGCCAATGGTCAAAGCTGTAGTTTTTCAGGCCTTTAACCCAGGATCGAAACTTCTTATGTACGTAGTTGTCTTTTTTTTTTTTTGTTCTTTTTGTTCTTTTTGTCCTTTTCTGTTATTTCTTCTTTTCTTAGTTTTTATTTTCTTCATCGTTGTATTTTCACTCTTTGTTACTACACCAGTTTATTATTTATTTTGATTATGTATTTGCTTCCTTTTTCATTTTCTAGATCTCCAAAGTTTTGTTTGAATATAACTTTAATTACTTTCCTTTGTTATTCATCTAGTGTTATTTTTTTCTTGATATCAAATTGGACCAAATATTTTTATTTGGTGATTGCGTATTTATTTATGTGCCAAAATTTTATTAGCCATATTGTATTAATTCTAGATAGATCAAACCGAACCAAGATATTCAAATATAGTGAATCGACCAAACATCACTCTTTTTCAATATCCTTGACTGGTGCTTGGCATTAAAATTTAAATTGAGCGACACCCGCAGCCATGAAATCCTGGATCCACCTCTATGATGAAGCAGTGTCAAATGTCAAAACTTGGTTTATTATGCCTTCCCATTATATATCATTTGAATATGGCGACACTCGAATACTAAATTTAACGGGTGTTGAAATCACTACGAAATGTTAATATGGAGTTTGGCATTACTCAGAGTTAGTAGTTTTGTTTTCTTAATTTGTAGCTCATAAAAGTTGTTGGTTAACATGGATAACACGCAGATTTCATTAGTGCTATTCACATAATTTCCAAAATAAATTCCTTTAATAGTGCTCATTCTTAGAATCACGAGTGATAGTTGAAATGCATTTAATATCATTTTAGAAAAGATTTTCACGGACAAACAATTTAGGCCATACCCCTAGAAAGATACGGGCAAGTTACATATTTGGCCAGTTAGACCAAAAATAATAATATTCGCTAGCCAAATATATATAAAATATGTATTTCTATATTAATTATATTATATTAAAAGGAGGTAGTGAAACATGAGGTTAAGTTAAGTGGCGTATTGAGAAAATGCCACTATGATTAATTTTTCCCTTTTCTACTTGACGATCTATTGTTAAACGATGAAAAATAATAAAATTGCGATACTAGGTCGTGGTTGTCATTTTTGTTTTGCTTATAGTTTCCAGTATCTAGAGTTTCTTAAGTCTTCGGAAGAAATATATCTATCAATACTACACCAATTGATGGTCATTTGTGGAATCTTTTTAAGGCAAATGAAAAGTGTAACACAAAAAGAAGCAGGAGAACCATAAAAGGCTCTAAAGCTCGTTCAGTTATAGAGAGATTATCTTCTTTTTCTAAAATAACAAGAAAATTAAAAGCAGGTGCATTCACTGGAAGTTGCTGGTACTTGGTAGTAAACTCTGAATAATATATATGACCTTAAAATAATCGGGTCAAGGTCGACTAGTGAGATGCTAGGGAGATAAGCTTCAATGTCAGAAAACAACTCGGATCACCAGCTAAGACTCCTAAATGGTCGCTCAATAATAAAAGAGGTAGGGGAGCAGAGACGATCAAGAGGTTTGGCTAGAAGCAACCATCCTCGAAAGAGTAGCTCACTTATCAAGTGCCCTTGTGCCGAAGATAAACGGGGTTTTGACCGAAAGACAATGCAAAGAAATCATAACAGAATGATTGAGTCTTCGGATGTGAAGGTTCATGCTCTTTCATATTTATGGGTAACTAGCTTTAGTGTACATGCGTTGCACGTGTGTATCACGTCAAATATGTTAGTTAATATAGTATTATAAATATAAATATTTTATTATATGAGAGACAAGTATATTGTATTGTATCTCACTTAACACCTCTTTATAAATAATATTTTAGTGTATGTTTCCTTCTATCGCTTTAATCGCTTTGTCATGATTAAATATTTTATTGTCGACATTAATATTCTTCTTAAAAATGCAATATATAATTATTCATGTGATCAGAAATCATGTTGCAACAAATATTATTCAACTCTGAGATTGAACATTGTGATTTACGTAATTGCAAATCACAAACTTATTCGAAATTATTTTTGAACGAATTGATGTTTAATGAAATTAGTGTCTTATTCTCTTTATAGTTAGGAATAATAGTGACAATATTCAATCAGAATTTCAATATAGAGCTCTAAACAAATTTCAAGAGATAATTCTATGTTGGTAAAATGGAAAACACTTAGACTTTTTCGAGCAAGATTAAACATTGAAATGAACTCGAAACTAACACAAAGCATCATTTTATAGCTAAAAAGAAGATAATCTACTAAGCTCTTCACTCATAAAATCTCAATCGTGTTCCGAAATTTAAGTCTCAATTTCTTTGTACTCAAAGTGATAACTTCTTTCAAGCTTAACCACAGAAACGCTCTTGAATAATATTAAACTTTTAATTTAAAAAGACTACTTTTCTAATTTCAATCCTTCGTAGTTATATATCCCCACAGGCAACAGAGTCAAAATAATTATATGCTTAAAAAATAAATACAAGATGTAGTGTGAGAAGAAGAGGAGATACTTAATTATAAACAACTTAATACATAAAAGAATAGTGAAACTACATACATCAATTCATATTGTTGTTCTGGACTTTATCTTTAACTTGCCAAAGATCTCCTTAACAATATGCTCTGTGCAAGGCGCTTTTGGTCCTACAAAATTCAATTCAATTATAATATGATTAGCTGCAGTCAAACTAAATTTAGTAGTAATATCTTCACTCATTAGACGAATCTACTAATTTAGTACATGTTACACTAAATTTTACAAAGATACAATCCATTCCGAATAAATATATCAAATAACCTAATCTCAAATTTTGAAATAAATCGGCTAAATTGAATAACAAACTGCACTAAAAAAAAACACGCTACAAACTATAAATACTTCACCCACCAAAACAAAATCTTGTATTTTCATAATATGCAAGATTATAGAAAATAAAAGAATTTAATTTTGGAATAAAATTAGTTGGATGTACCTTTAAATCTTTATAAAGACTTTAATTTTAAATCAATCCTATTATCACTCTTATGATATATCTCGCATGAGCAAATTAAGGGCTTTAGCAATATACTTGCAATAACATTATTTTCCTAACTCATCAACACCTAGAAGAATCATGTAATATTTTGCTTCCTTTGGAGATGCTCTTGATCAAGAATCCATCGAAAAACATAAATTAGCTAGGACTTTCGTGGGGGGAGGGGGTAGAAAAATCCTACGGTAAAGGACAAAAATAACAAACTTAGTTTAAATAAGGAGTTGTTTATAAGAGTTAAACTTTAATTTGATTTTAGAGTCTTAAATGTTAGAATATTTTACATATTTTAAATAAGGAAAGACTTAATAATCATAATTTTAGTTGATTTCTAAGTACTAAATACTAGGAGAATCATTAAATTATAATTTTTTTTGGTAATTAACTTCTTTTGTATTAATCACAAAAGATCAATCTTTACAAAATCATAGTCCAGCATAATACTCTGGTGACTATCTTAACATCAACTACTCTACTGAATTATAGAAATAGCTAAACTAAGTTACTCCACTAACAAAAACTGTTGCATTTGTTTCTAGCTCTAGGAACTACTCTAACATTATATATATAAGCCATTTCTCTTGCTAATACTTCACTGCTACGATATCTTTGTTCAAAAATACGTATATTCCTTTCCATCCATAATGCATACGAAGTTTCAGTAAACACCATTCTGAAAATGCTGGCCCTGCTTGACTTCCCTTTGGCTTTTTTGATGATCCATTGAAAATGTTGATCCCAGTTGTGATTGCTCAATTGATCTTCTTGAATCCACCTCATTACTTTCTTCCACAACACTGTTGCATATGAGTATAACAAAAACAAGTGGTCTCTTGTTTCCATATGTCCTTGGCATAGAACACATTGCTGATTAATGTTCAATCCCCAGCTAGCTAACCTGTCCTTGGTAGGTAATCTTCCCTGAAACAATAACCATAAGTTGAAGATAGCCTTTGGTCGAGCAGAGTTCTATTATAGCAGACTCCTTCAACTCACTCGTGGTAAGTCTCCTAATAGTTGTAAGTATAGCTGTCTGATGGTGCCAATGTGATCATTTGAACTTTGAGCTTGTTAAAATAACTCTTGAAGCAATTATCCTTCTCACCATCCAACTAACCTGCTTTGGAATTGGCATGTCATGCAATTGTTTATGTTTAACATTGTAAGTATTAATCCATCTAATCCACAGTTTGTCTTCTTTATGAGCTGAATCCCAACATACTTTAGCAATTGCTGCCTTGTTCCACAGAAGTAGGTTGATGAGATTTAAGTCACCAACAGATTTAGGAGTGCACATTCTCTCCCAAGACACATATGCCTTCTTAGTGATAGTGTTACTGCTAGACCATATATAGCTTCTGCATATAGCCTCAATTATCTTTAGCACTTTGACTGGTAGAATAAACAACTGAGCTCAGTAGGCTTGGATGCCAAAAATAACAGATTGAACTAGTTGCACTCGACCAGTATAGGATAGCATCCTAGCAGTCCATGAGGAGATCTTGGCTGTGATTTTATCAATTAAAGGTTGCCATTGGATCAATGCAATTTTCTTAGACAAAGAAATGCCTAAATATTTGAATGGTAGTTCTCCTTTTACCTAAGTTAGCTTGTAATCCTCAGGTCTCAGAGAATTGAGAGAAATACTGATACATAGTAACTATGGAAGGCAGATCACCTCTTGAAAATAAAAGGAGGTCATAAGCAAAACTCATATGAGTTATGCCAAGTTTTTTGTATCTGGGATGGTATTGGAATTTGTTCTTTTTTTCCAGCTCAGTAAGTGATCTATTCAAATATTCCATTACAATATCAAATAAGAAAGGAGAAATATGATCTCCTTGTCTGAGTCCCTTAGCAGCCTCAAAAGGTTCAGTAGATTCTCCATTTATAAGAACAGTATTGCTAATTGTTTTAATACACTCCATGATCCATTTGATGAATCTGTCAGGAAAGCCAATCTCCTCCATCACCTGTTGTAGAAAAATCCACTCCACTGAGTCATATGCTTTCTGAAGATCAATTTTAACCATGCACCTAGGCGATATTTGAGCTCTAGTATAGGACTTGACTAACTCATGAGCCAGGATTACATTATCAGCTATCTTTCTGCCAGGAACAAAACCAGCTTGGGCTTCACATATTATACTTGGCATGATCTTTTGAAGTCTAGTAGCTAGTATTTTGGATATCATTTTATACAGAACTGTACAACAGGAAATTGGTTTGTATTCCTTGACTGTGGTAGGCTTAAGAACTTTAGGTACTAGAGTAATGGTGGAACAATTCACTGGTTTATACATCTTGGAAGTTAAAAAGAACTCTTTAATAACGTCTTTGACTTGGTTGTTGATGATGTTCCAGGCCTTCTTGAAAAAAAAACCCAGCATTATAACCATCAATCCCTGGTGCTTTATCATCTCCAATGGCTTTAAGACTCTCCAGAATTTCTTGATCAGTTACTTCTGCACATAATTCCATTTTTTGCTGCTAAGATAGAATATGACCATTAGCCATGTACAGTCTATTTGTGGCAGGAAGTGACTTAGTTGCTGAGCTCATGAGTGCCTTGTAGAACCCCAGAATCTCCCTCTTAATAGCTGCAGGATCAGTCACCTTATCCCCTAAACCAACTATAATTTTTGTAATCTGTTTTCTTTGTGACCTTTCTTTCATAACTGCAGTGAAGTACTTAGTGTTGGAATCACCTAGTTGAATCCATTTTTCCCTTGCCTTCTGCTGCAACACACTCTCTTCAATTAAAGACCACTTCTCAAGGTTGAGTAGTATCTCTTTCTCCTTATGTAGTAAACCATCAAATTAGGTACTTGTAAGCTGATCTTGTATATCTTTCAATTCCAATCTGGCCCTTTTAATTCTCTGAGTAATGCCCTTGAAATCCTTAGCATTCAAAGCCTTTAGAGGAGCTTTCAATGTTTTTAATTTAATATATACTATTTTCAGAGAACCAAGAGTATTTAAAGAGTTCCAGATAGATGCCACAATCTGAGGGAAATCTACATGAGTAGACCATACATTGAAGAACCTAAATGGAACCCTTCCAGTCCAAGAAGAAGCTGCTGATGTTAATACCATAGGAGCATGATAAAAAATTTGAGGTGGATCATATATTGTCTCCACATGGCTCCAAGTCATCATTCACTCATAGTTACCAAAAACTCCGTCTAATCTGCTACTCACCCTATCAGCTCCAGTTTATTTATTTGTCCAGGTATAATACTCTCCTTTTCAAGGAAATTCTGTTAGTCCTGCTTGCTGAAGACAGTAGCCAAACTCTTGAACCTTTGAATAGCTAACAGGATTACAAGATAGTCTATCATTAGGGTATAAAACTGCATTAAAATCCCCTGTAACTAACCATGGACTTGTGATACTTGTTAAAAGCTGTTGCAAATCTCCCATAAAGATCTTCTTTACTCTATCTCATTAAAATCATAAACAACAGTAAGATAGCAATCTATACCCCCCTTGTACTTCTTACTAGACAATGAATCATTTGAGGATCATCATTAAGTCCAGTAATAATGAGATTATTAGTATCCCATAATAACCATATCCTACCATTCCTAGCTTCATTATAATTAGCTAGCATACCCCATCCAGGAACAAGATACTTTGAAATTCATTGAGCATTACCTTCTTTCACCTTAGTTTCTACTAATCCTACTAACTTTATTTTATTGCATCTAATATATTCCCTAACTTCCTTCTGTTTGTACCTTTTATTTACACCTAGAATATTCCAGAATAACCACTTCATGACTGATTGCTGGTTCCACCTCTATCCCCAGGTGGTACTTCATATTTGCTATTGGACACTGCTTCAAATCTGTTCCTCACAGGAATAGGGTAAAGGGGAGGAAAATTGATGAGGTTCAATTCTGGGCTTTGGACTGCTTTTCCTTTATCTTCTTGCCTTTTATCACTTGGAGCCACAAATGGATGGACACTCCTTTCCTTAGATTTCTGGACATCAGTTACCATATTAATAGTAGCTTGTTGTAGCAGCTCAGCTGAGGCTATTTCACTTTGCACATGTGCTGTAGGTATTGGGGCCTTGGTTCTCCATATCTATGTAATTTTGGGTTTCTTAGCTTGATTAGGTTGTTGTGTAACAGGTCTCACTTGGTTTGAGCATCTGTGTCCCACTACTAGACACTCTCACAATAAGCAGGCTTCCAATCATAAATAACATTTCGCAAAAACTTCTTCCCAGTTAGATCCATCACCCAAACTTCACTTGGCAACTCTTTGGTAACATTAGTCTAAAAAACATCCGAACATAAGAAACTCTAGTGTGCGTAGTTGTGCACTCATCAGCAAAAATAGGTCTCCCAATCATACTGGCTATCCTGTTTAATGATCCCACTCCCCAACAAGACATAGGTAGCTTAGGAAATTTAACCCATAGTGGAATAACAGTAGGGAATTCCTCAGTGAAATCAAAATCAGGAGTCCATGACTTTAGAATTATAGGTTTATTATCTATTGAATAAGGTCCATCACACAGAATTTCATGAGCATCTTCCATAGTTTTGAATCTGATTATGTAGTAGCCTTCATCATGATAGAATAGATCTGGTTCTGGAACATGTGACCAATGTAAGTTGATGTATCTCTTCATCGCATTATATCCTGGGCCATCTCCTAAAATGTAAGAAATCAAAGCACATTTCCACTTGCTTTCATCCTCCTCCACCTCTAATTTGTCTAATTGAACCATAGGTTGCCCATCTACAACTAACGGTGGAGTATAAGATAGTGACATATCATTTGTAGCAAATTTGTTCTTCTGAAAAAGTGTTGCCCATGAATGTTTAGCTTCTTCTACTTTTTTGCTTATCACCACTGGTTCAACAAGTTTATTTGCTGAGTTAACTTGATTATGAGCTGGATTTTGCATGGTCACTGCTCTATTGGTTGGAAATTTCATCGTAGCTGGTATTGCCCCAATTGATGCTGGAGATGCTAGATCCAGCTTCTTAGAGACGTTAGACTGGTTCGAAGTTGAGCCAATTGTACATGCAGTACCTCCAGTAGCTGGATTTATACTCTAAACTGAAGCTGGAGGAGTGGTTAATGGAGCTACCTTCTCTATTAATGGTTGATTAACTGTCGTCAATAGATTCTCTAATGTTGTTAATGGATACGTACGAGGTCGTCCCCTTCCCCTGCCTCTTCCGTTCGCCATGTCTACAAGTTTGGCGTACGTTTAATTAACATGCGCCGAGAATATTTTGAAGAAGAAGATAGGAGTTTTATTAAATTACAATTTTATCCAATATAAATCTAATTTTAAAGGATAAAAAAAGCGAACGATATTTTGCTAAGGATCTTCGTGTTTTTAATATAACTAGTGTTTATATACGTGCTTTGCACGTAGATTTTAGGTCCATTATTTTATTCGAATAAACAAAAAGTTAAATTAATATATGGTAAAAAAAATTAAAATGAAGAACCTTGTATGATCTTAGGTACTTTTGAGTGAACATGATTTTACGTTATTCTAGTTTCTAATATGTTTTTTTCCAAAACAAAGATTTTTTTCATCCCAATAAATTGCACTTCAGATTGCTACTTAATTACCTTCAATAAACCAGCTTTCTAGGGCCTTACTTCTTAATAACACGGTCATGCTAAGAAGTTATGTCCCATTTAAAAAAAATGATACTAAAGGAGTTTAAAAAAAATGATACTACAGGAGTTAAAAAAAATATTATCATTTACTGTCAACGTTTAAAATTCCCTTATGCTGGAGAATATTTTTATCATTGCTTCAATAGATAATCATTATCGGCGAGTTATCTAAATCAAATACTGTTCAAAGAAGAAAATGTAAGAAAGAGAAAATCAAAGATGGTGAAAATTAGAGATGGCCAAGTGAAATACTGAAGGTCATTAATTTTCTTTATTTTTTATTTAAATGTTTTTAACTCAATAAGTTTTCAGGATGTAGATCCATCCGTAGGTTGAAAAAAAAAACAATTTATAATAAAATTGATATATTCTGTAGATATGAATTTTGAGCATAAATTCTTGCGAAGAATGGGTGTTTGTAGATAATATGATTTATTTTTGATTTTCAAATCAATATTCCAAATCACTTACGTCTTTTTAACATAAAAGACTCCTAAATGTACTTGACTTCTAACATAAATCTGTTTAAAGTGGTAAACTAAAATAAAGGACGTATTTATAAAGGTTTAGTTATCATATAAGAGATTTTGACTTGGATTCAACAATTAATGGAACACTTTTACGTTTTTGTACATTAATATTATGGAGATATCTAATTAATAAAGGGTATAAAAGTCGATATATTTGGAGGATATTTTCGTCGTTCAATATTTAGGATGAAACATTGGTGCTTTTATAATAATATAGATATAGATATAGATATAAATATAAATATAAATATAGATAGATAATACATATTTATTATCATATTTAAGAATCAATTAATGGGATTCAAATTGTTAGAGCTTAAAGAAAATCTTGTAAACAGGAAATTACTCCTTTTGCGCATTACATGTCACGTTTTTGGATTTGATTTGTTTTTCCTCTCTCTTTTTTCCCCTTAACAATGTTGTCTGAAGCGAGTTGGGGATTAACAATTTGTAAAACAGAAAATCAATTAACTGGCATTCTACTATTTCATCTAGAGGCGGAGTTAGGCATCGGAGCATAAGTTCGGAATTCTAATCATTTTAAGTTATTGAGTTATAAATTAATAATTTATGTATTTTTAACTAATTTTTAAAATAAACATAAAATTTAAACTAAAGCTACTGAGTTCGATCGAACTGCAACCGCAAGTAGGGCTGTGCACGGATCGGATTGGATCGGATTTAGCCTATTTCGGATTCGGATTTCGGATTTCGGATTCTGAAAAGGGCAATCCGAATCCGATCCGAATTAACATTGGATTGGATCGGATTTTAAACTTTAGATCGGATAATTTTTCGGATTGTCAGATCGGATTGTCACAAAATTTTTCAACAATTTAAAGTTCATTCGGTGTCTCTATCTCATCTTCCATCTACCAAAACAAACAAAAAAATCAAAATAAAATCAAAAGTTGAAGAATAGAACATGAAATAGACATAAAAGACAGAAGAGAAGAGAAAAGAGGCGGAAGAAAGAGACATAAAATCAAAGTAAAATCGGAAGTTTGAGTCATTGAGACTCTTTTAGTCTTCACTAAAGAGAAGAGAGGTGCAAGAGAGGCGGAAAAATCTAAGTGAGTGAGGGGGTGTGTGAAAAATGAATAAGCATAACCCTAAAATTTTAGTGTGTATTTATATAGGTACATATAATTTCGGATATCGGATCGGATCGGATTAAAATCATATCAATCCGAATCCAATCCGAAAATCCGAAATTTCATAAAACACAATCCGTATCCAATCCGAAAATCCGAAATTTGAAATCCGAAAATCCGAAATAGAGTGGATCGGATCGGATTTCGGATATCCGATCCAAATGCACAGCCCTAACCGCAAGGCTAACTCCGCCCTAATTTCATCGAATGACTATTACCTTGCACCAACACAAGCACCAACTAATTCTATCTATCAATGCTCGTGCAAAATATCGTTTTAGACCAATATGACGTCCGAGTATTTGTTGTCATGTTCTTAAAACTAACATTAATTTGTCAAATCTCAAATGGGTATAAGGAAATTTTGAAGTCAATAAATTGGAAATGCTAGCTCTTATTGTGCATGCTCATTTTCAATTATTTTTTTTGGCGAAATCAAATTTTCCTCATCATTTATGATTTTATATTTTTCCCTCATCTTACTAAATTGCCGTTCTTTTTAATCTCATAGCTAAGAATTTGTATAATGTATAAGTCTACCAAAAAGTATATTACAAATTTACCTCATGGTACTGGTTCCTAAGATTTCATACCGAAAATTAAATCAATTTCACAATTATCATATACTGTGATGCGCTCATTGAATTAAGCATTAACTTCGAAAAGTCGCTACTTCTAAGTTTTAATCACCTTTTTATAAGAAAAATGGTCAAAATTATCTGTCTACTTTCGGACCAAATTTGCTCCTACTGTTATGCTATTTAGCCAAATTTACCCCTACCGTTATATTCTCAGGCCAAACTTACCCCTATTTCTAGAAAACTTTTAAAATTACCCCCAATTCTAAAGATTACCCTTGATCTTTCAAAATTTTATTTTATTTAAGTTACATTTTTTTGTTGCTTCAAGCAACTACATTGACAATTTGAAGTGAGTTGTTGCAAAAAATTAAAGCTTACTATTATACATAAGAAAATAATATAATTACACAAAAAAACCTCAAATATACAGAAACTTAAACTACATCTTTCTAATGCTAAGCTTTAGTAGTTGTATTCCTTTGGATAAAATACATAAGTTGGTTTTATCAATTAACTAATTCTTGAGTGATGATTGGATATTTCCTAGAGTTAATTGATGATAGGCTATAATTACGTATTTTAGTCGATTATTACACTCTAATTTACTGCACTTTAGTTGAGTTTGCGCTTTAATCGCTAGTGTTTTGCACTAATTGTGTGTTTTATGCCTTGTAGGTGTGATTCCGAGCTATATAGATGTTATGTAATAAATTTAAGTGGTTTTGAGCTTTGAAGTCTGAGTAATAGCTCAAGGAATTAAGCCGGGATCGCGTTCGGGGATCAACGGATGATAAAACAACAAAACGAAAACTCGAAGAGGCATATTGCACACTGTCTAGTAAAATAGATATAACGTTTTACTCAGAACTTCATTTGAGCTCCACAATATATAGTTGGAAAGCTAACTCAAAGAGCTACAACTTTCATGTTTTACGTTTTTCCAAATTTCAAACAAAACAGGGTCAGAAACCGCGACCGCGGCAGAACCGTGGCAGAGGGCAGTCACGGACAACTGAAGAATTTGAGAGGGTGTTTGGCCGCGGTTCCGGCGCGACCACGGTGGAACCGCGGCAGGATGCATAAATTTCAGGGACCAAGGTGCAAAACACGGGATTTTAAGCCCTAAACCCTATATTAAACCAAGGAAGCCGGCCAAGAAAAGAAAGAGGACATATTTTTGACATAGATTTGACCTAAGGAGGCAAAGACACAATAGGAGCAAGGCTTGGGAATTCTTCTACAAGTTTTTTTCTTTTCTCTTCCTATTTTTTATTGTTGGTTATGACTTTTAGTATTGTAGTTTTACATACTATTATGAATAGCTAAATTGTTATCTAGAGTTTTGATAGAACCTTTTGTAGGATAAATTCTTGTTATGTTTTTATATAATTGAGTCGTAGTATAATCTCTATTTGTTCAACTACGTTCTTATTGTAGTTAACTGAAGAGGTCTCAATTAGTTGTGCCTATTTAGTGTGCATAACTAGGGAAAGAGTGCATATTTAGGTTATTGTTGAACAACACCACTCCCAAAGTATAAGAGGGATCTATAACTACGGGTTTAAAGGCGGGATTAGGGATAACGAAGCCTTGGGTGCAATCTTAAGTGAACTGTGTTAATTAAAGCTAGCTAGTGTATCTGGGGAGAGTGCAATAGTATATTACTGTGATTACTCGGGAGAGATTTACGGTAAGAAAAGTGTTCATGATTGATAGAGGTGTGTTGGGAAATTTGTATGAAGCATAAACAGAAGGGATTCCATCAATAGGGGAAGTCATTACCTTAGCGTCTTCTCATTATTGTTTACAACCTTAGCATCCTTAGTTTACAGCTGTTTATTTACGTGCAATTTTAGTTATTGAAGATACCATCAACTGTGATTCAAACGTTTGGGGAAATTGGTTCTCAAGAGTTTAGTAGTTCTAAAGATAGTGATTGATAGGTTAATTCTCTGTGGATTCGACTCTGGGCAGAATACTCAGGTTATATTTGCAACGTCCGCATTGTCCTTTTTATAAGGCATAGTTGGGCGTGATCAAATTTTGGCGCCGTTGCCGGGGACTTAACGGAATTATCAATTACCATTGATAGAAATACAAAATTCTTAGTATGGTCAGTTTTCTCTATACCTAACTTGTGAATATTTGTGTAATTAATTTTTCCTACCTTTGTCTATGGAATTATGAAAGTTTTGATGTTGGTAATTCTACTTTTAATCCTCCTTATGCATATTGTGATGAAAACCACCCTTGGCAAAATTATCAAAGTATTCCCGAGAGCAAGTTATGTACACCAACTCAATCTTATGTGTGGAATATGTGTGATATGTGTGGTGGTCAAGATGGTCACTTTCATAGTTGTGCTTATATTTCTTGTCTTCCCCCAACCCCTTATTATGATGATTTTACGTTTTCTTGTGAGGATAACAGGAACAAAGAACCTAGGGAAGCTGACCTAAAGAAGATCGAAGATATGTTAAAGTGCATTATAGAACAACAAAGTAAAATACAGCTGCAGGTAGAAAGGCAAGATGAAACTATTCACAACTTAGAGGCTCAAGTGAGTCAATTAGTTGAAGCTTTTAATGCTCAATATGTTAATATTATGGATAGTAGCCAAGAGCAGTTTGCATTAGAGACGGAAATTGAGGTGCCAATGGAGGGGTCCAAAGTAGAACCCCAACACTCTAACCATCTAGAATTTGAGGATGCCGATGTTGAAGAAGTAATACTAGAGTCAACCAGGGACGTTGAAGATACAAATTTAGTTGACTCTAGTGTTTTGGGTGTTGAGGAGGTCGAAAATCTTGAAGTTCATGTATTGGAGCGTGTTGGACCTCATTCCAAACACTTCTCTACATTATGTTCAAACGGTGAAATGGGAATGGATCTTTACGAGAATAAAAAGGAGTCCAAGGAAGAAGTAGATGGTCCTTATATTTTGAAATTCTCAAGGCCGTCTAGGCAAGGTGACACTCCTCGATTGAGAGCCAAAAAGTGTATAAGACTCTATCTAATGTTTAGCTCGCAAGAATTTGTACCGCCCAAAGAGCATAATCATAAGCTTGAAGCAAAACTTGGGGTGCGATTCATAAGTTCGAAGTGGAGGCAGAAAGTGATTCACGTCGTGCCGCGACGTTAAACCAAGCGCTTGTTGGGAGGCAACCCAGCTTTACTGATTTCTTTTATTTTTTGTATTAATTTTTTTTTAATTGTATTATTTTTGTAATGTCAATTTTTTATTTTCTAGGAGCATGGAAAGCAAAGGTATTGGAAGGATGCAACAACAAACCAAATGGTTGGAACTAAGTGTGAGGTACCCGCACAAAGGACCAAGCTTGGGAGAAGTCTGAGTACCCCATGAGCTGTTAATGCTTTGGCCTTTGGCCTACCAGGGAGTTTCTTTTACCCTCTTATTAGTATGGTATGCATTAGGGACAATGCACAATTTTAAGTGTGAGGTGAGGAGATTGTCTGAGTGACTTTCTATGCTATTTTAGTTGTGTTAGTTTAATTGAATAAGATTTTTTTAAATAGAAAAGATTGGACATTTCCCGACGATGGATCTATTAGACAATTTTCTTGAGGGATTTAAGTCTAAAGAAAAAGTACAAAAAGATTTTTTTTTGTTAGGTAGTGTAATAATTCCCCCTTGGTTTTTCTTTAAACCACGGTTCTTTTCCAAGGGTTTTATTTGAACCGGGTGTAGTTAGTTTTTTTTTTGGGAGTAGGAGTCATTGTGTTGTGTTTTGAAGTGAAGCAATATCTCTTGACTTTGTTATGCCTTGAGAATAATGAGTACTTTGGTTGTGACGCTTAGGCTCAGTTTTTGACTCTTGTAGAAGTACCTTAAATTGTATGATCTTAACTTTGCTTAACTGCTTTGACTAGAGTGTCTTGATGATCCAATCTTGAGTGAGTCATGTGCCATGTGTGTGTAAGGATTTGTTATATTCTGTGCATTGCATTTGATGCTTAGAACTTGCCCCGTGTGTTTGCAAAGCGAAATAGTAGTTTTATTCAGTCTAGGAAGTGATATAGACATATCTTTGTTGAGCCAGATATGTATATTTTACCCACCTAATTGTTATGTATCGTAGTTAACCCCTTTGAGCCTATAATCTTATTTCTTTGGCAACCACATTACAAGCCTTACCCATTTGTTTGAATTAACCATCTATTGAACCATTGTAACCTCTCATGAGCACTTGAGTTGTTTATGAACTTTTAAAAGTTAAAGTGTGGGGTGGTTGGTTTGACTTTTGAGTGGAACTAATGAAATAAGGAGAAAGGGTGCACTGATTTGAAAAGCAAGAGTCTCTTGAATTGAAAAAGAAAAAAAAGTTGTATTGCTGTAAAAAAAAATATTCTTTGATAGTGGTGACTCTTGATATAATTGGGCTTAAATAATTTGGGAGTTGATGTATATTGATGTGAAGGTGGAGTTTGGCTTGACATAAGTATGAGGTTTGAATGTTAAAGTATATGTATTAAAGTGCTTAGGGAGGTGTAGTCACTCTTATATCTAAATGTATCCTACCCGTCCCGTAGCCTACATTACAACCAAATAAAGTCCTAATTGATCCTAGATTGAATGAGCTCCATTAGTAGAGTAGTACACTACGGACAAGCTTATGGTGCATCTTTTGTGGCATATGAATGTTATTTCTGAGAGTGAGTGAATTCTTTCTATCTTGAGTTCCTAAGTGTTCTTAAATTTTATTGTGTGGAACTACTCTCTTTTGTGGTGTGAGGGCACTTGATTCATGAAGGAAAGGTAATGTCAGTGACCTCTATGTTAGAGTAAGTAGGTGAATTGTGAATAATGCGTGGTACTTATGAGTCAAATCTTGAGGTGAAGATGTTACGCTTTTGTGCTTAGTCTATTTTAAATACTCTTGGTGTGATGAGTTAGGAGAATTGTTTAAAAAGGTCGTGTCTATAAAAAAAGTGTGTAGTTTGATTGCTCGAGGACGAGCAATGGTTTAAGTGTGAGGTGTTGATGATAGGCTATAATTACGTATTTTAGTCGATTATTACACTCTAATTTACTGCACTTTAGTTGAGTTTGCGCTTTAATCGCTAGTGTTTTGCACTAATTGTGTGTTTTATGCCTTGTAGGTGTGATTCCGAGCTATATAGATGTTATGTAATAAATTTAAGTGGTTTGGAGCTTTGAAGTCTGAGTAATAGCGCAAGTAATTAAGCCGGGATCGCGTTCGGGGATCAACGGATGATAAAACAACAAAACGAAAACTCGAAGAGGCATATTGCGCACTGTCTAGTAAAATAGACATAACTTTTTACTCAGAACTCCATGTGAGCTTCACAATATATGGTTGGAAAGCTAACTCAAAGGGATACAACTTTCCTGTTTTACGTTTTTCCAAATTTCAAACGGAACAGGGTCAAAAACCGCGACCGCGGCAGAGGGCAGTCGCAGACAACTGAAGAATTTGAGAGGGTGTTTGGCCGCGGTTCCGGTGCGACCGCGGTGGAACCGCGGCAGGATGCATAAATTTGAGGGACCAAGGTACAAAACACGGGATTTTAAGCCCTAAACCCTATATTAAACCAAGGAAGCCGGCCAAGAAAAGAAAGAGGACATATTTTTGACATAGATTTGACCTAAGGAGGCAGAGACACAATAGGAGCAAGGTTTGAGAATTCTTCTACAAGTTTTTTTCTTTTCTCTTCCTATTTTTTATTGTTGGTTATGACTTTTAGTATTGTAGTTTTACATACTATTATGAATAGCTAAATTGTTATCTAGAGTTTTGATAGAACCTTTTGTAGGATAAATTCTTGTTATGTTTTTATATAATTGAGTCGTAGTATAATCTCTATTTGTTCAACTACGTTCTTATTGTAGGTAATTGAAGAGGTCTCAATTAGCTGTGCCTATTTAGTGTGCATAACTCGGGAGAGAGTGCATATTTAGGTAATTATTGAACAACACCACTCCCAGAGTATATGAGGGATCAATAACCGAGGGTTTAAAGGTGGGATTAGGGATAACGAAGCCTTGGGTGCGATCTGAAGTGAGCTATATCAAAAGCCAGCTAGCGTAGCTCGGGAGAGTACGTCTAGTAAATTGTCGTGATTACTCGGGAGAGATTTACGGTAATAAGAGTGCTCATAATCGGTAGAGAATACTCAGGCAATATTATAGAAGACAGGATTCCGACAATTGGGGAAATCATAACTCTAGGCCTCCTTAATCTTGTCTCTAACTCTTAGTATCTTTAGTTGTTAATTTATTATTTTAATTTGTTAATCAATTAGTTAAACACAAGAATCTAAATATCTATAAGTTAGGAACTGTTCAAGCTTGTCTTCTTGGTGATAGTGAACAGTTGTAGCTAAGCCTTAGTTCTATGTGGGATTCGATTCCGGACTTGTAAACCGGATTATATTTGCAACGACCGCATTGGCCTTTTTATAAGGCATAATTGGGCGTGATCATTAATTAAAAAGTTTCATAATGTACTTTCCAATTTTTATGGTCAATAAGAACTTTAGAGTCCTAATAATAAGCTGATCACATCTTAATGTAATGAATACTTTCTGTGAAAAGTAAAAGTGAAGAAATATAATTTGTTCTATTTTAATGCTAATAATATCCTTGAAACATTAATGGAAACCTTTACATAAGCATTTCACTGGTGCTATTAAGATTTGACCATATTTTTGAGGAATGTTGTAATTCGTGTATAATACGTAATTATTTTGTTTGGAATACCATGAATATATTAGTTCATGTTTTGATTAATATAATTGGTTAACTCTAAATACGTTTAATATAAAGGAGTATTACATTTATATTAATATCAAAACGCATAACTGCTAAAAATTGTGATTAATGCTAACCGTTGTTAGGCTTCTCGCGCCATTATTGCCATTAGCTACTAATTAATTTATTTACTATTGATACGTAACTGTTGCACACATCGCATTCCTTCGTAGATAGATATTTAATATTTAAGAGTTTGCTGGTATCTTTTCTTTCCAAACAGAGTAGTAAGACCATCTCCAAGGCTGCACCATTTCTTGCACCAAATCCAAATTTGGTGCAAGAAATGGTGTTTTTTGCTCCAATATAACACTAAATCTTGCACCATTATAGAGCATGAATCATCACTCCAAATTTGGTTTATTATTATTTTATTCAATTTTTTTATTTTTTGGACTTTTAATTTATCATATATTGTGTATATAATTAATTTTTATATTAAGATCTTTATAATTTTAATTTTATATCCTATTTTTTGATATATTAATTTTTGTATATATTATATTTATATAAAATTATAAGTTAATGTTATTATTATTATAATTGTATAAAAAGAGATATAACCATTATTTAAAAATAAAAAATGCAAATGTAAGATATCTAATGTTGAATAATTTTTAGCTCGACACAAAAAAATTAAGGATAAAGATGCGCATTTCGCACTTCGTAATGCATTAATCGAGCATTTATGGGAGAATAGATGCGAAAGTTAAATATTTATGTGGTACTTAAATTAAATTTGACTATGATGTAATATTTATTTAATTATCTTTTATCTATGATTTCACTTTTAGTTGATTTATTCTTTAAAATAATTTTGTAATAAATGATTATATAAGTGGTGAATGTGAATTATATATAATGAATATGAAGAAAAGAAAAAAAGATCGTATTAATTTGAAGTAAATAAAAAATGAAAAGTAAATAGAAGGTAATAATATAATATAGAATAGAGAAGATTTGGCGTAAAAAATAACATAATGGTTGGACTAAATTCCGTGAAATTTGGTGGTAGGGTAAGCAGGACTTCGTCTCGCTCAAAAGGTCAGTTTTACCCCTAGATTTTGTTTACATTATTTCCTAGCTGAACGTAAATTGGGCCACTTTAGAGTCCTTTTAGGTAAAGAAAAAGTGGTGTTCACCTTTTGCGATTCCTCTCTGTCTTCTTTCGGTGTCTTTAGGTTCTCCGATTTTTCTCTGCTTTCTTTGTTTCTGCCGAGGGTCTCCAGTAAACACCCTCTCTGCCCTCGGCAGAGTTAACGTCTGCGTACATATTACCTCCCAGACCCCACTTGTGGGATTACACTGGTTGTTGTTGTTGTTGTCTTTGTTTCTGCTTATGAAATTGTTGAGATCTGTTGTTTCTATCGTCGTCGGAAAATCAGCGGCTATGGAACGAGTATGGACATACAGTGGAACTTCACGGGAAGCTCATGTTTGTTTTTTTTACACTTTTCTCCCAGGTGACTCATAGTATCTCTTCTGCACTTAGGATTGCCTTGAAAAGTTACAAAGAGTTACTTTTTGCAGCAGTCTGGCCTACTGTGACGATTTTCCTCAGCAACCTATTCTCCAATTCATTATTCTCCAAATAATGTTCCTTCCTTAAGGAGATTCGCAATATTCTTTGATTTTAGCTGTTATTCAAGAACAATTGTGGTTGTGCCTACTGCATTTGCAATTCCTTTTGTTTCCATTGGCTGAAAGCAGATTGTTTTTGTTTTCGTAAATATGACAAATTTTGAGGACTCTGAATGCAGAGGTGGACCGGTGCCTCATTTGTTTCTGTTTCTTCACAGTCATCAAGCCCATGGCAAACATCATTAATCATTATAAACAACTAACTGACTAAGCATTTCAAATTAGAAATATTGCTAAGATGACCAACAAAACACAAGTATTCTCCTTGAGGCCTTATCTTTACTTGGTGTTTGCGATCATTCTCAAATACAGGAGTTCCTCCTTACACTTGGAGAATCCATGATACTGTAAGTATATGCTATTTACTCTTTGTTATGTCATATTAGGTAACACTTTATTAACATTTGTTGAGATATAGTAGTGATACTAAGAGTTTTGGAGACTTCAACCAAGGAGTAACAATAACACTTTCAAGTAATAAGAGAGCTCCTTGTATGAATCAGGCAGCAAGAGTTGAAGGTCACGCTACTGGATGTGAAGATTGGAAGGAATATGGATATCCATAGAGTGAATATTTTAAAGTTTCCCATCTGAAAAAATTCCTAGTTATCTTAAAACTGACACTTGTAAAATATCAGCAGCTACATGCTTTCTTCTGTGCTTACAGAATCAAACCTGATTTTGATTTTCTTCACAAGATACTTTCCTGTAGTTCTAGAAGTATAAGAAAAATTCCGCAAAAGAGTGTAAATAGGGACCTGCACGGTAGACTTATCAACAAAAGAAAGACCTGCCAAGTAGTTGCTTTAAGAGGAACTTGAGATATCAAAAGAACTAAACTATCAACACTCCACCTACTACACTATCTGAATATTGTAGTTACTTTTTTTAGTCGGTCTGATGTATTCACAACGGGATCCAGCATTCATCCGTCCTGTTTCGCTGAGCATTTTTATATGCCTTGTTAGATGGTAGGATGTGCATTGTGATTCAGCCTGGCTTTAGAACAAGTAAGAAGCTTCTGAATATGTGTAATCTTTTTAATATGCTACAGGCTTGTTCAATAGCGAACGAATGCAACTGAACATCAAGAACTCAGTCAAGTATCTTTGCCATTGATTACGTGGGTGCAACTATTGCCATCAGATGTTGGAAGTAGGATACAAGTAGCTCATCAAGGTAGTAATTTCTAATAAAACGTTCAACTGGATTTTGTTGGTCAAGGATCTTATGAGCGTATATCGATGGGGTAATCTCATTCATGTTATGAGTTCACTTCTTTTTATTCTAGAATTACCCTGAGTTAATGTTGTCTGATATATATTTGAGTCATCATCTGCTCTCTAAGATGTTAAACTAAACGGTCATTCAACTAGATCAAAAGTTGTAAGTAGTTAAATAGGAATAAATAGAACAAATTGTTTAACACGTTACTCTTGCTAGTGAATCTCCATTTTTTTTAATTCGGTATTCGGTTCACACATTGGAATACGACTAATCCGGATTCGCGTCGCATAGGGCCTATTTGGGAAAGCGTTTCTTACCAAGGATTTCTCCAATACAGAGCATACAACTATTTCTATTCCATTCTACAGTTAAATGTGGCATTAACCCTATTTTGCTCCCTATGCTTTTTGGTGGCCAATGTACCATGTGCAACATATGGTGTAATAGGGGTGTGGCGATTAACTCCTGTTGGTCGAGCATTTTGATTGATATTTTTTTTTACGGTTAGACTTCGATATTTTTTTTTCCAGGAGCGACACTCTGGTTCTTGACATTACTTTTTCATCTAATGTGACACTAAATAAAAGCTTTTTACTGCTGCATTTCAGGTACTTTGGGGTCACGCTCATGCTTGTACTGATGATGTCCTTTGGTCATTACAAAAAGGAAAAAAAAGGAATTGTGATTAAATCTTGAAGACACTTACTAAATTATCTATTTTGCATAAGTAGTAAATTTTCTATTCAGACTAGCCTGCCACTGAATCCACATAGCCATCAAAGATGTAATATTGCAAATGCCAAGGGTTAAGTTTGAAGGGAGCAAAGAAGAAAGGATATTCATGGGACGAAGTGTGCCAGGAACTTAACATAATATGATATTCAGTGTCTTTATCTCATAGAGTGTTGCAACATTTAGAGGTGGATTTTCATTTCTTCTATTGGGCATATGAAAAAATTGAATGAAGCAAACAAACCTTAAGCTGAAATTGGAAACTTGCCTTCTAACACAGTCTACACTTGCATTCTAAGTTGACTCCTTTAATCATCTACTCGGCCTGCCTTTTCAATAAAAGGAAAAGAGGTGATTGGCTCAATATTGACTCAACTGGTGATTGGCTTGTTAAGCACTCAAAATCAAAGAGCTAAGGATGACATACTTTTTTTGTTCTATCAGATTGTAAGTTAAATTTGCAAGGCGATTTGTTTTTTCTACCGGTTTCTACTACATCGGTTATGGTCAGTTTTAAGTTGAACGTGTGCATTAACTCAGCTCATTGTTCTATGCAGTTGGAAAAAGCAGAAGACGCTAAGAACTCAACATGAATGCACCTTCTAGCACAAAATAAGGTAAGCTTTTCATGTTACACAAACATTCAAGGTCATATAAATCTGTAGATATGCAAAATTGCATTCTAACATTGTTTGAGACTCAGTTTTGAAGAAACACAAAATTATTGTAGGGAAAGGACAATGTGTTGGTGCAGGAATTTGAATAAAGTAAACTCTAGATATTGTTAACTACTTTTTAGTCACTCCACCAAATTTTGTTTATGGATTTTTCATTCAAATGCTAACTCACATCTTTTGATACCAATTCAGGATCTCAACAAACTCTAACCTTAGATCAACTCCTCCTCCCTTGGTTACTACAACTATATATAAAGTTAAAAAAGAGAGGGGTGGGGGGTGGAGAGAGAGACCACCAAAAAGCAATATGAGAATTCCTCTTCAGCTCGCTAAACGTTGGAGTATGTCAAAAGAACCTTGCTTCTACTCGCTTCACGCAAGGCATTATCTTCCTGATTCTGTTTTGGAACTGGGTTAAAGATGATTTATATTCAGGGTAAAAACAACTAAGACATGCATTGCATGAAGCAACATAATTATAAGTTTATTTGATGGGTCATATGGAGGGAAAAGAACTTGAGAATATTTGAAGACAGAGAGGAGAACATAGTTAGCCTTAAGCATAAATGATCTTTGCTCCCTTTTTTGGTGTAACATAAGCTAGAATCAATGTTAATGACGTAGACGCCATGATAGATTTTATTAGTAATTTTCATAGTTTGTTATTGGGTTGTTCATACCAACTAGCACTTACTTTATTCTGGTTTTTCTGATATAATACTACTTTACCATTATTTATCAAAATAATAATAGTATAAATGGATTTATATTTCCTATGTAGTGACCTTGTCTGAATTACTGAGTTTCTTACTTTAATATTCATCTTTCCGTCTTTGTAACGTAGGCTCTGATACTGGAACAATAGAATTATAATGCCTTTCATGCTCTAGCCAGTGTATCCTCTTCTTAAGTGAAAGGCGCAACAAAATTGGCCTTTCACAGTATTTTCAAAATGGGATAGGTCTGGGTACTGTCAACGATGTGCTCTCCCTGCATTTTCTTTAGCTCAAGCTTTGACAAGTTTGGTATGGGATTGGCTTATGTAGCCAAACAAGTGCAATGTTTTTCTCTAATGACGTTTGTAGTGTACTTTAGTAAATTTAGGCATTTTATCTTTACAGTGAGCTAAAGAGAAGAAGGTTGTGAAACAGGTGAAGATCGATTGTCTCTATATAGCTGCAGCGGAACTCTCCTCCTTCCAATTTGTACCATGCAAATTCTAATTATTTATCTCCTTTCTGCTACATTATTTATTCACCAAGAATTATATGTTGATTTTCCATAAGAGTATAGAGTAAATAGTGATGGTGAATCCAGTGACCAGGTTTTGGTATGAGTACACAACGGCTGTAGAATCTTTGCACAATATCAAATCATTGCCAGTATGACAATCTGTGCAGTTGGATCTCAAAGTTATGTATATACCTAATTTATTAATGTAAATGTTGCTGTCGTCACTCATTTTTCTTTACCAGCGCAAAGTTGCATGTAATAACTTAAACGTCCTTAGTCTTAATTAGACGAAAAATTATCCTTTTAGCTCAAATTAGTTGAACTTCCTTCTGTTCCATTAAGTGCATGTCGAAAACTATACTAAAAATGAGTAAATAATTAAAAAAAATAGCAGGTACAATTATCAGTGTAATTATCAATGGATCTACGAGAAGTTGAAAGCTTTTACATTTTTGAGCTTGGGCCCGGGCTCAACACGGGCCACCCCTCTAACTAGTATAATATACTAGGGAGATTGTCGGTTACTTAAAATTTGGGATAATTTTTAAAAAATTATTTGAGATAAGGGTAAATTTAACACTTTTGGCGTAATTAGGGTTTTACTGCTTCTTTTCATGAACCTAAATGTTTTTTCGGCTATACACTCTTTCACATTCTTTCGAAAAAATACTCTCTCCCAACAATTATGAGGGCTATAGATCTCTTTGATGTTAAGAAGAATCTTAACAGAATATCAGGTGTGCTACAAGAATTGGAGACACGATTTGAGGACGCGGTGGGAAGGAAGCAGCCCTAGCCTCTGTCCGGCCGATCATTCCGCTGGCATCTCGCATTCACGCCCCCGTTTGACTGCCGCTCGGGGATGTAGTTGTAGATAGGTTAGTCTTAGTGGGTCGTTGGCTCCACCTGTTATCTCCTTCTACGACATGCTGTTGTCGTCGCCATATTCCATATGTCACTTAGTCATTTCTGCCTCGCTGTGGGTCAGCACCTCCGAAAGAAACGGAGGACTTCATTCAGTGACCCCGCGATCGCCCTCTGAACGATCAGAATAAGGTAAAGCTTGAAGATAAGTTTTGTACTCAATTAATTTCTCAGTCCCTCTAGTCGGGTGGCCTGCCTTTTCAATCAATCTCCGGCCGCTCAGTGCCGCTATTGATACGAGTTGTAAGGAGTCTTGGTCTAGAGTCAAGCTGGGGCGTCATTTCATTCTCGTAATACTTTACAAGAAAAAGATTTGAGATTACAAAGTCAGGTTAGCCATCCATTGAAAATTTCAGTCGCTATCCTAATACTATCGTTTGCTATAAATGTCCCATTGATTGTCTTGTTTGTAGGCAGGAAATCAAGGTGTCATGTTTTTTACTTTATTTTATTTTCTGTGTTAGTTGAAATTGTTGGATTCATTATCTGTGGCTGGTATACTTATGTGCTAATTAATAAGGTGAAAAAAGGGGTAGAAGACCTAACTGTGCCAATAAAGTGTCTCCAGCAAGATATTAGCGTGTTGATGACGGAAATATCTTTGCAACTGCCGGTTAAGACTCAACAGACTTCAAAAAAATCTTTTATGCGCAAAGATGAACAATTGAAGGTTGAATTGGAACGGCGGAGGGAGAAGAGGACACAGACTGTGGATGAAGATACAGTGAAGAAATCAGATTATAAGAAAATGTTGGAATATTTTTGATACTAACTGTTATTCAGTCATCTCGTGAGTGACCTGGGCAGCTAATCATGTATCTCTTCTATCTTTGTGATAAGGCGAAAATAATACTCCATCCGTTTCAATTTATGTGAACTTATTTCCTTTTTAGTCCGTGCCAAAAAGAATGACCTCTTTCCTTATTTGGAAATAATTTACCTTTATGCAATGATTTATAGCCATACAAAATATATGTGCTTCATTTTACACCACAAGTTCAAAAGTCTTTTCTCTTTTCTTAAACTCCGTGCCCAGTCAAATGAGTTCACATAAATTGAAACGGAGGGAACAGTATTTTAGGTGTTGATTCCCTCTATCTCAAAAGGTTCAACATCTGGCATGCTATTTGTGGACCATGCTTTTAATATGTTTCCTTTATTGGATAATATCTCGATTTTTTTCCAGATGACATGCTTGGCTAACTACTTCTGATCCAAATCCACAGCCATTCTTATGGTGAATATACGTTCGATCATTCTTGGGCAAATGCCCATTACAGTTTGGTTGGAGCTATTATTCAAAGCTGCAATGCTCGGTGGCTTTCACTCCAATTATTGGCCCGAGGCAAAGGCGTCTCAATAAAACTCGTGGCCTAAAGCCAAACGTTAATTAAGAGCCTTGATTTTTTTGTCTATAGTATAGTTATCTTGTAAAATATAGTATGTAATATTACATTGGTTCCTTTTTTTCTTTCTTTTTGTCTATAGTGTAGTTATCTTATAAAATATAATATTAATATTCACATTGGTAAGAAAATTTAAGTTAATAAGATATTAGCCACGTATTTACAATTGGTTACGTTGGATCTTATTGTAAAATAATGTTATTTATCACTATGAAGATTTGAGTATCTTAATTCAAAGTTCTAAATATTTCTATTATTAAAAAATAGATAGTCTTTCTCTATAAGGATTTAGTATTTTTGTTTTCTTTTTCCATAAACTTCAATATTGTTTAAACGAAAATAAAATAGTAAATCCACAATTAAAAATATTTTTGGGCCCCCAACATTTAAGGTACCTAAAGCAAAAGCTTTACTAGCCTCCTCCTCAAGCCACCCCTGGCCCGAGGATCTTGGTCCGTAACACATCACATAAAGATCAAGTCTTTGACATCCTGGTCTCTGCAATGAAGGATTTGATAGTCAAGGTATACTTTTCTCATGTCCAAAACACTTAATAATACTTTGAATTTGTAAATACTTTTTTAAACTCGTCGAGTTGTAAACTATATCTGACTCTTTCTATTTTTATTAGTTCTTGACTTCTTGCTCATTGTGTATGGATTGTTAAAAAATAGTAATAAACTTATTTCCATTTGTCCACATTTGTTTAGATGTGTTTGCATTAATTTAATGTTTTCATACATAAAGTTAGAAAAGAGTGAGGTGCGGACATGTGTGAATTTGTGTAGGCATGTATGGACTAGTGTGCGTAGTCGCTACTGTGTTAAAACAGAAATTAGAAAAACTATTAGAAGAAACTGGAAAAACTGTAAACGATAAGAAATATTCCGAGTCCACAATTTCCTTGTGTGTCCTTAAGGAATTTTAACCCCTCACAAGTTGCCAAGGTAATGGATTAAATCCTCCCAGGATGAAACAGAATAAACATTCCTGCAACAGTGGCAATACAAACTGCAGGATACCAACGCACTCAAAGAATGGAGAAAATCACACTTACGAATTTAAAAGAGAAACTACGAAGTAGAATGCTGGATTTTCAGAAGGAAGTTCTATCTTTTTTCAGCTGCCTCAGAATTTATAGGCAATTGTCGGAAGAGGTGTGATGTCTGTTCATAATGTGAACGGATATTTGAAAGGAAGAGGTGTCTGTTCATAATGTGAACAGAAGGGAAAGCAGCGTTCAACGTTTTGGATTATACATATTCCAGTTTATTCCGTTAATGAACTGACTGACACTTAATTAATTTTTAAATAATTAATTAAATAAACTTTGTCCAAAAAGTTAATCTCATCGATCGATCATTTGATAAATCCGAAGCCGAAGCTGAAGCCGAGCCGAGCGACGATGACGACGCGAGGCTTCATTCTCTTCAACTCCTTCAAGAGCTCTAAGAAGTGATCCTATATTTATACACACAAGTGTAGTTGTCCCTCATCAATGAGGGACAAAGTTCATTTGTCATAAATGAAAAAGCTCACTTGATTCAAATTTTCCAAATTTTTCATTTTCCTCTATTTTATTTCCCACCATTTCCCAATTCAGACTTCTAGTCTTTAAAGCCCAATGACCAATGGCTTAAAGTCCAACAATCCCCCACATGAATGGGAAGGACTGTAACAAAAATGAACATAGATGAAAGCTGTGTGATTTGCAAGTAAGGATTAATTGCATCTAGATAAGTAGGTTTCCCTTTGAACTTTCCGTAGTGAGCATATATCAGATATACTCGGTCAATCGGTAGATTTGATATCTTTGAACCGTCGAACTTTAGTGTATACCTAGACAACCATATGTCACACAACCAACCCTTAACCGTCTTTTGGTTCTCATTGTTGTGTTCGTTTCAGCCATGAACACCGCCTGGTTTCATAAGTGCGTAGAGAATTGGCCTTACAAAATTCTCATTGAAGCGGCTTCCACTCACACTTACATAGGTGATTCCTAACACATGTAATCCTTTAGATTGACACTATTTGATAAATACCACATCAAACTTAGGTAATCATTAAAGAATGTGTAAAGTTTTATCCTTGTTACTTAACATTGTCTTCATTACGAGAAGGGACCAAAGATTTTACTTTGACAATGTTGAACCCGTCAATCACAACTTTGTTTGAGCTCCTTGAACCTAGATCTCGGAATATCCAAAATTCTAGGTAGAGTTACCGCCATGATGACTTATCCTCGGCCATAGTCCCATTCCCTTAGATGATTTCTCAACTCCCTCTCTAGTTAGGCCTTTTGTAGGCGGATCCACCACATTATCCTTTGATCTTACTTAATCAATAGTGATAATTCCACTAGAGAGTAGTTGTCTAACAGTTTTATGTCTTCATCATATATGACGAGACTTTCCGTTATGCATACGCTCCCTGCCTGTCCTATTGCAGCCTCACTATCGCAATGTATGCATATAGGAGCCAAAGGTTTTGGCCAGAACAGAATGTCTTCTAAGAAATTTCGAAGCCATTCAGCTTCTTCGCCGAACTTATCCAAAGCTATAAACTCTGATTCCATTGTAGAGCGAGCGATGCACGTCTGTTTGGAAGACTTCCAAGATACTGCTCCTCCACCAACAGTAAAAACATATCCACTTGTGGACTTTGTTTCTGTTGAGTCGGTTATCCAATTTGCATCACTATATCCTTCGATAACCGCATGATATCTATTGTAGTGCAAAGTGTAGTCTTGGGTATATTCCAAATATCCTAGAACTCGTTTCATTGCTAACCAGTGATGTTTGTTGGGATTACTTGTGAATCGACTAAGTTTACTTATTGCACAAGCTATATCAGGATGTGTACAGTTCATGATATACATTAAGCTTCCCAACACACGAGCATAATCCAATTGAGACGTGCTTTCACCTTTATTCTTTACAAAATAATGGTTTTAGTCAATTGGAGTTCTTGCACTTCTAAATTCCAAGTGTTTGAATTTTTCCAGTACCATTTTCACGTAATGTGATTGAGACAAAGCCAGACCCTGAGGAGTCCTCTGGATTTTAATTCCTAGAATTACATCGACAACTCCTAAGTCTTTCATATCAAACTTACTAGCAAGCATACACTTAATAGCTTGAATGTCGGCAATGTCTTTACTCATTATTAGCATATCATCAACATATAAGCAAACAATGACTATATGATTTGGAAGGTTTTTAATGTAAACACATTTATCACATTCATTAATCTTAAATCCATTTGACAACATTGTTTTGTCAAATTTTGCATGCCATTGCTTGAGTGTTTGTTTTAGTCCATAAAGGGACTTAACAAGTCGGCACACCTTCTTTTCTTTTCCCGGAACCACAAATCCTTCAGGTTGGTTCATGTAAATTTCTTCTTCTAGATCACCATTTAAGAAGGTTGTTTTACATCCATTTGATGGATTTGAAGACCATACAAGGCGGCTAACGCTATTAGCATCCGAATGGATGTAATTCTTGTTACCGACGAGTATGTGTCAAAATAGTCAAGACCTTCTCGCTGTCTAAATCTTTTGACAACAAGTCTTGCCTTGTATTTGTCAATAGTACCATCATCTTTTATTTTCTTCTTGAAAATCCATTTAGAACCCAAAGTTTTGTTACCTGGAGGAAGATCAACCTATTCCCAAGTGTGGTTGCTCAATATGGATTCTATTTCACTATTAACAGCCTCTTTCCATTATTGTGCTTCTGAGAAAGACATTACTTCTTTGAAGGTTCGAGGCTCATTTTCTACCAGGAAAGTCAAAACATCTGGACCAAATGAAGTAGATGTTCTTTGACGTTTACTTCTTCTCGGATTTTCCTCATTAGGCATACCATCTGTTGTTCCTCCCGAGGTCGTTTTGACTTTTGGTAGGACAATTCACTTTCCTTTTTATACGGATAAATAGTTTCAAAGAATTCAACATTATCTGATTCTATTACCGTATTAACGTGGATCTCAGGATTTTCTAATTTATGAACCAGAAAACGATATGCCTTGCTATTGGTTACATATCCAATAAATACACAATCAACCATTTTTGGACCTATCTTAACCCTTTTTAGGTTTAGGAACTTGTACCTTAGCTAAACACCCCCACACTTTGAAGTATTTCAAGTTGGGCTTCCTTCCTTTCCATTTTTCATAAGGAATAGACTATGTTTTACTATGAGAGTTACACAATTAATTATTCGGTTAGCTGTAAGTATAGCTTCCCCCCACAAGTTCTGTGGTAAACCAGAACTTATCAACAATGCATTCATCATCTCTTTCAACGTTCGATTCTTTCTCTTCGCAATTCAATTAGATTGTGGAGAGTAAGGGGTAGTTGTTTGGTGAATAATGCCATTTTCCAAACATATTTCTTCAAAAGGAGATTCATATTTGCCACCCCTATCACTTCTTATCATCTTGATCTTTTTGTTTAGTTGTGTTTCAACTTCACTCTTGTATTGCTTGAAAGCATCAATTGCTTCATCTTTACTATTAAGTAGTAAACATAGCAATATCTCGTACTATCGTCAATAAAAGTAATGAAATACTTTTTTCCACCGTGAGATGGTGTTGACTTCTGTAAGCACGTGATTTTTGCCCTATGAAAGAATTACTCCCAAAAATTCAAAATAAAACGATTTTCCTTGGTGTGCAATTTTGAGAATTTTTGTGACATTTTTGGATAATCATTTGTATTTGTCTGTGCATGTTTATTTGTTAAATTAATAAAAAATACAAAAATATGTCGCATTTGAATTTAGGATTTAATCCTACAATTGTTAGTAATTAAGTTTGTTTTACAAAAATGAAAATCACAAAAATAGGCATCTTTTGCATTTTTAGCATTTAATGTCCAATTGTACAATTTCATGCTTAGTTATTACTTAATTGTGTGTTAATTGTTATTGGGAGTTAATTTGCGCTTTTACAACTCAATTTAGTTCTATATGATAATTTAAGGATTTTTAGAATTTAGTTTTAGAAAAATAAAAGAAGAAAAGAGAGCAAAAATATAAAGAAAATCGGAATTGGGCTCTTCTTCAAATTCAAACCACAGGCCCAAAAAATACCCAACCTTCCCCATGACCCGGTCCACTTCAAATCGGGTCGACCCAGTCCGCCCCATAACCCCAAAAGGCCTAACCCCACCTAATCTTCACTTTTTTTCATTTCCTAAACCTAAACCAAACTCATCCGCCCCCCTCTATCTTTCCCTCTTCTTCTCCAAAAACTCTCCAAGCCCATCCATGGCTGCCCCTCAAGCTCACTCCAAACGGACCACGCTTCCGCTGCTGCTTCATCTTTGTCGTCTCCGTCAATCACACACGCAACCATGGCTACTCCTTCATCTTCTTCATTGTCCTCGACAGTAGCTCCTCCTCACCATGTCGGACGACCACCTGAAACAGTCGCTTCTGCTGCGTCGCTGCGTCTTCTGCTACATCCAAACAGACCCAGCTGCTTCTGCCTTCATCTTCTTCGTCTTCATAGAGCTCGAGCTCGAGCTCCTATGGCTGCCTCCACTCACCACTGCCATCTCCGAGCTCCATCCATGGACGCAGGGTTTGCTTCATCTCCCCCGTCCACACGACCAGTAGCTCCGCTTCCCAGCTCGTTGCTGCTACCTCCATCTGCCTCGACTGCTTCTGCTTCACCTCCCTGTCATCAGTCACAACCCCGATAACGCATACCACAAGTACCGGGTAAAGAGGAACTGCTGGCCCAAGGTTCGTGGTGTTGCTATGAATCCTGTGGGACATCCTCATGGTGGTGGTAACCATCAACATATTTGTCATGCTAGTACTGTCCGTCGTGACGCACCACCTAGCCAAAAGGTCGGTCTTATTTCCAGAATCATGAAGAACTGGTCGTCTTCGTGGCCAAGCAGCTTCTGCTGCTCCTGTTGCATCTAGCCTAGTCGAGCATTTGGCTCAATGACGAGACTTAACCATCTCGTTTGTTCAAGCTTTGGTCGGGGTTTGTCGAAACAGTCCATACACAGTTCGAGTTCGTCGTTGGTCAGTCGTTGTTCGTGGTTCCGATCCGGTTAGTGCATTTGAGTTTCATTTTTGTCCGCATTTTGTTTTGATATTATCGAATCTAAAATTGGTAAATGTTTGGTTCTTGTTTTGTTCGTGTTTGTCGTTTTGTTAATTTTTCGGTTTGTTCATGTTAGTTTAATATCGTTAGATTCAAATTGAAATTTAATTAATTATTTCTTCAGTTTGTTTCATGTGTTGTTATGTATTTTTTCAGAAATTGTTAATGTTGGTTAAATCATTTGAATCCGTCATGTTTGTTGTTTAAAATAGATTTAATTCATGTTCATCTTTGTTTGAAGTTCGTTTGTAACCCAGTGATTTAATGTGAGTTTATGTTTTGGTTTTTGGCTTGTTGATTTAGTTTGAATCATGTATTTTGTTGTTGATATTGTTGTCTCTTTGCTCATTCATTTTTGGTCTAAGTTAACCAGGATTGGTTCCCAATATGGTTAACTTATTCCCATTAATTTGAAGCTGTATGATTCAATATGTGTTCATGAGATTTGTTGTTGAATTTGTTTAGAAATTGGTCATACTTGCTGTATTTTGGTTGAGATCGATTAAGTGAATTGGTTATAGCTGATGGGGTAGTTTGGTAAAATGCAGTACATTCAGGGGTAAATTGGTAATTTCGGTAAGGTCGGAGGGGTATTTTTGGTATTGAACATTTGATATAATTGTTTAATATAATGGGGGACAAGACATAATGTAGTAGGGTGGGAATAATGTAATTGTTTAAGTTAAGCATGGGGGACAAGATGTAATGGGGTGTGTTTGATATATTAGTTTAATATAGTAGGGGACAAAACATGTGGGCATGGGGGACAAGAGTTTAAAATAAAGAAAACATTAAGTAGTGGGGACAAAGCATGCAATTAGGAGAATATTTCGGGTTGGGAATTCAAGATAAGAGTCTTGTTATAAATAGAGTCATTTGACACATTTTAAAAGGATGGAGACTGGGGCTTGAACTTGAAAGACTTACTTAGAGAGAGATTTTTGGAGAGAGATTTTAGGAAGACATTCTGAAAATCTCAAAAGTGTTAGAGAGTTTAAAAAGAGAAAACAAAAACAAAGTGAGAAACGAGTTTAGTTTCGGGTTTAATACACGTGGGTTTGAGTATGTTTGTGGTGATGTGGTTTGTTGCTGTTTAAGTCTTTTACTAACTTTTGGGTTTGTTCTATCGAGCTTGCTTGATTTTCTTCAAATTTTCCTGGGTTTTGATTCTGGTTCGAATTGCTGCTGTGGGGTTGCTGTTGCGTTGCTGTGTTATTACTGCTGCTGACTCCTCCTTCTTTTCTTCTTGTACTGCCATTTCCAGGTACACATTTGTACACTCTCGGTTTGAAGCGAAATGAAGTATTAACCAGGCTTTGTTCCTGTTGAATGCCTCCTGTTTAGATTTGTGCTTGAATATAATTTTCCTTTCTTTGTATAAAAATGTAGTTGACTGATTAATGAGTAATGGAGTTGCATATGTATAACTTCTTCATCTAATAATGTTAGTTTAAATTAATCAAAGACTAGTTAATTTGTTGTGATATTATGGTATGTCAATCTCATGTTCTAGTATTATTAAATAATAGAATATAGAACGAAAGCAATCTTTCTTTGTACAAACTCGATTGCAATTTTCCATTTGCATTAGCGTAAACTAATAACTAATAAGTTATGTCTTTTTTTAGCATGTAATTAATCGGGAGATTTTCTTTTATTTAGAGATGAACTTAATAGAAGAAATGTAGTCACTATAGGTTTATCCTTTTAAATAAAAATGAGACGAGTCTCGCCAAATAAAACACACAGATTGCGGGGCCCTCACAAAAATTTATGTGTTAATTACTTAGAACTCGGGATAGGCCGCTTAGCGAACTCCACGGCCTTACCCAAAATAACAACACGCTAGTTTCTTTAGGACGCGTCTTAATTAATCTTACTTTCTTAAACTCGGGTGCACATTTATGTGACCCAAATCCAAATCTCAGCGGAGTCAAAGTGTGTCGACGACCACAGGTACATTGATTGTGACGCGGTTCGAGATACATTTTCACAACGTCGCAATTCCCTGTAAAATAATAATAATAATGACAAAAGCGGTTAAAAGTTAAAATTTGTGCATGAGCTCATAATTATGTAAAATCAGATAAAAAAGCCGAATATGAAGTTGAGCGACCGTGCTAGAACCACGGAACTCGGGAATGCCTAACACCTTCTCCCGGGTTAACATAATTCCTTATCCGTATTTCTGGTTCGCGGACTGTAATACAGAGTCATTATTTTCCTCGATTCGGGATTAAATTATTGACTTGGGACACCCTAAATCTCCCAAGTGGTGACTCTGAAACAAATAAACAAATCCCGTTTTGATTGTCCTTTAATTGGAAAAACTCCCTCACCCCTCGCGGGGGCGGAAAAAGGAGGCGTGACAGCTCTGGCGACTCTGCTGGGGAATAAAAACCCAGAACCACTGGTTTAGGGTTAGAAATTCGAGCTTAGATAAATTGTTATATTTGGTTCTATCTGATTTTGTTACATGGTTGGGCTCAATGTGCTAAATGATGCTTTTACCGCTTTGATATTATCTGAACTGTATATAAACTGTGCCGAAACCCTTCTCTTCTTACCTCTGGGGAGAAGCTCGCTTGTCGAGACTCCCTATTCTGTTAGTGTCAATACCTGAAATAAGAAAGAGGCCGGACAAGTTACAAAGCCGGACGATCCCGCGGGTCCCCGGTACGTAGCCCCCTCCTCGACTCGAGTTGCCCGCTCGGGTACACAGTCTAGAACAAATACCCAGGTTATGAACCTAGAATAACTTAGCTTCATGCCGGATCCCTAGTAGGAACGTTTGTTTGCATCACGTGCATTTGAATTTGGAGGCTCAACACAGGGGTTGGGTCTGTCTAGGACAGGTGTACCAAAAAATGAAAATGACCATCCTGATGCATCTTACTTACTGCTACTTGTGCATTTATTTGATTCGGACTTGTGTGTTGACCGGTTTTTGAATATCAGGAATATTGTGAAATTGAGGAAAAGAAAAAAAAATATAGCGGTTAGGGAATTAATTGTTTATTTTGAAAAAACCAATGCCCAAATACTGTCGAAACTCTGCCGTAATTTTGAGAAAATGGAAAAAATGTTTTATTAGTTTGCTTTACTAAAAGCAAAGGAAAAATAGAAAAAAAAGAGTCGTTATTCTGTCTTGTTTTCAAAAAATAGAAAAGGAAAATAGTTTGACTTGCCATGAAAATTGAATAAAGTTTTGTTTTATTTTGCCCAAAAAGAAAAATGAAAAGAGTCGTGCTTTGAAAGTGGTTTTGTTATTTGCTTATGAAATGCCAAAAATGAAAATGAAAAAGAGTCTAGTTTTTTTTAAAGAAAAAAAATAAAAAAAAATAAAAAATAATAATAATATAATTTGTTTTATTCCCGAACTACGCGGGTTTGATTCTCACCGGATGTGAGATACGTAGGCAACCCTCATTGGGTCCAACCTCCCCTTTTGCTAAAATAGCCAAAAACAAATAAATAAACAAAAAAAAAACATGTCAAAATTTTAATTTTGTCATAAATAAGTCGGGTGATGTCCCACCTCCCCTTTTGCAAAAAATAGCAAAAATATATATATATGTCAAATTTTAATTTCATCATAAAGAAGTTGGGTGACGCTGTTTTGTCAAGACATAGCCGAATGTTCCCGAAAGGGACGCCGGAAGGCTGACTTTGCATAAACAGCCACCTTTTGGGTCATGTTTAAGATTTGGTCCAGTTGACCCACACAACCTTAAAAATCTTCGTCACCGAGGCGTTGAAAGGCCGTGTTTGCAATATTGAGTTTTCTATTTTGAAAAACGATAAAAAGAGTCATAAATCAGTCGGGTGATGCTGTTTTTGTCAAAAATAGCCGAATGTTCCCGAAAGGGACGTCGGAGGGCTGACTTTGTATAAACAACCACTTTGGGTTATTGTTTTTAGGATTTTGGTCCAGTTGACCCACACAGCCTTAAAAATCTTCGTCCCCGAGGTGCTGAAGGGCCGTGTTTGCAACACCAGGTTTTTATTGTAATTTGAAAAAAAAAAAACAAAAAGAGTCAGCGGTCAGGTGAATACTGTTTGGATTTTTAGTCAAAAATAAGCCGAACCAACTTCGGCCGCGTCTTAAACCGTTCTTGCCGAAATAGCCTTAGAGTATCTTTCAGTTATCGAAAGGCTATTTTCGTAAAAGAACGGACAAGTTTGTAAAGTATCATAAAATAATCCTCCCCGACCTCAAAATTCATGTGAAATTTGGAAGGAGCCACATTTGCAAAAATAACCGTTTGGATGCATTTGTCAAACGGAGAAAGGGAGCTGACCTTTTGTTTTTGAGTTTGTAAATCTTTTGATTAGAATATGTGGGTTGTTTGATTTTCGAGTTAGTTTAAATTAATCAAAGACTAGTTAATTTTTTGTGATATTATGGTGTGTCAATCTCATGTTCTAGTATTATTAAATAATAGAATATAGAACGAAAGCAATCTTTCGTTGTACAAACTCGATTGCAATTTTCCATTCGCATTAGCCGTAAACTAATAACTAATAAGTTACGTCTTTTTTTAGCATGTAATTAATCGGGAGATTTTCTTTTATTTTAGAGACGAACTTAATAGAAGAAATGTAGTCGCTATAGGTTTATCCTTTTAAATAAAAATGAGACGAGCCTCGCCAAATAAAATACACAGATTGCGGGGCCCTCACAAAAACGTATGTGTTAATTACTTAGAACTCGGGATAGGCCGCTTAGCGAACTCCACGGCCTTACCTAAAATAACAACACACTAGTTTCTTTAGGACGCGTCTTAATTAATCTTACTTTCTTAAACTCAGGTGCACATTTATGTGACCCAAATCCAAATCTCAGCGGAGTCAAAGTGTGTCGACGACCACGGGTACATTGATTGTGACGCGGTTCAAGATACATTTTCACAACGTTGCAATTCCCTGTCTAATAATAATAATAATGACAAAAGTGGTTAAAAGTTAAAACTTGTGCAGGAGCTCATAATTGTGTAAAATCAGATAAAAAAGCCGAATATGAAGTTGAGCGACCGTGCTAGAACCACGGAACTCGGGAATGCCTAACACCTTCTCCCGGGTTAACAGAATTCCTTATCCGGATTTCTGGTTCGCGGACTGTAATACAGAGTCATTCTTTTCCTCGATTCGGGATTAAATTGGTGACTTGGGACACCCTAAATCTCCCAAGTGGCGACTCTGAAACAAATAAACAAATCCCGTTTTGATTGTCCTTTAATTGGAAAAATTCCTTCACCCCTCGCGAGGGCGGAAAAAGGAGGTGTGACAACTTCATGTCGCAAATATATGTGTGAATTAAGTCTAAAGGACTTGAATTCCTTTCAACGGACTTATAAGGATGCTTAGCATACTTTGATTCCACACGTATTTGACATTTGGAATTAATGCAATCAAATTTTGGCAATACTTCCAAATTTATCATTTTTCGCAATATTTTGAAGTTGATGTGACCTAGGCGTGCATGCCATAAAGTGTTTGACTCAGTAAGTAAGAAGAAACATTAACTTTATTGATAGGGACTGCTATTACATTTAGCTTAAAAAGGCCCTCATTCAGGTAACCTTTTCCTACATACACATCATTCTTAGTACAACACTATTAGAAATAAAAATACATTTGAATCCATTCTTGACAAGAAGTGAGGTAGACACAAGATTCTTGCGAATTTCTGGAATATGGAGAACTTGTTTAGAGTCACAATTTTTTCCGACGTCATCTTCAATGTAATCTTGCCAACTATTTCAATTTTGGCTGTAGATGAATTTCCCATGAAAATTGTCTCATCGGGTCCTGCAGGGGCATAAGAAGAAAATAACTCCTTGTTAGCACAAACATGGTGGGTGGTTCCAGAATCAATCCACCATTCTTTAGGATTTCCTACCAAGTTGCATTCAAACAACATGACACACAAGTCCTCCATTTCTTCAGCATTTTCAACCATGTTAGCTTGATTCTTCTTATTCTTCTTCTTCTTCTTTTGTGCATCAATCTTTGGTGCACGATAGTCCACGACCTTATGCCCAACATTTCCACAGTTGTGGCAATTACCCTTGAACTTTTTCTTGCTTGGGAAATTCTTTGGTCCAGAAGCCTTCTTTCTCTTCTTATTTTGTGGCGCCTCCTCAACAATGTTAGCCCTTATTATTGTCGAGTTGCCGTGTGACTTCTTTTCAGCATTTTTGTCGTCTTCTTCTATTCTCAAAAGAACAATCAAATCTTCAAGTGTCATTTCCTTACGCTTGTGTTTTAGATAGTTCTTAAAGTCCTTCCACAACGGAGGTAACTTCTCAATGAAAGCGACGACTTGAAAGGCCTCATTTATGACCATAACTTCAATAATAAATTCATAATTAATAAGAAGATAAATCTTATTAATAAAATTATTGATTCGGGTCATACCTTCAGCAAGGAGGTTATGCACAATGACTTGTAATTCTTGGACTTGAGTTATGACCGACCTAGTGTCAACCATCTTGAAATCCAAAAACCTTGCATCCACGAACGTCTTATGTCTGGCATCCTCAGTCTTGTACTTCTTCTCAAGCACATTCCATAACGCTTTTGAAGTTTCCATGACACTATAAACATTGTACAAGCTATCTTCCAAACAACTCAAACTGTAGTTTTTGCACAAGAAATCAGAATGTTTCCATGCTTCAGTTACAATAAATTGTTCGTCATCCGGAGTGCCTTCAGCCACGACCGGAGGATCCTCCTTGATGAATCGCTGCAAACTCAACGTAGTAAGATAAAAGAGCATTTTCATTTGCCAACATTTGAAGTCAATACCAGAAAACCTTTCGGGTTTTTCTGCTGGTGCCATATCATGAGCAGGAGTTGAACGGCTCGATGAGGCAGCAACACTTGTAACAGTAGCACCCCATTCCATTAGCATTAGTTTGGTCCTCATTTGCCATTTTTCTGTAAAGTTGGCAACAAACAGAACTTTTAAAAATAAGTGAAGGTTTTATATCTTCAAACTGAATACCAAACCAAACATTCAAAACATAAACAGTGAAGTTTATTATATTCTTCAAACCGTATTCAAATTTAATACCCCGGTAAAGTTTTTATGTTCTTTAAACCAGAATAAAAAATATATCAGAGTAGAAAGCACCAAGGCTTTAGTCTCCAAACCAGTATATAAAATATGTATCACAGTTCAATATAGATTTCAACACAGAAACATTAATATAAAATTCCTTAAGCTTGTAGTCGCTACTGTGTTAAAACAGAAATTAGAAAAACTATTAGAAGAAACTGGAAAAACTGTAAACGATAAGAAATATTTTGAGTCCACAATTTCCTTGTATGTCCTTAATTAATTTTAACCCCTCACAAGTTGCAAGGTAATGGATTAAATCCTCCTAGGATGAAACAAAATAAACATTCATGCAACAGTGGCAATACAAACTGCAGGATACCAACGAACTCAAAGAACGGAGAAAATCACACTTACGAATTTAAAAGAGAAACTACGAAGTAGAATGCTGGATTTTCAGAAGGAAGTTCTATCTTTTTTCAGCTGCCTCGGAATTTATAGGCAATTGTCGGAAGAGGTGTGATGTCTGTTCATAATGTGAACAGATATTTGAAAGGAAGAGGTGTCTGTTCATAATGTGAACAGAAGGGAAAACAGCGTTCAGCGTTTTGGATTATACATATTCCAGTTAATTCCGTTAATGAACTGACTGGCACTTAATTAATTCTTAAATAATTAATTAAATAAACCTTGTCCAAAAAATTAATCTCATCGATCGATCATTTGACAAATCCGAAGCCGAAGCCGAAGCCGAGCGACGACAACGGCGCGAGGCTTCATTCTCTTCAACTCCTTTAAGAGCTCTAAGAAGTGATCCTATATTTATACACACAAGTGTAGTTGTCCCTCACCAATGAGGTACAAAGTTCATTTGTCATAAATGAAAAAGCTCACTTGATTCAAATTTTCCAAATTTTTCATTTCCCTCTATTTTATTTCCCTTCATTTCCCAATTCACATTTCTAGTCTTTAAAGCCCAATGGCCCAATGGCTTAAAGTCCAACAGTGTGTACATGTGTGGACTTAATTAATATGTACACATGAAGTTTAGGCTAGATACATGTAGGAGTTCTACTATAAATACCCATGTATGCTAGCCATTTGGTGTAAGTGAAGTTGAATAGAAATCATCCTTTCCTCCACCTCTCTAATAGTGAGTTTTTGAGTGTTTGTTCAGTTGTCTTGCTCTCCCAAAAATTTCTAACATTTAGTATTAGAGCCAGTGTGTTGAGAGACAACCAAACTTGGAGAAAAGATGACAAACACTAATGAACACCATTCCAAGTTCCTATGCTCGCAAAAGAGAATTATGGGAATTGGTGTATTCGAATGAAGGCCTTGCTTGGTGCTTATGATGTTTGGGAACCGGTAGAGTCTGGAGTTTATGAAGCGGAAGATGCCGCAACCATAAATAAGAAAGATCAAAAGGCACTCACTCTCATCCATCAAGGTTTGGATGATAAGATGTTCGAGAAGGTTGCAAATGCGACAACCTCCAAGCAAGCATGAGACATTCTTCAAACTTCTTTTAAAGGTTTGGACAAAGTGAAAAAGGTTCGTCTCCAGACCTTAAGAGGAGAGTTTGAATCATTGCATATGAAAGAAAATAAATCTATTTCAGATTACATTTCAAGAGTTTTGGCTATTGTCAATCAAATGAAATGATATGGTGAAGAGTTGAAGGATGATAGGGTCGTTGCAAAAATTCTACGATCCCTAGATTCAAAATTTGATTATATTGTTGTTTCTATTGAATAATCCAAAGACTTGGACACCATGACCATAGATTAACTTTCGAGTTCTTTACAAGCCCATGAAGAAAAATTGAAGAAACCAAAAGAAGAATCGGTTGAAAAGGCGTTGCAAGCAAAATTTTCCTTCAAGGAGAAAGATGAAAGGCGTGGTTCGCAGCAAAGAGGTCATAGAAATGGAAGAGGTCATGGTAGAGGAGGAAGAGGTGGTAGTCAACCACCAAATAGAGACAATAAAATCCAAGAGTATAGTCAAAGAAGAGGCAAAGGATGGAGACAAAATCAAGGAAGGTATGACAAATCGAATATTGAATATTATACTTGTCATAAATTTGGACATTTTTCCTGGGAATGTAAAGATAATTCGGAGGAGAAAAACAACTTTGTGGAGAGCAAAAATGAAGATAAAGACTTCTTGCATGCAAAGGAGAAGAAAGTGTGGAAAATAACAAATGGTACCTTGACTCCGGTGCAAGTAGTCATATTTGTGGAAAGAAAAATTTATTTGTGGAGCTTAAGGAGCTGAATGGTGGTCCAATCACTTTTGGGGACTCTTCACGAGTTCAAATCAAAGGAAAAGGTACGATTTTAATTCGCTTAAAAGATGGAAGTCATCAATTAATCTCCAATGTTTTGTATGTGCCGGAGATGAAAAGTAATATTTTAAGTTTGGGACAACTTTTGGAGAAAAATTATGACATTCATTTGAAAGACAAAAAGTTGTGCATGAGAGATGAAAAGGGAAGATTGTTAGCCAAAGTACCTATGGCTAATAATAAAATGTTCATCTTATATCTTCAAAAAGATGTTCCGAGGTGCTTGCTTTCATGTGCCAAAGATTCATCTTGGCTTTGGCATTTGAGATTTGGTCACTTGAATTTTGATTGCCTAAGGTTGATGAAGAAGGAAAGCATGGTGAATGGATTGCCAACAATTGATCATCCCAACCAACTTTGTGAAGGATGTCTCTTTGGAAAGCTAGCAAGGAAAAGCTTTCCTAAAGAGTCTTTAACAAGAGCAAGATGCCCTCTCGAGTTAATTCACATGGATGTGTGCAGACCTATCAAGCCATCTTCACTTGGTAAAAGTAATTATTTTTTATTTTTCATTGATAATTTTTCTAGAAAAACTTGGGTTTATTTTTTGAAGGCAAATTCGGAGGTGTTTGAAACCTTCAAAAAGTTTAAGAGCAAGGTGGAAAAGCAAAGTGGCTATCAAATTAAGTCACTTATGTCACGTCCTTAGTTGTTAACCAAGTACACGTGCGGCACTTGACAACTAACTCACGATCTTGCACAACTTGCTCACATTCTTGCTATGTCAAGTCAGCCTTGCTACACTCAAGATCGCTAAGAGAATGGAAGAAAGAACACAAGAGAACTTTTAAAGGAAGCTTTTTATTAGGAAGAACTTGAATTGTTTGCTTGATGAATTACAAATGAATGGCCCCCTTTATATACTAGTTTCCTAGGGGCTAGTGTGTAAATATTAATTATTACACAAGTCCTTGATATTTATAAGATAAGGGCTTTTTCTAGAATTCTCTACAAGCCTAGAAGATTCCAAGGACTTTCCTAGAAAATCCATAAGGATCTAGGTTCTTCCTAAGGAAATGTTCATACCTCTCTAGAATCTTCTCATAAATGCTAGCCTTCTTCTTATGTAAGCTTTCACATGACATTAATATATTCCAAATGGCGCCTATGTGGCATGATGACATGGCGGGTCATCACACTTAGGTCTGATAATGGTGGAGAATTCACTTCAAATGAATTTAAGATTTTATGTGAGAAAAATGGAATTCGTCATTACTTGACAGTTCCGAGATCACCACAGCAAAATGGCATCATGGAGAGAAAGAATCGAACTATTCTCAACATGGCGAGGAGTATGTTGAAGAGCAAAAATATGCTAAAAGAGTTTTGGGCTGAAGCTGTTGTTTGTGCGGTGTACTTATCAAATTGGTGTCACTGTTGATACCCAATTTTTTCCTGTATTTTTTTTAAAAAATGCAAAATATCTTCAAAATAGCCTATATATGCGTATATAAGTATATCCCAAGGTTATATTATTTTTCCTTAATTTTTCAAAGACTTTAAATCAATTTACTGCCCTATTTTATCAAGGAAAAAATGATAATTATCCCCCAAATTATCATTTTTGGTGATTTATTTATTAGAGTCTCATATTTATACTAAAATATAGCTAATATATTTTTTACAAATATTTTACAAATTTATTTGGTATTTTTTAAGGACAAAATTGTATAATTGCAATATTAGCCATTTTTAGGTTTAAATCTGTCTCGTATTTATAAAATGGGATTTTATATTTTTAAATTGATAATTATATATTATAAATCATTTTAGTGCTTTTAATTTATTTTCAGAAATTTATTTATTATTTTTTATAAATTAAAGGGAAAAAGGGGATATTTAACTTATAGCCTCCAATACCCAGCCCAATTCCTAATAAGATTACCCGACCCAGGCCCCAATTACGCCTACCCGACCCAAAACCACATTAAATCCTAGCCGTTGATCTAAAAGATTAACGGCCCTCATCCGTTCTTACCATTTTAATTCCAAACGACCCCCAATACCCCTCTCATTTCCTCACTCGTCTCTATCTCTCTATTTCTGGTTCTCTCTAGAACCTTTCCCCTTCCCCTCCTCTCTGATGAGTTCCCTTCATCTTCTCTGGCCACCTTCTGACTTGAATCCAGGGTGGTTTCACCACCCATCGGCCTCCTATGGCTCCTCACATTTGGTTACTGGATTTTCATGACTTGACCACGAAGAGCTGGGTCCAGACCTCTGTTGATTCAAGATTTACGGCCATCTCCGGCCTACTCTAGCAAGCCATGTCTATTTCGAGCCTGGCCTCGACTCCTCCCGCTTAGATCCAAGCCTTTCTCACCGTTTGGGTTCTTCTGAAAACCCTAGCTTTTGAGGTTTTTCTGATCTCTTTAGATCTGTTCCAGATCTGTGCTTTCCCTAATATTTTAAACGATTTTATGATATTTTTTCAAAAGTTATGCTTTCAAAACTGTTATTTTCCAATCTAGGGTTTTAGATGTCTATTTGATTTTCTTTTTCTCTTGTGTGTTTCTTCTACTATGTTTCTTCTACTGTGTTCTCGTTAAACTTCTGCTACCATGTTCTTATCAGTTTCCGCTACCATGTTTTATTAGTTTCTTTATAGTGTTCTGATTAGTTATCTTCTACTATGTTTGTTATTAGTTTCTTCTACTATGTTTTCTTTGAGCTCTTCTACCGTGTTTCGCATGTTACTCTTCTACTATGTTTCTTATGAGTTTCTGTTACTGAAGGAACATGTTAAAAGGCTCAGTTCCTTTCTGAAACCTCTGAACCTGTTTCGACTTGATTACTTGTCCTCTCATCTCTGCACTCGATTGATGGTAGACACCCTAGAATTTGGGGTTTCTTCCGAGTTTGGAAATCGTTGGCTACATGATTTGCTTGAAAATCTTTGTCTTTCATATGATTCTGACTTTTGCTAAACTCTTCTAAGGTCTTTTACACTAGACCTTTTGTATGCTATTTGATACTATCTGTCTTCTACACTGCTAACCTATGTGACTACCATGATCCTGTAGTCTACTATCTACTTATTTTTTGCAATTGCATGACACTTTCACTTTGTCCTAAATTTAGCCTTGCATGTCTGATACTTGTGTACTCTTTATATGTGCTGAACTTCCCTTCTAAAGGGCTTTCAAATTTTGATTAGTTTTAGACTTTCTTCTGTATAGGTTTGATTGATTTCTTTCCTTGTTTGCTGATTTCCGTGTGACTCGATTTAAGTTAAAAGTTTTCCCTAGCTTTTCTAACCTGGTTCTTTTATGGACAAATACTTACATAATTCTGACCCCTTGATTTACTGCTTACTGGGGGATCCTTACCTTATTTGTTTTAACCGTGTATTTCAAAGTCCTTCCCTTAATTAAAACCCCTATGTATTTACCCCTAATTGCCTACTTTGCACAAGATGTTTATTTGATTTCATTCCTTAAATAGCTTTTACCGTTTAAGTTTGAATTCCTTGATTAAAGGAAGTCTTGTATTGATTGATTTTAATTCCTTAATTGATATTAAGGAAGTTCCTTAATTGTTTTCTTACCTTGTTTCTGCCTGTTCTTCATACTATAAATACCTGCTTTTCATTGACACAAAGAGATCATCACTCATAGTCTTTCTGAACTTGCACTTACACTCGAAAGAAAATATTCTTTCTTATTGCTTGTACTGTGGCCTGTTTACAAGACCTACTACTTATTTTTCTTTATTTGCTTCTTTGAAAACTGGTATGTCCTGATTTAAGCTTTTTAGCATCACAACAATGTGTTTATTTACTGCTTTTGTATCCCTGCGTGTTTACTGCTTCTGTGTGTTTCAACACTACTGATCTCTTTCGGCCTGTTCTATTATGAATCCCAAACCTCTGCCCCCTATGTGTTTAAGCTATGGTTTGAGGCATGACAATACTACAAGTTATTATCCATGAATCAAACTCGATCCATTAGGATCCTAGCCTCTAAATAGTGTGTTTTGGCAGGTTTGAGAGTATGCTAGCATCCTCTATTGCTGAGCATGCTTGAAGCCTGCCTGGCCTAAGCAATAGGCTCTTCACAATTTCCCTACCCCCTGGACTCCCTATGCGTGTTTATTAGTAGCTGTTTCCCTCTCCTTTTCCCCTTTAGTAGTCTATTCTGCACTTGCACACTTTCTTAGTCTTTAAGTTCTGCCCCCCTCTTGTGAGCCTTTCCTTGGGACCCTTTCCCTATGAACTTGGACACTTGAGGGCTGGCCCTTCCACACTGCACTTGTCCTAATCAGATTATACATTTGGGTGTGAGCATTGCCCGGAGTCCCTTTGAGGTTTTTAAGGAACTTTGACACACTCAAATGGGACAAAAGGCTTTGGATCATGGTCTCATGGAGTTGGTTTACCTCATATTTCAGACATGAAGTCTGAATCAGGCTCTACTTGGTTGTACTTTTCTTTTTCTGATGTATTTTTACTTTATTCTAGGCTGTAATAAATTTGTAATAAACTCTTGAGGATAGATAGTGAAGAGGGCGGGTAAATATGTATGCCAAAAAAGGGTAGATACCATGTCTATAGGAATTTTGAATATGCATATAGAAATCATTCCTATAGGTGTTTGGAAATCTGCACATGCAAATGCATATAGAAATCATGCCTATAGCTCCTTCTGAATTCTGTATATCCTACATTCATATAGAAATCATGGTCATAGGACTACTATATTCATATAGAAATCATGCCTACAGGATTATCTAAATCTGCACGTTCAATTTCACCTAGATATCATGTCCATAGGTCTTAAACAAAATTCAGCATCTAGATATCATGTCCATAGGTCTTAAACAAAATTCAGTATCTAGATATCATGTTCATAGGTTTAAAACAAGTCTTCTACATTTTTATATCATGTCTACAAGGTTAAAAATCATCTACGCGTAGAAAACATGTCTATAAGAATTCCTAATCGAATCTGAATCGCTTCATTCACGTCTAGAGCTAAAACCAGTAATAACAGGTACCATCAGTTGCAGAATTTATAACCTTTATTAAAACTTGCCTTTCTTTTAATAATCTGACTGCCTTTTTTTTAACGAGTACGTATTCAGTTTATTATTGCTTTCTGAATTCAGTAAATACCATGCCTATAGGATCCTTGTCCAACGCTTAGGCAAGTCTTAGGGCGAAGTTATAAACTGAATCTATGCTATTAACTACAACCAGCAGGCAAGCCTGATTCGGGCTTCTTATCTGAATTATGTAATAAATCAGTCTGCATCAACCTTTAAGTTCTTAATCAGACCATAAACATTATGTAAAAGTCATGCTAATTATGTGCTTTCTTTGTTCAAGGAGGTATATCTGAGCCTTTTACTTGTTATATGCTTTCCCCCAACTTGCTATACATGTTTTTTTGTATGTCGCCTTAGAATTTTGCCTTTGAAACTACACATAAGCCTAATATCCCTCCCCCTTAGGATTAGTAGTCCTAAATGCCTCCGGGACTGATAGGATTGGGATGGGTAATATCATGCGATAAGTAAATGAGACCATTTTGCGCTTTAATACCTTAACGGGGTGGGAAAGGGTAGATATGGATATGATGACCACACGATAACATCTCGTGTAGCCCCTCACTGAGGAGTGATTACCGGATGTTGTGTGGGGTGATGCATATTATTAATAAACCTAGGACCTCCCCTTTTCCCTTTGTTTCTTTGTTTCTTCTAAAGATTTCAAACTATTTCTTTTAAGAAAATCAGCTTCCTTTTAATTCTTTCCAATTTGTTTTGTAACCATTATGTGAAAATCCCCTCTTATTTGAAGTTTTATTTGCCTACATGTTATTTGCACCTAAATTCACAACAATAGTCTGGCCAAGAACTACACTAGTGGATCCTGAGGGGTGCCTAACACCTTCCCCTTGGGATAATTTCAAGCCCTTACCCCAATCTCTGGTTACTCAAATCAAACCTTCTTGGTGTCCTAATACACCTTAATCATTAGGTGGCGACTCTTCCATTCAAACCTAAATTCCCAAAAAAGGAATAAGTTGTCCTCCCAAATTTCACAAACCCGATTTCGCGAGAAAAAGGGGGCGCGACAGCATGACGACTCTGCTGGGGATCTTTTAGGCTTTTACTGTTTCAGACTATTATTGTGGCTTTACATTTTCTTTATATTCCTTTATTTATTTAATAACTTTAAGCATTCAATTCCCCTTTTCAACTACAAAACTGACTTGTCTTTTGTTTCTTTCCTTTATTTCTTTTACTACTTTCCTTTATTACTGCTTTAAATTATGAAGAACTGTTGTATTTACTACTTTCTCAACGTGCAAATACATGACAACCTGCTTTAGTTATAGCATAAACATGTTTTCAACATCATATTCCACTCGTGACAAACAAAATACCATAACAACGCTTATAATAAGTGGTTGCGCTCTTCCGATATTATCACCCCTAAATTCGGCAAAGGCATATTTGCGGTAAAACCAGTCGATCAACGGTGTAGTCGACGGTTCCGAGCCTTTCCCTATTGAGTTGTCCGCTCAAGGGTACCAGCCTAAAACCTTATTGAAACCTAACTCTATTTAATTGTGCATGAATTATGGTCAAACCTAGCCGAGTCAGTTATGTTGTCCGCATAATGACTCTTTAAGATAGCCTTGTCCAAAGTTCACTGGGTTTCCCTAAAACCCAAACGGACTCTACCACGTTTTATGCATTTATTTGGAGAACTAAATGTTTTATTCCAATTATTGATATTTAATAGTCGATTCTGGTGGGGATAATGGCCTAACGCTTTTGTCTTGCAGAAATATGAGGCACGAAGTCCCCAAATTTGGCATGGTCACCAACATCCACCCAAAATTGCTAAGCTGGTGGGAGGATCTTCATTCCAGTGATCAGACTCTTGTCCGGAAATACCTAGGAAATCTACCTTCTCTCCTGGAAATCCAACCTAACAACAAGATCATAGAAGCTGCTACTTTGTTCTGGGATTGTGATAGGTCTATGTTCCACTTCGGGGACATTGAGATGACACCCCTACTGGAGGAAATAAGAGGATTAGCTAGTACACCATGAGAAACTCTGGGTTTGTTAATGCCGGAAAACTGCAGGGTAGAGGTTTCCTCAAAATGATGGGTCTAAAGAAGAATCCAGACTTGACATGCTTGAAAGAGTCGTATATTCCCTTTGATTATTTGTACGAGAGGTACGGTCATGACAAATCTTACCGTACTTACCCTGACAAGTTCGCCCTCACATCATTGGGGCATATTTACCGAAGGGTCTTTGTCTTCGTGTTTTGTTTCCTGGGGTTGATAGTGTTTCCAATGAAGAAAGCAAGGATCCATACCAGGCTGGCTATGGTAACTAAAACTCTGATGGAGGGCATTGGTGGGCAACCTTTCAACATTGTGCCCATGATTATTGCGGAGATATACCGAGCCTTGGAGAAGTGTCAACAAGGAGCCGGACACTTCGAGGGATGTAATTTGCTACTCCAGCTCTGGCTCATAGAACATCTCCAAATGGGTGAATACCGGCAAGAGATTCAGTGAAGGGACTAGGATGATCATATAGCTTTCATCCAAGGCGGATGAATTACATGCCCAACATGTTTTCCCAACGAGAAGATGCCAAGGGATGGTTAAAGCTGTTCAAAAACCTGACTGAGGATCAAATACAATGGATGTTCGAATGGTTCCCTACCGAGGAGTTCATTGCCCGATCTAGGGATGCGCCATTTTTGATATTAATCGGTCTGAGAGGAACCTACCCTTATGTCCCTCTTTGAGTTATGAGACATGTTGGTAGGAAGCAGGTTATACCAAGGGTCGACAAGATGAATCACTTCTGGGCCGACTTCCAAGCTGATGACAGTCCTTATAAGTGCCAAGCTCAGCATATGTGGCATTGCAATATCATCATGGGAAAAGATACTATCGAGCCAGACAAATACCATGCTGGTTGTACTCCATACTATTCAGGCTGGTTGGAGGATAATCATAATGGTCTGGGTCAACCAGGGTTTGTTCGAGGTCACAGAATCATAGATGAAAAGGCCGAGGCACAGGTCAAATACAATCAACTACGCAAGAGGATTCGGGAAATTGAAAGCGAGCACTGTGAGATACAAAATGCCCACCAAAGGCTGATTGAAGAGTGGAAAGACATGGTTGTCAGTGCCAACAAGCGACTGGGATACTTGGTGTAATAAGGCCAACGACCACTAGTGACATTTTATTTCCTGTTATTTAGTGTCGTTTTGGGATTCGTCTACTTTTTATCAATAAAAAAAGGCATTTAGAACTCTAAGTTATTCAAATCAATTTGTCGCTAGGCCTACCTTAGGTACAAAGAGGTTCCCCAAGTTAGGACACGATTTACATTCTTGCACTATGTGTTTAAATATCGCAACATTTGTTTTCTTATAATCCTCACTAACTTGTTACCTTTTTGTTTTTACTTTTTTTATATATTCCCCCTTCCCAAAGGTTAGTTCGTGCACTCTGGCAACATCATCTTATTCAACAAGATCCAGGGGCCCTCCACCCACTCCTCCTCTTAGTCCTGTCAGAAACAAGAACAAAGGGAAGATGGAAGATCTGAACAACACAAGAAAGGAGAACTCAACTGAACGGGTAGAGGTCACTCATGCCCATGGTACTCAGGTTTCCAAAGAGAATGCATCCCAACTGGAACAATAGCTACTGAAGTTCCAAGAAGAACTTGATCAGGTTCGGAATCTGGCAAATCTGTCATTTTTCCTCACCACTCCAGATGCCAACTTCTTAAATGCTCAGAACCCCACACCTCCACAAAATATCCCAAAGCCACAAAATCATCCCGCTCCTCACCACCACTGCAACACCTGCCATACTTTCAACAATACTCCACTGCTCATCCGAGAACCCCAAAACTCCACAAATGACCACTTTCACACCCATTATAACACCCCCATCTATGTGGAGACCATGCCATACTCTACCTAACCCATCTCAAGCACACTCGAGTCTGATGATAAAGACTCACTCGTCAGGAACCTCGCTGAAGAACTTAAGAAGTTGACTAGCCGAATTCAGGGCGTCGAAGGAAGTAAGGGGATTGAAGGGTTGAACTACGGATATCTTTGCATACAATAATGTTGAACTGCCTGAGGGGTACAAATCTCCTAAGTTCGAGATGTTTGATGGTACAAGGGATCCAAGAATTCATTTGAGAACATACTGCAACAAGCTGGTTGGAGTAGGAAAGGACGAGAGGATCCGCATGAAACTTTTCATAAGGAGTCTGAAAGGAGATGCTCTATCTTGGTACATTAGCCAAGACCTAAAGAAATGGTCGAACTGGGTGAGTATGGCATCCGACTTTATGGACAGATTCAGGTTTAATACAGGAAATGCACCAGATGTGTTCTACATCCAGAACCTAAAGAAGAAGCCCACGGAAACATTCCACGAGTATGCTACTCACTGGAGATCAGAAGCTGCTAAGGCCAGGCCTACTTTAGAGGAGGAGCAAACGAACAAGTTTTTCGTCCGGGCTCAGGACCCGCAGTATTATGAAAGGCTAATGTTGATTGAGAACCATAAGTTTTCTGACATCATCAAGCTGGGAGAAAGGATCGAAGAAGGCATCAAAAGTGATATGGTTACAAACTTTGAAGCCTTACAAGCCACTAATAAGGCTTTACAGTCTGGTGGTACGTCCAAGAAAAGGGATGTAGGTGTCGTAATGGTGGCACAGTGAACCAAATCCCGTATCAAATACCAAACCTATCCAGTTCCTCCACTCACATATCTGCCTACTCCGAACTACCAGGCACCCTCACCCTCTTACCAAACTCCACCACCCACTTATCAATCACCTCCACCTCCCACATATCAACCTACCTCACCAAGATATTCCCAACTTTTACATGTCTACCAAGCCTACAATGCTCAACCATCCCACTATAAATCGCCTCCCACACATCAAAACTTTCCTAGACTTCGACCAAATTTTGACCGAAGACCTCCCAAACAGTATACCGCCATTGCTGAACCCATTGACCAACTGTATGAAAGATTCAAAGCTGCTGGTTATGTCACCCCTATCCCTGCCATAACCCTTGAGAACCCTTCTCAATGGGTCAACCCAAACAAATTATGTGCATACCATTCCAGCATGAAAGTGCATACCATCGACGAATGTCGCTCCCTGAGAGACAAGATCTAGGCCCTAATTGATAACAAGATTATTGTGGAAAAGGAGCCTGCTCTGAATGTACGCAATAACCCTTTGCCAGACCACAAGGGTGGAGGTGTTCACATGATTGAAATAAAGGATGATTGGAACCCCAAGGGATCGATCAATTTGATCATAGAAGGCGACAATCCAAAGAAGCCAATAGTCACCCTTAATCCGATTGTAGTGCAGATTCAGCCTTTTGGGGACGCCGAGGTAAATATGTCCATGCCACTTAAGTTTGAAGCACCATCCTCTGCAAAGACGCCAACGCCGATTGAGGTCGAATTTATGTCACTAGCAAATGCACCTACACCATTCGAAGTTGCAGTTTTACCACCCAAGGGACTTGCTCCGTTCGAGGTGAAGATAGCCACACCGATCCCAGTAGAGATGTCAGCCGTGACACCATTCCATACAAAAGCTATACCTTGGGACTATACAGCTGAGGCAAGGAGGAAAGGCAAGGTTAGGTTCAAGGAAACTGTTGCCGCACAGTGTATGACAAGAACTGGCGGAGTTTATACCCTCGAACACTTAGCTGAGTCAAGCAAGCAGGCCTCCAATCGGTCACCTTTTATTGAGACAGGTCCATACGACCTTTGGAGAAAGATACAAGCAAAGGAATAACTGGTCATTGATCAGCTGAACAAAGTGCCGACACAAATTTCTATTCTAGCTTTGCTACAAAATTCCGATGCACACAAGAATGCCTTGTTAAAGGTGCTGAGTGAGGCATATGTACCAAGCAACATCACCGGAGGAGAGATGGCAAACATGGTAGGGCAGGTATTAGAAAGCCACAAGATCACTTTCCATGAAGATGAGCTGCCACCTGAAGGGTTGAGTCATAACAAGGCATTGCACATCACCGTGCAATGCAAAGATTATTTTATCACCAGAATCCTGATTGATGGAGGGTCCAGCCTCAACATTTGTCCGTTGGTAACACTTAGGACATTGGGAAAGGGGCTGCATGAGATCAAGGACGGGGCCATCAACATCAAAGTTTTTGACGGTTCCCAAAGGTCCACCATTGGGGAAATCGGCTTGTGTTTGCAAATGGGGCATACTTTGTTCGATGTTGATTTTCAAGTGATAGACGTGCCGGCATCTTACAATTTGTTGTTGGGACGACCGTGGATTCATGCCGCTAGGGCTGTAGCGTCAACACTACATCAGGCGATGAAATTTGAAAGGAACCACCAAGAGGTGATCATTCACGGCGACGGTAGCAATCCCATATACAGTCGCCAGACCATCCCAGCAATCAGAAGCAGAAGAAAGATAGGCGGAGAGACCTATCACCACATCGAACAAGTCAACGCCGTCGACAAAGACAAATGGTGGGACAATTAAATTGAAAGCATATTGAACTGGAGCGGATACGAACCTGGTAAGGGACTTGGTAAGAACCTCCAAGGAATCGCTAATCCTATCAAACTAAAGAAACATGGCACCACCTTCGGTCTGGGATATGAGTACACTTGGGAGGAATTCAACAATTGGTTGCCACCATGGCGCGGTCCTTACTATCTGCTGGAGCAGCCAATACCACATTTGGAGCAGACTTTTGAGCCAGCCGATGTTATTTATGGGCCAGAAGAAGAGAAAGCACTGGCAGCAATGAGGAATTTGTTCTTAGAAGACGATGATATGAATTGTTGTGTTATTTTCGAGGAGGAGGGGGAGGAAGGCCCTTCCATACAGGCAGTAAGCAGAGGAGCATGCCTCAATAACTGGACCATCAGAACCATCAGAACCCGGAAAGCCTCAGGGTAGCAAGGCTGAACAAGCATCATGCACTATCTTTTATTTTTACTAGTTGACTTTCCTCTCACATTTTAAAATTTCGCAATAAGATCTTGAATGTTCAAAACAGTTATGGAATTTATCAAAGCATTTCGACTTTCCCTATAAATCTTACTCTTATTATTTTTTCTCGTTACTTTACTTATACAGTATTACTATTACTTATCTTGATGAACCAATGACTGTGACATGCAACGAGACAATGCAACAAACGGACACAGATTCAGATGAAGATGAAATACCAGAAGAAGTTGTTGAGGAAGTTGAGAATTTTGAGAACAAACCTAATTCCAACCGAGACGAGACCGAGATTGTTAACTTGGGAGATGCAGAGAATGTTAAAGAAACGAGAATCAATGTCCACTTATCGCCACCAGAAAAGAAGGAATACACAGAATTTCTAAGGGAATATAAGGACATATTCGCCTGGTCGTATGATGACATGAATGGTCTGAGTACATCTATTGTGGCTCACAAATTGCCAACCGATCTAATATGTCCGCCGGTAAAGCAAAAGCTCAAAAAGTTTAAGCCTGACATGAGTCTGAAAATCAAGGAAGAAGTCACCAAGCAAGTCAAAGCCAAGGTTCTCAGGGTAGTAGAATACCCAACGTGGTTAGCCAACATTGTGCCAGTACCAACGAAGGACGGAAAGGTTAGAGTCTGTGTCGACTATCGGGATCTCAACCGGGCCAGTCCGAAAAGACGATTTCCCCTTGCCAAACATACACATCCTGATCGACAATTGCACCAAGCATGAATTGTAGTCATTTGTGGATTGTTTCGCTGGGTATCATGAGATTTGGATGGATGAAGAAGATGCTGAGAAAACGGATTTCATTACACCGTGGGGAATGTACTGTTACAAGATGATGCCGTTTGGGTTAAAGAATGCTGGGGCCACTTACATGAGGGCCATGACCACCATTTTCCACGATATGATACACAAGTAGATCGAAGTATATTTAGACGATGTTATCATCAAGTCCAAGAAAGCCACTGATCACATGGAAGATTTGAGGAAGTTCTTCAATAGAATGCGAAGGTACAACCTAAAACTGAATCCCGCAAAGTGTGCATTTTGGGTTCCTGCCAGAAAACTACTTGGGTTTATTGTGAGACGCTGAGGAATAAAACTGGATCCATCAAAAGTCAAAGCTTTTCAAGAATTGCCACCGCCAAAGAACAAGAAGGACGTAATGAGTTTCTTGGGGAGACTCAACTACATCATCCGGTTCATAGCACAATCTACTGTCATCTGTGAGCCAATATTCAAGATGTTGAAGAAGGACGCCGCTACCAAATGGACTGATGACTGCCAAAAGGCCTTCGACAGAATCAAGGAGCACCTGTCAATACCACTAGTTCTGGTCCCACCCGAGCCAGGTAGACCTCTATTACTCTACCTTGCGGTATTGGACGGAGCTTTCAGTTGCATCCTAGGGCAACATGATGAGACGGGGAGGAAGGAGTAGGACATCTATTACCTCAGCAAGAAGTTCACCCCGTACGAGGCCCGGTATTCTCTATTAGAATGCACTTGTTGCGCTCTGACTTGGGTAACTCAGAAGTTGAGGCATTACTTCTATGCCTATACTATATATCTCACATCAAGGATGGATCCTTTGAAGTACATCTTTCAGAAGCCCATGCCTACCAGCAAGCTAGCCAAGTGGCAAATCTTGTTAAGTGAATTTGACATTGTCTACGTAACTTAGAAAGAAATCAAAGGACAGGCACTAGCAGATCACCTTGCTGAAAATCTCGTTAACAGAGAGTACGAACCCCTAAAAACGTACTTTCCTGATGAAGAAGTATCATTCATAGGAGAAGATATCACAGAATCCCTATGACGGTTGGAGAATTATTTTCGATGGAGCAGCAAATTTTAAAGGAGTCGGCATAGGAGCAGTCCTAGTATCAGAAACCGATCAGCATTATCCGGTGTCTGCCAAACTCAATTTTCCTTGCACCAACAACATGGCCGAGTACGAAGCTTGCATCTTAGGGCTCAAGATAGCCATTGACATGAACATTCAAGAATTACTAGTAATTGGGGATTCAGACTTGCTTATACATCAGGTCCGAGAAGAATGGGCGATCAAGAACTCCAAAATACTCCCTTATCTGCACCATGTACAGGAGTTGAGAAAGAGGTTCATAAAGACAGAATTCCAGCATGTCCCTAGAGTCCAGAATGAATTCGCTGATGCACTGGCTACCCTATCATCCATGATACAACACCCAGACACGAACTTTATTGATCCCATTCCGATAAAGATCCATGATCAGCCGGCTTATTGTGCTTATATTGAGGAAGAAGCAGACGAAAAGCCTTGGTTTCATGATATCAAGGAATATTTGTCGAAAGGAGAATACCCAGAACTTGCAAAACCTACTCAGAAACGCACACTTTGGAGGTTGTCCAACAATTTCTTTCACAACGGAGGTATCCTGCATAGGAGGACTCTTAATTTGGGATTACTAAGCTGTGTCGATGCGAAAGAAGCATCTAAACTGCTAGATGAAATCCATTCTAGGACCTACGGTGCACATATGAACGGTTTTGTCTTAGCCAAAAAGTTACTCCAGGTTGGTTACTTCTGGATAACTATGGAAATGGACTGCATCCAGCATGTCCGAAAATGCCATCACTGCCAGATACATGTAGACATGATCAAGGTACCCCCAAATGAGCTTACTGCAACAAGCTCACCATGGTCGTTCGCTGCCTGGGGAATGGACATTATTAGATCAATCGAACCTGCCGCGTCCAACGGGCATAGATTCATCCTAGTAGCAATCGACTATTTCACCTAATGGGTCGAATCATCATCTTACAGAGCAGTAACTAAGAAAGTCGTGGCAGACTGTGTCCGCGACCGCATTGTTTGCCGATTCGGGATTCCAGAGTCAATCATCACTGATAATGGCTCCAATATCAATAGTGACTTGATCAAAGCTATGTGTGAAACCTTCAAGATCAAACACAAGAATTTTACAGCCTACAGGCCTCAAATGAACGGAGCCGTAGAAGCCGCCAATAAGAATATCAAGAAGATATTAAGGAAAATGATAGAGAATCATAAGCGGTGGCCCGAGAAGCTATCATTGGCTTTATTGGGATACCGCACCACAGTACGCACATCAATTGGGGCAACCCCCTACATGTTGGTATATGGTACAGAAGCAGTCATTCTCACCGAGGTGGAAATTCCTTCCTTAAGAATCATACAGGAAGTAGAGCTCGACGATGTAGAGTGGGTAAAGAGTTGTTATGAGTAGTTGGATTTTATCGATGGGAAATGAATGAATGCAGTTTGCCATGATTAGCTTTATCAAAACAGAATGTCCCGAGCCTTCAACAAAAGAGTCAAGCTAAGATAGTTCACACCGGGGCAGCTGATGTTAAAGAAAATTTTTCCACATCACGATGAAGCCAAATGGAAATTCTCCTCCAACTGGCAGGGTCCGTACATGGTTCACCGGGTTCTAACAAGAGGAGCCCTCATACTTGCGGAAATGGACGGAGAAGTCTGGCCAAAACCGATCAGCTCAGATGCAGTCAAGCGATACTATGTGTAATCTTATGCTTTCCTCATATGATGTAATTTGAACTATGTCTGACCCGATTCCCGTTTAAGAGGGGATACGTAGGCAGCCCTATGGGTTCGGTCACAAGTAAATAAAATTTTCATTTCCCCTTGTAATTGGAAACTGGGGCAGAATTTTGAGGAGGACCCTCAAAATTCCGAAGTGATTTCAGTCAGTCATCGCAAGAAGCCGTCAGAAGCATCAACCCAGTAAACTGGGGCAGAATTTTAAGGAGGACCCTCATAATTCCGTAGCAAGAAAAGTTGCAGTGTCTTGAACCACGTCGCAGTCGTCGGTTCATCTAAACAAAATTATTCTCGATTATGTACTTATGTTATATTTTTACTAAATCATGCATGTCTTTTACCGAAATTTCTTCATTTAGCAATGCTACCCCAATGATACGCACAGTATCACCGAAACAGAGCTGAGCAAATCGAGCCGAGCCAGTGGGGATACGAACTAACCTTTCCCCTTTACAAAACTCATGATTTTCTTTGGATGCAGGCACCTGAGTTGTAAAATCATCGAACATATTATACACTCATATTGTTCAGGAATACAACTCTTAGAATTGATTACATTTACCAGCATTTGTTATCCACACACACCGGTGATATTCCCTATATCGCAACGTCCCCAGCAGTCACAATGTCGCAACCTGCTATCATCTAAGAAACTCTATTACCATTTGCCCTTTTATTTTTATTTCTGTATTGCATAAAGCTACCATTCTGCCTTCGGAGACTAAACACTATCTCCATCTGTATTCTCTACATTGCATAAGGCTACCATTCTGCCTTCCGAGACTAAGCACTGTCTCCATCTGCATTCTCTGCATTGCATAAGGCTACTATTGTGCCTTCTAAGGTTAAGCTCTACCTCCATCTGCATTCTTTGCATTGCATAAGGCTACCATTCTGCCTTTCGAGACTAAGCACTGTCTCCATCTGCATTCTCTGCATTGCATGAGGCTACCATTCTGCCTTCTGAGGTTAAGCTCTACCTCCATCTGCATTCTTTGCATTGCATAAGGCTACCATTCTGCCTTCCGAGGTTAAACTCTATCTCCACCTGCATGGCTGAAATATCGCGGCTTTATTTTACACTTGCATGGTTGAAATATCGCCGCTGTATTTTACACTTGCATGGCTGAAAGATCGTCGCTTTATTTTACACTTGCATGGCTGAAAGATCGCCACCTTTACACCTGTATGGCTAAAATATTGCCATTTTATTTTACACTTGCATGGCTGAAATATCGCCTTTGTATTTACACTTGCATGGCTGAAAGATCGCCGCTTTATTTTACACTTGCATGGTTGAAAGATCACCGCTTATTGCATTTTATGGGCTAAAATATCGCCAAACACTGCATTTTATGGGCTGAAAGATCGCCAAATTATCTAAGGGCGTCATTGTTCGGAGGCACCATTTACATAGCCCGAGAACACCATGTCATGGTCTAAATATCCCTTTTATCTTTTGCATATCAATATTCAAAGACATTATAGTTTGTAGGCATAATTCTCATAGCCCAAGAGCATCATTTCATGGCCTGCGAATCCTTTATCATACACTTCATAGCCCAAGACGTCATGGTCTGAGGACGTCATCCTAACCGTCCAAAGACAACATTCATGGTCCGGCGGGAACTTGCATCACGTTTAAATTTATGCACAATATATGCTTGTATTGCTCATTTGTAGGTAAACCGGTGAGCAACGACCATCTCAGCAGGAGCGATTCCGCTCCAGTTCCTGCAGCCCTATTAGGCCTTAACCATTCATCCCGACCTGAATATCGCGCCCGTTCTTGAAAAGGTCTCCATCGGCATACTCCGCCGACGGATCCTAAACTACATATGGCCTGATTTCTATAAGACCAAGGATATGTAGGCAGCTCAGTAGCCAGAGCACGGCCAACCTCTTCAAACCATTTCGTTCGGTTAAATCATATCTTTACCCGACAACTCTTTCATCCTTCCCGGATAAAGAGAGGCAACTGTTGATACCTAATTTTCCCTCTTTTTTTAAAAAAATATGCAAAATGCCTTCAAAATAGCCTATATATGTGTATATAAGTATATCCCAAGGCTACATTATTTTTCCTTAATTTTTCAAAGATTTTTAAATCAATTTACTGGCCTATTTTATCAAGAAACCCCCCCCCAATAATTATCCCTAAAATTATCATTTTTGGTGATTCATTTATTGGAGTCTCATGTTTATATTAAAATATAGCTAAGATATCTTTTACATATTTTTTACAAATTTATTTGGTATTTTTTAAGGATAAAATTTTATAATTGCAATATTAGCTATTTTTAGGTTTAAATCCGTCTCATATTTATAAAATGAGATTTTATATTTTTAAATTGATAATTATATATTATAAATCATTTTAGTGCTTTTAATTTGTTTTTAGAAATTTGTTTATTATTTTTTATAAATTAAACGGGAAAAAGGGGCTATTTAACTTATAGCCACATTTGGCATTTTAATTTGGCCTAATCAAATCCAATACCCAGCCCAATTCTAATAAGATTACCCGACCCAGGCCCTAATTACCCCTACTCGACCCAAAACCACATTAAATCTTGGTCGTTGATCTAAAAGATCAAAGGCCCTCATCCGTTCTTACCATTTTAATTCCAAACGACCCCCAATACCCCTCTCATTTCCTCACTCGTCTCTATCTCTCTATTTCTGGTTCTCTCTAGAACTTCCCCCTTCCCCTCCTCTCCGATGAGTTCACTTCATCTTCTCTGGCCACATTCTGACCTGAATCTAGGGTGGTTTCACTACCCACCGGCCTCCTATGGCTCCTCACATTTGGCTACTGAAGTTTCATGACTTGACCACGAAGAGCTGGGTCCAGACCTCTATTGATTCAAGCTTTACGGCCATCTCCGGCCTGCTCTGGCAAGCCATGTCTGTTTCGATCCTGGCCTCGACTCCTCCCGCTTAGATCCAAGCCTTTCTCACCGTTTGGGTTCCTCTGAAAACCCTACCTCTTGAGGTTTTTCTGATCTCTTTAGATCTGCTCCAGATTTGTGCTTTCCCTAAGATTTTAAACGATTTTCTGATATTTTTTCAAAAGTTATGCTTTCAAAACCGTTATTTTTCAATCTAGGGTTTTTAGATGTCTATCTGATTTTCTGTTTCTCTCGTGTGTTTCTTCTACTATGTTTCTTCTTCTGTGTTCTCGTTAAGCTTCTGCTACCATGTTCTTATCAGTTTCCTCTACCATGTTTTTTTGTTTCTCTACAGTGCTCTGATTAGTTTTCTTCTACTATGTTTGTTATTAGTTTCTTCTACTATGTTTTATTTGAGCTCTTCTACTGTGTTTCACATGTTACTCTTCTACTATGTTTCTCATGAGTTTCTGTTACTGAAGGAACATGTTAAAGGGCTCAATTCCTTTCTGAAACCTCTGAACCTGTTTTGACTTGATTACTTGTCCTCTCATCTCTGCACTCGATTGATTGTAAAAACCTTAGAATTTGGGGTTTCTTCCGAATTTGGAAATCGCTGGCTACGTGATTTGCTTGAAAATGGTTTTATTTCAATAACCCTAACTCCTGTAGGCCTATTTCGAGTCTCTGAACTGAGTTTTGAAATCTTTGTCTTTCATATGATTCTAGCTTTTGCTAAACTCTTCTAAGATCTTTTACACTGGACCTTTTGTATGCTATTTGATACTATCTGTCTTCTACATCGTTAACCTATGTGACTACCATGATCCTGTAGTCTACTATCTACTTATTTTTTGCAATTGCATGACACTTTCACTTTGTTCTAAATTCAGCCTCGCATGTCTGATACTTGTGTACTCTTTATATGTGCTGAACTTCCCTTCTAAAGGGCTTTCAAATTTTGATTAGTTTCAGACTTCCTTCTAGATAGGTTTGATTGATTTCTTTCCTTGTTTTCTAATTTCCCTGTAACTCGATTTAAGCTAAAAGTTTTCCTTAGATATTCTGACCTGGTTCTTTTATGGACAAATACTTACATAATTCTGACCCCTTGATTTACTGCTTACTGGGGGATCCTTACCTTATTTGTTTTAACCGTGTATTTCAAAGTCCTTCCCTTAATTAAAACCCCTATGTATTTACCTCTAATTGCCTACTTTGCACAAGATGTTTATTTGATTCCTTTCCCTAAATAGCTTTTACCGTTTAAGTCTGAATTCCTTGATTAAAGAAAGTCTTATATTTATTGATTTTAATTGATATTCAGTTCCTTAATTGTTTTTTACCTTGTTTCTGCCTGTTCTTCACACTATAAATACCTGCTCTTCATTGACACAAAGAGATCATCACTCATAGTCTTTCTGAACTTACACTTACACTCGAAAGAAAATATGCTTTCTTGTTGCTTGTACTGTGGCCTGTTTACAAGACCTATTGCTTACTTTTCTTTATTTGCTTCTATGAAAACTGGTACATCCTAATTTAAGCTTTTTAGCATCACAACAATGTGTTTATTTAATGCTTTTGTATCCCTGCCTATTTACTGCTTCTGTTTGTTTCAACACTACTGATCTCTTTCGACATGTTCTATTATGAATGCCAAACCCCTGCCCCTATGTGTTTAAGCTATGGTTTCATGTAAGTTATTGTCCATGAATCAAACTCGATCCCTTGGGATCCTAGCCTCTAAATAGTGTGTTCTGGAAGGTTTGAGAGTATGCTAGCATCCTCCATTGCTGAGCATGCTTGAAGCCTTTCCTGGCTTAAGCAATAGACTCTTCACAATTTCCCTACCCCCTTGAACTCCCTATGTATGTTTATTAATAGCTGTTTCCCTCTATTTTTCCCCTTTAGTAGTTTATTCTGTACTTGCACACTTTCTTAGTCCATAAGTTCTGCCCCCCTCTTGTGAGCCTTGCCTTGGGACCCTTTGAGTTTCCTCTAAACTTGGACACTTGAGGGCTGTCCCTTCCACACTGCACTTGTCCTAATCTGATTATACATTTGGATGTGAACATTGCCCGGAGTCCCTTTGAGTCTTTTAAGGAATTTTAACACACCCAAATGGGAGAAAGGCTTTGGATCATGATCTCATGGAGTTGGTTTACCTCATATTTCAGACATGAAGTCTGAATTAGGCTCTCCTTGGTTGTACTTTTCTTTTTCTGATGTATTTTTACTTTATTCTAGGCTATAATAAACTCTTGGGATAGATAGTAAAGAGGGCGGGTAACTATGTATGCCAAAAAAGGGTAAATGCCATGTCTATAGGAATTTTGAATATGCATATAGAAATCATGCCTATAGGTGTTTGGAAATTTGCACATGCAAATGCATATAGAAATCATGCCTATAGCTCCTTCTGAATTCTGTATATCCTACATTCATCTAAAAATCATGGTCATAGGACTACTATATTCATATAGAAATCATACTTACAGGATTGTCTAAATCTGCACGTTCAATTGCACCTAGATATCATGTCCATAGGTCTTAAACAAAATTCAGCATCTAGATATCATGTTCATAGGTTTAAAACGAGTCTTCTGCGTTTTTATATCATGTCTACAAGGTTCAAAATCAACTATGCGTAGAAAATATGTCTATAAGAATTCCTAATCGAATTTGAATCGCTTCATACACGTCTAGAGCTAAAACTAGTAATAACAAGTACCATCAGTTGCATAATTTATAACCTTCGTTAAAACTTGCCTTTATTTTCATAATCTGGCTGCCTTTTATTATTGCTTTCTAAATTCAGTAGGTACCATGCCTATATTATCCTTGTCCAATGCTTAGGCAAGCCTTAGGGCAAAGTATAAATTGAATCTGTGCTATTAACTACAACCAGTAGGCAGGCCTGGTTCGGGCTTCTTATCTGAATTATGTAATAAATCAGTCTGTATCAACCTTTAAGTTCTTAATCAGACCATAAACAGTATGTAAAAGTCATGCTAATTATGTGCTTTCTTTATTCACGGAGGTATATCTGAGCCTTTTACTTGTTATGTGCTTTCCCCCAACTTGCTATACATGTTTTTATATGTCGCCTTAGAATTTTGCCTTTGAAACTACAAATAAGCCTAATATCCCTTCCCCTTAGGATTAGTAGTCTTAAATGCCTCCGGGACTGATAGGATTGGAATGGGTAATAGCATGCGATAAGTAAACGATATCATTTCACGCTTTAATACCTTAACGGGGTGGGAAAGGGTAGATATGGATATGATGACCACGCGATAACGTCTCGTGTAGCCCCTCACTGAGGAGTGATTACTGGATGTTGTGTGGGTGATGCATATTATTAATAAACCTAGGACCTCTCCTTTTCCCTTTGTTTCTTTGTTTCTTCTAAAGATTTCAAACTATTTCTTTTAAGAATATCAGCTTCATTTTAATTCTTTCCAATTTTGTTTGTAACCATTATGTGAAAATCCCCTCTTATTTGAAGTTTTATTTGCCTACATGTTATTTGCACCTAAATTCACAACAATAGTCTGGCCGGAAATCACACTAGTGGATCCTGAGGGGTGCCTAACACCTTCCCCTTAGGATAATTTTAAGTCCTTACCCCAATCTCTGGTTACTCAAATCAAACCTTCTTGGTGTCCTAATGCACCTTAATCATTAGGTGGCAACTCTTCAATTCAAACCCAAATTCCCAAAAAAGGAATGAGTTCTCCTCCGAAATGTCATAAACCCGATTTTGTGGGAAAAAAGGGGCGCGACAGCATGGAGACTCTGCTGGGAATCTTTTAGGCTTTTACCATTTCAGACTATTATTGTGGCTTGACATTTTCCTTATATGCCTTTATTTGTTTAATACCTTTAAGCATTCAATTCCCCTTTTCAACTACAAAACTAACTTGTCTTTTGTTTCTTTCCTTTATTTCTTTTACTGCTTTCCTTTATTACTGCTTTAAATTATGAAGAACTATTGTATTTACTGCTTTCTCAACATGCAAATACATGACAACCTGCTTTAGTTATTGCATAAACATATTTTCAACATCATATTCCACTCGTGCCAAACAAAATACCATAGCAACGCTTATAATAAGTGGTTGCGCTCTTCCGATATTATCACCCCTAAATTCGGCAAAGGCATATTTGCGGTAAAACCAGTCGATCAACGGTGTAGTCGACGGTTCCGCGCCTTTCCCTCTTGAGTTGTCCGCTCAAGGGTACCAGTCTAAAACCCTATAGAAACCCTACTCTGTTTAATTGTGCATGCATCATGGTCAAACCTAGCCGAGTCAGTTATGTTGTCCGCATAATGACTCTTTAAGATAGCCTTGTCCAAAGTCCACTGGGTTTCCCTAAAACCCAAACGGACACTGTCACATTTTGTGCATTTATTTGGAGAACTAAATGTTTTATGCCAATTATTGATATTTAATAGTCGAGTATGGTGGGGGTAAGGGACTAACCCTTTTGTCTTGCAGAAATATGAGGCACGAAATCCCTAGATTCAGCATGGTCACCAACATCCACCCAAAATTGCTAAGCTGGTGGGAGGATCTTCATTCTAATGATCAGACTCTTGTCCGGAAATACCTAGGAAATCTACCCTCTCTCCTAGAAATCCAACCTAACAATAAGATCATAGAAGTTGCTACTTTGTTCTGGGATTTTGATAGGTCTGTGTTCCGCTTTGGGGACATTGAGATGACACCCTTGCTAGATGAAATAGGAGGATTAGCTGGTGTGCCATGGGAAACTCTGGGTTTGTTAATGCCGGAAAACTGCAAGGGTAGAGGTTTCCTCAAAATAATGGGTCTAAAGAAGAATCCAGACTTGACATGCTTGAAAGAGTCGTATATTCCCTTTGATTATTTGCACGAGAGGTACGGTCACAACAAATCTTACCGTACTTATCCTGACGAGTTCGCCCTCACATCATTGGGGCATATTCACCGAAGGATATTTTCTTCGTGTTTTGTTTCCTGGGGTTGATAGTGTTTCCAATGAAGAAAGCAAGGATCCATACCAGGCTGGCTATGGTAACTAAAACTCTGATGGAGGGCATTGGTGGGAAACCTTTCAGCATTGTGCCCATGATTATTGCGGAGATATACCGAGCCTTGGAGAAGTGTCAACGAGGAGCCATACACTTCGAGGGCTGCAATTTGCTACTCCAGCTCTGACTCATAGAACATCTCCAAAGGGGTGAATACCGGTCCCATCATCCAAGGCGGATGAATTACATGCCCAACATGTTTGCCCAACCAGAAGACGCCAAGGGGTGGTTAAAGCTGTTCGAAAACATAACTGAGGATCAAATACAATGGATGTTCGAATGGTTCCCTACCGAGGAATTTATCGCCCGATCCAGGGATGCGCCATTTCTGATATTAATCAGCCTGAGAGGAACCTACCCTTATGTCCCTCTTTGAGTTATGGGACAGGCTGGTAGGAAGCAGGTTATACCAAGGGTCGACAAGATGAATCACTTCCGGGCCGACTTCCAAGCTAATGACAGTCCTTATAAGTGTCAAGCTCAGCATATGTGGCATTGCAATATCATCATGGGAAGAGATACAATCCAGCCAAACAAATACCATGCTGGTTGTACTCCATACTATTCAGGCTAGCTGGAGGATAATCATAATGGTCTGGGTCAACCCGGGTTTGTTCGAGGTCACAAAATCATAGATGAAAAGGTCGAGGCACAGGTCAAATACAATCAACTGCACAAGAGGATTCAGGAATGTGAAAGCGAGCATCGTGAGATACAAGAAGCCCACCAAAGGCTGATTGAAGAGTGGAAAGACATGGTTGTCAATGCCAACAAGCGACTGAGATACTTGGAGCGGGGTTTAGTAGACCTGGAAAGAAAATTTCTCAAAAGAATCGAGGATTGCCAGAATGTTGAGGGAAACGAGAGCGGACATCTAGCCAGAGCCTACCTATTGTTGGGACTTCGTGAGTTGGGAAAGCTGTTTGACGGAGCCAAAGATGCCGAGTCTGGGGAAGGTCCTTCTGGGACCAAGTAGATAGGAGTTTTTCCTTTTTCACTTTGCAAAATGTAATAAGGCCAATGACCATAGTGACATTTTATTTCCTGTTATTTAATGTCGTTTTGGGATTCGTCTACTTTTTATTAATAAAATAAGGCATTTAGCACTCTACGTTATTCAAATCAATTTGTCGCTAGGACTACCTCGGGTACAAAGAGGTTCCCCAAGTTAGGACACGATTTACATTATTGCACTATGTGTTTAAATATAGCAACATTTGTTTTCTTATAATCCTCACTAACTTGTTACCTTTTTGTTTTTACTTTTATTTATTTATTCCCCCTCCCCAAAGGTTAGCTCGTGCACTCTGGCAACATCATCTTATTCAACGGGATCCAGGGGCCCTCCACCCAATCCTTTTCTTAGTCATATTAGAAACAAGAACAAAGGGAAGATGGAAGATCTGAACAACACCAGAAAGGAGAACTCAACTGAACGGGTAGAGGTCACTCATGCCCATGGTACTCAGGTTTCCAAAGAGAATGCATCCCAACTGGAACAAAAGCTGCTGAAGTTTCAAGAGGAACTTGATCAGGTTCGGAATCTGGCAAATATGTCATTTTCCGTCACCACTCCAGATGCCAACTTCCCAAATGCTCAGAACCCCACACCTCTATAAAATATCCTAAAGCCACAAAACCATCCCGCTCCACACCACCACTGCAAGACCTACCATACTTCAAACAATACTTTACTACTCATCCTGGACCCCAAAACTCCATAAATGACCACTTTCACACCCATCATAACACCCCCATCTACGTGGAGACCTTGCCACACTCCACCTAACATGTCTCAAGAATACTCGAGTTTGATGATAAAGACTCACTCATCAGGAACCTGGCTGAAGAACTTAAGAAGTTGACTAGCCGAATTCAGGGCGTCGAAGGAAGTAAGGGGATTGAAGGGTTGAACTACAAAGATCTTTGCATACAACCCGATGTCGAACTGCCCGAGGGGTACAAACCTCCTAAGTTTGAGATGTTTGATGGTATAGGGGATCCGAGAGTTCATTTGAGAACATACTACGACAAGCTGGTCGGAGTAGGAAAGGACGAGAGGATCCGTATGAAACTTTTCATAAGGAGTCTGAAAGGAGATGCTCTATGTTGGTACATTAGCCAAGACCCGAAGAAATGGTCAAACTGGTGAGTATGGCATCCGACTTTATGGACAGATTCAGGTTCAACACAGAAAATACACCAGATGTGTTCTACATCCAGAACCTAAAGAAGAAGCCCACAGAAACATTCCGCGAGTATGCTACTCGCTGGAGATCAGAAACTGCTAAGGTCAAGCCTACTTTAGAGGAGGAACAAATGAATAAGTTTTTCGTCCGGGCTCAGGACCATAAGTTTAGAGGAGTATGAAAGGCTAATGTTGATTGAGAACCATAAGTTTTCTGACATCATCAAGTTGGGAGAAAGGATCGAAGAAGACATTAAAAGTGGTATGGTTACAAACTTTGAAGCCTTACAAGCCACTAATAAGGCTTTACAGTCTGGTGGTACGTCCAAGAAAAGGGACGTAGGTGCCGTAATGGTGGCACAGAGAACCAAATCCCCTATCAAATACCAAACCTATCCAATGCCTCCACTCACATATCAGGATACTCCGATCTACTAGGCACCATCACCCTCTTACAAAACTCCACCACCCACTTATCAATCACCTCCACCTCCCACATATCAACCTACCTGACCAAGATATTCCCAACCTGCACATGTCTACCAAGCGTACAATGCTCAACCATCCAACTATCAATTGCCTCCCACACATCAAAACTTTCCTAGACTTCGACCAAATTTTGACTGAAGACCTCCCAAACAGTATACCGCCATTGCTGAACCCATTGACCAGCTGTACGAAAGGCTCAAAGCTGCTGGTTATGTCACCCCTATCCCTACTATAACCCCTGAGAACCCTTCTCAATGGGTCAACCTAAACAAATCCTGTGCATACCATTTCGGTATGAAAGGGCATATCATCAACGAATGTCGCTCCTTGAGAGATAGGATCTAGGCCCTAATTGATAACAAGATTATTGTGGCAAAAGAGCCTTCTCCGAATCTCCATAATAGCCCTCTGCCAGACCACAAGGGTGGAGGTGTTCACATGATTGAAATAAAGGATGATTGGGACCCCAAGGGATCGATCGGTTTGATCACAAAAGGTGATAATCTAAAGAAGCCAATAGTCACCCTTAATCCGATTGTAGTCCAGATTCAGCCTTCTGGGGATGTCAAGGTAAATATGTCCATGCCACTTAAGTTTGAAGCACCATCCTCTGCAAAGACGCCAATGCCGATTGAGGTCGAATTTATGTCACTAGCAAATGCACCTACACCATTCGAAGTTGCAGTTTTACCACCCAAGGGACCTGCTCCGTTCAAGGTGAAGATAGCCACGCCGATCCTAGTGGGGATGTCTATCGTGACACCATTCCATACAAAAGCTATACCCTGGGACTATATAGTCGAGGCAAGGAGGAATGGCAAGGTTAGGTTCAAGGAAACTGTTGCCGCACAAGGAATGACAAGAACTGGCAGAGTTTATGCCCCAAACACTTAGTTGAGTCAAGCAAGCAGGCCTCTAATCAGTCACCCATTATTGAGATAGGTCCAGATGACCTTTGGAAAAAGATACAAGCCAAGGAATACCCAGTCATTGATCAGCTGAACAGAACGCCGACACAAATTTCTATCCTAGCTTTGCTACAAAATTCCGATGAACACAAGAATGCCTTGTTAAAGGTGCTGAGTGAGGCATATGTACCAGGCAACATCACCGGAGGAGAGATGGCAAACATGGTAGGGAAAGTATTGGAAAGCCACAAGATCACTTTCCATGAAGATGAGCTGCCATCCGAAGGGTTGAGTCACAACAAGGCGTTGCACATCACCGTGCAATGCGAAGATTATTTTATCACCAGAATCCTAATTGATGGAGGGTCCAGCCTCAATATTTGTCCGTTGGTAACACTCAGGACATTGGGAAAGGAGCTTCATGAGATCAAAGACGGAGCCATTGGGGAAATCAGCTTGTGTTTGAAAATGGGGCCTACTTGGTTCGATGTTGATTTTCAAGTGATAGACGTGCCAGCATCTTACAATTTGTTGTTGGATGACCGTGGATTCATGCCGCTGGGGATGTAGCGTCAACACTAGATCAGGAGGTGAAATTTTAGTGGAACCACAAAGAGGTGATCATTCACGGCGACGGTAGCAATCCCATATACAGTTGCCAGACCATCTCAGCAATCGGAGGCAGAAGAAAGATAGGCGGGGAGACCTATCACCACATCGAGCGAGTCAACGTCGTCGACAAAGACAAATGGTGGGACAATAAAATTGAAAGCATATCGAACTGGAGCGGATACGAACCTGGCAAAGGACTTGGCAAGAACCTCCAAGGAATCGCTAAGCCTATCAAACTAAAGAAACATGGCACCACCTTTGGTCTGGGATATGAGTACACTTAGGAGGAATTCAACAATTGGTCGCCACCATGGTGCGGTCCTTACTATCTGCTGGAGCAGCCAATACCACATTTGGAGCAGACTTTCCAGCTAGCAGATGTTATTTATGGGTCAGAAGAAGAGGAAGCACTGGCAGCAGTGAGGAATTTGTTCTTAGAAAACAATGATATGGATTGTTGTGTTGTTTTCGAAGAGGAGGGGGAGGAAGGCCCTTCCATACAGGCAGTAAGCAGAGGAGCATGCCTCAATAACTGGACCATCAGACCCACCAGAGCCCGGAAAACCTCGGGGTAGCAAGGCTGAACAAGCATCATGCACTATCTTTTATTTTTACTAGTTGACTTTCCTCTCGCATTTTAAAATTTCGCAATAAGATCTTGAATGTTCAAAATAGTTATGGAATTTATCAAAGCATTTCGACTTTACTTATAAATCTTACTCTTATTATTTTCTCTCATTACTTTACTTATACAACATTATTATTACTTATCTTGATGAACCAATGATTGTGACCTGCAATGAGACAACGCAACAAACGGACACAGATTCAGAGGAAGATGAAATACCAGAAGAGGTTGTTGAAGAAGTTGATAATTTTGAGAACAGACCTAAGTCCAAACTAGACGAGACCGAGATTGTTAACCTGGGAGGTGCAGAGAACATCAAAGACAGAATTCCAGCATGTCCCTAGAGTCCAGAATGAATTCGCCGATGCACTGGCTACCCTATCATCTATGATACAACATCCAGATAAGAACTTTATTGATCCCATTCCGGTAAAGATCCATGATCAGCCAGCTTATTGTGCTCATGTTGAGGAAGAAGCAGACGGAAAGCCTTGGTTTCATGATATCAAGGAATATTTGACGAAAGGAGAATACCCAGAACTTGCAAAACCTACTCAAAAATGCACATTTCGGAGGTTTTCCAACAATTTCTTTCACAGCGGAGGTATCCTATATAAGAGGACTCCTGATTTGGGATTACTAAGGTGTGTCGACGCGAAAGAAGCATCTAAACTGCTAGAAGAAATCCATGCTGGGACCTGCGGTGCACATATGAATGGTTTTGTCTTAGCCATAAAGATACTCCGGGATGGTTACTTCTAGATGACTATGGAAACGGACTGCATCCAGTATGTCCGAAAATGCCACCGCTGCCAGATATATGCAAACATGATCAAGGTACACCCAAATGAGCTTACTACAACAAGCTCACCATGGTCGTTCGCCACCGGAGGAATGGATGTTATTGGACCAATCAAACCTTCCGCGTCCAACGGGCACAGATTCATCCTAGTAGCAATCGTCTATTTCACCAAATGGGTCGAAGAGTCGTCTTATAGAGCAGTAACTAAGAAAGTCATGGCAGACTTTGTCCGAGACTGCATTATTTGCCGATTCGGTATTCCAGAGTCAATCATCACTGATAATGGCTCCAATCTCAACAGTGACTTGATGAAAGCTATGTGTGAAACCTTTAAGATCAAACACAAGAATTCTATAGCCTATAGGCCTCAAATAAACGGAGTTGTAGAAGCCGCCAATAAGAATATCAAGAATATACTAAGGAAAATGATAGAGAAGCATAAGTAGTGGCACGAGAAGCTGTCATTGGCTTTATTGGGATACCGCACCATAGTACGCACATCAACTGGGGCAACCCCCTACATGCTGGTATATGGTACAGAAGCAGTCATTCCCGCCGAGGTGGAAATTCCTTCCTTAAGAATCATACAGGAAGTAGAGCTCGACGATGCAGAGTGGGTAAAGAGTCGTTATGAGCAGCTGGCTCTTATCGATGGGAAAAGAATGAATGCAGTTTGACACGGTCAGCTTTATCAGAATAGAATGTCCCGAGCCTTCAACAAAAGAGTCAAGCCAAGACAGTTCACACCGCGGCAGCTGGTGTTAAAAAAAAATTCCATATCAAGATGAAGCCAAAGGGAAATTCTCTCCCAATTGGTAGGGTCCGTACATGGTTCACCGGGTTCTAACAAGAGGAGCCCTCATACTTGCGGAAATGGATGGAGAAGTCTGGCCAAAACCGATCAACTCAAATGCAGTCAAGCGATACTATGTGTAATCTTATGCTTTCCTCATATCATGTAATTTAAACTACGCCTGACCTGATTCCCGTTTAAGAGGGGATACGTAGGCAGCCTTAAGGTTCAGTCACAAGTCAATAAAAATTTTATTTCCCCTTGTAATTAGAAACTGGGGCAGAATTTTGAGGAGGACCCTCAAAATTCCGAAGTGATTTCAGTCAGTCATCGCAAGTAGCCGCCGAAGCATCATCCCAGTAAACTGGGGCAGAATTTTGAGGAGGACCCTCAAAATTCCGTAGCAAGAAAAGTTGAAGTGTCTTGAACCACGTCGTAATCGTCAGTTTATCTTAATAAAACTATTCTCGATTATGTACTTATGTTATATTTTTACTAAATAATGCATGTTTGTTACTGAAATTGCTTCGTCTAGCAATGTTACCCCAATGATACGCACAGTATCACCAAAACATAGCCGAGCAGATCGAGCAGATCCAGCGGGGATACGAACCAACCTTTCCCATTTACAAAACTCATGATTTTCTTTGGATGCAGGCACTTGAGTTGCAAAATCATCGAACATATTATACACTCATATTGTTCAGGAATACAACTCTCATAATTGTTCGTGTTTACCAGCATTTGCTATCCACGCATGCTGGTGATATTCCCTATATCGCAACGTCCCCAGCAGTCACAATGTCGCAACCTGCTATCAGCTAAGAAACTCTATTACCATTTGCCATTTTATTTTTATTTCTGCATTGCACAAGGCTACCATTCTGCCTTTCGAGACAAAACACTATCTCCATCTATATTTTCTGCATTGTATAAGGCTACCATTCTGCCTTCCGAGACTAAACATTGCCTCCATCTGCATTTTTTGCATTGCATAAGGCTACCATTTTTCCATCCGAGGTTAAGCTCTACCTCCATCTGCATTCTCTTCATTGCATAAGGCTACCATTCTGCCTTCCGAGACTAAGCACTATCTCCATCTGCATTCTCTGCATTGCATAAGGCGACCATTCTGCCTTCCGAGGTTAAGCTCTACCTCCATGTGCATTCTCTGCATTGCATAAGGCTACCATTCTGCCTTCCGAGACTAAGCACTGCCTTCTCTGCATTGCATAAGGCTACCATTCTGCCTTCCGAGGTTAAGCTCTACCTCCACCTGCATGGCTGAAATATCGCCGCTTTATTTTACACTTGCATGACTGAAATATCGCCGCTGTATTTTACACTTGCATGTCTGCAAGATCGCCTCTTTATTTTAAACTTGCATGGCTGAAAGATTGCCACCTTTACACCTGCATGACTGAAATATCGCCGCTTTATTTTACACTTGCATGGCTGAAATATTGCTGCTGTATTTTACACTTGCATGGATGAAAGATCGCTGCTTTATTTTACACTTACATGGTTGAAAGATCGCTGCTTATTGCATTTTATGGGCTGAAATATCACCAAACACTGCATTTCATTGGCTGAAAGATCGCCAAATTATCTAAGGGAGTCATTGTTCGGAGGCACTATTTACATAGCCCGAGAACACCATGTCATGGCCTGAAGATCCCTTTTATCTTTTGCATATCATTATTCAAAGACATCATAGTTCGGAGGCATCATTCTCATAGCCCGAGAGCATCATTTCCTGGCCTGCGAATCCTTTATCATACACTTCATGGCCCAGGTTGTCATGGTCTGAGGACGTCATCCTAACCGTCCAAAGACAACATTCATGGTCCGACGGGAACTTGCATCACGTTTAAATTTATGCACAATATATGCTTGTATTGCTCATTTGTAGGTAAACCGGCAAGCAACGGTCATCTCAGCAGGAGCGATTCCACTCCAGTTCCTGTAGCCTATTAGGCCTTAACCATTCATCCCGACCTGAATATCGTGCCCGTTCTTGAAAAGGTCTCCATCGGCATACTCTGCCGACGGATCCTAAACTACATATGGACTGATTCCTATAAGACCAGGGATATGTAGGCAGCTCAGAAGCTAGAGCACGACCAGCCTCTTCAAACCATTTTGTTCGGTCAAAATTGGCCATCATATCTTTATCCGACAACTCTTTCATCCTTCCCGGGTAAAGAGGGGCAGCTGTTGATACCCAATTATTCCCTGTATTTTTTTAAAAAAATATGCAAAATACCTTCAAAATAGCCTATATATGCGTATATAAGTATATCCCAAGGTTACATTATTTTTCCTTAATTTTTCCCTATTTTATCAAGAAAAAAACCAATAATTATCCCCAAAATTATCATTTTTAGTGATTCATTTATTGGAGTCTCATGTTTATATTAAATATAGCTAAGATATTTTTTACAAATTTAATTGATATTTTTAAGGATAAAATTGTATAATTGTAATATTAGCCATTTTTAGGTTTAAATCTGTCTCGTATTTATAAAATGGATTTTATATTTTTAAATTTATAATTGTATATTATAAATCATTTTAATGCTTTTAATTTGTTTTCAAAAATTTGTTTATTATTTTTTTATAAATTAAAGGGAAAAAGGGCTATTTAACTTTTAGCGACATTTGGCCTTTTAATTTGGCCTAATTAAATCCAATACCCAGCCCAATTCCTAATAAGATTACCCGAAACAGGCCCCAATTACCCCTACTCGACCCAAAACCACATTAAATCCTGGCCGTTGATCTAAAAGATCAACGGCCCCCATCCGTTCTTAACATTTTAATTCCAAACGACCCCCAATACCCCTCTCATTTCCTCACTCGTCTCTATCTCTCTATTTCTGGTTCTCTCTAGAACTTCCCCCTTCCCCTCCTCTCCGATGAGTTCCCTTCATCTTCTCCGGCCACATTCTAACTTGAATCCAGGGTGGTTTCACCACCCGCCGGCCTCCTATGGCTCCTCATGTTTGGTTACTGAAGTTTCATGACTTGACCACGAAGAGCTGGGTCCAGACCTCTATTGATTCAAGCTTTACGGCCATCTCTAGCCTACTCCGGCAAGCCATGTCTGTTTCGAGCATGGCCTCGAATCCTCTCGCTTAGATCCAAGCCTTTCTCACCGTTTGGGTTCCTCTGAAAACCCTAGCTTTTGAGGTTTTTCTGATCTCTTTAGATCTGTTCCAGATTTGTGCTTTCCTTAAGCTTTTAAACGATTTTCTGATTTTTCAAAAGTTATGCTTTCAAAACCGTTATTTTCCGATCTAGGGTTTTTAGATGTCTATCTGATTTTCTTTTTCTCTTGTATGTTTATTCTACTATGTTTCTTCTACCGTGTTCTCGTTAAGCTTCTGCTACCATGTTCTTATCAGTTTCCTCTACCATGTTTTTTTGGTTTCTCTACAGTGTTCTGATTAGTTTTCTTCTACTATGTTTGTTATTAGTTTCTTCTACTATGTTTTATTTGAGCTCTTCTACTGTGTTTCACATGTTACTCTTCTACTATGTTTCTCATGAGTTTCTGTTACTGAAGGAACATGTTAAAGGGCTCAGTTCCTTTCTGAAACCTCTGAACCTGTTTCGACTTGATTACTTGTCCTCTAATCTCTACACTCGATTGATTGTAGAAACCCTAGAATTTGGGGTTTCTTCCAAGTTTGGAAATAGTTGGCTACGTGATTTGCTTGAAACTGGTTTTATTTCAAGAACCCTAACTCCTGTAGACCTATTTCGAGTCTTTGAACTGAGCTTTGAAATATTTGTCTTTCATATGATTCTGGCTTTTGCTAAACTCTTCTAAGGTCTTTTACACTGGACCTTTTGTATGCTAATTGATACTATCTGTCTTCTACACTGCTAACCTATGTGACTACCATGATCATGTAGTCTACTATCTACTTATTTTTTGCAATTGCATGACACTTTCACTTTGTTCTAAATTCAGCCTCGCATGTCTGATACTTGTGTACTCTTTATATGTGCTGAACTTCCCTTCTAAAGGGCTTTCAAATTTTGATTAGTTTCAGACTTCCTTCTAGATAGGTTTGATTGATTTCTTTCCATGTTTTCTGATTTCCCTGTGACTCGATTTAAGTTAAAAGTTTTCCTTAGCTTTTCTGACCTGGTTCATTTATGGACCAATACTTACATAATCTCTGACCCCTTGATTTACTGCATACTGGAGGATCCTTATCTTATTTTTTTAACCGTGTATTTCAAAGTCCTTCCCTTAATTAAAACTCTAATGTATTTACCTCTAATTGCCTACATTGCACAAGATGTTTATTTGATTCCTTTCCCTAAATAGCTTTTATCATTTAAGTTTGAATTCCTTGATTAAAGAAAGTCTTGTATTGATTGATTTTAATTGATATTCAGTTCCTTAATTGTTTTTTACCTTGTTTCTACCTGTTCTTCACACTATAAATACCTGCTCTTCATTGACACAAAGAGATCATCACTCATAGTCTTTCTGAACTTACACTTACACTTGAAAGAAAATATTCTTTCTTGTTGCTTGTACTGTGGCCTGTTTACAAGACATATTGCTTACTTTTCTTTATTTGCTTCTTTGAAAACTGGTACGTCCTAATTTAAGTTTTTTAGCATCACAACAATGTGTTTATTTACTACTTTTGTATCCCTGCCTGTTTACTGCTTCTGTGTATTTCAACACTACTGATCTCTTTCGGCCTGTTCTATTATGAATCCCAAACCCCTGTCCCCCTATGTTTTTAAGCTATGGTTTGAGGCATGGAAATACTACAAGTTATTGTCCATGAATCAAACTCGATCCCTTGGGATCCTAGCCTCTAAATAGTGTGTTCTGGAAGGTTTGAGAGTATGCTAGCATCCTCCATTGTTGAGCATGCTTGAAGCCTTTCCTGGCTTAAGCAATAGGCTTTTCACAATTTCCCTACCCCCTTGAACTCCCTATGTATGTTTATTAATAGTTGTTTCCCTCTATTTTTCCCCTTTAGTAGTTTATTCTGCACTTGCACACTTTCTTAGTACATAAGTTTTGCCCCCTTCTTGTGAGTCTTGCCTTGGGACCCTTTGAGTTTCCTCTAAACTTGGACACTTGAGGGCTGTCCTTTCCACACTGCACTTGTCCTAATATGATTATACATTTGGGTGTGAACATTGCCCGGAGTCCCTTTGAGGTTTTTAAGGAATTTTGACACACTCAAATGGGAGAAAGGCTTTGGATCATGATCTCATGGAGTTGGTTTACCTCATATTTCAGACATGAAGTCTGAATCAGGCTCTCCTTGGTTGTACTTTTCTTTTTCTGATGTATTTTTACTTTATTCTAGGCTGTAATAAACTCTTGGGATAGATAGTGAAGAGGGCGGGTAACTATGTATGCCAAAAAAGAGTAGATGCCATGTCTATAGGAATTTTGAATATGCATATAGAAATCATGCCTATAGGTGTTTGGAAATTTGCACATGCAAATGCATATAGAAATCATGCCTATAGCTCCTTCTGAATTCTGTATATCCTACATTCATCTAAAAATCATGGTCATAGGACTACTATATTCATATAGAAATCATACTTACAGGATTGTCTAAATCTGCACGTTCAATTGCACCTAGATATCATGTCTGTAGGTCTTAACAAAATTCAGCATCTAGATATCATGTCCATAGGTCTTAAACAAAATTCAGCATCTAGATATCGTGTTCATAGGTTTAAAACGAGTCTTATGCATTTTTATATCATGTCTACAAGGTTCAAAATCAACTATGCATAGAAAACATGTCTATAAGAATTCCTAATCGAATCTGAATCGCTTCATTCATGTCTAGAGATAAAACCTGTAATAACAGGTACCATCAGTTGCAGAATTTATAACCTTCGTTAAAACTTGCCTTTCTTTTAATAATCTGACTGCCTCTTTTTAACGAGTACGTATTCAGTTTATTATTGCTTTCTGAATTCAATAGATACCATACCTATAGGATCCTTGTCCAACGCTTAGGCAAGCCTTAGGGCGAAGTTATAAACTGAATCTGTGTTATTAACTACAACCAGCAGGCAGGCCTGATTCGGGCTTCTTATCTGAATTATGTAATAAATTAGTCTGCATCAACCGTTAAGTTCTTAATCAGACCATAAACAGTATGTAAAAGTCATGCTAAGTATGTGCTTTCTTTGTTCACGGAGGTATATCTGAGTCTTTTACTTGTTATGTGCTTTCCCTCAACTTGCTATACATGTTTTTATATGTCACCTTAGAATTTTGCCTTTGAAACTACAAATAAGCCTAATATCCCTCCCAATTAGGATTAGTAGTCCTAAATGCCTCCGGTACTGATAGGATTGGGACGGGTAATAGCATGCAATAAGTAAACGAGACCATTTTGCGCTTTAATACCTTAACGAGGTCGGAAAGGGTAGATATGGATATAATAACCACGCGATAATGTCTCGTGTATCCCCTCACTAAGGAGTGATTACCGATGTTGTGTGGGGTGATGCATATTATTGATAAACCTAGGACCTCCCCTTTTCCCTTTGTTTCTTTGTTTTTCTAAAGATTTCAAACTATTTCTTTTAAGAAAATCAGCTTCCTTTTAATTCTTTCCAATTTTTTTTGTAACCATTATGTGAAAATCCCCTCTTATTTGAAGTTTTATTTGCCTACATGTTATTTGCACCTAAATTCACAACAATAGTCTGGCCGAGAACCACACTAGTGGATCCTGAGGGGTGCCTAACACCTTCTCCGTGGGATAATTTCAAGCCCTTACCCCAATCTCTGGTTACTCAAATCAAATCTTCTTGGTGTCCTAATGCACCTTAATCATTAGGTGGCGACTCTTCAATTCAAACCCAAATTCCCAAAAAAGGAATGAGTTGTCCTCCCAAATGTCATAAACCCGATTTCGCGAGAAAAAGGGGGCAAGACAGTCACACCATAAATGTTCGTGGAAAAACACCACAAGAGGCATGGAACGGTTTCAAGCCAAAAGTTGCTCATTTGCGAGTTTTTGGGAGCATCGCATATGCACATGTGTCAGATGAGAAGAGATCTAAGCTTGATGACAAAAGTGAGAGGTATATCTTCATTGGCTATGATCAAAGTTCTAAAGGTTATAAATTGTATAACCCTAAAAATGGCAAGGTCACCATAAGTAGAGGTGTTGAGTTTGATGAAGATAATGCTTGGGAGTGGAAATCTAAAGAGCAAGAATACTCTTTTAGTCCATTCTTTGAAGATGATGAAGAAGGTGATGGGGATCATGCTATCACACCACCTTCAACATCTCCGCCACAAGATCAAGAAGTTGGGGAATCAAGTTCAAGTTCAAGTGAAGCACCTCACAAGAGTAGAAGTCTCTCTGACTTGTATGAAAATACGGAAGTGGTAAGAAATGACTTGTATGATTTTACTCATTTTTGTTTGCTGGTGGACAGTGAGCCTCTAAGCTTTGAAGATGCTTGCCGAAATTCCAAATAGAGGGATGCAATGGATGAAGAAATCAAAGCTATAAAAAAGAATGATACATGGGAATTGGACAAACTTCCAAAAGGCAAAAGCACCATTGAAGTTAAATGGGTGTACAAGCTAAAGAATAATTCCAAGAGAGAAATAGAAAGGTACAAAGCAAGATTGGTAGCTAAAGGCTACAAGCAAAAGGCCGGTATTGACTATGATAAAGTATTTGCGCCGGTTGCTCGTTTGGAAACAATTTGCTTTGTCATTGCTTTGGCGGCACAAAATCAATGGAAAATCCATCAAATGGATGTGAAGTCGACTTTCTTGAATGGCGTATTGGAGGAAGAGGTCTATATTGATCAACCTTTGGGATATAAGGTTGAAGGACAAGAATATAAAGTCTTGAAATTAAAGAAGGCTTTTTATGGGTTGAAGCAAGCCCCGCGAGCTTGGAATAGTAGAATTGACAAATATTTCCAAGCAAATGATTTTTCTAAGTGTCCACATGAACATGCCCTCTATGTAATTTGCTAAGAATGGTGACATCTTACTTGTTTGCTTGTATGTAGATGACTTGATATTTACAAGAAATAATCCAAAGATGTTTGAATAATTCATGAAAGCAATGGCTAGAGAATTTGAGATGACGGACATTGGCCTAATGTCCTGCTATCTTGGAATTCAAGTAGCACAGAGGAAGGATGTCATTTTTATTTCTCAAGAAGAGTATGCAAAGGAAATTCTCAAGAAATTTGAGATGGAGAATTGCAATCCCGTAAGCACCCCTGTTGAATGTGGAGTTAAAATATCCAAGCATGGAGATAGAGATATGGGTGTTAATCAGGACGGGCTGACCCGTTTTCAGCCCGCTTCAACCCGGGTCAGCCTGGTTCAGCCCGCTACTGTTCACATTGGACCGGGTTGGGATGGGGGTCGGGTTGTGTACGTTCACGTTTAGACTAACGGTGCCCCGAACCCGTTAAACCCGAATTTCCTTAACGGGCTGAACACGGGCTGCAGCCCGTTAGCATCCCGATTTCCGTTTGAATTTTTTTTAATTAAATTGGACCGTTCCCAACGGTTAAATTCAGAAATGACTGTTGGGGAACGGCCAGAAATTGCAAAAATGGCCAATTTCGGCCCCCCATTAATAATATAGCCCTCCCACCCCAAAATCTATAAATAGCCCCTCTTCTTCTTCATTTTTTCTCATAAATTCACTCTCTTACTACTCTAATTCTCTCTCAAGTATCAAACTCTCAATTCTCTCTTGATATTATAGATCTTAAATTCTCAAATCTCAAATTCTCAATTATTTATTATTTCAAGTTTCATCAATTATTTAGTTTAGCCATTACAAAATTATTATTGTCAAATATCAATTATTCAAGTGAAGTGTGGTATCAATTATCATGTATTCAAGTATTATCAACTATCAAGTTTCGGTCTATCAATTGAAGTTTGAATTTTGATATCAAAAATTCAAAATTAGTGCGGCCTAAGGAATCCCGGTACACTCGTTCCATCTCTTTTTCTTATTTGGTGTACACTTATTTTATTAATTAGTTTCTTAATTTAATTTCTTACTTGAATTTCTTAATTTAATTTCTTACTTTAATTTATATAATGGATTTACTTAGAGCAGCCAAAAAAGCGTGCACTAGAGGTGGTAGTAAGAAAACTTCAAAAAGAACAAGAGGTGGTGTTGGTTCTTCTAGTAGCTTTACACATATTTCTGAAAGTTCACCTGAAAATTTAAATGTAGATTATTGTCACGACCCCAACCCCGGTCATGATGGCGCCCAACACACTGCTAGGCAAGCCCGACCATTCAACAACATTATCCCAAATTTCTTATTCAGATTATAGATAAATATCACAGAGAATTTACTAAGTCATTACATTCAAGTGTATAATTAATAATAAAATCTGCGGAAATTCAATTAAAATACCACACCATAGCCCAATAGAATTTGGTGTCACGAATATGAGCCTCTAATACAGAATATCCACCTATTACAAGTCTGTCTAGGAAAAATGCGGAATAAAAGATAGAGATAGAGGGGAGAGATCAAGGCTGCGAATGCCATGCAGCTACCTCAATACTCCCGGATACTGCTGCTCAGCTAAACAAATCCTCACTCAGCTTGTAGTGTACCTGAATCTGCACGCAAGGTGTAGGGAGTAATGTGAGTACTCCGACCTAGTGAGTAATAAACATAAATAAAGGCTGAGAATAAGAAATCGTGGGAAAATACAAAGTAAACTATGACTGGCAGTTTAGAACAACAATTAGTGAAGCAACAAGTCAATTAAATCAGAGTACCAATTACTGAGACAGGTATAACAGATAAAAACAAATGCATGAGTGCAATGCAATGCATATGATGGTACACTCTATGCATGAGTGCAATGCAATGCATATGATGGTACTCTCTAGTACCCACTGCGGCGTGCAGCCCGAGCCATCCATTTTATTTATCGTCGACGGTGCTCACTAGGGGTGTGTACAGACTCTGGAGGGGCTCCTACAGCCCAAGCGCAATATCAAGTCATCTCGTGGCATCAAATCTAGGCCCTCAGCCTCATATCAATATCAGTATAATCACCCAGGCTCTCGGCCTCAATATCAATGTAATCAACCAGGCCCTCGGCCTCAATATCAATATAATCAACCAGGCTCTCAGCCTCAATATCAATATAACACTACTGCAGCGCGCAGCCCGATCCATGCTCAGTCCAGAAATCATCATAAGCCCCTTGGGCATTTGTAAAACAGTAGTTCTCAGCCCGAAATATCATTTAGAAATATCATTTAAGTTTTCAAATCTTAGAAAGATGGCTGAGTTTGCAAAACAATATTTAAAACCTTGGACTGAGATCAAATGATATGCATGTATGTGAAAACAGTTATGTCAATCCCTGAAGGATTCAAATAATTTGCAAGAATCCCAAATGCAACAATTAAATCCAAGTAAGGATGATTCTCAATTTAGTTCAAGTAGAAAATACGGTAAAAACATCTCTCGAGATGGACCAAGTCACAATCCCCAATGGTGCTCTACCCCACGCCCGTTATCCGGCGTGCAAGTCACCTCAATATAGCGTTACGATGTGAAATTTTGGGGTTTCAAACCCTCAGGACATTATTTACATCAATTACTCACCTCAAGACGGTCAAAGTCTAGCTCGCTATGACCTTGTCTCTCAAATTACCCTCCTTGTGCGACGAATCTACCCAAAATCACAACGAATATGTCGCATTATGCTAAAGAGACAATACCCAATCGAAAGCAATTGAAAAATATCAAAATTCACGAATTTGACAAAACCCGAGCCCGGGCTCACGTCTCAAAACTCAGAAATTTTTACGCCATTGGGCTCCTTATCTTGCCACGAGTCTATACATACAAAAATCTCTCAAATCGGACCACAAATGACCCCTCAAATCCCAAATTTAGAATTTCAATTTCAATCCCTAATTTCTTACAATTTGGCTATATTTTCATGAATTTCAAGGATGATTTCACAATATAATCATGTTTTTAACTCATAAAACTTACCTCCAATCAATCCTCTTCGAATCCCTCTTCAATTGCTCCCAAGTAGCTCTCAAAATGCCCAAAAATGGTGAAAGAAATAACTTAGCTCGCGGATGAAATGTCTTATAAATTCACTGCCCAGATTTTGTTTCGGAAGTACTGTTCACCCGTGCGGTTACTGTTCACGTGCGGGGTCACTGTTCACCTGTGCGGTTACTTTTCACGCGCGGTTACTGTTCACGCTGCTAAAAAATTACAGCAGCCAAAAATGGCTCTAACTCCATCATACGAACTCGGAATTCGATGATTCTTGTTCCTATGAGTCACAAATAATGATACAAACATAGTCCTTCAATTGAAACTGAATTCGGAGCTCGTTTGCTCAGTGCGATATCCATTTCGCTCGTTAAACAATTAACTCATGTTTCGTGTCAAAAACCCAATCGCGACTTCATGAAATTAGACCAAACTTTCCAGATCACTCCTATAATTCATTATTTAAATTTTGGAAATCTTGAAATAAAATTTCGATCTCTAGAACTAAAAATAGAATTTTGGATCATTACATGTTTATGCTCAAACAGCAAAAATCTTCCAAAAACTCTTCCAAAACTTATCCGAGCCTCATGGGACCCCGACCAAACATGCCAACATAATTCATAACATTATTCAAACCTCTTCCAATCATCAAAACACCTCAAACAACATCAAATTACCCAAAACTCATCGAATTCAAACCTAATTTTCTAAAAACTTCTGAAATACACTTTCGATCAAAAACCCGACCAAACCACGTCCGAATGACCTGAAATTTTGCACACATATCCTAAATCACCTAACAAAGCTACAGCAACTCTCGGAATTCCATTCCGACTCTCGGATCAAAATCTCACCTATCAACCGGAATTTGCCAAAATACTAACTTCGCCAATTCAAGCCTAATTCTACACCGGACCTCCAAAATTACTTCTGATCACACTCCTAAGTCACAAATCATCCCCCGAAGCTAACCGAATCATCAGGATTCAAATCCGAGCCCTCTAACACATAAGTCAACGTCTGGTTGACTTTTCCAAAACAAACCTTCCTTAAAGAGACTGAGTGTCTCATTTCCTACTAAAACCAATCCAAATCAACTCGTTCACACCCAACACTGATAATAAAGCATAAAGAAATAGGAAATGGGGAAAACGGGGATGTAACTCACGAGACGACGAGTCGGGTCGTCACAATTATGAGCGAATGCAAGAAAATTATGGTGTAGATGATGATTTAGATGCTTTGTTAGATGATATTCAATCACCCGATAATCTTGACACACCACCACCTACACCTGGTAATGCTTGTCAAACTCAAAATGTTAGGGGTGCAGGTGCAACAAGTAGGCCTCCTCTCCCTATTAAGAAGAATCGACGATTAAGAAGTAAGTGTTGGATGTTTTTTGAAAGACTAGAAAATCAAAAAAAATATGTAAAATGTAAAATTTGTAGTGAACATTATAAACATGAACCTGGTAAAGGAGGGGGGACGGGTCAACTTTGTAGGCATATGGAAGAGAAACACCCTCTTGAATGGGGAGTAGATGAGTTATCTGGGCAACAAAGACTTAACCCGAGTACTGGTGGGTTATTTGGGAAATACGGTATTAAGAAAGAACGGGAAGAATTAGCTAAAATGATTGTTTTAGGTTGTTTACCTTTTAGTTTTGCTTCTTCACCATATCTTGTTACTTATATTCAAAGAATTTATAACCCTATGTTTAAAGGTATTCCTACAAGTACTTGTAGAGCTGATATCTTTAGGCTTTTTGGACAATATCAGACATATATACGTTATTTGTTCGCAAGTCTTCCTTGTAAAGTTTCTCTTACTTCTGATATTGGTCGTGCTGTGAATGGAAATGATTATTTGACTGTTACATGTCATTGGATAGATGATAATTTTTGTATGCAAAAACGTATTATTGCTTTTAAATATGATGAAGATCAAAGTCATACTGGTGCATTTATAAGTAATACTATACATGAAGTTGCTATATTTTATAATCTTGCAGAAAATGTTTTGTGTATGTCATTTGATAATGCTTCTAACAACGCTGCTGCTATTACAATATTAAAATTGCATCTACACCTACCAATTCTTGAATTATTTCATGTTAGATGTGCATGTCATATTTATAACTTGATTGTGAAGAGTGGCTTTGAATTATTTAGAGATGAAATTACTTTTATTAGGAGAGCTGTTGGTGTAATTCAAGGAAATAATAGAAGTGCTAGATTAAATGCATTTAAGGAAAAATGTGTACACTATGGACTAAAACCAAGACTCATGCCTGAAGAAATAGTTACTAGGTGGAATTATACTTATTTGTTCTTAAGATGTTGTTATAAATATAGAATGCCTATAACTGAAGTTGCTAATTCTCATTGTACCGATCCTAACCGTTTGTTAACATCTAGAACTTGGGAAGTCATTCATGATGTTATACAATTTTTACAAAAAATTTATGTGGCTACACTTGAGTTTTCTGGAGCTTATTATCCTACCATTTCAAATGGTTTAGTTCATATTGCTGAAATTTCTCTTTTACTACATAATTTGAAGCAGAAAGATGGATATGCAACTGTTGTTGAATCTATGCTAGATAAGTTTAAAAAGTATTTCTACCCAATTCCCTATATTTACCTAATTGGTGCTATTTTAAACCCTACTGTCAAAATGATAAAGTGTCACCAATTAATTAGAGCTTTATATACTTATATGGATATTGGCCCAACTGAAACTCCTGATATTGACACTTGTATTTCTGAGCTACACACACATTTACAAACTTTATATAATTATTATACTAACATTGTTGATGCTTCTTCGGTTGTAGATGCAAATATTCCTTCAACTAATCCTTCAACATCTGGAACAACTATGGATAATGATGATTGTATTCAAGATTATCAGATTTGGTCAACACTAGGAGAGCATCAACAAACCAGTAGCAGGAATATTGATGAACTACAATTCTACTTGAAAAAGTCACCAGAGCCTTTCACAAAGGATTTTCTACCGCTGAGTTGGTGGAGGAGCAACTCAAATCAATTTCCTGTTCTTTCGGCCATGGCTCGAGACGTGCTAAATGTGCCGATTTCAACAGTCGCATCACAGAGCGCATTTATCCAAGCAAGGCAGCAACTAGGAGATACCCGTCATTCATTGGGCAGCCACGCTTTGGAAATTCTAGTGTGATTCAGAGATTGGATAAGATCAGAACGGCGAAATCAAGGGCGTGACGAGGTAGACGAAGAGGAGGACCAAGAAATTAGAGATATAATGGTTTATGGTTCCGATTCAACCAATCCCGAAAACCAAGAACCTCATGTTGACATGGAAGAACTTACAAAAATGATGCAAAGCATGTGATGTACTATTTCTTATTTTTTATAATTATTGTAAACTTTTAAGTTTTAATTTGCAAGTTCAAAAATAAAAAAAAATCCAAAAAAGAACTTGCAAATTAATTTGAAATATTAAAAATATAAATGAAAGCCTTCGGAGTTTGTTCCTTACATTTGCCTATTGGTCTTATACTCTTATTAAATAATTTTTTGTAGCCACTTACTTTCCAATTTCAATTTTATAATTATAAAATACAAATTTCAAATTTAAAACTTTAAACTTTAAACTTCAAAGTTTAATTCTAACCCTTAAAAGTTTGCAAATACTTAACTATCAATAACATTGAATAAGAAAAATAAAATTTAAATTAAAAAGAAAAAAGAAAAAAATTTGAGCCCGACCCACCCGAGCCCGTGTGAGCCCTAACCCGTACGGGCCCATGAAAACCCGAAAAATCCCAGCCCTATAACAGCCCGTTATCCCCCGCTCGCTAACCGAACGGGCTGGGGGTTTTCCCGTTCAGCCTATCCCAGCCCGCCCGATAAATACCTATAGAGATAAGGGTGTATTGTGGGCCGGGCCTAGCCCGGGACCAGCCCTGGACCACGTGCCAAACGGGCCAAATGGGCCGGTTCAAACGGGCCGGTCTCTAGTGGTGCAAAAGCCCATAGCGGGCCGGTCCTGACCAAATATCCCGTGAGCCCGGGACCAGTTCAACCGGGCCAAACAGTCCAAACGGGCCCCAACGGCTATTTTTTAAAAAAAAAAATTAAAATGGCCAACGGTCAGATTTTTAAAAATCTAGCAGTTGGCCTTCAATTTTCAGCCGTTTGGAACTTTAAAAAATAGTCATTTGGCCCCCAAACTTTGTTTTAACCCCAAACTTTTTATAATTACACTTTTTCCCTATTCTCAACTATAAATACCCCCTCATTCTTTCATTTTTACTCACAAATTCATCAATCTCTCTCTAATTTTCTTCTATAATTGCTTACTTTATTATTGCAATTTCGTGAAAAATTGTGAAGATTGAAGTATTCAAGTCTTCAACGATATTCAATTTTCAAGAAGTTATTCGTCAATTCGATAAACTTGTTCCAACTCTTAAGTTTTAATATTATAGTTTTGTTTGTTTTATTTAGTATAATTATAATTAATATGGACTCTTCTTTGAAAAGAATATTTGGTGGTAAGGGTAAGGGAAAATCTAAAATTGGTGAATCTAGTTGCCAAGATACTACTCTTCCCCCGGCTCCCCGACCCAGACCTATTACCCGTCCTCCTCCACCTATTATTCTTGATAGTGATAACCCTTGTTTTTAATTTTTCGATAGTCAATTTTGCCATGATGTTGCACCAGGTCAACAATTAAATGAAGAAGTTATGAATGCTTTTTATCCTAATCAAACTATCTTTGAAAATGATGAGGAAAATGATGATTTAGATGAAACGCAACCGGATTTAGATGATACACCTACTAGTCCTGTTAATAACTCAACTAATGTCTCGCCTGACCCTCCTGTAGTAACCCCTACTTTTAATAGAAAACCTTCTAACGGCCTAAAACATCTCTTGTTTGGCACTTTTTTACTCAACTAAGAGAACAAAATAAGGCTAAGTGTAAAACTTGTGGGTCTTTGATGGCTCATAAATATACTGGAGACCGTAGCGGTACGGGTAGTTTGACTAGACACATATTGAAACACTCTAGAGATAAAACTAGATATTTACAAATGAAAGCTGCGGAAGAGGGGACAAGTGTAGATACTACGGTTAATCCTAGTACAGGTTCAAATCTAGTTCAACCCTAGTAGAACTTGCGCAGAATGCTGCTTCACCCGGAAGTGATGATGAACAAGCTTCTTTTCCACCACCACCAACGAAAATTCCTCCGGACCTTGAAGGATTTATGAGATTTGTTAGAGATAATACATAGACTAATATGTAACTTGTATTTTGGCACATCTTCTTTAGTTTTTTTTCCTTTTAATGGTGGTATTAGTACCTTGTTGTGCTCATTCCATTGGGGGGGAGGAAGACTAAGAAAGATATTGCCATTTTTTGTTAATGTCGTAATAATAAAAATTATAAGACATTCCCTTGAATATTTCTTTGCAATTTATTTTGTGTTTAAATTTGATATAGTATATATATTATATATCTAATACATATAAGCTATATATAAGGCACTATATATATATATATATATAAGCTATATATTATATAAGGCAATATATAATTATATATACATACTATATATACTATATATCGCACGACAGCTGTATATAAGCAATTTATATTAGTATATACATATATAGTTTACAAGAAATTGACTTAGATAAAAAAATTAAAAAAAGCCCGGAACGAAAAAGCCCGTTTAGGCCCGCGGGTCCGACCCATTTAGCCCAGGACCATGTGGGCTTAGGACCGCAGTGGGCCGGTTCCACTCATTTGGCCCGGGACCGCCTCAGCCTGGCCGCCCCGTAAGCACCCCTGTTGAATGTGGAGTTAAAACATTCAAGCATGGAGATGGAGATAGAGTCAATCCCACATTTTTCAAGAGTCTTATTGGAAGCTTAAGGTATTTGTCATGTACAAGGCCAGATATTTTTTTTGGAGTTGGACTCCTGAGTAGCTTTATGGAAACTCCTACTACCTCGCACTAAAAGGTAGCCAAAAGAATACTTCGGTACATCAAAGGTACGCTTGATTATGGAATTCTTTATTCATCTTCTAAAGAATCCAAGTTCGTGGGATATTGTGATAGTGACTGGGCTGGTGATATTGATGATCGGAAAAGTACTACTAGGTTTGTTTTCTTTCTTGGAAATTCCGCATTTACATGGAATTCTAAGAAGCAACCAATTGTCACTTTGTCAACTTGTGAAGTGGAGTATGTAGCAGCTTGTTCGTGTGTTTGCCATGCAATTTGGCTAAGGAGCTTGTTGGAAGAACTTCACCAACCACAGAAGGATGCTACAAAGATTTTTGTTGACAACAAATCGGCTATAGATTTAGCCAAGAAACCGGTATTTCATGAAAGAAGCAAGCATATCGATACGAGATATTATTTTATTAGAGATTGCATATCTAATAAAGTTGTAGAGCTTGAGCATGTGAAGTCTGGAGATCAAATTGCGGATATTTTCACCAAGCCGTTAAAGATTGACGCCATTCAAAAGTTAAGGATGGCACTTGGAGTGATGAAACAAGTTTAAGGGGGGATGTTAAAAATAGTAATAAACTTATTTCTATTTGTCCACATTTATTTAGATTTGTTTACATTAATTTAATGTTTTCATACATATATTTAGAAAAGAGTGAGGTGTGGACATGTGTAAATTTGTGTGAACTAGTGTAGGCATGTATGGACTAGTGTCACGACCCGGAATTCCCACCCTCGGGAGTCGTGATGGCGCCTACTGATGTGAACTGGGCAAGCCAATCCTTAACAGCTTACTTCATTAACAAATCACTTCTTTTAACGATTATCAGTTATAGCATGAAAACAACAGAATTTAATGAATATACGGAAGACTTAAATTAAAGAAACTGAACAATAATATGGGAATCAACATATGCCTCTATCCAAGAACTGGTGTCACATTACTCACGAACTTCTAAGAGTACTAAATACAACCGTTTGAAAGAAAAAAAATAAACTGTTTGTCTCGAATACATGAGATAACAGACTGAAATAAAGATAGAGGAGACATCAGGCTTGCGAACGCTTGCAAGGCTACCTCGGTGTCTCACTGGATTGAAAGCTGGCTCCTGCGCTACTGCTGCTGTCCAAGACCTGGATCTGTGCAAAAGAGCACAGAGTATAGTATCAACACAATCGACCACATGTGCTGGTAAGTGTCTGGCCCAACCCCGGCGAGGTAGTGACGAGGCTAGGACCAGACTCTAGATAAACCTGTGCAGTTATATACTATATGGCGGAAAAGTAAACAGGTAATAAGCAATCAAAGCTGGGAAAGGGGAAACATGCTCCGGGGGTAGCAGATAAAACAGAATATCAAAGAATAGTAAGGAAACTACAATTTAACTTCTAACACGGATAAAGAGAAATAAGGCAACTTTCACTTTCAGTTTCATCTTGTTGTAGGCGTGCAACCCGATCCCATTTCTCATATCTTGCTCCCATTTCAGTATATCTTGTGCTAGGCGTACCACCCGCTCCCATTTCAGTATATCTTGTGGTAGGTGTACCACCCGCTCCCATTTCAATATATCTTGTGGGAGGCGTACCACCCGCTCCCATTTCATCATATCTCGTGGTAGGCGTACCACCTGCTCCCATTTCATTATATCTCGTGGTAGGCTTACCACCCGCTCTCATTTCACCATATCTCATGGTAGGCGTACCACCCGCTCCCATTTTATTATATCTCATGGTAGGCGTACCACCTGCTCCCACTTCATTATATCCTGTGGTAGGCGTACCACCCGCTCCCATTTCATTATATCTCGTGGTAGGCGTACCACCCACTCTCATTTCATTATATCTTATGGTAAGCGTACCACCCGCTCCCTTTTACATTTCATTATACAATTACAAGAAATCCCGGCAAGGGAACATAAATAATATAATAACTTCCCGGCAAGGGAACACAACAATATTATAATTTTTCCGACAAGGGAACAACAATATTGAATTAGTCATCCCGGCAAGGGAGAATCAGCTATAACCAATCTCAACTCAACTTGTACTCAGTTCAATTATTGAAAATACTCAGTTATCGAAGGTCATTAAGTAAAGCACCCAAGTGTCATTAAAGAACACAACAACCTTCAATTTAAGACTCACGGTCATGCTTGACACCAACATATAGATACTCTTCACCATGCCTATACGTCGTACTCAACAAGAAGCAAGTAGCAAGTATGACTCAACTCCTAATCCCTCAAGCTAGGATTAGACCAAACACTTACCTCAATGCTTTGATCACCACTCAAGTCTCAACTATAGCTTTACCCCTTGATTCCACCACCAATCCGCTTGAATCTAGTCACAAGTTACTTAATTACATCAATAAGTACTAAATGAATCAACCCCAATACATGAAAATGAGTTTTCTAAAGTTTTACCCAAAAGTCAGAAATCACCCCCCGGGCCCACGTGGTCGAAACCCGAGGTTTGGACCAAAACCCGATTACCCATTCCCCCACGAGCCCAAATATATAATTTGTTTTGAAATCGGACCTCAAATTGAGGTCCAAATCACCAATTTTAGAAAACCTAGGTTCTACCCAAGACACCCAATTTCCTCCATGAAAATCTTTGATTTGAAGTTGAAATCATGTTAAAAGATGTTAAGGAGTGAAGAAAATAAGTTAGAAATCACTTACCAACGTTTTGGAGAAGAAAGGTTGTTTGAAAAATCGCCTCTTATGTTTTGGGGTTTTGAAAAAGTGAAAAATAACTTAAATTCCCGTTTATTTATACCCTTATCAGACCCCCAGTGCGAACCGCATCAAATGGACCGCGGCCGCACAGCCTCCACCGCGGACCGCACAAAGGCGACCGCGGGCCGCGCTGGCCTCTCTCTGAAGACCTGCAGTTAAGCACCCTGGGCGGATTGCACAAAGGAGACTGTGGCCGCACAGCCTCCACCACGGACCGCACAGAGGTGACCGCGACCGCGACCGCGTTGGCCCCTCCGCGATCGCACGCGATTTCTCGCGGACCGCACTAGAGGGTTCAGAGACTGCAACTTCCTAAACCTGCAGCATCTAACTTTCTAAGCCTAAGGCATTCCGGAGCCCACTCGAAACTCACCCGAGCCCTCGAAACTCCAACCCAAGTATACACACAACCTCAAAAACATCCAACAGACATATTTGTGTACTCAAATGACCAAAATAACATCACGAGCATCGAATTAAACCTCGAGATCAATAAAATTTCTCAAAACTCTTTTAAACATCAAATTTCTCAATTAAGGTCCGGATTGCGTCAAACGATGTCCATTTTTAACCAAATTTCACAGGAATGACTTAAATCATATATAAGACCTGTACCGACGTCGAAACCAAAATACGGGCCCGATACTATTGCTTTCTAATCAGTTTTCACTTCAAATTTCCTTAAATAATTTCTGAAAATAATTTCACTTAAAAATTCATTTCTCGGGCTAGAGACCTCATATTCCGATTCCAGGCATACGCCAAGTCCCATATTTTCCTACGGACCCTTCGGGACCGTCAAATCACGGGTCCGGGTCCGTTTACCCAAAATATTGACCGAAGTCAAATTTATTCATTTTAAAGTCAAGACTTAACATTTTCACAGAATTTCATATTTAAGCTTTCCGGCTACGCGCCCGGACTGCGCACGTAAATCGAAGCGACTCTAAATGAGGTTTTCAAGGCCTCAGAAGCACATAATGGGTAAGAAAATAGGTGATGACCCTTTGGGTCGTCACATTCTCCACCTCTAAAACAACCGTTCGTCCTCGAACGGACAGAAGAAGGAAGTACCTGAGTCGGGGAATAAATGAAGATAACGGCTCCACATATCGAACTCGGACTCCCAGGTCGATGCCTCAGGAGGCTGACCTCTCCACGGAACACGAACCGAAGGAAAACTCTTCGACCTCAACTGTCGAACCTGTCGGTCTTGAATAGCCACCGGCTCCTCCTCATAAGACAAGTCCTTGTCCAATCGGACAATGCTGAAATCTAACATGTGGAATGGATCGCCGTGATACTTCTGAAGCATGAACACATGAAATACTGGATGCACGACTGATAAGCTAGGCGGCAATGCAAGTCAATAAGCCACCTCTCCCACTCGAACAAGAATCTCAAATGGACCAATGAACCTAAGGCTAAGCTTGCCCTTCTTCCCGAATCTCATCACGCCCTTCATAGGCGACACTCGGAGCAATACCCGCTCACTAACCATAAAAGCCATATCTCGAACTTTGCGGTCTGCATAACTATTTTGCCTAGCCTGAGCCGTACGAAGCCTCTCCTGAATGATCCTGACCTTGTTCATGGCCTCCTGAACCAGATCCGTACCCAACAACCGAGCCTCCCCCGGCTCAAACCATCTAACTGGAGATCGACATCGCCTACCATACAAAGCCTCATGAGGAGCCATTTGGATACTCGACTGGTATCTATTGTTGTAGGCAAACTCTGCTAAAGGCAAAAACTGATCCTACGAACCTCCAAAATCAATGACACAAGCTCGGAGTATATCCTCCAGAATCTGAATAGCCCACTCGGACTGGCCGTTTGTCTGGGGATGAAAGGTTGTACTCAACTCCACCTGAGTGCCCAACTCTCGCTGAACTGCTCTCCAGAAATGTGAGGTAAACAGCATACCTCGGTCCGAAATGATAGACACAGGCACACCATGACGGCAAACAATCTCCCGGATATAGATCTCAGCTAACCTCTCTGATGAATAGGAGACTGCCACATGAATGAAATGCACTGACTTGGTCAGCCTATCAACAATGACCCAAACTGCGTCGAACTTCTTCCGAGTCAGCGGAAGTCCAATAACGAAGTCCATAGTGATCCACTCCCACTTCCACTCGGGAAGCTCAATCCTCTGAAACAATCCACCAGGCCTCTGATGCTCATACTTAACTTGCTGACAATTTAAACATCGAGCCACATATGTAACAATATCCTTCTTCATTCTACACTACCAATAATGATGCTGCACATCCTGATACATCTTCGCGGCATCTGGATGAATAGAGTACCGGGAACTATGGGCCTCATCTAAAATCAACTCTCAAATCCCATCCACATTAGGCACACAAACTCGCCCCTGCAATCTCAAAATTCCATCATCACCTAAGGTAACCTGCTTGGCACCTCCACGCTGCACCATGTCTCTAAGGACACACAAATGGGGATCATCAAACTGTTGATCACGGATACGCTCCAATAATGAAGATCAAGCGACCGTGCAAGCTAATACTCGACTAGGCTCAGAGATATCCAATCTCACAAATCGATTGGTCAAAGCCTGAACATCCAACGCAAGCGGCCTCTCACCGACCGGAATATAAGCAAGACTACCCATGCTGGCTGACTTTCTACTCAGAGCATCGGCCACCACGTTGGCCTTTCTCGGGTGATATAAGATGGTGATATCATAATCCTTCAACAACTCAAACCATCTCGTCTGCCTAAAATTCAACTCCTTTTGATTGAATAAATACTGAAGACTCTTGTGATCAGTGAACACCTCACATGCCATGCCATAAGGATAATGCCTCCAAATCTTCAATACGTGAACAATGGCTGCCAACTCTAAATCATGGACCAGATAGTTCTTCTCATGAATATTCAACTGCCTCGAAGCATAGGCAATGACCTTGTCATCCTGCATCAACACTGCACCAAGCCCAATACGGGAAGCATAGCAATAAACCGTGTAAGGCCCTGAACCTGTGGGCAAAACCAACACTGGTGCGGTAGTCAGAGTTGTCTTGAGCTTCTGAAAGCTCACCTCACACTCGTCTGACTATCTAAATTGGGCACCCTTCTGGGTCAACCTGGTCATCGGGGCTGCAATAGATGAGAACCCCTCTACAAACCGACGATAGTAGCCTGCCAATCCCAAGAAACTTCGAATTTCTGTAGCTGATGTTGGTCTAGGCCAGTTCTTGACTGCCTCCATCTTCTTCGGATCAACCTGAATACCCTCTGCTGATACAACATGACCCAGAAATGCAACTGAACTCATCCAGAACTCACACTTCGAGAACTTAGCATATAACTGACTATCTTTCAGAGTCTAAAGAACCACTCTAAGATGTTGCTCGTGCTCCTCCTGACTGCGGGAATATATCAAAATATTATCAATGAAGACTATCACGAACGAGTCCAAATAATGCCTGAACACTCGGTTCATCAAATCCATAAAAGTCGTTGGGGCATTTGTCAACCCAAATGACATGACCAAGAACTCATAATGCCCGTACCGAGTGCGGAAAGTTGTCTTAGGGACATCGGATGCCCTAATCCTCAACTAATGGTAGCCATATCTCAAGTCGATCTTTGAAAATACCTTGGCACCCGAAGCTGATCGAACAAATCATCGATCCACGGCAGTGGATACTTATTCTTGATGGTGACCTTGTTCAACTGCCGATAATCAATACACATTCTCATCGAACCATCCTTTTTCTTAACAAACAACACCGGCGCACCCCAAGGCAAAACACTAGGTCTAATGAAACCCTTATCAAGCAAGTCTTGCAACTTCTCCTTCAAATCAGGCGGGGCCATGCGATACAGCGGAATAGAAATGGGCTGAGTGCCTGGAGCCAAATCAATGCAAAAGTCAATATCCCTGTCGGGCGGCATACCCGACAGGTCTAAAGGGAATACCTCAGGAAACTCACGAACCACGGGCACAGAATCAACAGAGGAAACCTTCGCACTAGAATCACGAACATAAGCTAAATAGGCCAAGCACCCTTTCTCGATCATACGCCGAACCTTCACATAAGAAATGATGCTATGGGTAAAATGACCAGGAGTCCCTCTCCACTCTAAACGAGGCGTACCCGGTAAAGCAAAGGTCACAGTCTTGGCGTGACAGTCCAAGATAGTGTGGTAAGGTGATAGACTGTCCATCCCCAATATGACATCGAAATCAACCATGTCTAGAAGCAACAAATCCGCATGAGTCTCAAGACCCCCAATCACAACTACACAAGAGCGATAGACTCGATCTACCACAATAGAATCACCCATAGGCGTAGACACATAAATAGGACTACTCAACGAATCACTAGGCATGACCAGATACGGTGCAAAATAAGATGACACATACGAGTATGTAGACCCTAGATCAAATAACACTGAAGCATCTCTATCATAAACCAGAATCGTACCTATAATAACTGCATCTGAAGCCTTAGCCTCGGGCCTGGCTGGGAGAGCATAATCGGGGTTGGGCCCCACCACCCTGAACTACCTCTCTGGGACGGCCTGCTGCTGGCTGGCCTTTACCTCTGGCGGCTAGAGATCCACCTCTAGGACCTCTACCTACACCTCTAGCACCTCTACCCCCACCTCTAGCTGGCTGGGTGGGCTGTGGAACATCTGGTGCCTGAACTATAGCACGGGAACCCTGATGCAGAGAACTGCTCGAAGCACGAGGGCAATACCTAGCAATGTGCCTCATGTCGCCACAAGTAAAACAAGCCCTCGGCTACTGGGGCTGACGACCCTGAAAACTCTGAAGCGGTGGTGCACTGGTAGGTAATGGTGGTGCACTGAAGGACTGCTAATCAGAATACTGAATCGGAGGACCACGGCCACCTGAAGCACCGTGAAAAGCCTGAAAAACTGACTGAAAGGGCCTAAGAGGATGGCCTCTACCATATGAATCTCTACCTCCAAATGAGGTACCACTGAATCTGCCTGAATTACGGGGCCTCTTATCCGACCCCTAACCACCTCCCTGCGACAGAACCATCTCAACTCTGCAGGCCATATTGACCGCCTCCTAAAAAGTGATCTCACTCCTGGCCTCTTTGGCTATCTGAAGACGAATCAGCTAAATAAGACCGTCGATATACCTCATCACCCTCTCTCTCTCTCGGTAGGAAGTATGACAAGAGCATGGCGAGCTAAGTCGATGAACCTGGTCTCATACTGGGTGAACGTCATAAAACCTTGTTGGAGGCGCTCGAACTGCCTCCGATAGGCCTCTCTCTGAGTAATGGGGAGAAACTTCTCCAGAAACAATACTGTAAACTTCTCCCAAGTCAAAGATGGCGACCCGACTGGCCTAGCTAAGCAATAATCCCTCCACCAAGTCTTGACCGATCCAGACAAGCGGAATGTAGCAAAATCAACCCCATTGGTCTCAACAATACCCTTGTTCCTGAGAACCTCGTGACAGCTATATAGAAAATCCTTGGGATCCTCAGAAGAAGCACCGCTGAAAGTAGTAGTGAAGAGCTTGGTGAACCTATCCATCCTCCACAAAGCATCGGCAGACATAGCCGCTCCATCACCGGTCTGAGATACTACACCCGATTGAACTGCTCCAACTGGCTAAACCGCTGGAGTCTGAATCCGAGGAGCTACCTGCACCGGAGTGCGTGTAGTAGGAGTTTGAGCCCCTCCTCCAGCCTGAGAAGTGGTTGAAGCTACAGGAAGCAAACCTGCTTGGGTGACACTCTCCATGAGGCCCACCAATCAGACCAGAGCGTCCTGAAGAACTGGGGTAGCAATAAACCCCTCTGAGACCTGAGCTGGGCCGACCGAAACTGCTGGGGCCGGAACCTCCTCCTCAAAATCAACCTGAGGCTCTGCCACTGGTGTTGCTGCTCGGGCTGAACTCTGCCCCAACCTCGACCTCTAGCACGGCCTCGACCTCTTCCCCTAGTGGGAGCTGCTACTGGGGGCTCGGGCTGCTGAGCGGTAGATGAGGAAGCGCATGTTCTCGCCATCTACGAAAGAATAGAGTAGAAATCCAATTAGCATCTGAGGAACAAATCTGCACGACAAGAAAGAACAAATGTGAGATCTTCCTAACTCTGGGGCCTCTGGGGGATAAATACAGACGTCTTCGTACCGATCCTTCAGACTCTACTAAGCTTGTCCGTGAGTTGTGAGACCTATGTAACCTAGAGCTCTGATACCAACTTGTCATGACCCAGAATTCCCACCCTCGGGAGTCGTGATGGCGCCTATTAATGTGAGCTAGGCAAGCCAATCCTTAACAGCTTACTTCATTAATAAATCACTTTTTTTATCGATTATCAGTGATAGCATGAAAACAATGGAATTTAATGAGTATATGGAAGACTTAAATTAAAGAAACTGAACAATAATACGACAATCAACATATGCCTCTACCCAAGAACTGGTGTCACATTACTCACGAACTTCTAAGAGTACTAAATACAATCGTTTGAAAGACAAAAAATATAAATTGTTTCTCTCGAATACATGAGATAACAGACTGAAATAAAGATAGAGGAGACGTCGGGCCTGCGGACGCTTGCAGGGCTACCTCGGTGTCTCACTAGATTGAAAGCTGGCTCCCGCGCTACTGCTGCTGTCCAAGACCTGGATCTGTGCAAAAGAGCACAGAGTATAGTATCACCACAACTGATCCCATGTGCTGGTAAGTGTTTGGCCTAACCCCGACGAGGTAGTGACGAGGTTAGGACCAGACTCCAGATAAACCTGTGCAGTTATATACTATATTGCGAAAAAGTAAACAGGTAATAAGCAATCAAAGCTGGGAAAGGGGAAACATGCTCCGGGGGTAGCAGATAAAACAGAATATCAAAAAATAGTAAGGAAACTACAATTTAACTTCTAACACGGATAAAGAGAAATAAGGCAACTTTCACTTTCAGTTTCATCTTGGCGTGCAATTCGATCCCATTTCTCATATCTTGTGGTAGGTGTATCACCCGCTCCCATTTCAGTATATCTTGTGGTAGGCATACCACCCACTCCCATTTCAGTATATCTTGTGGTAGGCGTACCACCTGCTCCCATTTCATCATATCTCGTGGTAGGCATACCACCCGCTCTCATTTCATTATATCTCGTGGTAGGCATACCACCCGCTCCCATTTCATCATATCTCGTGGTAGGCGTACCACCCGCTCCCATTTCATTATATCTCGTGGTAGGCGTACCACCCGCTCCCACTTCATTATATCTTGTGGTAGGCGTACCACCCGCTCCCATTTCATTATATCTCGTGGTAGGCATACCACCCGCTCGCATTTCATTATATCTTGTGGTAGGCGTACCACTCGCTCCATTTTACATTTCATTATACAATCACAAGAAATCCCGGCAAGGGAACATAAATAATATAATAACTTCCCGGCAAGGGAACACAACAATATTATAATTTTCCCGGCAAGGGAACAACAATATTGAATTAGTCATCCCGGCAAGGGAGAATTAGCTATAACCAATCTCAACTCAACTTGTACTCAGTTCAATTATTGAAAATGCCCAATCATCGAAGATCATTAAGTAATGCACCAAGTGTCATTTAAGAACACAACAACCTTCAATTTAAGACTCACGGTCATGCTTGACACCAACGTACAGATACTCATCACCATGCCTATACGTCGTACTCAACAAGAAGCAAGTAGCAAGTATGACTCAACTCCTAATCCCTCAAGCTAGGGTTAGACCAAACACTTACCTCGATGCCTTAATCACCACTCAAGTCTCAACTATAGCTTTACCCCTTGATTCCACTACCAATCCGCTCGAATCTAGTCATAAGTTACTTAATTACATCAATAAGTGCTAAATGAATCAACCCCAATGCATGAAAATGAGTTTTCTAAAGTTTTACCCAAAAGTCAGAAATCACCCGCCGGGCCCACGTGGTCGAAACCCGAGGTTCGGACCAAAACCTGATTACCCATTCCCCTTCAAGTCCAAATATATAATTTATTTTGAAATTGGACCTCAAATTGAGGTCCAAATCCCCAATTTTAGAAAACCTAGGTTCTACCCAAAACAACCCAATTTCCCCCATGAAAATCTTTGTTTGAAGTTGAAATCATGTTAAAGATGTTAAGGAGTGAAGAAAATGAGATAGAAATCACTTACCAACGTTTTGGAGAAGAAAGGTTGTTTGAAAAATCGCCTCTTATGTTTTGGGGTTTTGAAAAGTGAAAAATAACTTTAATTCTCGTTTATTTATACCCTTATCAGACCCCCAGTACGGACCATATCAAATGGACCGCGGCCGCACAGCCTCCACCGCGGAACGCACAAAGGCGACTGCGGGCCACGTTGGCCCCTCCCTGAAGACCTGCAGTTCAGCACTCTGGGCGGACCGCACAAAGGCGACTGCGGTCGCATAGCCTCCACCGCGGACCGCACAAAGGAGACAGCGGCTGCGCTGGCCCCTCCGCGATCGCACGCGATTTCTCGCGGACCGCACTAGAGGGTTCAGAGACTGCAACTTCCTAAACCTGCAGCATCTGACTTTCTAAGCCTAAGGCATTCCGGAGCCCACTCGAAACTCACCCGAGCCCTCGAAACTCCAACCCAAGTATACACAACAACAACAACAACAACAACGACCCATTATAATCCCACAAGTAGGGTCTGGGGAGGGTAATATGTACGCAGACCTTACGCCTACCCCGAAGGGTAGAGAGGCTGTTTCCAGGAGACCCTCGGCTCAAAAAAAGCAATAGGAGATAATATATTAGTACCATAAAAATGCGTAATAAAATAACAACAATATATAAGAGATACGAAATATGAAATACAGGATACGAAATACGAAATACGAAATAGATGGCTGGTATAGTACAACTAGAAGGTAAAGCCCTGCATCAATAGACGACCACTGACATTCCTAGTCTAACTCCTAACTAGATAGTCTCTCTCAGTTGTGCTGTAGAAATATTCACCCTCTCCCCTAACCTACAACCTTAATGCTCGACCTCCATAATTCCCTATCAAGGGCCATGTCCTCAGTAATCCTAAGTCGCGTCATGTCCTGTCTGATCACCTCTCCCCAATACTTCTTAGGTCTCCCTCTACCTCTCCGCGTGCCCACTACAGCCAGTCGCTCACACCTCCTCACCGGTGCATCAGTGGTCCTCCTCTGAATGTGCCCAAACCATCTGAGTCTTACTTCCCGCATCTTGTCCTCCATGGGGGCCACACCCACCTTCTCTCGAATATCTGCATTCCTAATCTTATCCATCCTTGTATGCCCGCACATCCACCTCAACATCCTCATCTCTGCTACTTTCATCTTCTGGGTGTGTGAGTTCTTTACCGGCCAACATTCAGTTCCATACAACATGGCAGGCCTAACCACTGCTCTATAAAACTTACCTTTTAGTAACGGTGGCACTTTCTTGTCACACAAAACTCCCGACGCTAACCTCCACTTCATCCACCCCACCCCTATACGGTGTGTGACATCCTCGTCAATCTCCCCGATCCCCTGAATAACCGATCCAAGGTACTTGAAACTATCTTTCTTGGGAATGCCTTGAGAGTCAAGCATCAAATTAACCCAAGTATACACACAACCTCAAAAATATCCTACGGACATATTCGTGTACTCAAATGACCAAAATAACATCACGAGCATCTAATTAAACCTCGAGATCAATAAAATTTCTCAAAACTCTTTTAAACATCAAATTTCTCAATTAAGGTCCGGATCGCGTCAAACGACGTCCGTTTTTAACCAAATTTCACAGGAATGACTCAAGTCATATATAAGACCTGTACCGGGCGCCGGAACTAATATACGGGCCCGATACCATTGCTTTCTAATAATGTTTTTACTTCAAATTTCCTTAAACAATTTCTGAAAACAATTTCACTTAAAAATTCATTTCTCGGGCTAGGGACCTCGGATTCCGATTCCGCGCGTACGCCAAGTCCCATATTTTCCTACGGACCCTTTGGGACCGTCAAATCACGGGTCCGAGTCCGGTTCCGTATACCCAAAATATTGACCGAAGTCAAATTTATTCATTTTAAAGTCAAGACTTAACATTTTTCACAGAATTTCATATTTAAGCTTTCCGGCTACGCGCCCAGACTGCGCACGCAAATCAAAGCGACTCTAAATGAGGTTTTCAAGGCCACAGAAGCACATAATGGGTAAGAAAACAGGTGATGACCCTTTGGGTCGTCACAACTAGTGTGTACATGTGTGGACTTAATTAATATGTACACATAAAGTTTAGGCTAGATACATGTACGAGTTCTACTATAAATACCCATGTATGCTAGCCATTTGGTGTAAGTGAAGCTGAATAGAAATCATCCTTTCCTCCACCTCTCTAATAGTGAGTTTTTGAGTGTTTGTTTAGTTGTCTTGCTCTCCCAAAACTTTCTAACATGAATATCGTGCATATTAAAACCATTTTTCTTTAAGGTATTAAAACCAATATTTTTTATTATCCCTATTTGATAGAAGGTGTAATTTCTTCCAGAATCATAGGTTGGAATGCACTATTTAATTTCATATACCTAAAAGTACTCCGTTTTCCGGTATTTTGATAACATTTAGTTTTACATTTCATCTCTGCATATTACTGTTCAATAGGTAAAGGACATATTTTATGAGCAGAAGCACCTAAACGACAAGGTCACAAGGTTGTCTTAGAACTTGGAAAAATGAAATTGCATAGCTTTATAAGACTTCTTTTCCCCAACAGAAATCAAGGCAGTGTCAATGCAATTTCCTGTCCTTTAAGCCAATAGGTGCTAGATATTCCGACCAGTTTGTAACCTCTCGTGTTATGCTTACTTACCAACTTGGGCCTTCTTACACGGAGAAGGTATCATCAGGATAAATTTGCCAAGGTTGAATTTGAAGGACTGCATATAAAGAGCTCTGCTGAAAGTCCCAAGGCACTGAAGCTCTCCATCAGGATATGAGTCTAGAAATCAATTATACAACACTACTGCATCGTGGTTGACGGAACTCCTATAATTAGTTTTTCTCTTTCCTTGGTCATATAATCCTCTGGGAATATATTAGATGAAAGAGTGTGGCAACAGACCCCTATGGGTACTCTTTAATGGACTCTCCCCGTACAAGTTTGTTGCACTTGTTCATTTGGTCAATACATGTTGATGCGAATCCGTATTCCTTGCTTGATGAGAACTATGTGGTAATCATAGAAACTGGTCAAGGGACCATACCATCCTTTGCCATATCACATATGAGGATCTGATCCTTTATGTGGACTTATTTTCACTGATCCGTTTTCCTTGAATCTATGGTATTGGCACGAGAGAGCTTCATCTATCATTAAAAGGCGGATTAATTGGTATTGCTTTTATTTCATTAAACCCTTTTGTTCGAGATTTCTAGTGGATTATAATATAGGAAATTAGCCTTCTTCCCGACATTCGAGCTTAGATATTGTTTCCATTTGTGGCCTTCTCCTCCATTGATGTTTGTGATTTTCCAGTTGCATAATTGGGGTTGCTCTTTAATAGTACTTTACCTTGTACTTTGGTTATATGTATATATAATATAACCCCCTCAATCTGTGATTTAGTAGAACAGACGTTTCCAAGAACACGAAAATTAATGCAATCACAATCCATTTCTTATTGTATTTACCCCTGCTCGATCGGTAGTTTTATAGCAGATGTTTTCAAGGAAGCGAAGATATTACTATTTATTGTATTTGTATATACGCTTGAAAGAACTTTTTACATTACCAGTTAAGGTAGAATATATACTTATCATTTTCTTCACGTTACCGATGAATTTTCTATAAAAAGCTACATGCAATTATCTTTTCCCAATTGTGTACATATATTTTAATCGATCAATGCACATAAACTTATTGAAATTTTGCCCATTTTAAGGTTTTAATTTATAGCCTAACAATGTAAAGATTTTTTTAGTATTAAAAGAGACAACTACATAAAAATTCATATTACTTGAAAATTAGTATAAAGTGAGTAATTCGAAAACAAGTGAAGCTGATCATTAGCATCATGGGATGAACTTAGACTCGATGTCTATATTAACTCGACTAGTATATGATATATGTCTTTATGCTAAAGTTATAAAATGTTCTACTCAATGCATTAAGTGAAATGTTTCTTTGAGGGTCTCTGCTATTACAAAATTAAATTAAACAACGGAGGCAAATTAGTCAGATAAAAAAAATTAAACTACATTTATATAATTATGTGAAAAGAATTGTTATAGATAAATTAAAACAAGAAAAGTAATCGTACTATGCAAATTATGAGGGATAGATTAGTATTACGAAATTAAACAAAAATGAAGATCTCTCTACAACTAATAATTTTTTTAATGTATTTATTAATTTAGTGTAAATGAACAGAATAACTTTCTCCGTATAAAACTGCGGTAGGTGACTTGTGCTCCTTTGAATTGTTTTGTGTTGTCTGGATATCGAGAACAGCTACATTCGTGGTGATGGAAAGCAAGTGGCACTAAAACATTGGAAATTTCTTTTGACTTTAATTATATTTATTGTTTCCTTTTGCATGCTTCAGGAGTAATATAATTAAAGTCACTATTGAACAATTAATAGCATATTAATACTATTTAATTACGGTTGTTTCATTTGAAAAACAAAGGGTTGCCTTGTAACTTCAAGCATTATTACACGTACTCAATAAATAAATAAAACAGCTTTGGTTCTTCCGCAAGATAGAGCATGCAACATTGAATTATTTATTTACCAACTTTGCAGATTTACTATTAGCTAAGTTGGGAAGATGTTCATCCAAATATATGACACATATTTCAAGTGTACATGCCGTCTCCAAATAGACATGTTAATCCCCTGACAATTTTTTAATCTATATTTAAGTCAATTTATTGTTTGTGATTTGTGACTAATTTGCCAATTTTTTGGTGGTGATAAGAGCTAGGGTGGAAAAAATGAGAAAAAGAAAATGATCACATTGAGAAGCAAGGTATGTAGTAGCTCAACCTATCTTATCTATATTTTTGCCGTCTTATTTACCTAAATTATCATTTTTTTTTAGACACTGTTAGATCAACAACTCCAACCAAACTCCTCCACCCTAACAGGATTAGACTACACACAAATAAATATATAAACATAACATTTGCAAGAACTCAATAGTAAAGAAAATTAAAGAACAATCAAATTAGAGTATCAAAAATGAAAATGAAGTTTATGATAACTAGGATAATGATGATCATATTGTTATCTGAGGTAGCATTGGGTCAAAACACGAACTGTATAAACAAGTTGTTGCCGTGTATGAACTTTTTCAATGGATCAAGAGGGAATCCACCAGAAAGTTGCTGTAATCCACTAAAGGATGTTATAGAAAACATGCCTGAATGTTTGTGTCAAATGGTTAGCGTTAAAGGGAGCAATGCAGCTGAGCAAGCTGGAATTAATGTCAACGAGGCTCAAATGTTGCCTGCTAGATGTGGACAGCCCGTTAATTACCTTGGATGTCTTAAAGGTATGTCGCCCTGAACCAGCTGAGGCAAATTTAGGGATTCAACCCAACTCATTAATTACTTTCTGTCAAACTAGCTATAGTACTTTACATATATAAAGATAACACACTCATTCTAATATGAAACTACGGAAGGGATGAAATCGCAAACAACATATATATAATAGAGGCATATCGCGTACTAATAATTTGATTAGCATTCTTTTTCTCCTATTGTAATGAAAGCATTTCATGTATTAGTAAATGAAAATATGTTTATGTATGTATAACATGTGCTTAATCATAAGTAAGAAGTCGTCTAGTTTTCGACAATTTTCTTGATTTTTTTCTTCTTCTTTTTATGGTCTGGCAATTAAACTTGATTATCTTATAATTGATTTCGAGTATTATTCTTGGTTTTAGGAGCATCTAATTCAGATTCAAATTCAGCTGGCTACTCAATGCGGACTTCAAGCATGAAAGTGTTGCTGGTTGTTGCTTCTCTGGTTTTTACTCAAGTGTTGTGAAGCTACAGAAAATAGAGACTTAAATTTTGATTTTCTCGATGGGCTCTATTGATAGTCATCCTTATATTTTACCTCTTGTTTATATTCAATCAATATACATTTTCTTTACTTTGTGTTCTTTCCCCCTCCACATGTAGTGAATTCCTCACGTAAGCTATATGAGTATAATCTGACTTCCATTATTTTATTTTATAAAGCTTAATTTTTTGCGAACAAACACTCATTCAATTAGATAGGGGCTCTGTCAAATAGTGTAGATCTTTAAGTTCGACTTGAAGGATTGTATATAGGTGTTCGTAACACGCAGCGGAAGACAATAACAATCTTAGGCAAATCTTTTCGTATTTAAAATTTATTTACATGTCAATAGATCAGATCTAAGACGTACCTCGTGAAGAAAGTCTCGTTTCAAATTCTTCGATTGTGCGAAGACTCTATGCGTATCCACACCGAGACCGATCTTTGCTATCAACTCTTTGATCGATGAAACCCGCGAACAAATTGAACAAAGAATATTGTGTTGAAATTTTTCTCAAAAATCTCAACTCAAATTAGAAGAACAAGAAATACTTTTCTTGTAATTGTATTCTCTCTCTTGGCTTTGTATTGCACTCTCACTTTCACAAAGTGGTTTTCTTCTCAAGAAATAATAATACGGCAAATTTTCTCTATCACTCCTTATATAGCATCACCTACAAACCCTTTTTTTACTTGGTTGAGGTAATAATTTACTTAGGGTAAAAGTTTATTCCAAAAATAAACTTTGTATAATTTTTCATAAAATTTCGAATCCTATTCAGATGGGTTTCGCCGAATAGTAATGTCACGTGATTATTCCAACTCAAAGTTGGAATTGCTTTCATATATTAATAGAATATTAGTCTCATTCCAAATGGGATGAAATTGCACGTGAGTCAATCCAATTTCAAATTGGAATTACTAACAACCCATTCATTTATTTTATATTTTATGTGTGTCTCTTATATAAATAAATATTAATTATATATATCACATATATATTTCAACCAAGAGATATATTTTAACTATTTTAAATAGAAAACTTCAATTCGTTCACAATATTAATTATAGTCTCTGTGCTAGCAAAGAGTATAATAATATTTCATTTGGATTAATAATTTATTTATCTGACTAATTAAATTCTATAATTTAATTATCAAATAACAAAATAATTAATCCTTTAGCAAAGATCAGAACACTCGTTAGTGTGCGACCTCATAGGTTCAATACTAAGCCGGTAGCAAATTGATCACATCAATATACTAATCAAGGGTGGCGTCTAGCAACACTCCTTAACGACCGGATAGAATGAAGTATACAATTTACTCTCAAGAACCAGTAGAAGAATAATGTAGTAATTCCTTCTGTCCTTATAGCTCTGGATCACCCTAGGATATGGTTCAACTGTCAAATCCTAATAGGCGACCAACTATGTGTTCATGTCAAATGTAATCGACCATTGAATGACCTAAGAAACTCTTTTCTTCTTTCATTCAATTGCCCTAGCCAATGTCTTAATTTGGTCGTTTATAATTTATGATAACATGGAGATTAAACTCATTACCAAGAGTTGACAGATTCCATCTTGATCAATCACTAATTCTACAAGTATTTAATCGCACCCAATATCCTTTCAACTATTGCCCTAGGGCCATAGGTGTCTAGTATGAAAGCACAATAAATAACTTGTCAATTACTATGACGATCTCAGGTCAAAGGAAACTCTTACATCACATTCTTCAAAAGAATATCCTATTGACAGTTTATGGTAATTCTAACTATTAGGAATTATCCAATGAGTCGGTTCAATGACCATATCTCTATATGCGCCATCTATCTATGTGATTTAGTTAATGAGATCAACTAATCTTTATCCAAAAAAGACGATCACATAAATATTGATCTAACCGGATTACTAATGTCCAAATTAATAATCCTACGATCAAGAACAAAATTTAGATTAAATTGTAAGACATTTCACTCTCATTATCATGATCTCCATCACAATGTCAAGTCTCAAAATTTAATCAAGGACCTTATCAAATTAATCAAGCAATTAATAACAATGATAAAATAATATTTAATGCCATACATATTTTATATCAAATAATGTTCACAAAAATATGTTCAAATTATCAAATATGATATTGGATCTAGGGCATATCTACTATATCCCTAACACGACTACTATATGAGGATCTAAATTAAAACAAAGTATTTATGGAAAGGAGGACTGAGAGTTGAAGGGGGTAAAGATCATAATTTATGTAATCCACATTTCCAATATGCGTATATTAATTGCTCAAAATTGTAAAGTGTAGAGAAAGATATAACATAGTCTAGAAAGGGCAGTCTAGTAATTTTATAGTAGTTGGTTAGTTTGTTACTAACAAACATTCCTAATGTTAGTTAGTTAGTTAGTTAATAGCTTCTATTTAGTTATTAATAGTTAATTAGTAAGCTACCTATATATATAGATATATACCACTATGTAATTCATTCAGATAATAAGAATCACTTCTTTCTCTCTTAGTTTCTATGGACCTTCATATCTGTTTCTTCTTCTTTCATCTTCTTCTTCATTCATCCAAATTGGGTTCAACCCAGATATTAGTTCATGGTATCAGAGCAGGATCAGCTAATTGAGTAGCTAAAACCTCGATTCAACTTCTTGATTCACAAAATAGAAATAGTTCTGAAATCCACTTCTTCGACATTTCAATCCTTAAAAATTCTTGATCACTATGAATGGAAATGAACAATAAATTGTTCCTAATGGAGTTCCAATTGTTCCTCCTGGAGTACCTATTTCAATTCCTAACCAAGGAGGTTTGCATGTACTTGATTATAATCATCCGTTATTTTTAAGTCCATCTGATGTTAGTGGAATTCCAATCATATCGCTTCAACTAATTGGGATGGAATGATTTGCATGAGAGATTTGACAAAGTTGATGGCTCAAGATCGTATAATTTGCATAAAGAAATTGCAATGCTGAGTCAAGGAACAACATTTGTCTCTACATATTTATCAAGACTAAAAGATCTGTGAGAGGAGTTTGAGGCACTGGTCCCTGCACCTGGGTATGACTGCCCAAAATCAAGAGGATTTGTGGTTCATTTGCAAAAATTAAAATTATTTCAGTTCTTGATGGGATTAAATGATTCCTATGGTCAAGCTAGGAGTCAGATTCTACTGATGAGTTCAATGCCATCAGTTAATCAAGAATATACCATGGTGATTAGTGATGAGAGTCAAAAATGAGTTGCTAATAATGTTGGCTTACTAGGAGCAAATCCTACATCTAGAACTAATCAATATGATGTAGCCATGTATACCAAGACTGGTGGAAATAATCAGAGACTGACTAGGAAAAATTTCAATCTATTCTATGAAGTATGCAAAATAAGAGGACATTCTAAAGAAAATTGCTACAAAGTTGTAGGCTATCCTCCTGAATATAGGGCAAGGAAAAGGAACATAAATACACACAGTGCTTACAATGTGTTATCTGATATTGGTATACAGGGTAATCAGGGCAGTAATTAGAATGAGAACAGTTCTCAGAATTCTCAACTAACAAGCAGTGCAATGAGTGTGAACAATCCTCAGAACATTGGACAAGTAAACAATACTCCTTGGATGGCAAATTGCACTTTCACTAAAGAGCAGTATGATCACATTGTGCAACTACTCAACAAAGATAATTCAACTTTTGCTTCTACTACAGCAACACCAGCAGCTAATGCAGCATGTATTCCTTGTGATCTATTAGCCTCTAATACTCTTCAAGAATGGATTATAGACATAGGGGCTACAAATCATATGGTAGCTGATTTAGAATTGTTAAATAAGGCATCTTTAATACAAACAAATCAGTAAAACAAAGTATTGCCTAATGCAGAAACTACTCAAGTTACTCATATTGGAACTAGTGAATTAACAGAACAGGACATTATAACTAATGTGTTCTACATACCTCAATTTAAGTATAATCTCTTATCTGTCTTTAAAATAACAAAAGAACTTAAATGTCCAATTGCTTTCTTCCCTGATTTTTGCATATTTCAGGAACTCTTCAGTGGGAGGGTAAAAGTGATTGGTAAAGAAGACAGTGGTTTATACATTCTCAGTAGACAAAAATTACCAGGAAATAAAGCAATTAGTTTAAACACTAAGTAGACAGAAATCAGTAAAGGAGTTAGTTCAAATGACATTGATCTTTGGCATAGGAGACTTGGACATGTATCTGCTACTGTTCTCAAGAAGCTACTATCTGCAAATGCACAAGATATATCTGCTAGATTAGATCTATGTACTACTTGTCCTTGTGCAAAGCAAACTAGAAATCCTTTTTCTATCAGTAGCATAAGAACTTCTATTATTTTTGAGTTAGTTCATATGGATTTGTGGGGTCCTTACAGAATCCCTACTGTTGATGGTAATAGATTCTTTCTAACTGTAGTAGATGATTTTTCTAGGATGACATGGATTTTCTTGTTGAAATTGAAATCTGATGTGTATGTGATTGTACAATAATTTTTTACTTTTGTGAAAACACAGTTTGGAGCAATTGTTAAAATAGTCAGGACTGATAATAGTACAGAGTTTATTAATTCAGTTTGTGAAAATTTCTTTAAGAATCTAGGAGTAATTCATCAAAAGACATGTCCTTATACTCCTCAGCAAAATGGAGTAGCTGAGAAAAAGCATAGACATATCTTAGAACTCACTAGAGCTATATGGTTTCAAGCAAATATACCAATGAAACTCTAAGGATACTGTGTGCTTGCTGCTGTATATATTATTAACATATTTCCTAGTTCTGTAATTGATAATAAAAGTCCTTATGAAAAACTATATAACAGAAAACCTACACTACAACATCTTAAAGTTATAGGTTGTTTATGCTATGCAAAATTGGTTAATTAGAATGATAAACTAATACCTAGAGAAAAACCTTCTATTCACACGGGATATGCTACAGATCAAAAAGGATATGTGTTATATGATCTAATAGATAAAAGATTCTTTGTAAGCAGAGATGTTCAGTTTAGAGAAGACATATTTCCTTTTAAAAACAAACAGGACAATAACAAAGTTGTGTTTATTCAACCAAACATAACAGACATACTCTTACATATAACATATCCAATACCATAAACTACAATTCTAGAAGGTCATATGTATTCAAATCAACAAGAAGATTCAATTACACTTGATACTACATAAGATTTCACACAATATTAGGAACCCAACTCTACAGAAGTTGTACAGACCTAAAAATCAACAAACCTCAGTCCTACAGTAAACAGATCAAATTCCACAATCAATTACTAATCAATTAAACATAAGGAAGTCAGGTGGAGGAAAGAAACCACCTATATGGATGAAAGATTTTGTGTTATTAACTGCACAATAGAATGAACCATATGCAATATCAAAATACTTAACCTATGAACACTTAAGTCCTACATATCAAGCCTACTTAACAGAAACATCAAATACTACTGAACCAACTCTATACTCTGAAGCTATAAAGAATCCTAAGTGGATAGATGCTATGAAGGCTGAGAATGAAACCCTACAAAATAATCACACATGGGACATAGTAACTTTGCCTACTGGTAAGACTCCTATAGGTTGTAAGTGGATATACAAAATCAAATATAAGGCATCTGGTGAAATAGAAAGATTTAAGGCTAGGCTAGTAGCTAAGGAATTCAGTCAAAAGGAAGGGATAGATTATCAAGAAACCTTCTCTCCAGTTATCAAAATGAAAATTGTCAGAACTATATTAGTTATGGCAGCTACAAAACACTGTCATATACATCAAATGGATGTATATAATGCATTCTTACATGGAGATTTATTATATGAGATATATATGGATCTGCCCCAAAGATTCACAAGTCAGGGGGAGAATAAAGTATGCAGACTTGTCAAATTCTTATATGGATTGAAACAAGCTCCCAGACAATGGAATGCTAAACTAACAGAAGCTCTTCTAAAGTCTCAATTTCAGCAAAGTCAATATGATCAGTCCTTATTCTTTAAGAAAACTGCAGAAGGTATCACAATGGTACTAATATATATAGATGACATGCTTATAACAGGTGATTCCCTGAAATTAATAGAGGAAACCAAATCACATCTACAACAGTCCTTTAAGATGAAAGACCTAGGGGGAATAAAGTATTTCCTAGGTATAGAATTTACTATATCAAAATAAGGCATTCTCATGCACCAGAGAAAATATGCACTAGAATTGATTTCTGAGACAGGTACTGCAACTGCTAAACAAGAAATAACACCTCTTGATGTAAATATGAATCTTACAACAGCAGAATATGATGAACATATCAAGAAAACTAAGTCTACTGCCTTGATGAATGAAGAATTGGCATATATAAATTCCTATCAAAGACTGATAGGCAAACTCTTATATCTAACAATGACAAGATCAAATATCTCATTTAGTATTCAAATACTAAGTCAGTTCCTAGAAAGACCAAAGAAGTCTCACAGGAAGCAGCTCTAAGAATTGTCAAATATATCAAAAACAATCCAGGGCAAGGAATTAGACTCTCCAGGAAAAACAACAACACTCTTTTAGTTTATTGTGATGCAGACTGGGTAGCCTGTCCTTTTTCAAGAAAGTCTGTTTTAGGTTATTTGGTTAAATTTGGAGATTCGTTAATTTTGTGGAAGTCCAAAAGATAAACAATTGTTTTCAGAAGCTCAACAGAAGCTGAGTATAAAAGTCTTGCAACAACTGTGGCAGAACTTATTTGGTTAATTGGATTACTAAAAGAAGTGGGAGTTGATATCAAGTTACCTGTTAAAGTATTTAGTGATAGTAAAGCTGCAATTCAAATTGCAGCAAATCCAGTGTATCACGAAAGAACAAAGCACATAGAGATTGATTGCCACTTCATCAGGGAAAAAATTATACAAGGCCTTATCAAAACAACCTACATATCAATAAAAGAGCAACCAACAGATATTTTAACCAAAGGGCTCAACAAGGTGCAGCATGAATATCTTTCCTCCAAGCTAGGTGCTCTTAATGTATTTTCAGCACCTAGCTTGAGGGGGAGTGTAGAGAAAGATATAACATAGTCTAGAAAGGGCAGTCTAGTAATTTTATATTAGTTGGTTAGACTCTGTTTGGATCATTGTTCTTCATCGTTTTATAATGTATTGTATTGTATTGCATCGTATCGTTTTATAAATACAATATTTGAATAGATTGTATTGTTTATTATTGTTAACTAATATTTTGTTGTTTAGTTTGACTGTATCGTATTGTACTATAATTGATAAGTTTACTAAAATACCCTCAATTGTTTAAATATTAAATTTATCAAAAATTATGCATAAAAATAATTTTAAAAAAATAAAACAGAAGAAGGCAAAACACCTTAAGAAAGCAGAACAAAGGAGCGAGACAGAAGAAGACAAAACAAAGGAGCACAACTAATTAGAATTGAATTAAAAGCAAATTAGGAGAAAAAATAAAACAGAAGGCGGCAAAACACCTTTAACGTTAGCGGCAGAAGTTTTGGAAAAAAACAAAGTAGGTTATAGGTTGGAGATTTGGAGTTAAAATAGCAAAAAAAGCTAAAGGGTAATATAGAATTGTGAAGTAATAAGTTAGGGCATAATTGGAAAGAAAAATAGAAAACAATCCCACCACACCAAATCGGTTGTTTCAAAAAGGGGAATTTTTATTGTTCCATAATAATGGATTTAACAATACAATACAACCAATTTTAATGGAACAATCAAAACAAATATTATTTTGGGATAAACATACAATACGATACAATGGGGAACAATCATCCAAACAAGTTGTTAGTTTGTTACTAACAATCATTCCTAATGTTAGTTAGTTAGTTAATAGCTTTTATTTACTTGGTAATAGTTAATTAGTAAGCTACCTATATATATAGATATACACCACTATATAATTCATTCAGATAATAAGAATCACTTCTTTCTCTCTTAGTTTCTATCGACCTTCCTACCTGTTTCTTCTTTTTTCATCTTCTTCTTCATTCATCCAAATTGGGTTCAACCCATTCAACCCAGATATTAGTTCAGATATTATGATTCAAATGTTGGTCTCTTGATAAAAATGTATTTTTCTTAATTGAATCGGAGTTAGTTCATCTTAATTCGGACAACAAAAAGAACCGCGGGATAAATCAGAAACCTAACATGTAATATTTCTCTATTTTTTAATATTTATCATTTGTAGCGAGTTCCTGCAAATGGTTTCCCTCACGATGGAGACCCCAGACAAAGGAAAAGAAGCAAAATTTGAGGAATCTAGAAAGAATTTGAGTTCACCCATAACTACATTGAAGGAGTTTTGTAGGACAAAGGAAAAGGACCTCAAGCTTGCATCATTGCTATATGCTACTCGGACTAGTCGTGTCTCAGTACAGGATGAAGAGAGAAGACTGAATTTAGCTGCCAACCCTAGTGAGCAAGCTGAAATTTTTTCAGAGCGACGACGGGATGAAGAGAAGCAGCATGCTGAAAAACTTTCTCAAGAGCGGGGACGGGATGAAGAGAAACGGGATGAAGAGGAGACAAAAAAAATGTGATGAGGCCAAGAATCTAAGGGAGAAGATGTGTGCCATGAAAAAAGATCTTGAAGCCAAGATAAGAAAAACAAGTGAGCCGCAGAAGGTGAAGGTCTAAGTTAATCTTAGGTCATTAAAGGTTATGTTAACTGAAGGAAGCTTATCGGAGAAGAGACTATGGATGAAGATACAGTGAAGAAATCGGAGAAGATCTTGACAGATATACAAATCATGAAGAGGAGGCTGACTCAAATGTCGTCTAGTGATGTGTATACTAGATGGTATACAAAATTAATCATATTCATGCCCTTTATTGATGTTATTGTGGATGGTGCATTTTTTTTTAGCTACCTCTTACCGGGCATGTCAGTCGAATGAATAGCGGATGAAGTCGCGACTAGCTTATAGTTAGTATCTATTTAGTAGCTTTGTTGTAGTTATCAAATTTTTTCTTTCAAGTTCATTTCAGATTTTGTATCTTGTTTCATGTAGTAAAATGACCAGCTATCCTGGTCGAATTGGAGAAACTTTTTGATGAATAGACCATTATAAAAAGTCTATAAACTTCTGATTTGGTTGAAGTTACCTCTTGATTGGCTTTTTTGGCTTCTTAAATCCTAATTATCCATGACTTCACACTTTATCCACCTTGACGACTTTTACTTGAATGCTTTCATAGATAGTTTTTGCAGGGTTTAGAGCAAGAAATCTGCCATTGTTTCTCGTTCACTTGGGTGAAGCCTGCTGAGAAGGTTTTTCCACTTGGGGAATTCACTTTATCAGGTGCAGACTCACAAGTATTTCTTGTGGTGCTGCTATCTCTTTCATACTTGTTGTTTATAGTATAACATTATTAAACAACATAAAGTCTTTAACTTCATATAGTAATATTATTATTTATATTAGAAAGGAATAATTCAAATAAATAGATATTAGACATGTATTTGCAATATATTACATTTGATATTGTTGTAACTAAAGTATTTACTAATATGAAGATTTAAGTAGTTTATTTTAAAGTTCTAAAATATTTTTACTGTTAAAGAGTAGACATTCTTTCTTTCTTTCTTTTTTCCTGTAATAAAACAATAAAAGTAGAAAAATAATATTGCAGAGAAAGAAAGAGAAGAAATTCTTATTGAATTTTGGGATGATTTATAATAGGGTAAGACCCCTCTATTTATAGGGGAAAAATGACTTAGTCACAAAATAAAACTCTCTACAAGATTGACATTCACTCTAAATAGAATTCTATTCATAACACTCCCTCTTGAATGTCTACTCAATAAGTAATATGCCTCGTTAAAACCTTAACTAAAATAAAACCCAATGGGAAACAAATCTAGTAAAGGAAAAAAAGTACACATATCTAACAATACGCCTTTTGGTTGTCTCGTTAAAAACCTTGCAAGGAAAACCCAGTGGGACAAAACCTTGTAAGGAAAAAAGAGTGCAACTCACATTAACTCCCCTTGATGAGAGCATCAATTCACATCCTTGAGCCTTCGCATCCCAATCTTGTGCACTAGTTTCTTGAAGGTTGACGTCGATAGAGATTTTGCGAACAAATCAGCCATATTATCACTTGAACGAATCTGTTGCACATTGATATCACCATTCTTTTGAAGATCATGTGTGAAAAATAACTTTGGTGAAATGTGCTTTGTCCTATCTCCTTTTATGAATCCTCCCTTCAATTGAGTTATACATGCTACATTGTCTTCATACAAAATCGTGGGTAACTTGTCACATTTCAAACCACATTTGTCTCGAATAAGATGTATTATAGACCTCAACCACACACACTCTCGACTTGCTTCATGAATAGCAATTATCTCAGCATGATTAGATGAAGTAGCCACAATTGATTGCTTAGTCGATCGCCAAGATATGGCAGTGCCTCCACAGGTAAACACATAACCTGTTTGAGATCAAGCCTTGTGTGGGTCAGATAAATATGCAGCATCAGCATAACCAACAAGATCGGGACTGCAATTATTGTCATAAAATAAGCCCATATCGATAGTCCCTTTTAGATACCGCAATATGTGTTTTATTCCATTCCAATGTCTCCTTGTAGGAGCAGAGCTATATCTTGCTAAGACATTAACTGAAAAAGTTATGTCAGGCCTTGTAGTATTAGCAAGATACATTAGTGCACCAATTGCACTAAGATATGGTACTTCAGGACCAAGTAGCTCTTCATTCTCTTCTTGAGGCCGGAATGGATCCTTATTCACATCAAGTGATCGAACAACCATCGGAGTACTTAATGGATGTGCTCCATCCATGTAAAACCGTTTCAATACCTTTTCTATGTAGGCAGATTGATGAACAAAAATTCCGTTTGCCAAATGTTCAATTTGCAAACCAAGACATAATTTTGTCTTTCCGAGATCTTTCATCTTGAATTCCTTCTTTAAATAATCAATTGCCTTTTGGAGTTCTATAGGAGTTCCAATAAGGTTTATGTCATCAATATATACGACAAGTACAACAAATTCCGATGTTGTTTTTTTTATAAAAACACATGGGCAAATGGCATCATTTATATAGCCTTCCTTTAATAAATACTTACTAAGACGATTATACCATATTCGTCCTGATTGCTTTAGACCATACAAAGATCTTTGCAATTTGATTGAAAATATTTCCCGGGACTTTGAATTATGTGCGTTTGGCATTTTAAATCCATCAAGAATTTTCATGTATATCTCATTGTCAAGTGAGCCATAAAGGTAGGCGGTAACCACATCCATTAAATGCATGTCAAGCTTTTCATGGACAGCAAAACTAATGAGATAACGGAACGTTATAGCATCCATAACGGGTGAATATGTCTCTTCATAATCGACACCAGGCCTTTGTGAAAATCCTTGTGCAACTTTGTACCTCATTTTTCTCATTTCTCTTGCGTACAAAAACCCACTTATAGCCAACAGGCTTAACACCATTAGGTGTTTGGACTACAAGCTCAAAAACTTCACATTTTGCAAGTGAGTTCAACTCTGATTGGATTATTTCTTGCCATTTTGGTCAATCAAGTCTTTGTCGACATTCTCCAACAGATTGAGGTTCAAGATCCTCACTTTCTTGCATAATGCTAGATGCAACATAATATGCAAAGACATAATCCACCATTATATCCACTAGATTCAACTTTGTCTTAATATCGATTGGATTTATTGATAGTTCCTTATTTTCTTGAGTCTCGGGCTCAGTGGATTTCTCATGAATCTCAGAATTTATTAAATTGTGGATTTCTTCATGAGATTCTTTCGTAGTGTCATTTTGATCATTTGCTTTCCTTTTTCTAGGATTTCGATCCTTATAACCTAATGGTCTACCACGTTTTAGGCGTGCTTTTGACTTATTAGCTATGACACTAGAAGATTGTCCAATAGGGACATCAATACGGATTGGAACATTCTCTGCAGGGATATGTAATTTTGTTATCCTTTTCAAATCCGTAAATGCGTCTGGCATTTGATTTGTTATTCTTTGCAAATGGATAATCTTTTGCACCTCTTTTTCACAAATAGAGGCACGTGGATCAAGATGAGATAATGATGGATTTTTTCACAAAATTTCCCGTTTGATTTCACCAACTTCTCCCCCTAATTTTGGGAAAAGTGTCTCATCGAATCGACAATCTGCAAATCGAGCAGTGAATAAATCCCCCGTTAATGTTTCAAGATAGCGAATAATGGAGGGCGATTCAAACCCAACATATATTCCTAACCTTCTTTGGGGACCCATTTTGGTGCGATATGGCGGTGCTACAGGCACATATACTGCGCATCCAAAAATTCTTAAATGGGATATATTAGGTTCATGACCCAAAACTAGTTGCAACGGGGAATATTTATGATAATTTGTCGGTCTGAGACGAACTAGCATTGCTGCATGCAAAATGGCATGACCCCAAACGGAAGTGGGCAGCCTCGTTTTCATGAGTAATGGTCTTGTTATCAATTGCAAACGTTTAACTAAAGACTCTACAAGACCATTTTGAGTGTGAACATGAGCTACAAGATGTTCCACTTTTATCCTAATTGATAAGCAATAATCATTAAATTCTTGAGATGAAAACTCAGCAGCATTATCAAGTCTAATAGACTTAATTGGATTATCGGAAAATTGTGCATGTAATCGAATTATTTGTGCCATTAATTTTGCAAACGCGAGGTTGCGAGATGACAATAGGCACAAATGGGACCATCTAGAAGATGCATCTATTAAGACCATAAAATATCTAAACAACCCACTAGGTGAGTGAATAGGTCCACAAATGTCCCCTTGTATATGTTCCAAAAACGCAGAGGACTCAATTCCAACCTTTGTTGGTGATGGTCTAATAATTAACTTGCCTTGATAACAAGAAGTGCAAGAAAATTCATTATTTAAAAGAATCTTTAAATTCTTTAATGAATGTCCATTTGAGTTTTCTATAATTCGTCTCATCATAATTGATCCAGGGTGTTCCAATCGATCATGCTAAAGTACAAAAGTATTGGAATCAGTAACCTTTTGGTTTACGGTAGAATGTGTCTCAATTGCACTAATTCTTGTCCAATACAGGCCACAAAATAAAGATGAGAACTTCTCAATAACCCTCTTTTGTCCAGAGACATTCTTGGTAATGATGAGATATTCAAGATTATTCCCATCTATTGTCTCAATATGATATCCATTTCGACGGATATCTTTAAAACTCAACAAGTTCCTCTTGGACTTGGAGGAGAACATTGCATTCCCTATGATAAGTATTGTTCCCTTAGGCAGAGTTATAGTAGCTCTTCCAGAGCCTTCAATTAATTTACTACTACCAGAAATTGTAGTAACATCTGCCTTACACATACTTAAATGAGAGAAATATTTCTTCTCTTTGAATATTGTATGTGTCGTACATGAATCAACTAAACAAATATTTTTACAATTGAACTTTGATCCAAGTTTGCTTTGAGAGATATCATATTTGCTGCAAACGTAAATAAAGTAGGCAATTTATTATGCATAAATGAACAAAGATTTGTTGTTGAATTCCCTAAAGGTAAGGATCATGTTCCTATACACTTTATAACCCACAATCTGGTAGGATCAATATCACTTTGACGTTATTGGAGTAATAAATATTAATTAAAAAATTAATAGTACAAAACTTTTGTATTCTTACGTGTGTATTCTTAAACACAAATCATTGTAAAGTGTGTTGCATTATATTTGCCCAATACCATAATTAATTACCAGTTCAAACACCACAATCACAATAGTACATCAATGATAATCACCATGCGCAAAACGAATACGATTTCATACCGCAGCGTTCATGTTGTATCAGCAGCCACATAATTAAGTAATATCAAATAATAGTAATTATTTAAAATGAATATTAGAACGATATTTAGTCAAAATGAACTAACATTATTTTATAAAATAAATAATATTAATGACTACTACTCATGTAAAGAACTATGGTTACATGATGTTTATTCACTAGCTACTAAGAATAGGCGAAAAATAAAAATAAAACTACTCAATTTTCTTTAACCACAGATCCATCACCAATCAAGTGGTCTATTTTTCCATCAGGGCACTCAAAGAAGTCTGCCACATCTAAGTGGGTGATGTCAAATTCATTGTCATAGACAAGATTAGCTTCATGGCCTTTATTCTTTAGAGATGCTTGATAAAGCTCAACCAAATGTCTTGGTACACGACAAATATTTGCCCAATGGCCTTTTCCACCGCAATGATAACATTCGGTTTTTGAACCATTTGCTTTTGGTTTCTCATCTTTCCCTTTCCACTTTTGGTGGTTATTTTTCTTTGGGGGCTGATCAACACTAGGAAAATTTCTTCCTTGTCCACGGCCACGACCATGCACACGACCACGACCACGAATAGGGTCACGGCCTTTTCCACGCTTAGCATAATGGGAATATACTTCATCCACTTCAGGTAATGGTGTAGACCCAGCGGGCCGATTTTCGTGATTTCTCATGAGCAAGTCATTGTTTCGCTCAGCCACAAGGAGAAAAGAAATCAACTCAGAGTACTTTTTGAAACCTTTCTCTCTGTATTGCTGTTGCAAGACCATATTGGAGGCATGAAACGTTGTGAACGTTTTTCAAGAATATCATAATCAGTGATAGTATCTCCACAGAGTTTCAATTTAGAAGTAATTCTGAACATCACAGAATTATATTCAGAAATAGACTTAAAGTCTTGGAGCCTCAGATGAGCCCAATCATATCGTGTTTGTGGAAGAGTGACCAACTTTAAGTTGTCATATCTTTCCTTTAAGCCATTCCAAAAAACAAGTGGATCTTTGACTGTGAGATATTCTATTTTCAACCCTTCATCAAGGTGATGGCGCAAGAAAATCAAGGCCTTAGCACAGTCTTGGGTGGATGCTTTAGTTTTGTCTTTAATGGCGTCTCCAAGACCCATTGCATCTAAATGGATTTCAGCATCCAACACCCATGTCATATAGTTCTTGCCCGAAATTTCAAGGGCAACGAACTTTCTTTTCATAATACCAGTCATAATTAAAAGAGGAGAAAAGTTGTACCTTAATCTTCTTGAGACGGTAGAGTCTCGTGCTGATAACATGTTATAAAACAATAAAAGTAGAAGAATAATATTGCAGAGAAAGAAAGAGAGGAAATTCTTATTGAATTTTGGGATGATTTATAATAGGGTAAGACCCCTCTATTTATAGGGTAAAATGACTTAGCCACAAAGTAAAACTCTCTACAAGATAGGCATTCACTCTAAATAGAATTTTATTCATAACATTTCCAAAATTTTTGTACTTTTTTTATTTTTTCTACAAACACTAATATTGTGTAATTTGAAATAAACATATAAAATCTATTATTAAAAATTTTGGGACTTAAATCACGGCTTTACTAGTCTCCTACTAGAGCCACTTGTTTACCCCTGGTATTCTTAGTCAAATTTTTATAGAGTCTCAATTAAGATAAGACTTATACAACAATGACAAGAACATTAAAGACAGTAAATGTGTCATTTAGTTACCAAATGTGAATAAAGCTGGTTGAATAATACCTTCATGATGGGGTAGTGGTCTGTAATAATTATTGACGTAATTAAAGGTGGCTCAACGGAACCAGAGGCCTAAAACATAATATATTAAAAGACCCTGAAACTTCTTTCATAAAATTCATATAATAAACAAATAAAATCTTAAATGACTTTGACCTAGTGGTGAGAGCACAATATATGATGTGTGAGTTAGGCACATATCATGTGGTATTGAAATTTCCCCTTAAATGAAAATGGCAAAGGGGTGAACCCATTGTTCATCTTGTTTTGAACCTTGCGACACTTGTTTCAAAAAAAAATTAGTTAAAGATAAGACACAAAAGAACTTGCTTTCTGATACGTGGATCAATCAAAATGTGACAAAAAGGAATATTTCATTTAGAAAATATGAGTTGAACTTAGAAAGAAAATCGTGAGAAACATGAAAAATTATTATACATAAAGGAAGAAAAATACAATTAATGAGAAGCTAAATATATTATTTAATTTAGAGAGAAAAAAAATTATCCTATTAACTCACTCAATCTTACTTGTATTATTTTAAAATATATTAAAATTTAAATTTTTTTTATTAATAATTATATAATAATATATTAATGATTCATATTTTTGGGGGCTTAAACATTTGGAGGCATTAGGCAAGGGTTTTACTTGCCTTTCCCTAGAGTTGCTTTTGCAAAGACTATAATTGTGTAGTATTATAATAGGCAAAATACTAGATAAATATTCAATTTTCGCCTCAATTGTTAATATGACAATTAAACTTACTCAATGATCAAATATACATTTTAACTTGACTCAAGTATGTCTCATAGACACTCAAATCTGACTTGGCACAATAGGTGTGTCGTCTTCACATTTGAGCGTATGAGATGTTATTTTGACCAATTTTCAGCAAAAAAAAAAAAAAGAAAAATTCTATTTCATTCCAAGTGCCCATCCCCAATCGTTCTCTATCTTCTATTTCTTTCTCTTAACATCCACATCCCATAAAAGATGTCCACCAGTGAGGCCTTAAACTCTTCTATCGCCATTAAACCCTCTTCAACTAGAGAGCCAAAATTCTTTACGTCTAATAATTGTTTTTTTTTTGGGGGGGGGGCTTAACCCAACTATTGTTCTTTCTTCCTCCAACTATTTGTATTTGTTATACCACGATAGAAGTAACGAACTGAAAAAATTCATTAGTTAATATTTAAAAAGTAAAATTTATATAAGCTGGGATTCGTGGGGGTGGGTGAGGGCCTCTTTTTTCCAGTTAAAATGTTTCGTTTTTCTTTCTCTCTTGTTTTTATATGAATTTTACATGTCATTTGCTAATTGTTACTTTGCCACATCACTCGCGCTTGGAGCACATGCGTAAGATCGCTCGGACCAGGGTTGTCAAGTTGAACTGTCAACATGATCATTGAGTAAGTTTAAATGTTTGTTTATATATTTTGCTATTATAATATTATTATCAAAAACACTCATCATAGATAGGATTCTTAAGCAGTTTTAAGTTGTTCAACTTTCACTTTTCATATTTGAATTGGTCAACATTAATTTTGCCTCAAATATTTGTAATCTTGACCTTTAAAAGTTAAATTGTATAATGTAATGGAATTATAGGAAAGAAAGAATAAAAAGAAAAAAAAAGAAAAAAGACACTCATCGTAAAAATAAATTAATATTTTTCGGAAAAGAAAAGGATGTATTTTGTTTTGTTTTAAGAAAAGAAAATTCTTACTTCTCGAATCATTGTACATTGCAATTTAAATAAGAAATTCTTTCTCCAACTCTAAGAAGCCTTTTACCACGTATGCATCTGATCATATATGTATTATCTATCCCAAATACTCTGAGCCCCTTTTCAACTTGTTTAGAACCATAAATTCCAAAAAAAATTATTTTTTTCTTAAACTTCATGCTCGGTCAAACAGATTCATATAAATTAGAACGGAGGGAGTAGTACGTATTACTCTATTAGTACAAAAAACTTAAATTCACAATCGTAACGGTGGGAGGAAGAGCGTGGCATAGAATTATTTCTATATCATTATTGAAGTAGACAAAGAAGATGGGGCGAAATAGTGAGCAAACAACAACAACAACCCAGTGGAATCTCACAAATGGGGCCTGGGGAAGATAGTGTCAAGTGTGAACGCAGACTTTACCCCAATTCTAGAAGAATTCCTGTTCTAGAGGAATAGAGAGGTTGTTTCCGAAAAGGCCCTCGGCTAAATAGTCAGCAAATAATGCAAGATTAGCACTAACAATGTTCTTTTTCAAAAAGTTGATGGAGCTATCTAAAGGTAACGGTCATGAAATTTGAAAAAAGCTTCACATTGTATCATTTTCTTAACGGATAGTGTATCATATAATCCTCATCTCTGTATTCCCTTTTTTTTTGAGCATTTTGGTTTTCACATCACAACAATCATCTTCGACACTCTCACTATTGAGGAAAAACAAAGCCAATGAAGTTAACAAAAGCAATGAAGAAACTCAAGTTCTGGTCAAGAAAGAAGAAGAAAAAGAGAGCTCCTCTTCTTGAACAACCACCATCACCGCCACCACCATTGCTCTCCTGCTATTATCAATGCCCTTATAATTACCCAATTCAGCCGTCAGCACCGCCCTTGCCGCCTTGGTTCGAGTACGAGCAGCAGCAATTACATGACTCCATTTTCACAACAGAGCAAGGTTCAACTTCGACATCAGCAAATCTAAACCAAACTCATGGCACTAATTCTCAGCACTCCAATAATGTTAGTGAGATCAATCAACCAAAGGCAACACCGTCGGATAATATTAGTACTAGTACTTTGCCTCAACAGTATATGGTTCCGAATCAAGTGTATGGTGTACCTGTGACAACAGAAGCAAGAACAGAGAGAGCTGGTGGAGCTTTTGGGTGTGTGATCAATTTATTCAGGTGTTTCTTTCCGTGTTTTCATATTCGAGAATTAAAGTAAGCCGTGTGGAAGGCTGAAGCAAAGCATATAATATCAGGCTACCATTTCCTTGCAAAATTGAGCTTCCTATTTCTTGTATATTAAAGTTATTCAGGAGTGATTTTTTTATCGACTTAATCATTTAGGTCAAGTAACTTTGAAAACATAAATGGATGCAAGGTTGTTTTATTCATGAATGTGAATGTCATGCCTCAGCAACAAAACCTCACCCATAGATATGGGGGCCTTTTTCTTTTAGCCCGCGCCGGAAATTATTTACATTCGGTAGCCGAAAAAGTGTATAAGATTTGTATAATTTTTATATATAACATACATAATGTATATATATACCAAAAATATATACAAAATAAAATATGCATTTTTCGACTTTTTTACCATTTAAGAATTAATTTTGCACTAGACAAAATAGTCATTTAACTCATTTTCCTAATATTTAGGACTTGAAAATTAATTACTATATTTTAAGTATTAAATCATTCCTTATTTAAATTGGGTAGAAAATCCTAAAATTTAGGACTTTAAAATCAATTTAATTTTTACCTTATATTTAACAGTTAAATGAATTAAAATTTTATGCATTAAAATCTTTCTTATTTGAATTATGCAGAAAGTTCTACCATTTACAACTTTAAAACTGTTTAGAGTTTACTTTATACAAATCTATGTTTAGGAGTTTAAAATTAATTAAAATTTTACTTATTAATTTTTTTCTTATTTAAATTATGTAAAAAGTCCAAAACCTTTAAAAATATTAAGAGTTTATTTTATGTAAATCTTACACTTAAAAACTTATATTATATTAAAAGCACAAAGGCCCTTGGCGAAATATGTTCGTATTTTTTACCCTTTTAAAATTAGAGTTCACCCTAGACAAAAAAGTTATTTAATTATCTCCCTAAGATTTAGGACCTTTAAATTAACTAATTTTTTGAAGAATTTAAAATAAACTATATAACCATATTCTATTTACCAACGCCATATCTTTTAGACAAGATAATTACTTTCGTTGTCTTTTAATTTTGATACAAAGTTAGAAAGATTCTAAGTCTATATGAACGAATACTATGTATCTTGATTACAAAAAACAAATATTACCGCCATGTAAGAAATAGACATATAGATTTCAAGGGGGAAAAAAGACTCAACTCGAGAAAAAAATCATAACATATTTTAAATCTTTAAATCTGTTTGTTATATAAAAATAATTTATTTTCTACATAAAATATTTATTTTAGAATGTTGACAAATTAAATTAGGTTTTATTTATTATTCTTCATGGAAATGGAAAACTAATTATACTTACTTATAATCTATAGTCGTAATAAATATTGTTTACTAAACCTTCCTCTACATTAGAAAAATCAATTCTTTAAATATATAATTCTCTTTCTACATAAAATATTTGTGTTAGAATCTTAAAGATAAATTAATTGTGAAAATGTTACCATTTATTTTAAAGCTTCATTATTTTTTGTATTCATTATTTGATAATTAATAATAAAAAAATGTTATTATTTCCTTGTAGGGTGATTTTAGGAATGCACTATATCTCCTTTTCAAAAATTTAAGTTATTATTCAATTTTTCAAGCTTTTAATATTTTTAAAAAAAATAATAACTATTTAATTAATATTATTGGATAAAGATCTAAGAAAATTTGCTTAAAGAACAACTTCCTGAAGACTGGCCTAATTAGGTGACTGAAGTTTTATGAAAAATTACATTATTTAGTAGATATATTTGGGAATGTAGTGACGCATCTACCGAATAAACAATCAGGTTAAATATTTATATCCAATAGTTAAAGTTTATAATATTTTGATGAAATAAAAATTTTGACAAATTGTGACGTAATATAGTACTATCATTGGTCTAATTGATAGTCGAAATTTGTATTACTTATATTCCAAAGAGATGTTAGACGAGATACAACAGCATGCATATTTATTTCTTATTTCACACGATATTATATTATATAACTAATTCAACTATATTCATCATCTTTGTATGTTAAGAAGATATTGTTTCAATGTATACAATAATTTATTTATTTATTTTATATATTTTATATTGAATGACGCAAAACACACGTACACTAAAGCTAGTATATATATTCCCTATATATGTGTGTAGTAGGTAAATCAATGTCTAATTCTTACGGAACACATATGTCAAAAATTATACTCTATTACATTGAATAAAATGAATTTTTTGGGCAAGTAAATGAAATGAATTTGTATTTCATATAAAAGGAAAATTCCAGAAAATTGACAAAACCGAAACAAAATCTGACTGTATGCAGTTTGGCTTAATTTGTATATCTAATGAATCGACATAGTTGGTTTGGTCTCGATTTACATAAAAACGGAACCATGATCACTCCTACACTTAAGTCGCATAAATAGTGGGCATCACCTCCACCTAACCTAAACCTCTGTATATGGACACCATTGACGGAAATGCCTCAATTTTATATCTACAAATACAGAGATGCCGCAAAGACAATGTCCCTCTTGATCTTGGCTACAGCCTCTTTAAATTTTGCCTCATGCTTTTCATCCCCAACGGCTTTTGCAGCTTCTATTAGCTGCTGAAGAACTTCCTCCAGTCTCCTGATAGCCCTGATTAAACTGCCCTCAAACACCTGAGTAATCTCCATTATTTCATAAAACTTAGATCCTTTAGCCCACGCATAGACAGCCTCCATGATATCAGGCCGGAATGAACTCACAAAGTTCTCAACGTCTATTTGGACCTATTGAAAGCACAATGGAGTTAAGACAAAATGGTAAACAAGAAAGTGATACTTTGCATGACAAATCTCTACCAAGTAGTTGCTCTTTTGGTTGCAGATTATGGAGGGTCTTCGGTAATTAGTTTCTCAATTCACATTAACAATTGAATCAGATTCAACAAATTAAACTCATGTTACTAATTCAAATCGCTGATAACGTAGAAAATGTTTAATAGTGCCCGAAAAACTGAAAGTTAGATAATAACCCAATGACATGTTCATTCAGCTATTGTATTTAATACCATAATTATCAAGCTTTATCAGCATAATTACTCAGATGATGCATACCTTGCTCTCGAGCTGAACTTTTGCAACCCTTCGAGCTGTATCTTGTAACTGCGCAAAGAGCAACTCTAGCTCTTCTCTGGGCTTCTGAGTATCCTGAAGCTTTTCTTGCCACACAAAACAAGAGAGAAGAGAGACAAGCTCCTCCACTTTAATTTTCTCGAAGGTCCCATTATACATCAATTCACTCAAGGTCAACTCATCTGCGCTGCTGATTAAACAGACAACGTTCCCTTTAGACTCCAGGACATCATCACTTTTGATGTATCTGCATAATTCCCACCTCATAAGAACCTTCATGCAATTGACCAATCAGAGCAAAGTCATAGAGAACATAATTCTGGGGCAAGAAACCATGAGAGAATACATAACATGATGAAGAAGCACATACCATACCAAACAGAGGAACCAAAGTGTATGTCAGAAACATAGATGGTTCAATAACTCCGCTGAGGTCTCTTTTGCATTAATGTTTATCTTAAGTTTAAAAAAAAAAAAGCATTTGCCATACCACATAGAAATAGAATTAACAACAATTCTTTGCAAGGTTCTCTCTTAAAAGCAGGCTACTTATCTGTAGCTCATAGTCTACACTGTCAAATCCAAATATACCCATGAAAGTACCCAGATATCAAAGGAAAAGGATCTGAATTGGATTTGGGAGGATGATGGGCTCATTACAACACTAGAAGCATTTTATATGTTTAGTACACCTTTGAAAGGGTAAAACAATTGGCAATATAATACTGATGAAAAAATGGAGAAGAAAAAATAAAAAATAAATAAAGCAGTTCAACTGTTAAAAGTTTCAGTAACTTTATGAGAGGAAACAAAAACAATACGAAAAGCATGTTACTCCTCTAATTCTGACAGCTGCAATAGCCAACACAGCGCAACTTCAAAGAAGAAACACAGTCTGCAAAACCAATATAAGGTTGGTAAGATAGAGAGGTGAATATACCCGAGTCTCCTGAGAACTCTTTTCCTTGCTTTAAGTTCATCTTTGAACGCTAAGGCTTTTGAAGTACGCATTGCTCTCTTAATTGATCTGATTTTGCCAGTAAGTTCTTTCTTCTTATGCAAAACCTTAAGCTTTTCTTTTATGAGGGGAGACGTTGCTATCTTGTGCTCTTCAAACAGACTCTCCAAGGCTTCTATCTTACTTGAAGCCTTCCTGTACGTGCTACTTTGAACCTGCAGAACAAGCATCAAATGAACACCAAGCTAATATGCCAGCAGGTTAATACCAGCAAGTCGGGGGGTGGTGATGGGAGAGATATAAGCTCTGCTTTTGACCTTCATGTCATCTTCCGGGTGTAAGAGAGGCATGCCCTCTCTTGAAAATCTTTTGAGAACTTCAGAAACCTTCTTTAGTGTATTTTCTCGAACTTCCGAAGGCAAAAGATCCTTTGGTATCACAAGACGGACACTGCTCAAACTATCAATCTGTCAATAATTTGTTTAGCAGAAAATACATCAGGTACACCAATAAGTGAACAACAAGTCTAAATTTAATTTGCATGAACGACATTGTAATTAAATTCTCACTTTCATGACCTGCTAGAGAGCAGATACATGCAACACATGATTAGATGAGAAACGATTTTCAAAATCTATGACAAATCCCAGCATTCAGATGCAGAAAGAGAAGGCAGAAGACCAGAAAAATTAAAACAAAGAAGTGACGACACTGCAAAAGTAGAAACAGGACTAGGGTGTTACCGGAATGATTAGCAGTTAAAACATCATCTACACTGTAACTCCATCCATAATAGTTTGGTAGTAGTTAAGGTAATACAGGAGGATGTAGATCAAAATAACCTGACTTAAAAGGTGTAGCAGGAATGTTCTCCTCTTAATTTTTCCCTTTTTGAAAGTAAGGTTGCACTGAGAAATGACAAATTACCAAGACTACCGAATTTGTTCCAACAATATGTACAGAGGAATATATTGTTACCTTTCTCAAAAATATGCACAGATGAGTATCAAGAGGAAATTGCAGATCTATTTGTACTTCAGCACCAAGAAAGAATCAGCTATGCTTTATCTAAGTAGTTTTTTGGCGAAATACATAAACGGCCCCTTGAAGTTGTCCTAGACGACCAACTGAACACCTCAACTGAGCCTATTTTCAGTTGGACACTTCTTCTCCACTAAAGTACGACCACGTGAACCCTTCACGCTGACATGGCAAAGTGTGTGCTTTATACTCAATTCTAAGCGCGTGAAACCCTCAAAATTAAGGTTTTTTTTCTCTTTCTTTTAAATTTAACTTTATTTTATGTGGGTCCCATTATATTTTATTTTCCACACATTAATTTTACTTTCTTCCCAAAATATTCCATCTTCACCAAACCTCTTCTTCACCACATCTAAATCAAACAAAATCCACATTTTTAAATTTTAATCAGTTACAACAATGAACAATCCGATCCAAGCAGCCATGAATTTCTAGTTTGAACAGCTTGAAGATTGCCTGATGATTTAGGCTACGACTCAAAACACGCAAACAGAAATCACAAATGCTCAATTTAGCTGCTTCAAATATTGGAATAAAGAATTAATCTACATCTGTCCTTTTGTTACCTTTCTCAAAATATTAGTAAATCTGTTTTTAACATCACTGACGATTCAGCTAAGCCAACTACATTTCATTTTGATAAGAATCAGGAAAATATTTGGTAAGCTAATTCACCTTTCCAACATGATTCAAAGGATTAAGATCGGACTCAAATCTGTTGCATTTGCTCAATATCAAGGGACTGAAACACAAGAAAGAGGTTTTTCTTCCATAAAAAGAAAAAATTGTTGAAGTGAAATTCCGATTGAAGAAGGGTGAGTGGTGTGTTTGAACTTTTTTTTTTTTTTTGCAATTTCCCCTCTTCTGCAAAATAGTTGCTGAAGAAAACTGGAGACGGGGAGGAAGGGCTGGAGACGAGATGGTTCTGCTGGTGAAAATCTTCACTTAAGTGGGTTAGGATGATTTTTTATTTGGGTTTGAGAAAGAAAAACGTGTAGGGGGTTTTGGCAGCCATGGTGACCAATTAATTAGGGTGGGCAGATGTTCTTTGGGTAGGAAAGTTAATAGATAATCTTTTTTTTAAAAAACAAATACAAGTGCCATTTAATGATTTGTCCGTTTGACATGTCATCCGCAATTGTAATACACGCATGAGGTTTGTTGGTCTCTGGTGTTTAGTTGACCTACTTTATTAAAGGCAAGAAGTGTCCAACTGAAAATAGGCTCAGTTGAGGTGTTCAATTGGTCGTTGAGGACAACTTCAAGGGGCCGTTTATGTATTTCGCCTAGTTTTTTAGCTGAAATGTAATTTGTGAAGGACTTCTGCAACTAAAATGTAGTCTGCAAGTCGCAAACCTACCATCTCTCACTAGCACAGGTATAGGTAACTCTATCCAGTAAGGCTTAGGCTCAAGGGAAAAATTTTCCTAGCATCTTAACTTACAAAATTTAGTGTATCATCAGATATTGCTAGCAGCAAAATATGCATAAGGAGCTTACCTGGGACAAAGGAAGAGAAACAACAGCTGGTTCCCCGGCATTCTTCAACGGGACAATTTTAATTGTCTTTCTACCAACCTCATCCTTCTGCACTATACATCTCGTAAGTACATCTATCGTATAGTTTGCATCCTCCGGTTTTTTGTTTGCATCATCTGAACATAACATTCGACTAAAGGTTAAGAATCTAACTTGCAAGAGAACCCAACTACTGTCCAATTAAATATCATCTCACCTTCAGAAAGACCTTTCACCCTTTCAAAATTAATTATTACTCCCCATGTGACCTCTTCTTTGATGGAGAAGGTTGGAACATCATCATCAATCTTCGTACACTCAATGCATACAAGCCTACCAGGCTGCAAGAATGGCAAGCAATATTTTGGAGATAAAACAATGTTACGTACATCCTTCTTTAAGCTCTTATATTGTTCTAGAAGACTATAGTATCTCTCAAGGCTATCTTCTTCTTCAATCACAATTGAGTCTCTCTCCTCTTCAAGAATTTTTGCTTGTTTCTGGCAAGAAAACGGAAAAAATAAAAACAAAGCCTAAAAGAACTTTAGAGAGAGGGAGCCAAGAGTTGAGCCAATTGACAAACCTCAAGATCAGGAATTGCACGATCTGCTTGAAATTGATAGAACGAGTCACGGAGAAGATCTTTAGGATCAGCATCTTTACACCGTATTTGATTTAAAAGCATGTTATAGCTTAAATGGAAGGCACTGACATACACAAACAAGGAGTCAAAACACAACGTTGGAAGTGATACGATGATTAAGAAAACTTTTGTCTGTGTGTGGTGGGAGATAGGGTGACAAATAAGACAATGCTGAAACGGCTGTGTTCATCAATTTAACCAATTATTCATTTTTTAGTAGTGTCAAATAGCTGCATAGTTGTCGTCAATGCATTATTTGCAGTCTAGATATACACATGACATAAATATTAATCAATGTCTTTTTTTCCTTTACGCACTGCTTCTTAACGGAAAAGAACATATTTCTGATCCTCTAAGAGGAAGAAAGATATTTTACTCAGGGTGTTTGGAAGATAACTACCCCCAGAAGGTAATTTGTTTCAGCTTGACAGCACTCTATGAAGCATGTTTGACTCGAGATAATCTCAGCAGAAGGAACATACCCATTGTTAACAGATGCTACGTGCCAACACAGTATAGAAACCAACAGTCACCTCCTACTACACTGCTCAGATGCTACAGATATCTGGAACACGCTCTTTTCAGTTTTTGGACGAAGTTGGCTCATGCTAAGGATACCTACATATTCTTGGAAAATTGATATATACATCAGGACAATCTGGATTTTTTTTTTTTGAATGGAAATCTGGAAACGCTTCATGCCTGTATTTTTTGGTGTGTCAGGACAGAAAGGAAAGAAGATGTTTTGATCTATCAACTCCTAATCAGACTCTCAAGGCCAAGTGCCTTCTATTTCTATAGCTGGAGTAATTTCCCCCGTAAATTCCCCTGACACTTTTTTGGACTTTGTAGCTCCTTATCTTTAGCATAGGGCACATCGTAATGGAACTAACAAACTCGCTTTGGTTCTTACTATCTTTTGTACTATTTGCATCTGCTTGATGCCATTAATGAAACCACTTCACCAAAAAAAAAAAAAAAGTTCTCGACATAAATGAGTAGTCAAAAGTGGCACCTGTTTAATGCATCAGCACTTCCTTTTAGCATGGATTTCACTGTAGGAGGTTCAAGCTTCTCATCAACCATAAGGATGCAGATCCCACGTTCATCAATCCCCCGACGACCAGCACGACCACTCATCTGAATATACTCACCACTGGATATCCACCTAAACTTGTCTCCATCAAATTTACGAACATTTGTGAAGACAACAGTTTTTGCAGGCATGTTCAGACCTATACTGAAGGTCTCTGTGGCAAACAAACACTGCAAGAAAATCATATAGAGTTACATGATCCGAATTGAGCTTAGAAGAGTCTCTTACGGAGGATAAAAGTATACCGAAACTTTTATGCATATATCAGTGCAGCTGCACAAGTATCTGTGTATCTATGACTTCAGAGGTACTTTGAGATGAGGTAAACAAATCTGGAAGAAGAAAAAAAGAGATGATATATATTCCTCTGGCACCTTCATAGAATATTAGAATGATGACAGAAGTATTTCGATGGAGAGGCTTAGCAGGCATTGAACGCTTAAACAGAAGTGTCGGTCCCAACTAAAACAGGAGAGTGGTCAACTATGAACAAGAACTTTCTAGCCAATATAGAAGGCAACATTAATAACCAAAGCATCATTCTATCACTTAGTTGAGTTATTAATATGCCTGCATAGAACATTCTAATCTACTCTATAACTGCAGAAAAATTTCAGGACATAAGATAAATATATCTTTAAATGCAAACATAAAGTTAATCAACTTCTTGGATTGAATGAAGTCAAGTAGTAACATAAAAATCCTTCTCCTAATAGGATTAATTCTTTGAAGCAATTAAAAATTATTTTCTCCCTGCCTTGATGAATCCTTCTTGGAACAGGATTTCAATCACTTCTTTCAATATAGGAAGCAAACCAGAATGATGCACACCAATTCCACGTTTCAAAAGGGGAAGCATATTTGAAACCTGCAATGTCAATTATCAACAACCAGTCATTAGTAAGAACTCTTTCCAAACATCAAGAACATGAAGCAATAAATTTATCGCATAACTGAACCATCCCAGGAATACATGGTGGGGAAACAATGGTAGTACTTAGTAGGAAAAGAATCTCAGTGTTTCACTTGTAACCACATATAAAATCTCACCTAGGGCAACTATAATAAAAAAAAATATAAGATGCTTACCTGCGGTAGCTTTTTATCATCATCCGATAAAATGTCCATAGCACTCCAAAAAATAGTTTCAATATTCACCTTCTCATCATCATTGTTAAGATCCATTTTAGCCATCTATTTCCATATTGAAAAGGCAGAATAGTTAGCGCATTAAGCAAGACTTAGACAGAAATAGATGTTCTCATGTGCCAGCAAACAAGTACATATAATTCTACACAATGGAAAGCTGGTTCAAAGGTGGATAGAACAAAATATACTTCTACAGAATGAATATCATTTCAAAAGTTGATGGCATGTTCTCTTCTCTCTGAACCAGATGAAAAGGGGATATTACAGAGAAGAAATTAGGAAACTTGTATGTTGGTTTGCCAACCTCACACAGAATAGCCATCTAAGAATTATTCGCTTCAGCAAAAGACACAAAACATACCTGCATTGCTAGAAATTCACACTCTCTTTTGCTGAAGCTGAAACATATTACAGGATCATATTGCCGCTGAATAATCATTTTAACCATCTTGAATATGTCACTATCTTCACCAGATTTGCCAACAACCAGACCCTTCTGCCACTTGCCGTTCTCTCTTTTCTTATCCCCTTCATTGGCTGGAACTAGAGCATTTAAAGCTTTCTGAAAACTATCCTCACGAAACTTCCCTTTTTCATCAACCACCAAGTATAATCCATCACCACCAGAAGGAAATATATAATGCTGAAGTGGTGTGGGTCTGTAGTCCGTATAAACAATGTGACATGGTTGCTGATGGACCTGCACTATGACAAACCAGGTTAATATCCGACCATAAGATTCATAAACAGGTTAAACTTTCAGAAATTAGTATCTCATCAAAACAAGGATAATTCAAGATCACTCTTTCTTAGTGGTGAACTATTTCAATAATAAAAGCTCTCCTCATCATCTCCCATTGTGGATAACTTGATACCTCAAGTCTGGGCTGGCCAGAATAACTGGTATACAGCTATTGATTTGCATGCAGTGTCACAAAAAGAGGAGAGAGATTCATGAGACATGGGTCTCCTGGAAGATGGAGAAAGAGAGGCAAGGAATTAGGGTAAACCCCCTAAGCTTCTACCTTATTTAAGTTTCTTTTGCAGGTTTCCAGGATGAACTAATGGTCCAGCTGAACCTAGATAATGGCTTTGTGCCCGTATGCCAATCTTTAATCTACAACTCTTTGATTGGATTCTCTCTCAAAGCATCACCCTACAATCTAGATTAGCCCATGCTCCAATGTATTTATGTTCTTCACTAAAGGGAAATGAGGCCATAAATGACCATCGTATACTTGGGCACGGTCGATATACATCACATAAAGTACGCATAATATAACAGGCAAACGTTCTATTTTTCCTAATTATAAGTAGCAGGCAAAGATTACAACATTTCTCTTAAACCTCGAGTGTAACATCTCGTAATCAAATAACAAGAAAAAAATTAGAGGATGTCACACTCAAGATTTCAAAAAATATGCTAGTTCACTGCATATCATATAGCAATCAATAAACTACACATCAAATCAAACTAAATAGGGATTCACAATAAAGCAAGGTTTAGAGGACACAAGATAGAAACCAAGCAATTTAGGAGTTCAACACTGACTCGTGAACACCATAAATGTCAGATTATTTGAATTATTGATGAAACAAAGCCAAATCTTCTTCACCCTTCAATACATAACTCTAACATGTCCCCACATATCCAAAAAAAAAAAAAAAGTGCCACCATCCTCCATATCTAAACAAGTGCAAAAACTATCTACTTCGTGAAGCAGTTTATGAAGGAAGCAAGATTTGTTTTTTTATATTACTTTCAAGACTTGAGCAACGTCATTAAGACAAACAAATTCTTAAACAGAAGACCAAAAGCAATCAAGAAATACATTACTCCAATTACTCCCTCCGTTTCAATTTATATGACACACTTTCCTTATTAGTCTATTCCAAAAAAAAATTACACATTTCTATATTTGAAAATAATTTAACTTTAAACTTTTCATTCTACCCATTTCACCCTTAATGAGCAATTTTTATTGCGCCACACAAATGTCATGACCCCACAAAGCTTTTATCCCTTCATACTACAAGTGTCAAAAACCTTCCTTTTTTCTTAAACTCCATACCAAGTCAAACCTAAGTTGCGCGGACTCTTCGATTTTGGTGACGTCCCCATCCCAATACGAGACGGGGACGGGAGCGGGATACGTCCCGGATTCGGTCTACTGACTTCACTTTGACCAGAGTCCATCGACAAATTTGGAAGAAAAATTGAGATTTTGATTTCTCAAAATCAAAAATAAAACAGATTTAGGAGAATGAAAGAATAATGTCCATCTTGGAGAATGAAAATTGAATTCTACAATATTCATGTAAATTTTTCACAGAATATCTCTCAAAATTTACAATATTTTTATAGCTCTATTTTTTATTAGCCGAATCCCCGCACCCTTATCCATATCCGGATCTGCAACCCTGAATCTTAAAATTTAGATTTTGCCGAATCCGGTACTCGGATCCGTCCCGTATCGGATACCTGCACCCGAGTCCGAACAACTTAGAGTCAAACTAAGTCATATAAATTAAAACAGAGGGAGTATATCGTAAGAATCGCTCCAATAAATTTTCGGTTGTTGTCATTGATATTAAAGTAGGACACCCTATCCATGAACATATCAAATGGTTTCTAGCATCAAGCATGCTAATCAATATCAATGTGTTTATACAAGTTATTGATACCTTTGCAACCCAATCCGCAAACTCTTTAGCATTGGGCACCGTGGCCGAGAGGAACACAAAACGAGAATTTTTCGGGGCCATAACAATACTTTCCTCCCAAACCACACCTCTTTCTCTGTCACGCATGTAATGTACCTCATCAAAAATAACCCAAGCCACCTCCCTTATAACATCTGATCCGTTGTACTGCATACTACGCCAGATCTCTGTAGTCATTACCTGAAACCAAATCATACCTTAGCCTCCCCTGAAACCCCAGCATGAATAAGAAAAATTATGAGCAAATGCATCGAACAAAAACTGGGTATACCAAGCAAGAAGCATTTGGATCAATCGTGACATCTCCGGTCATCAAACCCACATCTGAAAACTCCTCTTTGAATTCTCTATACTTCTGATTACTAAGAGCCTTAATTGGTGAAGTATATACTACTCGCTGGTTATTCTTCAGACACATGGCAATCGCATACAATGCAACAACTGTCTTTCCAGCTGACGTGTGTGCTGATACCTACGGACACAACTTCAAATTCAGTCCCACCACCATTAAATATAAAATAATCTTAACTAAGATGTATGTGAGATAAGTGTCAAATTTCAGAGAAACTGAAAAAACTTTAATTTGCCCTAGATGACATTATTTGTTACTCATGATACGGGCCGAATAAAGACCCCAACTAATTCGCCATTTAAACTTATCTTGATTGATTGATTAATTCATACAACAACTACGCCTCAATCCCAAGCAAGTTGAGTTGGCTATATGAATATGTATTACTGGCTGCCAGCCTGCTGCATTGATTAAATTAAATTAACTATTGGGAAAAAAAGTAAGCTTACCATGACGGATTCGCCATTATTAAGGCAATTGATAGCTTCGGATTGAAAAGGGTCAAGGGTAAAAGGGAACTCTTTAGCAGGTTTTGAGTCTTGTTGAGGCAAAGTTGAAGCAGCAGAGGGAATATAGCCTTCTGGGTATGATACATCATGCACACATGCAACTGCTTCATCCACTAAACCACTTTGTTTCATCTGTTTACTTGGAGGAAGTATAATATTACCCTCATTATTTGAGAATTCTTGCGACTTCCTCTTAAAAGAACCCATCTTTCACTATTATTAATCCACAACCTAAAACAATTCAATGAAAGAAAGCCGTATTCAGTCAATGAAAACCCTAAACTATTTTAGAACATGTACAATATAAGAAATCAGTAAGGGTGAGGCAAACCAAGGGCGGCCGCGGCTCTAGGGTCTTCTCTCACCTTAGGCCCCCAAATAAGTCATTGATCCTTCCCCTTCCTCGGTTTTCTTTTGGCAAGCCCATTAAAAAAATACTAATTTCTATATAAAAATACCTCTCACTTTTAATTAAGTATTTAATATGAGAAGTAAAAAAAACTTTTCAGAGATATATATAAGGATAAATTTGTAAAAACAAATTGAATTCTTTCTTGATTATATAAATGGACATTTATTTTGGACCAAAATAAAAAAGCAAATTGGTCACTTAATGTGGACCGGGGTGAGTATATATGTAATTTATATTTATACAATTATTGATAAAATATTTTAAATTTTAATATTTATCTAAAATTTGGTAGATGTAAGATTGAATGAGTTAATACGATAAAACATTTCTCTCACTAAATTAAATAATATATTTACATTCTCATCAATTCTATTTTTCTTTTTTTCATATTTCTAATTTCAATTCAGATTCTCTAAAATAGCTTCTTCTTCTTTTTTGTCACATTTGATTGATCCACACATCAATAAGCAAGCTCTTTTATGTCTCATTTTTTTTTAACTAAGAAATCCAGAGACAAGTATCGTAAGGTTCAAAATACGATCGATAATAGGCTCAATCCTTTTATCATTTTCACTTAATGCTATATTTTTGTATAGGGGAGAATTCAATACCATATGACTTGCGCATAAACTGCGTATTATATGTTATTTTCTTACCACTTTTTTGTCTCAATACTATATGGATTTTATGAAAGAAATTTCAGTGTCTTTTAATATATTTTAGTTTTAAGCCACCAATTCCGCTGAGTCGCCCTCATTAATGATCACCAATTATTTATAGATCACTGCCTTATGAACGTGTTATTCAACCAGCCTCGTTCATATTTGGCAATTAAATAACACATTCACTAATTGTTAACTTATGTTAATTGAGACTCTATAAAATTTGATTGAGAATATCAGGGGATGGACATGTGGCTCAAGTAGTAGACTGGTAAAGCTTTAATTTACGTCCCCTTAATTTTTTAATAATGAATTTTATGATTTTGTTTCAAGTTAGACAATGTTAAAGTTTGAAAAAAAAAAACTTGGACAAAAGAAAGAAAAAAAAATATCTACTCTTTAACACTAAAAATATTTTAGAACTTTGAATTAAATTACTTAAATCTTCACATTAATAAATATATATATTTTTACAACAACATCAAAGGTAAACAATATATATTTAAGAATATTATACTATAAATAACAAGTATGAAAAAATGGCAACACTAACTTTTTTCTTCATATGTGTGTGTATATGTACTAATTAGAAAAGTATAAGGTCTTCGATTAAAATTTCGCGTTAGGCCACAAATTTTATGGAACCGCCCTTGAGGCAAACGAACCTTGTTCGTAAAGAAGAGATAAAACGTTTTAACTATTGAAGAAACACTTCCACAAACTCTAAATTAGGAGTTGAAATGGGCAACCCTTTTTAATAAATATTGGTGAAATTCAGCTTCTTTGTCTCTCAACTCTCAATTAAAATAAAGGAGGTCGGCGGTTGCAGTTGGAGGTCGTGGTGGCGACGTTTTCCTCAGTCATATTTCTAAGGCGGGGAGAGGGGGAAAGAGACGTAAAACTACACATGGTTACCTATAAGTAAGGGTGGCAAATGGGCGAGTTGGGTTAAATTTGGGCGAGTCAAAATGGGTTAGGTCAATAAATGGGTTATTGCCCAACCCAGCCCAAAGTGTACTTGGGCTAAGATGGGTTGAGTCAAGATGGGCTAAACAATGGGTCATAACCCAACCCGCCCAACTTGACCCATGTTTTAAAACCATGCTCATCTTTCATAAAAAAAGTCTTTTACCTTAAAATGTGTAAGTTGAAAAACATTTTGGGGGTGGGGGTGGGTGGACAATGCAGAAAAACGAAAAAGAAAATAGAAAATTGAAAATACCAAAAAAAATGTACAAAATTATTTTTTTTGAGGGGAGGGGGAGGGGGCGGAGGGGGTAGGGATGTGTAAAAAATAAAAATACAAAAAAAAAACTTTTTTGGATGGGGATTGCGTGTGGGGGGGGTTAGGGGGTAGGGTGGGTGCTGCAGAAAATTAAAAAAAATAGAAAATTGAAGATACAAACAAAAAAGTAATTTTTTTAGGGGGTTTCCGCGCGGGGGAGGGGGGTGTAGAAAAACAGAAAAACAAAAAAATTGAAAATAAAAAAAAAGTAAAATTCTTTTTGAGGGGAGGGGGAAAGGTAGGAGTGGGTGGGTGGTGCAGAAAAACAAATGAACAGAAAATTAAAAATACAAAAAAAAAAGTAAAATTAGGACAACTAAGTAAATTTCTAAATAAGTTGGGTTAAGATTCCTTTATTTTGGGTGAGATTTATGGGTTGTATTTGGGCTGCTTAATGGGTCAGAATTGGCTATAAAAAATAATGGGTCAACTTGGGCTCACCCCAAATTGACCCACGAGCTACAATATTTGTAGCCCAACCCATTAATCTCTGGACAGATTGGTAGATTGGATGAGTTTGGGCTCAAATTATCACCCCTACCTTTAAGTACTAGAATCTAAATCTCGAGACTTTAGGTCGGTGGTGAAATGGCCTAAAATTATTTTTAGTTATATGTCCATTTCGAAAAGAAAAAGAAGAATTACACTCATTATCACTTGGCTCAATAGCCCATCAAAAAATGGTCCATGTTTGAAGTCATTACCCCGTATGGCCCAGGTTGTATATACTGTGAAAATTACTTTTCATCCATTAGTCTACTCCTTTAATTTTTGTTTTCATTTCTCTGTTCTTATTCTCCTTGTGTTCCAACTTTGCATCCTAAACTTTCTCCATCGTTGTTATTCTCCATCAACGGTCCTCCAGATTCAAAGCCGATAACCACTATATGGATGAAGAAGAAAAAATAATACATAAAAGAATTAGTTTTTCGGAGTCATATGAAGATCATTTCCTTCAATAGAGTGGAAAGAACTGTGTTTGCACTAAAGAGGTTCATGTAAAGTTTAAGGTAGATTTGAGTTAAATTCCAGAAGATCCCGAGAAAGAAGAAGAACATGTGAAGTTCCATCGATAGGATTCATCTGTATAATAATGTATAAAATTATATAAGTAGTATATAATAGTGTATAAACAACTCTCATACACAATAATACATTATTCACAAGTATTTGGTAAATTTCTCACATATTGTTCTTCTCCTATACGCATATACATAGGTATCACAAATATTTTTTTACAGTGCTTATACATCTTTATACACTTCTATACAACTATATACATAATGTACCTTTTTGTATAAAAGTGTATAATGTCGTATAAAAGTGTATAAACATCTCTCACGAACTTCTTATACGATATCACTTGCTATTCTTGTTCAAAACTAGTTCAAAACTCCATCAAATGACTTCAAACTTTGTATACAACTTATTTAGACTATTTCTAATAATTTCAAATAATCCCATTCCAAATTTCTCATAAAATCATATTTAAAATTTAACAAGATTAACATTGAAGAAGAAGAGATTTTAGGTTTCTCGCGTCTGTTTTTGCATTTTTGTAGATGGGATAGGTACGTGTATAAACTTGAGGAAAAAAGGAGTATGGAAACTCAAGGATCTTTCACGCTGGAAGATCTGGAGAATTAAAAAGAAAAAAGAAAAAAAATTCGGATATGAGTTTATTGATATTTGGCTACACATTTGCAAACTTGTAACTGAGCTAAAATACTGCAAGGTCACCTTATGGAGTGATCTATTGTATAATTCTTCCTAAAAAATGTGTTGAACATTTAGAAAAACATAAAATATGAAGTACAAGAAAATTTTCTATACTCAAACTGCAATCAGTTATTTTATAGCATTTTATCCGCTAGTTCCTTAATTTCTTTTTCTTTTTAATTTATGTGGACACTCAAGTCCATTTTGACTACAGTTTAGTTGATTTGACTATTAATAAGTGAAAATCAACTTTAAGAAAAAAGAAACATACCCCTTTATTGTAGTAGATGACACATAAGCCATAATTAAATTATGGTGATTTTTCTCACACCAAATAAACTCTGAAACTACTTGCGTAAATCATCATTCGGAGTTTAAAATTTTTATTTAACTTATATATCATAATAGAATAAAAAATAAATTTTTTGAAAAGATAGTTGCACATAAGCAAATAAGCATTATCTCTGGAGAGTAATCATAAAATTGAGGGAGAACGAAAGTGGATTCTTCTTTTACACGTATATATCAGAAATATAAGCCTATTCAAAACTCAAAATTCACTTATCCATATAGCATCTCAATGTAACTCTTTATGTTTCTCAAGGATTGATTTTATAAAATGTAGGACAGAATTAATTCGTCCTTTAAAAAGAAATATTACAGAATAGCATAAGTACAAGGTTTCAAACATTAATCACAGTAAGATTCATCAAAGAGAGCCATATGTATGACTCCTAAAAAAGCAAATTTGAACACTACATCCTTTTTTCATCCAAACATAAAAGAGCTAGCTAGTTTACGAAATACCATCAAGTGAACTAGCACACTAATCTTCAATCATCCAAGATAAGCACCTAACAATAAGTTATTAGTTAAACTCTCTGAGGGTGTTTTGCTATGTTAACCATGGTGCTTCAAGGGTTCAGAAGCCCAAGAGAATTATATTAGAAATCTACTACTGATGTCTGATGGATTTTAATGTGATCTCGTTAAGTCTAACTTCATAACTAATAGTCTTGCTTTTCTAATCAAGAAATAGCTGAACACCTTAAGGGAGGTGTGATCAACGTTAAGTACTATAGCACCGATCGGGCTAAATGTTCATACTTCCAGCAGCAGCTGAAAATTTATGGGAAATTAAATTCGGACAAAGTCAGAGTCCACTATTTACGATCAAGACCAAAATTTACCAATTGTTGATGCACGAGACCATTCATATCTACCCCCAAGTTTTCCCTAACATTTCGACTGATTATATATAGGGTATGAAAGTCGCGAAACTAGTAATGCAATGACTGCCTTAGGAGCTTAACTTAATGCTGTTTGTGTCCATCGTAATTATTGTCTTTTTCCTCATGACTACTATTATTCTTTTTAGATCCTTTTAGCTTCTTTGATCGGCTGCTCCCCCTTGGTGTACTCCCTCTACAGTCCCCATCATCATTCAGCTCAGATTCCACATTGTGATCTTCAGAATCATCAATTTCAGACCCTTTACTACTTTTAGAGAATGTTGCAGTTGCACCTTCATCAGGTTCCCATCGGCCTCTTTCCTCGATGTCTTCATTATGATGATATTGATAATCCCTATCTGAATCGACACTCTTGTTAGAACTTGGCTTTCTTTTATCTGTGACAGCAGCAGTCCAATCTCCAGTAGTACTACTATCATGGCTTGCTCTTCTCTTATCCCGTCGATCGGGCGATGATGGAGCACTGTCATGACGCCTAGACCTGCTTCTTCTTTTAGTTTTCTTGTGATGGCAATTTCTGTCTCGTATCTCACTGAACCACTCATCGCTAGAATATGTACTTTGATCTTCCTTCCAATGTCTTGGGCCCCTCTCTTTGTTTCCAGATCCTGCATCTCTATATCTAATCTTTTCCGGCAAATCATCATCAGAGTCAGAATGGCTAACCCCTCTTTTGCTGTCACCATTACAATGTCGATGCCCCATTTTTTCACTATGGTGGATTCTTGATCTTTTCCTTCTGCTGTGACTGCGCCTAATAACTCCCTCTCTCTCTCTCTCAGATAAATCCCCATCAGAGTCACTACTATGATATCTATTGTTACCATGTTGTCCTGTTTCCTCTACGTATCGTTTCTTATCAAGAATTTTGCGCCGTTTCCTATCAATACTGCCGTCTCTCTCTTGATGTGCCCTCTTATGACCATCATAATCCTTATAGTGGATCCTTGAATCCCTTGAGCTGGACCTTCTCTCCCTTGAATCCGACATTACAGAGCGATGCCTGTCAATTCTAGAAAATTTATCAGAAGTTTTACTTGAACATATAATAAATAGTAACAACAAAGTACGCTAACAAAAAAATATGCCTTTTCCTGTCGGTAATATTCGATGGTGCAAGGAAGCCATTAAGCATAGTTATTTTAAAATGGTCTTGAATTTTAAACCATGCTTTCTGCACTCTGCTTATATTACATAGAAACAGGAGAGAATTTCATCACAAGGGAAAAAAAAGAAAAGGGATGGGATGGGATGGGATGGGGGAACCTGCCAATTTGAGAACACACAGGTGACAAGATAAAATGATAGAGAAATAACATTCCAATATGTTCGTTGAACCCTATTCATTCAGGCATGGAGTATCAGACCATCTACACCTGTTCTAATATTCAACCAAATTCTTCTATACTGGATCCAAACAAGTAGTCAAAGGATTTCATACTTGCTCAAGATTGATATGCATCCATGTATTCACCCACACCTTAGTCTTCTGGAAAATTAAACAGGGAGATAATATATCTTTCATCTAAAATTAGAAAAGAATGATGAAACTGAGGGAAGAAAGAGGAGCCAACAGTAATCAGATATGGCAATCTGAACCCTGTATGACCCACTCACAACCGCGCATGATGAAACCTTATTCAAACTGCCCATTAGGTTAAAATGGGCTGATTGTTTCTTAAACCGTAATAAAATGGACTCATTTAGGTAGAAAACATTTTTGAAAATATTGTCAACTACTGTTATCTTAAAACTGAATGGGGAGGCATCAACTGATTTCCTCCACCAATTGTAGATTTTCTCTTTAATATGATACATATCTGTAGCTCAACTTGTGCTAGGTGGTTTGTTAAAAAGAAAAATTACTATTATTTTAACACCTCTATTTATAATTCATTCATATTTAGCCAATCAAAGAGTGTTGGCATTTTTCTAAAATAGTTCCTGCAGCCTTGCCTCTCTACCTCACACAAGGTAGGGGGGTAAGTATGCATACACTCCACCCTCCCCAGACCCCACTTGTGAGATCATACTAGCTATGGTGTTATTTGAAAAGATGAAGTTGGTTTCAGTGTTTTGCTTTTCAATAGTTAATATTTGTGATTTGTAGATGCCTAGTACATTTTTAGAAGTGTCTGCGATGAACTTGGGAATTGCAAGTTTGCAACAGCATACATCACAGAAAATTAGAGAACTGAGTCGCTACGCTAAGAGGAATCCAGAACAATAAATGTATTCACAGAAAAGGAAAAATATTCCAAGTTCTGTATTCATGGATTTATTTAATCAGGCATTGCAAATATTTCTAAATAGAAAGGTGAGCTGTAGAATGGAGACCCAATCCATCATATTGATTTATTCATGCACTTAGGTCAAAGAGTAATTGGTTTTGTCTCATTTACATGTCCAAGATTGGTTGCAATATGGTTAGATTAATTTTTTCACTGAAAGACTGGGGAATATTATTTATCATATTTCTACAACTGTCTTCATTCCTAAAACATAATGTAATGAATGGAATTAAAATTTTCTATATTTTTTAAGATTGGTATTTCACTGAAAGACTGGGGAATATTGTTTATCAAATTTCTACATCTTAATTCCTAAAACATAGTGTAATGAATGGACTTAAATTATCTATATTTTTTAAGATGGGCAATGGCTAATCAAAGAGTTTTTGCCTTTTCTTTTTTCTACATTTGTGTACAAAAATACAGGTTTGAGCCGAATTACCCATCATCTAACCCAATTTTGACACGCATTAAACATGGGTTGGGTTTTGACCCAATTTTCTTTAACTGTTCTTAACCCGCTCAAATTCAACACAACCACCTGCTAGCCACCACTCACATATCCAACAGGCATGCCTCATTGTAATCTCTTAAAATCTGATAGCCATCAATGAAGTATCAATATAATCTTTTATGAAGACTTAAGCATCAAGATATTATCGCTAAACTATCAAGTTCGCAAGAAAGATGCAAAAAGCTAACAAACCTGTCAGAATCAGCTGTCGGCATCTTGTAGGAATTCAACATCCATTCTGAGTTTTTCCGTTCAAGCCGTCTATCATAGACAGACTCATCAGTGTATCCAAACAAAGCAGCCATCTTTTTTAACCAGTATCTTGGCGGTGGTTTATCCAAATCTGCCCATTCATAATCCCCACCAGGATTGCGGAAATAATGGATGAAGTTGCACGTCATTCCACGAGAGCATGACTGTCAATACATGTGTGTAATTCATGTTAATAAATTAGGAGATAAAGATGATCTTAAGATCAGAATCAGGGAAACAATAAAGATGTTATTTAACTAATCTACTCCCTAAAATAATGCTGACAAAAAAAAAAGAGTAACTAAGTCAGAACACATCACATAAGCAAGAGTAGTGAGATTCAAGCTGTACCTTAAGCTTCGATTTCATGAATTCCCCACATATGGCAACCTTCCATTTTGTTACACTAACAAACTCGCATGTAATCTATCAAGAACCAGAAGAAAAGCAATTGTCATTACATTCTAAACCAAGTCGTTCAAATGCAAGTAAGCAAAGTGCATATATGGGGTATTGTGATCCCTAGAAGTGTGTCATTAGGGCGTTAGTATTATCAACCTCGACTCTCCAAGGTAAACAGAAAACAATAGGCTGTAATCAAAAGGGGAAATTTCATTTGCTTCACTCGGTCAGCTCTCTTTAAAAGAAAGCTAATTAGAATAACAAACAGCAAAATGCATCTCATTTGAACCACAAACCATTAACTTGAATGGAAGTCAAATACCTGTTTGCCAGCAAAGTAACGGCCATTAATAGAACGATAAGCAAGCACCGCAGAATCTATATCTTTGTAGTGTACATAAACATTCCCTCGCAAATGAGATGAACTGTTTCTACACACCTACATGTGGAAACATATTTGTTGGTTACCCAGATTAAAGGAGAACTCCTTCAATAGCAGTATTACTTTGCAAATAAAATTCTCATTGTCATGTGATACAGCTCTCCAAAAGATCTCCTTGGTTTAGCTATATTGTTACATGTTTTAGATCCTCAAGGCTTCTTTTGGATTTCAAGAAAGTTGATTTTTTTTTTTTTGTGTGTGTGTGTGTGGGAGGAGGGGGGGGGGGGTCCTAATTTTCATGCATATGTTTCGCCAAACAAAAAGAAAAGTAAGAGAGAACCACTCCGTTCAGAAATCCGGCACCTTTTGCAGGACTTATGTTGGACGAAAGTTGTTTTGTGGGAAGGTCATTACGATTCCCATGACTTTCCTGCTTATAAAATGCACCTAAAGTGCAAAGTAACTAACTTTTAATACTTCTTTTTTGCTTCCTTGGCAACCAAATATACCTAAGAGAAAAGGCTAGAGTATTGTAAGGCACCTCAACAACTCAGCTTTTGAATCATCCTTCTTTCATCAAGGAGTCGTGAAACTGTAAGTTTTTACTATGTGCAACATGCTTTAAAAGAGTAGGAAAGGACACTGCTCACTTCAAACAGAATATCCCTGTTGTCACTGATTTAGGAACTTACATCCCAAATTGAGGATAGTAGCAACAACAGAAAGAAAGAGAAGTAACTACCTTGAAATTTATAATTTCTCCAAACTTCAAAAATTCTGTGTGAACATCCTCATAGAATTCCTCATAACTACGTTCAACTTCCTCATCTGTACACTGTAGAAAAAAGAACAGTGGACCACAATTGATTGCATAAACATATGCATAGTATATGAAATATAAATAGAAGTTCAAATACAACTAGCAAGTACTTAACAACTAAATATTCAACGGATTACCAACAAGCTCTATGATAAGCCAAGACCAGAAAGACTCTTAAGGTTTTGCAGATAGACTACATAAAACTACCCAAAAAAATTTAGTAGCCATACTCATGTACGTACAAAGACTATGCAGGTATAAAGAATTAAATCAATAAAGGAAAATCCAGAATTTTAACATTTAGCACTGGACAGCCTACTATTATCTAAAGATCATTAATAACCCTCAACTTTGCTAAAACTAATAGCTTCGGTTGAAGTGTGTGACCATCTCATTTAAAAACTTAAGTTGTTCGAGAGAGCACACTTTTATTTATACTTAATCATGTCTTCAGTATGATCCCTAACTTATCTTTCAAAATACCAATGGGATACAGTAGTAATACCTTGTAATCCAATTAAAAAATAATTTCTTGTCAGTCTTCCTTTTATCTATTACCAAAAACAGAAGGGTAAATAACATGAAGAAATGCAAAATATAGAAATCACAAACATACAACAACTGTTACATTCATAATTCTTTGGCTCACTTTGCAAAACAAGACACAGAGCTCGATAAGAGTCTCCAGCTGATGCGCGGAAGAAACACGTACCTCCAGAATTTTCAGGGCAGATATTCTGTTTTAAGGGAGTTAAAGAACAAACAGAAAAACTTCTACAAACTTAAAGAAGAGTGAATTCGATAAACAAGAAAATAGCCACACAGAAAAAAAGAGGATTAGTGTTCCAGCCACATCTTGACATCATATTTCATTACTGACAATTGACAACCAACATCGATCCAGTACTGATGCAAGTAAAGAAGTAAAAAAGGAGACACACCCAAAAACTGAGAGACGTATCTATTACCACTCACATTAGTGCTTTTTCGCTTTTGTATTGAGAAGCATAAGAAGCCTAAGGAAGAACTGACCAATAATAATAGAAGTTCCAAAGAAATGCAGTAACTGAAAACTACTAAAGATTGACAACAACCAAAATCAGGATACTAGAGCCACATGAAGACTTCACTAACAGACCTCAAGCCCCTCATCCTGCTCCCAAGCAAGACCAGGTCCAGCGTACATGTTCTTCATGAGCAGTGTGCAGGATTTATCAGGATAAAAATGAACCCTACTGCAGCGTGAACCAAATCTACAAGCCCCAGTTTTTAGGTGGAAAGGACAATGAGCTTTATCCTGCCATGAGATAACCAAGAAAGCAGATGGTCATGATAGACAAAATGAGAGGAGAGAAGAGAGTAATTATTTTGAATAATAGAAGTTTACGTTAAAGAAATAGAAACAAAATGTCATCATTACTAAGGCGGATCTACATTCAGAAAAGGACATACTAATTACTAATTAGGATTTGTAGATGTCTACCTGCTCAGTTCCAAAATTCGGAGTTTGTAGAGCAACATTCTCCAATAACTGCAGTGCTGAAAGAGATGAAGCATTCTTGTAGTCAGCAAAGACTTCAGATTGTGGAGGCAGTGGATTGGATGTTGGCCTATTGGGATCCTGCACCGGTAAAGGACAGCCTTTACATTCCATCTATTTTGGCAATCACTAGGTGATAGGATTTTGAAAGAGGACAAACTATGGCTTTGGGAAATACACATAGTATAGAGAACTACAAATCAGTACCTCTTTAACAATCACATGATTGGGATCCTTCTTTTTTACTTTCACTTTATTCCTCTTCACAATTATCTCATTTCCTTGCCATATAATTTCGGGAGGCCCATCTTCTACATATTCCCACTCGTCATCTCCATCTGATTCATTCTCAAGAGCAACCTACTAGGATTGCATGTATACAAAATATCAGTGAACCGTGAAAATCGCAGCACTTAAAGGTGTAAGACAGACATAACAGGTCTACATGGGGGGGGGGGGAGAGAGTCAAAGGGACATTTGCATATGCTGCTAAACTCTTCGAACACCCACAGTGAAAGATTTACAAAACAATAGAAGAACGGGAGTTTTTGTATAGAACCATGTCTTTTTGTAGGTTCTTCCTTTTTCGGTATACCTCTTGTATATGAGAGTTCTCCAATTTCTTAATGAAACTACTACTCACTTGATTAAAAAAATAAAAAATAAAGGTTAGCGAAACAAGATGTCAGAACTGTCTGCAACTAAGCAAGCAATAGTTTGTTCACCGTGTTAAACTGGGTAACACTGATGATTTAGATCAAAGGACCAATACCTGAATTGTTATGCATGTCAAATAAGACACTCATTCACACACATATCTCACCAAACCTTGCTATAACGGCAATAGAACTACCTGTGCACATAATTGTGCGCTGTATGCTAAGGTCAATAATCTGGAAAGCACAAACTAATTTATGCAATCAAAGAAGCACGTGATATGCTACATGTTCCACTCGGTTTATGTAGACATATTCTTGTTCCAAATGTTGAAACCAAAATAGAATAGTTTGGTTTCACAATTTTTCTGCAACGACCAACTCTCATGCACATTCTCTCTGCACCGTGGTCATTCTTAAACTACTACCTATTTTTGCGTCTCTAGAAAATATGAAGCATTCACCAAAATGTTTCCTACTGCTTCAAATTTCAATCAAGTCCCAAAATGCAAGATTCTCTATGCTTGACTTAAAATTAACGGTCGTACAACAATTGGTAGAGTCAATTGCTATGCATTTCCTTTTATAAACAAAAAAATGCTAGCAAACTTATGACTAATTTCATTACTACCTCAATTTTGTTATTCATCACGTAATGTCCATTGTACAATCATCTAGTAACCTTAGTTCCCAACGTGCTAGCACTATATTCGAATTTTATTTTTTATAACTGATAAATCCCTAAGGGCCAGTGGCACCTGAACCTGTATGTGCATTTAACCCCCACATCACGTGTGACGCTTAGACCAAAGCCTTGGGGCCTATATTTGATCTAACCAGGTTAATGAGCAAACATGACCAATAAAGTTAATACACAATCCACATAACTCAAAGTTGACTGCTAAAACTAAATAACTATTCGATGCATACATCTGCATATATTTCTCTAAGCTAACAAAGATAATGTGAAAGTGCGCTTGGCACGAAGAATTTGTACCTGGCTTTGTTTCGCTTTTTCTTCCTCATCTTCTGCTCTCCTTCGCTCTTCTTCTTCTTCTTCCTCCTGAGCTTTCTTTCGAGCCAGTTCTTCGAGGAAGAGTCTTTCTCTCTCCTCAAACTCTCTCCTTTCTCTCTCTAATCTTTCCTTCTCTTTCTCCTCCTCCAGCTGAATCCTGCGAAGCTCCTCCGGATCATTCAGCTTAGCCTCCTCTTCCTGGCGCGCCTTCTCGGCGAGTTCCTTCCTTTTCTGCTTCCGTTTCTCCTTCTTAGTCAACCTCCGTTTCTCCTTGCGATTTTTGCATATCGCCGCCGCCGCACCGCATTGTTGAAGTTCCGATACTTGCCGGTCGTCTTCTTCGATTGATATCGGTTCCGTCATACGTCTAGGGTTTCAATAGTGTCAGTACAATGGTTTGTATGAAATGAAATTGGTTTCACCTTCTGAATTTTGATCAATACATACATTTCAATTTCATAGTAGCAGCCTAGCACGCACCTTTGCTTAAAGTTGTAGTATTTGGTTTGCGTATTTGTAATGGAAAAAAGGAAAAGACACGGACATGAAAATTAACCCGCACCAGCTGTAAATGACATGCGTTAGTCATTTTTAAGCTGTGTTTAAAATGTATTTAAATATTAGTTAATTTTTCTTAAATTTTAGGGCACAAAATTGAACTTCACAATATCGTGTCCTAAAATTTTAAATTGTATCTTGAAGTTTGAATCATATATTTTGTATTTTAAATTCAAGACATTGTGTCCTAAAATTCGAAAATTGTATGCTGAAGTTCGAATTTTATGTCCTGAATTTTAAATTAGTGGTTCAGAAATTTAGGACACTTAGTCCTGAATTTTAAATTAGCAGCTCGATATTAAGTCCTGAATTTCTGAATTCATGATACTTAGTCCTCAAGTTTGGGTGAATTGGTTAATCTTTAAGACATTATAAATTGTGGATATATTTTAAATAGTGGGCTTAAATATGACTATTGTCGCGCTTCGCCCGCATGGGGTGGGGGACACGTTAATAATTTCTTTTTTATTTTTGACATCATGATATTTGCCATCTTAAAAGAGAAAATACTTCTTAGAAATTATTGTGTTCCAAGTTAGAGAAAATCTTTAATTATTTTATGCATTATTTTTAATTTTCGTAATTTATAATTAAAAAATAATAATAAATTTCACATACTTTCATCAATAAGTGCAAAACTATTTAAACTTTTCAGTTTTTTTCCTCTTAAATAATCTTTGGGCCAGGTCAAAAGAAAACAGGGAGAAATTCAAAAATAGTCAAATTTACAATTGGTCGTTCAAAAATAGCTCAGTTTCAAAAGTAATCGAAATTTAGCCATTTTTCATGTAAAGATAAATTTGAGCGAAAATACTGTTCAAAACCCGGAAAATATGTTAGTATATTATATTGGAGTTCCAGCATAAGTATGTTTGAACTCCAGCATATTATACTGGAGTTCCAGGATAAGTATGCTGGAACTCCAGCATAATATGATGGAGTTCCAGCATAAGTACACTAGAACTCCAGCATAATATACTGGAGTTCCAGCAAGTATAATTGTCCAGTATAATATACTGGAGTTTGGAGCACCGGTGCTCCAGTCTCCAGTATATTATACTGGAGTCAGCAAAGTATACCGGTCCAACATAATATGCTGGAGTTCATACACAGGTGCGCCAAACTCTAGTATATTATGCTGGACCGGTCTCTGTTGCAACAAAATAGTGGCTATTTTTCATTGACTTCATAAACGCTGGCTATTTTTGAATGACCAGTCCGAAAACTGGCTATACCGTGCTATTTTTACAAGAAAACATGAAGACATACTTAGTAACTACCTGTTGAACAAGCATGTAGTTCTGTCTGTTAATGTGCAAAATAGTATAGAACATTTATCTAGGGAAATACAAACACTCTCCTTTTGAACATCAACTGAGTAAAAAAAGTTGCCATTAATGGAAATTACTAGTTTACCTTTTCATTTCCTTCAGTTTCTTTCCCGAAATCATACTTCACGGCTCCATCTAAAGGTGAAATAAATTTTCTTCTCAATTCTTTTGCCAATTAAATACCATTATGTATAGAAGTTAATAAACTAATATAGAAAGATTAGTCTCATTGTTTGAGCAATTTCTGCGGTAAATTCAGTTCATGAGATACATCCACTTTCAATTGGTAAGTCGTGACTATGCAGTTTAGATTAGTGGAAAAGCACTGTTATTATTCTTCTGGAAAACAATGGTTGTCGGGAAGCGTGTTAAAGTAGGAGGTAAAAAATATTTAAAAGAGAAAAGTAATAAATTACGCAAGATAAGGCAAGACAAGATTTATGTGGTTAGACAATTTTTGCTTACTTCACGACCATACAAAGAATAACTCTTTATTAATTGAAAAGAAAGAGGAAGTTGAGGGATGATCTGCTAATGAAAAGACAGACCCCTTTTATACGTATTTGAATGTCATGCGTAATCACTTACGTCATAAGAAAAAAAATTTAGAGATAACTTCTTCCGCCTATCATTATGTTTCATACTACTTTTCTTGTCTCTTTGATTTTTCTTTCTTTTGTGTTGTCTATTTTCTTTCTTCCACATACAACAAGGTTTGCTCCCATCATTCTCCCTCTCAAACGTATGTTACATCAAGAAAAAAACTAAAAAAAGATTTGTTATTCTCTGGTGGCGCCTTCACGTTATCAGTCTTGAAGGTTAATTGAGGCAGTGCACAACCTCAGTTTGTCAACACCGATAACTTTGGTCAACATTTTTGACGGGTTCTTCGATCCTGGTATCTTTCGTAAGGAAAGAGTTTCTTCACGTATCAACTCTCGGATATGATGATACCTCAACTGGATATGCTTCGATTTTGCATGAAACACTAGATTCTTGGCAAGATAAATTGCACTCTAGGTACTGCTGAAAAGCTCACAATTGTCGTACTATTTACCTAGCTCTTTAAGAAAAATCTTGAGCCAAATCGTCTCTTTTTCAGCTTCTGAGATTGCCATGTACGCTGTTTCAGTGGTAGATAGCGCAACATTTTTCTAAAGTCTGGACATCCAGCTAAAATCAGTACCATCACCCAAGGTAAACACGTAGCATGTGGTACTTTTTCGACTATCTAGATCGCCGCCTAAATTTGCATCAGCAAAACCTTGTAAGATAATATTGCTCCTTTTAAAACAAAGTGCCATGCCTGAGGTGCCTTTGAGATATCGCAATATCCATTTTACACCTTCCCAATGCTCCTTTCCTAGATCTAACATGTATTTACTGACAATTCTAACTGCATGGTCTATGTCAGGTCTAGTGCAAACCATAGCATACAACAAACTTTTTGCTGCTGAAGCATATGGAACTTTGGACATGTACTTCTTTTCTTCATATTTCTTAGATCATTGGTCCTTCGACAGATTAAGATGGCTTCCGAGTGGAGTGCTTCTTGCTTTGCATCATGAATTGCTTCTCATCAAAAGCACTTTTTTTTTAGAAAAGCACTTCTCAAAATAAGCTAATTTTAGAAGCTTGGCCAAACAAGCTATAAGACATATACTTATTAGTAACTACTTGTTGAGGTCTGTGTGTTAATGTGAAAAATATAGAACATTTATCTAGGGAATTACAAACACTCTCCTTTTGAATATCGACTGAGTAATAACCTGTTTGGCCAAGCTTTTTTTGGCTAAAAATTGAGGTGTTTGGCCAAGCTTTTAGAAGGAAAAAAAGTATTTTCGAGGAGAAGCAGAAGCGATTTTTAGAAGCAAAAAAAATATCTTCTCTCCAAAAATACTTTTTTGAGAAGTACTTTTTAGAAAAATACACTTAGAAGCAGTTTTTAAAAGCTTGGCCAAACACTAATTACTGTTCAAAAGTACTTTTCAAATTAATTAGCCAAACACAAATTGCTTCTCACGAAAAGCACTTTATAAAAAAATACTTTTGAGAAAGGCACTTCTCAAAATAAGCTGATTTTAGAAGCTAGGCCAAACAAGCTCTAAGAAAGGTTGCCATTAATGAAAATTACTAGTTTATCTTTTCATTTTCTTTAGTGTTTTTTTTTTCCGAAATCATTCTTCACGGCTCCATCTAAAGGCGGAATAAATTTTCTTCTCAATTCTTTTACCAATTGAATGCCATTATGTGTAGAAGTTAATGTCACGATCCTAATTTTCCTTCGTAGGATGTCGTGACGACACTTAGTCTCCAAGACTAGGTAAGTCTAACACTTACTGAATTAATAGCAAAATTTAACCAACAACAATGAATTTCAATATGGAAATTTCCATACAAGCCAACAATCCAAAAATCGGTAGTACAAGTCATATGCTCTACTGAGTTTGCTAGAAAATCCCTATATACGACTGTTTCGGAATAGAAATAAAACAGTACAAATACAATATCAGAAGGTGACTCCTAGGCCTGCGAACACTACGTCAGGTTTACCTTGAGTCTTCACTGCAAAACCCGAACAACTAGCTATTGATCAACCAACTCCGAAATACCTAGATCTACACAAAAATATGCAGAAAGTGTAGCATGAGTACACCACGGTGTTACCCAGTAAGTATCAAGACTAACCTCAGTGAAGTAGTGATGAGGGACAGTTAGGACACCTACTGGACTAAATAATCTGAACAAGTATGAAGGTGAATTAATGGGGAAACAATGTTAATATAAAGTTAAGCATGGTAAGGAATACAAAACAATACTTGCAATGAAACACTAGAAACAACGGTTAGCAACAAGAAGCAAACAAATAGAAATATTGTAGAGTAAGTTAGACACAACTTAAGTCCGATGAGACCAAATAAAGGAAAACAAGTACAATTCAACAAGAACAATCGCTTTTACACCAGATCTATTCAGGAATTTCCACGAGGTACCAAACCTCATCACACCCTTTATGGGTGTAACCATGAGCAATACCCTCTCTCCGACCATGAACGCAACATCACAAAGTCTACGGTCGACATTACTCTTTTGCCTAGACTGAGCTGTGCGAAGGCGATCTCGAATAATCTTGATCTTATCCAAGGGCATCATGTACCAAAACTGTACCCAACAACCGAGCCTCCCCCGACTCAAATCATCCAACTGGCGAACGACACCACCTTTCATATAATGCCTCATAGGGAGCCATCTGAATGCTCGACTGGTAGTTATTATTGTAGGCAAACTCTGCAAGTGACAACAAATGATCCCAAGAATCTCCGAAGTCTATAAAGCAAGTGTGGAGCATATCCTTCAATATCTGAATAGTGCGCTCGGACTGTCCGTCCGCCTGAGGATGAAATATTATGCTCAACTCAACCTGTGTGCCCAACTCACATTGTACTGCCCTCCAGAAGTGCGAGGTGAATGATCACAGCCAAATCTGCACCACTAATAGGTAGTGAGAGAGGATCGCAATAGCTTTTACCCGATTTAGGGTCGGGATCGATATCCACATAGAGCTAGAATTGGAATTAAGTGTCTATTTAGCCTAGGATTACATAGCGTTCCAAATTGCACTTCTATTCATTTTTGGGTTTTCTTTTATAATTCTACTATTATCAAACTACAAATTATAATTACAACTAGATTAAGCTAAGAGTAAAATGCTACAAGTTGTTTAAATATTCTAAAAGGCACTAGGGTAGTGACTTTCACCTAGGTGGCCAATTAACGGGTAATTGCGTCTAAAACACGATTGACATGATTGGGGAATATGTTATAACCGTTGCTCGATATTACCCACTCTCACACCTCTCGATAGAAAGAATGTTTTTGCCCAATTGACTTTCTCAAGACCAATTGGGTATGCATATTTGCTCAAGCAACTAGGGTTCAAGTCGGGCATTACTCTCTCGAGGTTTAACCCTTTAATTGGGACTATCAATTCTCTTGAGTCCATCCCAATTCCTTGTTGGATCAATTTCGGAGACTTAGGCTCTCTTTCTCAAGAAGAGCCTAAGTCAGAGAGCCTAAGTCAACTTAGTACAAACTAGTGTTTGCAACCACTAATTCAGTAATTAAACCATGAAATTGACCCAAATAACAAACATCTATAGTCAATCTAGCCCTAAATTGCAACACCCATCAACTACTCACACTAGGCTTGAGCCACAACCCTAGCTAATGGGTCTAGTTACTCATACTTGAAGAGAAAAATAGAGAAATAGATGAAGATGAACACATATTAATTAATTGCTAAGCTAAATACAAAGAATAAATGATAAAAAGTAAGTAAAAAATGCCCAAAATGGCTACAAGATACGTTCCCACGAGCGCAACAGCTATTCTAAAATGTCTGATACCCTAAATATGGAAAAAGGATCTATTTATACTAAGTTAAAAAACTGGACAAAAATGCCCCTACGGGGTTAGTGCGGACCGCACAAAATGGTGTGCGGCCGCACTAGGCTCTTGAACTTGAAAACTTGGCTCTCTGAACTCAGGCTTCGCGGACCACACAGAATGAACTACGGCCGCAGAGGCTTCTAGTGCGGTCCGCACAAATTGGACTACGGACCGCACAGGCTTTAAAGCTCCAACTTCACCCTCTCTGAACCTTGACTATGCGGACCGCACAGAATAGTAGTGCAACCGCATTACCTTCAGTGCGGACCGTACAAAACCTTCTGTGGCCGCATTGCCTTAATGCCTGAAGTATCATCTCTCTGAATCTCCCTAGTGCGGACCGCACAAAGTGTAGTGCCGCCGCATTAGGCCTGTTTTTTCTGAGTTTGTTTTGTCTTTGGTGCTTGTGCAAGTTTCACTTCTTTTGAGCTGATCTTTGACATCTTGTCACTTTATTGATCAAACCTGCAATCAAGCACAACTTATGAGCCTTTTGGGACTATTTTGTATGAATTTATAATCAAATCGTAAGCAAGAATGAGTATAAAATGCGTCAAAATCCCTAGTTATCAACTCCGCCAAACATAAGCTTTTGCTTGTCCTCAAACAAACAAAATAAGACCCATCCCTTAAGGGAAAATCCAAAAAAATTTCAGCTATCCTAAAGCAACCTCACTAGCATCAATTGGGACTAACAATTGCCCTCAATACAAATGAGTCATTAACAACATTTAACCTTTGAAAAACCATGGATCAAGTGCGACACAAGAGCTTCAAGAGTTGACTCAACACATCAAAGAACTCTCTCAATGACTTTGGTCATTATGGAACCCAAACTCACACATCCTCAACTCTCCCTAAGCAAACCTCACCTTTAGAATATTGGCACACAAAACGAGGCTAAATAGAATTTCACTCATCTCTCTCAAGAAAAAGTCACAAGTCCAGCTCTAAGTACCATATGCTTGCCCCTTATGTGAGTATCCACTAATGTAAGCTTCATTCAACTCAAGATCATATAAGGCTTTAGTGGAGATATTGTGAAGGCTTTTGGTTCACGGTAAGACATGTTTTGGTCTAAGTAGGTTCCATCTTCCCTTAAGCACTTCTTTTGATTCATTTGGCACACATTCTCTTGACTCTTTGAGTCATTTCACTTCTTTCTAAGGGGTTAGAGAGACATAATGTCACTCTATCTTATGCATTTCAAACTTTTTTTCTCCTTTCTCAACTTTCCACACCTTTCATTCTTTGCTTTTTCTTGAATCCTTTTTTATTCTTTTTCACTTTGAACATTCTTTTTGTCTTTTTGCTTTTCTTTCTTTTTCATTGCCTTGCCTTTTCTTTTTCTTTTTCATTTTCGTGCCTTTTTACCACTTTGTTGCCATCCTCGTCTCTCCCCCCAAACTTATATTTTTGCCATGTGCTAAAGGAAAGATCGGGTGCCAAGAGAGGGTATCTTTTAGAACGGGTATAGGTTTGTATCATGGTTCTTGAAAGAAAAAGATCTAAGGCTCAAAAGGGTTAACTAGGGATCATATCATTGGTAGGCTATGGAATTGTTCAAACTATCATTTGGATCAAGGAGAGCCTATAATAACGTCTCAAGTCAAAATTCACTTAGGATTTCGCCTCAACAAATATTCAGGGCAAGTTCTAGACCAATGGCTCGGGACTTGGACTCGCAATTCTATTACTCACCACACAAGCTAAGGGATTGCTAAAGACATAGATTCGGGGGCCCACAATGACCTTAGATACGATTTGAGCACACAATGGTCCCGAAAAACCACTTGATGATTATTGGTCAACACAAGAGTCTCAAGGTCACGACTTTCACCATCCTAAACACAACAACTTGTTTTTGATCATGAGATCAAAGTCAAATGTGCTAGGCCCAAGTGAAGCTTTGGTTGAGGTATCCTTAACTACAAACTACTAAAAACAAAAAGAAAAACGGACTCAAACCCTTAAGAAGGTTATCACACCATCCAGCATTGGGAAGAGCCACCTGGTTCACACAACACTCCACCTTTGGAAAGAACCGTGGCATTAAGAAAACCAAATCTTATTGAAAATGTCCAAAACAAAAAAAAAAACTACGAACATAAATAAGAAGCTAAAAACGAAAATTTTTGCGAAAAATAGAATGAATATATACAAGAGGGGATTTGAATATACAACGGATTGGATGAATATATACAATGTGATATAACTTTATATACAGACCCAAAGTAAAATAAAAGTGCAATAAATGTAACTAAATATCAAATTATATACAGACCAAAGATGAAAAATCAAGAAAGCATAAAAATGTATCAATATATATACAGTCATCCATCAAATGAATAGTAGGGCCTACCCCCTCAAATAAAAGCTGGCATTGTCGCCAATGCCAACTAGTCTAAATAAGAACCAAAAAGATAGAGAAAAAGGATATAGAAGACTCCCTAAGCCCTGTCTGTCTGCATAGGATCATGGGTGGTCCCTGGGTCCTCTATGTGCTCGGGAACCTCAGATTGGTTCCCGGTGGTGTGATTCTCTGCTACTGGGATCTGGGCCTGGACTCGACAGGTTTTGGAATTGGTACATCATGTGGCTGACTGGAGGAAGTCTCCGGTGGGTCCGCCAACTGGATGATAGCATCATCAGCTCTAAGAATCCTCCTCTTCCTCTTCGGAGGCCTCTGTGTCTGCTCCGGCTATGGGTGAGCTGCTGGCACTAGGTCATCAAGCAATAAGTCTAAAGGCAGTTGGTCTGCCTTTAGTCTATCAACATCTGCCCGCAACACATTCTCAGACTCCTTGGAGGCTCATGTCTTTCGTAGCTTCTTATGCTCCTTAGCAAGCTCCTTGAGAGCCTTGCTATGTGAATTGACTATCTTTAAGAGCGTAGCCTGAGTATCGAGGATCTTCTTCTGGTTGTGAATTATCTCCTTGAGCGCATCCTCTATCGACTATGGCACCAATGGAGCTGGGGAAACCGACTGAGCCTCTATAGTGGCAGTCAAAATGGACAACTTGGATGAGGCAGTCTGCATCCAGTTGTTGATACTCAAAAGGGCCTGACTTAGATGGGATCTTCAGGCCTGCTGATGTGGATGGCCCAGGAGGAATGGCTGAGGATGTGGATGGACCGGGAGGGATATCTGGAGATGTGGAGGTATGCTCAGCAGAAGCCACTACCTCAACCGGCTCCCCAGACTGGCCAGTTGGAGCAGTAGCTGGTACTTTATAGTTCTTGCTCTTGGGGTTGTCATCTCCCTTCATGCTATACCAGGAAAATGGGGTTGTTGCCTTGACCTTGATGTCATAGGGCCTTTTGTACACATTTAGGTCCCGGAAGTACATTGTGAGGAAACTGGGGAAAGGATAGTTCCGATCATGCCCCGCGCCTACAATAGTGATAATCCAGGACATCATATTCCCCACATTTATCGGGTACCCCGCTATAATCGAAGCAACCAATACAGCCCGGTGGAGAGGAAGGGTGTTGTCATGAGTGGTAGGGTCCAACCGGCTGTAAACAAAAGTCTCCCATCCCCTCGCTTTAAAGTTTAAGGTCCTTCTCAATATTTTGACCCAGCAGTCAACCAATCAGGGACGGTACCTGGGATTACCAGGTATTGTGCTAGCCATGGAGGACCTCCTCGCCCATCTCCATCTTCGCCATATACAGAGTCTCATCCTCCTCATTGAAGCCCGGATATTCATTAATCGACTTCCCATCAAATAACACCTTGAGGTTCCGAACCTTGGTCACTTTGGAGCCCTTTTTGATGTAGGCTACATTGCAATAAAAATCCTTGACCAAGTGTTTGTTGGCGTCCACACAAGCATCTAGGAAGTGCTCCCAACCCACTCTAGTTCTAAATTATCTCTACACGTTGGGGTTGTGGGGTAGTAAGTCTTTGTTAATGAAACTCCACTCCGATATCAACTTTCACCCCGACCATCACTCCCTAAACTTATGGTATGCCACTTCACTTACAAACCTATCCTCCCAAGCTTCGGGCTTCCTAGTTCTAGCAATGCCTCCCACTTAAGGCTCACTACCATTAGCTACTCTCTCATCTCCCTGTATATCCTCTTCACCTCCTCATGCACCCTCCCCAAATAATAAAGCTGTAGGAGAGGTGGAGTATTCCCCACTACCTTCACCTAAGCCCTCAGACAACCCAGAAGAAATGTTCAGTGATACTTGGGCAGCGGGGGAAAAGGGATAATGTTCAGCGATGCTCGTACTCACTCCCCAACATGTCAATGGCTCTGTCAACCGCTTTTATGGCCTTCCTCATGTTCTTGATGTTTTGCCTAGCTTGGGGAGTGAGTTTGACCATTTTCTGTTTTCCACCCCGGGAGGATTCACCTCTGCCGGGTTGTTTCGAGCCTTTTCCTCGTTGTTTAACCATAGCCCGCAAGCACAATCAAATGAACTCGTTAATATCATTGCAGCAGTTGAAAGCAATGTTACAAAATGAGTTGCAGATCAGACATGAAGAATTGCAGAAAACAGCCCAGTGCGGACCGCACAAAATGGAGTGCGACCGCACAGGGGTCAGTGCGGACCGCACAAAATTGACAGCGGTCCGCACAAGGATGGGGTTCAGAATACTCACCCTCTATATCGTGATAGTGCGGACCACACAAAATAGTAGTGCGGCCATACAGGGTCCAGTGCGGCTGCACTGCACAATGTTCAGCTTCCCAGAAGTTCTTCAGTGCGGTCCGCACAAAATGGTACTGCGGACCGCACAAAAACGACCGCGACCCGCACTGAGTGCCCAAAAATGGCACTAAATTTAGGTTCATGAAATTTTGCCTTAAAGTCCAATTTTCCACCTAATTAGTGTCCCTAAATCATTTCCCGGTCCATTAAACTAACAAAGCCCTCATGAATTCCAAATTTAACTACTCTAGCCTAGGCAATTGAAATAAATATGGGAGGAAGAAGAAAAGAAGCTAAGAAAAACAAAAATTGAACGAAATTACAAAATTAACAAGGAGAAAAAAATGATTTCAAAGTTACCAGTTATGAGATAAATTGAGGAATGATGATCCTAGGCAGTTAATTACGAGCAGAGATATGAATGAACAATGTTTAATAGCTCTAAAGTTCAAATTTTGTGAAAAGAGTAAAAGGGGTCCCTCAAGGTCTATTTATAGAAAAACCCTGGGGGCCATTCTCACCAACCAGTGCGGACCGCACAAAATGAACCGTGGTCCGCACTGCACAGTTATGTTCAAACCTGAGAAGGCAATTCTCCGTGGTCCGCACAGAATGAACTGCGGCCGCAAAGGTCCAGTGCGGACCGCACAAAATGTAGTGCGGACGCACTGGCAAACTTCAGAGAGGTCTCGATTCACCCTTCACCAGTACGGACCACACAAAATGTAGTGCGGCCATGTCACACCTCCTTTTTCCGCCCCCGCGAGGGGTGAAGGAGTTTTTCCAATTAAAGGACAATCGAAACGGGATTTGTTTATTTATTTCAGAGTCGCCACTTGGGAGATTTAGGGTGTCCCAAGTCACCAATTTAATCCCGAATCGAGGAAAAGAATGACTCTGTTTAACAGTCTGCGAACCAGAAATCTGGATAAGGAATTTTGTTAACCCGGGAGAAGGTGTTAGGCATTCCCGAGTTCCGTGGTTCTAGCACGGTCGCTCAACTGTTGCATTTAGCTATTATCTGATTTTTACATGAATAACCTATGTGCTGATTCTACTTTTTATTGCTTTTACATATACATATTTATTCGAGAGAGTGAACGCCGTTTAAAATATGTTTTCGGATTGCGCCGCATCAAATGAACCCGCAATCTTAGGCACACTCTATTCAACGTCTTAGGATTTGGATTCGGGCCGCATAAAATGCCCACCCATATTTAGGAATGTAATTTACTAAAGTCGCGCCTAAAGATTCTAGCGCGTTATTATCTTTTGGGAGGGCCGTGAAATTCGCTAAACGGCTCTTCCCGACTTCTAAAAATTTCTTAAACCTTTGCTGAGGGTCCTGCAATTTTTTTTTTATTATTTTTTTTATTTTTTATTTGACGAAGCTCGTCTCATTCATTTATTTATTTATTTTTAAAAGGAAAGTAACTACATTTCTATTTTTATTTGTCTCTAAATAAAGAAAAATCCTGGTTAATTACATACTAAAAAAAACATAACTTATTTAATTAATAGATTACAACAGATGCTAACGAAAATTATACCTGAACTTGTAAAAATGGAAAATTGTTTCGTGCCTTATTCCATAAGCTAATATTACTAAAATGGAATTATGTATATATAAAAAAAACGTACAAGATTGACTAACGTTACTACAATTAGCCATTTTTAACTGTGGTGAGGTTAACTAAATGATCAAAGCTATAGACTAATTCATTAACCCTAATGAATTCGCAATTTAACTATACTAAATGCTTATTGAAACTACTCTACATTAGTGTAAGTATACTTAATTATTAATACATAAAATTATCGACTACGACCTTTATTTATTTATTTATTTACTTTTATTATTATTATTGGAGCTATAATGTTGACACTACCCAACCACCTTACATTTACATTTTTATCAAGTCCACAATCTATCTATGTGAGATTATTTGTAATATTAATTAATGCCAATATTGATGAGAGTATAATCACTTAAGATGACTAAGGGAAATTAGTTTTAACCATTTAAACGAAATACTAATCGGGTTTTGACTAAGTACTCTTATCTCGTTTATGGACTACTTGAATATATGCATGGAAACAAACAACTAACTAGAGATATGCTACTTATCATGATTAACCTCATTGATCTGATAAAATTGAAAGGTTTATGTTATATCAGCGCATGACCATTTATACGATTCCTTCTCTTTTCAGTCCAATTATACAAAAAAAAAAACAGTTCACAAAGAAAACAACTGAATAGACCAGATTGTCTACTATCTACTTTATTGAAGCGGTTGGATTTTATTGCTGCATTTCAACTTCAAAGCTCTATCACTACAAGATTCGAATGTGTACTTGGAATTCGAATTACAAATAGAGAAAAGAGGTCAGGAGCAACAATGTACAGCAGTAGCACAGCAACAGAATCCCACAGCAAATAACAACAACAAAAACCAGTAATAACCAGTGTAACAATGGTCAGAACCAAACTGAAAAACCCCGGAAAGCCTGACTGAAAATTCAGTAGCACTAAACGCAATCCACAGAAGCAGTAACAAAGTTCTGATTTCAGTAGTAAAGAAAAGGACCTCACTTTCAATTTTTAGCTCTTAAAGACTGACTTTTAATTCTGAAAAATTAGCCTATTTCTCACTTTGAAGTTCTGGAAAAAAAAATTCTCTCAATTTTCCAGTCCTCATCTCTATATCAACTCCTCCTATTTATAGGCTAGAACTAAACATTATTTATTCAAAGTTTTTCACTTTCAGCCTATATATTCCCTCCCATGTGCATCTATACACTTTTATCATTAATCTCATGCTTATTTTATGATTTCTCACCCTTAAAGATACCAGACAGGGTGTATTCTGCACTACTAATTCCCTTTTCATTAAATAATTCACTAATTTAGTTGTACACTGAATATTCAACTGGCAGACTACTAACACTAAACATTTTAAATCTTTTAGCACCCAAAAAATAACCCTGAAAATCCCCTATTATTATTGTCTTGCCCTCACTCTTAACAATCTGTATTTAAACCTCTCTGATTTACAACTACACCAAATCACTACACAGTTACAACCAATCCTTAAGTCAAATTCACACAAATGATTCAAGCATCAAAACAGACCAACGAAGTGATTCATGTTGTATTCGTCCAAATAAAGCAGTCATAAACTAACTATTCGACGAAGTTGTTCAAATCGAATGTAGTTTATAACGCACACTCAAATAAAAAAGAAGAAAAACCTTGACCAAATAAAAAGGTCTTGAAGAAGAAGGAGAACTAATGAACAAGACAAGATTACAAAATAACACTTTAAACAAAGAATCAATAATCCGAAAAATAGAATGAATAAAACAAGATCATGAACAACACTTAAAACCAAAAACCATAACATAAAATAAATCAAATGAACTAAATAATCTTGAAAGAAAAATCTGACACTTGAACGAACCCAAGTCGAACTCGGAGTTGAACTATTGGAGGTCGAACGGACTGTTTTGTGGACGTCAAAAAAGGACGAAACAGAAGCTGGTCGTTTGGACTGTGGCGGATTAGCAGGGATCATTGGGTGAGAACTGGTATCGTTTGGACGTGAAGGAAGAAGAAGCAATGGCCAACCTTTTTTTTTTTTGTTTTCTTCAGTTCAAAAAAGGAAGAAGAAGGTGAACAGTCTTCTTCAATTTTTTTTCCTTTTTCTAAATTTTTGCCCCCACCCCTCCTTTTCACGTTCTGTCCCCTCCCTTTTTCCAAATTTTTCCCTTTTAAATCCCCCTACCCGTTCCTTTCTCCTTTTCAATTTTTCGTTTTTTTAAAAACCCCCTTTTCTTTGTCCCCCCGTGCATTTTGTATCATGCTCAAAGAAATGGACCTCACGTGTGTAGGGGTCCAAGACTTATGTCCCCCATGTGTGGTGGGGTTCCGTCCGTGTTCCCCACGTGTGTGGTGGGTTCGGATTATTATGGGCCAGGTAAAAAATTAGGCCTAAAAACGGGTAGTTTGAACCCAAATATTATTCTTTTGCCCGGACCCGAGAATAAAACACGATGTTATTCAATTAATCCTATGCAAGCAAAATAACTACAAAAATAAGACTAACTTTTAAAACAAAACTATTTCTTTCTCTTTTTCTTTTAGTATTTTTTCAAGATTAAAATAGCTACAAAGCATAAATAAAACTATTTCTGTCATTTTCGTTTTTTATATAAAGATAAAATATAAAGTACTATTTTTTGTATTTTTCAAGATTAAAATGGCTAGAAAATGTTAATAAATCTTTTTTTTATTTATAATTTTCGAAATTATACAACGATAAAAATATAAAGTACTATTTCTATATTTTTTAAGTTTAAAATGACTACAAAACATTAATAAAACTACATTTTTTATAATTTTCGAAATTATATAAAGTATAAAAAATAAGGTACTATTTTTGTATTTTTTCAAGTTTATGAGAAATACATAAGCTAAAATTTACATATATATTTTTTTGTAATTTTTCTTTTGCGACGAAATAAGGTAAAATAGTCAAAATAGCTATATTAGACTCAATTCAAATATTAACGTTTTGTAGCCCTCTTTTTTTTTTTTTTTATAAAACTAAAATTCTAAATTGAGCTACAAACTAAATTAACTCCAAAAATACTAATTAAACTCCTAACAAAAATTATCATAGACAATTAAACACCAATTAAAACAAAATTGCATAATTTGACATTAAATGCTAACAATGCAAAATATTCCTATTTTTGTGACTTTCATTTTTTTGTAAAACAAACTTAATTAAATATTAAATGAAAATGTGATATATTTTATATTTTTATTAATTAAAACAAATAAACATGCACTCATAAAAATACAAATAATTATACAAAAATACCACAAAATAACAAAAATTGCACACAAAGGAAAATTGTTTTATTTTGAATTTTTGGGAGTAATTCTTTCATAGGGCAAAAATCACGTGCTTACAGGCCGCACTGGCAACTTCAGAGACCTGTGCATATTTCCACCATGTCTTATACTACATCAACACAACCCTGCAACATCGCACAACCAGTTAGCCCAACAATCAATCCTCTACTACAAAGAAAATCAAAGAAAACAAGAAGAAAAACACATGGGCTGCCTCCTAAGAAGCGCCTGATTTAACGTCGCGGCACGATGCATGTTACCATCACATCATTTGAAATGAAGGAGCGCCACCACGTGGATGTCATCAATTTTCCCAAGATAATGCTTGACCCTGTGCCCATTAACTCTGAAGACTTCACCATTTTTATTTTTCAAATCAAGAGCACCAAAAGGGGTCACAAACACAACTTCAAACGGTCCAATCCATTTGGATTTGAGCTTTCCCGGAAATAGACGTAACCGGGAGTTGAACAAGAGAACTAAATCACCTACTTTGAACTCTTTTCCACGAGCATATTTATCATGAAGGTACTTCATCTTGTCCTTATATAAGAATGAACTATAGTAGGCATAGAATCTGAATTCATCAAGTTCATTGAGCTGCTCCACACGAAGATTGGCTGCAACATCCCACTCAAGATTAATATTCCTCAAAGCTCACATGGCCTTGTGCTCTAACTCAACCGGTAGATGGCAAGCTTTTCCAAAAACCAACCGATACAGAGACATACCGATCAGAGTTTTGTACGCCGTTCGATAAGCCCATAGAGTGTCATCCAACTTCTTCGACCAATCGGTCCTATTTGCATTGACCGTCTTTAACAATATGCTTTTGATTTCCTGGTTGGAGACTTCCATTGACCACTTGCTTGAGGGTGATAGGGGGTAGAAACTTTGTGATTGACACCGTACTTAGAAAGCAACGTGTCGAAAGCTTTATTGCAAAAATGAGATCTCCCATCACTAATAATCGCACGGGGAGTGCCAAACCTTGTGAAAATGCTCTTCTTAAGAAATGCAACAACACTCCGGGCTTCATTGTTAGGCAAAGCCACGGCTTCAACCCATTTTGAGACATAGTCAACCGCCACGAGAATGTAAGTATTCCCACAAGAACTAACAAATAGACCCATGAAATCGATGCCCCAAACATCAAAGATATCCATTTCGAGAATGGTATTGAGAGGCATTTCATCCTTTTTTGAAATTCCACCCGCTCTTTGGCATTCGTCACACCTCTTCACAAAATCACCCGCATCTTTGAACAAGGTTGGCCAATAGAATCCATAACTAAGAACTTTTGAGGCGGTCCTCACCCCACCGTGATGACCACCATAGGATGAAGAATAACAAGTCTCTAAGATACTCAATTGTTCTTCCTCTGGGACACATCTACAAATCACACCATCCGTGCAAATCTTGAATAAGAATGGCTCATCCCAATAGAAATCCAAACTATCCTGCTTGAGTTTCTTCCTTTGGTTAGAAGAGAGTTCACACGGGATTACTCCAATCACAAGGTAATTGGCAACATCGGCAAACCATGGCATATCATTCATTGTAACCACAAGGAGTTGTTCATCGGAAAATGAATCATTGATCTCAAGGCCATCACAAGGCCTCCCTTCCTCCTCCAAACGAGACAAGTGGTTTGCCACTTGGTTCTCACTACCTTTCCGGTCCACAATTTCTAGATCAAACTCTTGATGTAGTAACACCCATCGCATCAATCTTGCCTTGGAGTCTTTATTTGTCATCAAGTACCTAAGGGCGACATGATCGGTGTGCACTATGACCTTGGCCCCCCATAAGATACGACCGAAACTTTTTCATTGCAAACACTATAGCCAACAACTCTTTCTCGGTAACTATATAGTTCCTTTGAGCCTCATTCATGGTCTTGCTTGCATAGTACATCGGATTAAACATCTTGTTAACCTTTTGACCCAAGACAGCCCCAATTGCAACGTCACTTGCGTCACACATGAGCTCGAAAGGCAAGCTCTAATTTAGTGTGGTAATGATCGGGGTAGTGGTCAACTTAAGCTTGAGAAGCTCAAATACTTGCATACATCCCTCATAGAATACAAACTTTGCATCCTTTTCTAGTAGCTTGCACAAGGGGTTTACAACCTTTGAAAAATCTTTTATAAACCTCCGGTAGAATCCCGCGTGCCCCAGAAAACTCCTCACCCCCTTGACGGAAATGGGAGGAGGAAGCCTTGAAATCACCTCTATCTTGGCTTTGTCATCTTCAATTCCATGCTTTGAAATCTTGTGGCCCAACACTATGCCTTCCTCCACCATGAAGTGACATTTTTCCCAATTAAGCACGAGATTGGTGTCTTCACATCGGGCTAATACTCTATCCAAATTTCTCAAACTCTCTTCAAAGAAATTACCAACCACACTAAAATCATCCATGAAGACCTCCAATATATCTTCCACCATGTCGGTGAAAATAGCCATTATGCATCATTGGAAGGTCGCTGGAGCATTACACAACCTGAACGACATCCGAGAGAAATCGAAGGTTCCATATGGACAGGTAAAGTTGGTTTTCTCCTGGTCCTCTGGGGCAATTAAGATTTGATTATACCCCGAGTATCCATCCAAAAAGCAATAAAAAGCACGCCCCGCAAGATGATCAAGCATTTGGTCAAGGAATGACAATGGGAAATAATCCTTTCGGGTCACCTTGTTTAGCTTTGGGTAGTCCATACATACCCTCCATCCGGTAACTATCCGAGTGGGAATAAGTTCATTGTTTTCATTTGTTACCACAGTCATACCACCCTTTTTCGGTACACATTGCACCGAAGAAGTCCATGAGCTATCGAAAATGGGGTACACAACACCGGCATCCAACCACTTGATCACTTCTTTCTTCACCACTTCTTGCATTGCCTCATTCAATCTTCTTTAATGCTCCAAGGAAGGCTTTGCATCATCCTCCAAGATAATTTTGTGCATACAGAATGTGGGGCTTATTCCCCAAATGTCAGCCAAAGTCCATCCAATTGCCCTTTTCCGCTTTTGAAGCACCGCCAAAGTGGCCTCAACCTGCATGTTAGTAAGGCAAAAAGAAAGAATAATTGGTAAAATAGAATTTGAGCCCAAGAACTCATACCTGAGGTGTGGATGCAGTGGTTTCAACTCCAACACCGGTGGCTCCTCAATTGATGGTTTTGTTGGTGGCATTTTCCGGTTTTCAAGATCCTAAGATAATTTTCTAGGCTCATATGAATAAGAGCTTATTCCATGTAAAACATTCACGCACTCCACTCGTCTTGCATCCTCATTGACATCAAAATTTAACAATACGGCTTCCAATGGGTCCTCCACATTGATCATTGCACTAGTGCCATCAATTATCACTGCTGTGATGAGGTCAACAAAAGAGCACACCTCGGTACTATTGGGCTGCTTCATAGATTTGCACACATGAAAGATGACCTTTTCATCTCCCACTCGAAAAGTGAGCTCACCCGCTTCAACATCAACCAACGCCTTCCTTGTTGCAAGGAAAGGCCTTCCCAAGATAATAGGAACCTTATAGTTCACCTCACAATCTAAAATCACAAAGTCGGCCGACAATATGAATTTTTCCACTCGGACAAGCACGTCATCAATAATGCCCAAAGGTCGCTTCATCGATCGATCTGCCATTTGAAGTCTCATTGAGGTTGGCCTAGGTTGACCGATACCCAAAGTTTTGAAAATCGAGTAGGGCATCAAATTGATACTAGCTCCCAAGTCACATAGAGCCTTGGCAAAATCCGCACTCCCAATGGTGCAAGGAATGGTGAAAGCATCAGGATCTTCAAGCTTCGGGGCTATTGAATGCACTATAGCACTAACTTGGTGAGTCATCTTTATAGTTTCACAATCCATAAAATGCTTCTTTGTAACCAAGTATTTTCATGAATTTTGCATAACCCGACATTTGTTCAAGTGCCTCCAACAAAGGTACATTAATAGATAAGCTCTTCATCATATCAATGAACTTTTTAAACAGATTATCATTCTTCTACTTCGCGAGCCTTTGAGGATAAAGTGGAGGTGGCCTTGGCAAAAGAGCCTTGGCTTTTGGCATAACCGGCTCCGGCATGTCAATTATGTGTTCCCTAGACGGGTTCACATCATTTTGAGTTTCCATATAGACTTCTTAAATATCAATCCTCACTTCATTGTTCACATTTTCATCAACCACATCTTCAACTACCAAAGAGACTTCATCATCTTGCAACTCAACATCATCATACACGACTTGCTTTTGCTTAGAGGCATTCACATCACCGCCTCTCCTACTTCTTGTTGTAACCGCCATAACATGATTGTTCCCACCCTTTGGGTTCACTACCGTATCACTTGGTAGAGCACCCTTCGCGCGAATATTCAATGACTGAGAGATTTGGCCTAATTGCACCTCCAAGTTTCGGATAGAGGTATTGTGAGAAGCTAACTGTGCATTAGAATCCGCATTCCTCTTCATCATTTGCTCGAACATCATTTCAATTCTACCCATATCATTACCCGAAGAACTAGGACCTTGAGATGGAAATGGTGGTGGATTGTTCAGTTGTTGGTACATTGGGGGCCTTTGAAAGCCTTGCCCCCGGTTTCCTTGGTTTCCATTGTTCCATCCTCCTTGATTATTATTGCCACCCCAATTATTGTTATTACCATTCCAATTCCCTTGGTTGCCTTGATTGTTGTTCTGATTGCCCCAATTGTTGTTTTGGTTGTTGTTCCCCCAATTACCACTATTTTGTTGTTGGTTGCCCTAATTGCTTTGAGGTCGCCACTGTTGTTGCTTGGAAGAGTTGCCCCGTTGGCCTTGATAGTTGTTTACATATTGAACCTCTTCACTTTGGTCATTATAATCATCATTTTGAAAACCATCACATGTATCATCAAATTGCTCAGAATTCCCTTGGTTTTGTTGCCTTCTTTGCCTTCTCTAGTTGACAAGCATATTAACACCCTCCATGACATTCACTTGGCGAGGATTTTGGACTTGTTGTAACTATGCCTTAGCCAATTGATTTATAGTAGTTGTCAACTCCGTTATAGCTTGCCCATGGTTATGTATTTCTTATGTAAATGAATAACCATAGGGTCGCCTTGAGGTACATTGGCTCTACTTTGCCATGCAGAAGAAGTGTCAGCCATCTCATCAAGTACATCACATGCCTCATCATATGACAACTTCATAAAGTTGCCCCCGACAAGTTGGTTCACTATGCATTGATTTGTTGTATTGATGCCCTGGTAGAAAGTTTGTTGGATCATAGCGTCAATCATATCATTATTGGGGCATTCCTTCACCATCGTTTTGTACTGCTCCCAAATCTCATGAAAAGGTTCCATGGGCTCTTGCTTGAAAGCCAATATCTCATCTCATAATGTCGCCATATGCCCGGGTGAAAAGAATTTAGAAATGAATTTATCCGCCAACTCATCCCAAGTTATGATGGAATGGTTGGGGAGTCTCTCGAGCCAATCTACTGCCTTCCCCCGAAGTGAGAATGGGAAAAGTCTCAACCTAAGAGCATCCTCAGACACATTCGTCTGTTTACTCCCCCAGCATGTATCTACAAACCCCTTGAGATGTTTGTAGGCATTTTGATCTGCAACGCCCGTGAAATACCCACATTGCTCAAGTAAGGTCAACATCACATTGGTTATCTGAAAGTTGCCCGCCCGGATTCTGGGTGGGACAATAGCACTTGCATAACCCTGATTCGGAAGTACTCTAGGAGCCACTCTTGGAAGTGGCGGAGGAAGGTCTGGAATATTACCATTTGGATTAGCATTGGCATTGTGGCCTCTACGTTGTCCTTGAGGTACAAGAGGCACCTCATCTTGTTCAACATCATCTACCTCCTCCCCCCAATCACGTTTCCAAGAGGGTCATTAGCATTGTTCAATGCCATATTGGTACCTAAGTAGTAACACAAACAAGTAAGTAACAAAGATAAAAAGAAGAACAATACGCAAAACTAATTAAATAGATAGCCAAAACCATTAGCTCCCCGACAACGACACCAAAAAGTGATCAAAACCAACTCTGCACCACTAATAGGTAGTGAGATAGGGTCGCAATAGCTTTTACCCGATTTTGGGTCGGGATCGACATCCACAAAGAGCTAGAATTGGAATTGAGTGTCTATTTAGCCTAGGATTGCATAGCGTTCCAAATTACACTTCTATTCATTTTTTAGTTTTCTTTTATAATTCTACTATTATCAAACTACAAATTATAATTGCAACTAGATTAAGCTAAGAGTAAAATGCTACAAGTTGTTTAAATATTCTAAAAGGCACTAGGGTAGTGACTTTCACCTAGGAGGCTAATTGACTGGTAATTGCGTCTAAGACACGATTGACATGATTGGGGAATATGTTATAAATGTCGATCGATATTACCCACTCTCACACCTCTCGGTAGAAAGAATGATTTTGCCCAATTGACTTTCTCAATACCAATTGGGTATGCATATTTGCTCAAGCAACTAGGGTTCAAGTCGGGTATTACTCTCTCGAGGTTTAACCCTTTAATTGGGACTATCAATTCTCTTGGGTCCATCCCAATTCCTTGTTGGATCAATTTCGGAGACTTAGACTCTCTTTCTCAAGAAGAGCCCAAGTTAACTTAGCACAAACTAGTGTTTGCAACCACTAATTCAGTAATTAAACCATGAAATTGACCCAAATAACAAACACCCATAGTCAATCTAGCCTTAAATTGCAACACCCAACAATTACCCACACTAGGGGTGAGCCACAACCCTAGCTAATGGGTCTAGCTACTCATACTTGAAGAGAAAAACAGAGAAATAGATGAAGATGAACACATATTAATTAATTGTTAAGCTAAATACAAAGATTCAATGATAAAAAGTAAGTAAAAATGCCCAAAATGGCTACAAGATATGTTCCCACGAGCGCAACAGTTATTCTAAAATGTCTGATACCCTAAAAATGGAAAAAGGATCTATTTATACTAAGCTGGAAAAACTGGACAAAAATGCCCATACGGGGTTAGTGCGGACCGCACAAAATGGTGTGCGGCTGCACTAGGCTCTTGAACTTGAAAACTTGGCTCTCTAAACTCAGGCTCCGCGGACTGCACAGAATGGACTGCGGCCGCGAAGGCTTCTAGTGCGGTCCGCACAAATTGGACCGCGGACTGCACATGCTTGAAAGCTCCAACTTCACCCTCTCTGAACCTTGACTCTGCGGACCGCACAGAATGGTAGTGCGGCCGCATTACCTTCAGTGCTGACCGCACAAAACCTTCTGCGGTCGTACTACCTTAATTCCTGAAGTACTAGCTCTCTGAATCTCCCTAGTGTGGATCGCACAAAGTGTAGTGCGGCCGCACTAGGCCTGTTTTTCCTGAGTTTGTCTTGTCTTTGGCACTTGTGCAAGTTTTACTCCTTTTGAGCTGATCTTTGACATCTTGTCACTTTATTGATCAAACCTGCAATCAAGCACAACTTATGAGCCTTCTGGGATTATTTTGTATGAATTTATAATCAAAGCGTAAGAAAGAAGGAATATAAAATGCGTCAAAATCCCTAGTTATCAACGAACTGCGCACCTCGATCAGAAATATAGACAAGGGCTGTCACGGCCCGGAATTCCCACCATCGGGATCGTGATGGCGCTTAACATTACACTTGCTAGGCAAGCCAGCTTTAGAGTTTTATTAACCAAATTCTTTTACGTTTCAGTGATTAACAATAAACAAGTTAAAACCAGAAAAGATAAATGCAGAAGTAAGTAAATAGACCAATATTATTGCTATTACTACCTAGAATCTGGTGTCACTATAACGACCTGACCGGTCGTTTTGAGTTTTTGCACTTGATCGCTAGTTCTCGGGCATGACTTGTCCCGTGTGATGTATTATGACTTATGTAAATCGTTGGTTTTGGTTTTTAGGGGAATCAGAACGAATTTGGAAGAATAGTTCTCAGTTTGTAGCTTGAAATTTGAAAGGTTTGACCAAGGTTTGACTTGTTTGTATATGATATTGGATCGGAATTTTTATGATTTGGTTAGCTCCGTTAGGTGATTTGGGACTTAGGAGCGTGATCGGAATGCATTTTGGAAGTCCGTGTAAGGATTAGACTTGAATTGACGAAATTTAGATTTCGGCGTTTTCTGGTTGATAGGTGAGATTTTGATAGAGGTCGGAATGAAATTCCGAGAGTTGCAGTAGTTTCGTTGAGTCATTTGGGATGTGTGTGCAAAATTTTAGGTCATTTAGACGTGGTTTGGTTGGGTTTTTGATCGAAAACGTATTTCGGAAGATTTTAAAAACTTAGGCTTGAATCCGATGTGATTTGGTAGATTTGATGTTGTTTGAGGTGTTTTTATGATTGGAACAAGTTTGAATAAGGTTTTAGAATGTGTTGGAGCTTTTGGTTGAGGTCCCGGGGGCCTCGAGTGAGTTTCGGGTGGTCAATCGAACCATTTTTGGTTTTGAGAGATTGCAGATTTTCAGTTCTAGTATTGCATACATTAAAGCCTTCGCGATCGCGTTTGAGGTCTCGCGTTCGCGTAGAAGAATTTTGGATTGGCCTGAGTTTAGCCTTCGCGTTTGCATTTGAGGTCTCACATTCGCGGAGGGCGTAGATCCTGTGCTTCGCGTTCGCATGAAGTGTTCCGCGTTCGCGTATAAGGATTTGGGGTCCAGTGGAATTTGCTCTTCGCGTTCGCATTATTGGTCTCGCGTTCGCATAGTATGGATAATGGAAGTATCGTGTTCGCAATGAATATATCGCGTACGCGTAGCGTGTTTTGGGAGCCTTGGAATTTTGCTCTTTGCGAACGCATTGCTTGGGCCGCGATCGTGATGAAGAGAGGTCAGAACTGGGCAGAAAGCTTTTAAGTTATTTCATCCCCGATTTTGAGTCATTTTTCTCCATAGCTGAGCATCTTGAGAGCTTTTTGAAGGTGATTAAAGAAGGATTCAAGGAGAATTGATTGGAGGTAAGATTTTTTAACCTAAAACGTGATTCTATTGTGAAATCAACCTAGAAATTCTTGGAACTTAAGCTAAAAATGGAAGAAACTAGGGCTTGGGATTTTTGATCTTTTGAATTGGGATTTGAAGGACCATTTGAGGTCGGATTTGAGTACTTTTGATATGTATGAACTCGTGGGAGGATAAGGAACCCGTTGATGTGAAAATTTTTGAGTTTCGAGAAGTGGGTCCACGGCTCGGGCTTTGCTAATTTCGGGATTTTTGGTATTTTTCGATTGTTTTCGCTTGGGCTTTGTTCTCTGAGCATATTATTACGTATTCGTTCAGATTTTGGATAGATTCGGCGCGCGTGGAGGCCGATTCGAGGGGCAAAGGCATCGCAAGCTAGAGATTTAGCTGGTTCGAGGTGAGTAATGATTGTAAATGATGTTCTGAGGGTTTGAAACCCCGGATTGTACATCGTAGTGCTATATTAAGGTGAGGCACACGCTTGATGACGAGCGTGGGGTCGTGTACTATTGGGGATTGTGACTTGGTCCGTCCCGATTGATGATTTTACCGAATATTTGACGGAAAACTAATTACTATCATCATTTTTTGGGCTAAATGCCATATTTGGGCCTAGTGCCAGCTATTTGAACCCTTCGGGGATGTTTGTTGATATTTCCTCACTGTTTTGACTTTATACTTGAACTTAGTCATGTTATTTTCCACTATTTTCAAAACTTAGCCAAGTTTATTTTGCTTTAACACTTGAAATAATATTTCAAATAATATTTTGGGCTGAGCATCATATTTTACTGTTGCCCGTGGGGCTTATGTGATTTTGACTGAGTAAGGCCGAGGGCTTGTGTGTTGAGGATACTTTTGGATCGGGCTGCACGCCGCAGCAGTGAGATACTGATTTGATTATGAGGCCGAGGGCCTGAGATATGTACGCCACGAGGTGGCTTGTTGATTGATATGAGGCCGAGGGCCTAGATTTGATGCCACGAGATGGTTTGATATTGCGCTTGGGCCGTAAGGGGCCCCTCCCGGAGTCTGCACACCTCCAGTGAGCGCGGGTACCCATTGTGATGTGAGATTGAGCCCGAGGGGCAGGTATTGTTCTGAGATTGAGCCCGAGGGGCGAACCTTATGTGTTTATCTTATCTTATTTGCTTGCTATTTACCTGTTTAAACTATGTATTTGTGCCCGAGGGGCGGATTTCTGTGTTTATCTGCACTAATTGTTTGCATTCATTTGCATAGCGGTTGAAAAGGTAATTTTCAAGGAAGTTTTCCAACTGAGCTAAGATGTTTTAAGAGAGATTTTATAGCTTCACTGCTTTCTTACTGGTTTTGAACTGCTTCTATACAACATCCTGATATGCTTTACGTGATTTCTTACCATTCATACTTTAATTATGATTATTACTCACTGAGTTAGAGTACTCACTTTACTCCCTGCATCTTGTATGCAGATTCAGGTATTTATACACCCGGTAGCGGGTTTTGGCTAATCGGAGGCAGAGTTATCGGAGTTTAGCAAGGTAGCTGCCAGCATTCGCAATACTGCTTTTCTCTCTTTTCATTCATTAGTTTGTATTTAGCCTATTTCAGAACTTAGTTGTATTTTAGATCTTAGTAGACGCTTGTGACTTGTGACACCCCGGTTAGGGCTGTGTTGGGTTGGATATTCCGCACCTTTATCAATATATTTTCCGCTATTTAGTATCATTTAATCATGTTTATATTGTTTCATGTTAATTAACTGCTTAAAAAATGGAAATTCGGTTAAATCGGCTGGCCTTGTCTTCACGAGAGGCGCCATCACGACCGGGTTCGGGGTTAGGGTCGTGACAAGTTGGTATCAGATCCTAGGTTACATAGGTCTCACGAGCCATGAGCAGGGTTAGTAGAGTCTCGCGAATCGGTACGGAGGCGTCTGTATTTATCCTCGAGAGGCTGCATAACCTTTAGGAAAAACTTCACATTCTTAAATTCTTATCGTGCGTCCTTGATTCAGCTTGAAATGTAACTCTTTGAATTCCTTCCACGCATTCATATGCACGCATGAGCGCTCAGTATCAGATGTGCATCGATGGCTTGTGAATTCCCTGGTCGAGGGACGATATGTGATCTTTGTGAGTTGATGTTGGTCCAGTCTGGAGGACTTGAGGCCAGATCTTTACCTATGGCTTGAGCACCGAGGTGCTGATTGTGTGAGCAAGTATTTTTGAACTTATATGTTCAGTAGTGCCCCTATTAGTAGAAGTGACGACTGGGTATCTATGTGATAAGTATGTTGGTGCTGCGAGATGTATCCGTACAAATTGGAAGCGACGAGAAGGGTCTGCTGGAGGATAGAAGAACTATTAGGTGCTTGGATTTCATCTTGATTCGAGGTATAGCCCTGAGTTATGGGCGTGAGAATAATCTTTTCATAATTCCAGTTATGAGTGAAGTAAATTTCATGTTTCGGTATGAGTTCAAACTTAGGAAGACTAAGTGATTGCATAATGTTTGTGACGGTGGAAGGTATACAGAAATGTTAATTGAAGGCAAAACAGGTGGACTATCTCATGCGAAGTATTCTGAGATTGTGTGATCCTTATGTGTCTATTAGAAGATCTTATGTACAAGTGAAATATAAGTGTTGAAATTTGAATTTTGGGTCGCTTAAGAGAGTAGGCTTAACTGTTGCGAGAGTGAATGCGAGATTGGCAGAAGAGTTAAAATTCTTGATGATCTGTGTTTTTTTTACAAGCTTATAAAGGATTTGAGTTTAACCTCACTATGGTATTATGACATCAATAGAGTATAAGCGTTATGCGTTATTGAGTGTATTTTGATCTGTGGCTTTGAGCCAAGTGGGGGAGTCTGCTGTTGAGTAGTTGATTGCACGGCTAGGTGTTATGTCGGTTTTAGTTTGAGGCATTCAGGTGAATCAGTTATGGCCCGCGGAAATTAAGAGCGAGGATGGATCGAGTAAAGGGAAATTTTGACATAGGTTATATTATGCTTCATAGAGTATGGGAATCTCGAAATGTCTGGAGTCGTTGTTAGTAAAGGGTGATCAGTGCATAAAGCAGGAACTGGCTTGTTTGTATTGGGATGATGTTGCATTCTGCAGTGTCTGAAGTGCTAATAATGCACAGGTTGTTCGGTTCTTTTGATCGGGCTAATTACGGTTGAGTGGAGTGGATGACTTGCGAGAATGGTTCCAATGTGTTCAAGATTCTACATGTACAATGGGGTATTTTAAAGTTGTATATGTGGCTAGAGACTGAGTTTTCATTGAAAGATGTCAAGACTTGTGGTATTTTCTATACTAATTATGGAATTCTATGTATCAGTATCAGGAAGGTAAAGGTAACGGATTTAGATTCGCAGGAAGTTTCCTCAGAGTCAAGTATTTTGAATGCGGTGCCTTTGGGAATAGTTAAGAGAGTATTTAGCGGCTTATTGGTCTCAAACAGTGGCTTGTTGCTTGGGTCCCACGTGGTAAGTTTGGGTTGAGGAATTGTGATGTTATAGCAAGAAGGAGTATCAGGTTGAAGGTAAATCAGAAGGAAACTCGGACAGATGGTATAGCTTGATAGTGGGTTGGATCGATATGGTAAGGATATGATTAACTCTTTGGATGCATATGGGGTAATGAGTCTCTGCAGGTGTTTCGCGGCAATTCTTTTGGGTTTTAGAGTCATGCGTAGCTCGGTTGAGTTAGAAAGATTCAGTCCTAATGAGTTAGGGTTGTGCAAATGTCGGGAGTTCTTGATGGCTCCTACCTTGGTTGGAGATGTATATTTTCCTATTGGCATGTGGAGCATGGGATGTATAGTGGTTCGTTTCTAGATGGGATCAATGAGAAGTTCTTGGCTAGTGGAATGCATAGTTTCTTGCGGTTCGGAAGGGATATAAAGTTCTCATGGTTATCCTAGAATGGTATGGGATATGCGGTATGTTGTAAATGATTGAGAATTGCGTGTGTGAGGTTGTGGTTCGGTTCTGAAAAGAAGGTCATAATATTCTTAGGCAGCACGGGCAGTTTCAGATGATTAGAGGAATGATCTTCAGATGATTAAGAAAATGGTATTGCTAATTGAAGTGATTTGACGAGGGTATATGCTTCAGAAAAGGCAATGAGATTAAGTTGATGGTACTTTGGTAATATTGCGACACTTTCTTATTAGATCGACTGCTGATATTCGAGTTTGCTTGATGGCATAAGGGAATTTTAGAGTATCTTTCGTGGAATGATTGGGTATTTGAGGTGTGTTATGCATTCGGACGGCGGAATTGGGATCAGGTGTGTTGATTCATGTGCCATATGGATTTGGAGACGGGAGGTTCTCATATTCAGGCTATGTGTGGTTGTGGGTCGTGTGTATTGGCACGGTATAGTGACTATCGAGGTTTGGAGATCCGAGCAGATCTTTTGTTTCTTGGGATATTAGATTCTGGATATGATATTGGGTTCAGACTGGTTGTCTCTGTGTTGTATTATTCTGGTCTATTGCGCTAAGGCGGCGCTGTTGGTTATGCTGGAAATGCCACGGATTGAGTGGAGAGGTTCGACGGATTATGTCCTAGTGGAGTGGTTTTATATTTCGAAGAACCATCGGACGACTGGGAAGGATTGTCTTTCTTGTGTGGACTTTCGTGATAGATGTCAGGGCAGAGGCTTCTACCATTGATTCAGTTCCGGTGGTGAGGGACTTTTCGGATGTGTTCCTTGTGGACGAGGATGCCGCCGGTCAAGGTTGTTGATTTCGGTATTGATTTGATGCCGGGCACCATGTATCGTATGGCACTGACAGAGTTATAGGGGTAGAAAGAGCAGCTTCAGGACTTCCTTGATAAGGGGCTCGTTGGCAGGCCAATGTAGATGCGTGTTCTAACTTGAGTCGGCTTGGTTGGCACCAAATTGTATTATTAAGGGATGTGTTGATTCGATTGTTATTGAGCTTATCAGTAATCTGGGGAGGTCTATGAGTTACCTTTCTGTGTTGCGAGGTGTATGATTTGCACATATGGTGCAGTTCTATTGGGGTTTCATAGTGGAAGTCGAGCGGGAAGAGTGATTGGGTGTTGCTCGGTGAATGGCGTATCGGTTATGTCCTTTCAGGTTAGTGTGGTGTATGTTATTTGCTTCACTGTGGGCATGATGATTGCTTTGGTTCCAGACATCAAATTGTGCATGGTTGTTAATTTCGAGCATAGTGATTTGAGGTGATTCATGTGGAACAGTGTTGGATAGGATCGCGCATCACAACGAAATAATGTGGAGATGTGACCTTGCGAGTTAGATTCGTGTGTTCTATTTCTATGATGTGAGACGGGTTCTTAGCCTTGTGTTGTGATGGCACCGGTGAGCTTGAGGGATAGCTCTTTCGTTAGAGTCGTTTTCAAGATTTGAGTATGTTCAGACCGTTGCTTATTAGTGCGTGTATCGTGCAAGTTGTGGCTTAGGCCTGTATTGATATGTCATATCACCCGAGTAATGTGTTGGATTAGAGGAGATCGTTGGGATCATTAATAAATACGAACGGATGCGATTTCAGCATGTTGGAAGGATAATATCGAGCTTCGGTTCAGAAATTTGCTGTGGTATTTGCCAAGGAAGAAGTGACTTCATGAATGATTGATCTGGGAAATGGTTATGGCTTACCGCATGTCTTAGTGATCATTGGCAGTATATAAAAGTGTTGGGATGAGACTTTAATTGATAAAAGTTTTCCTATCAGTATGCGGGTGTTGTGTGCAGCTGCTGTGAATAGAAGTTATTGCTACAAGCGTTTGAGTTATGTGGTCTATCATGTAATTGCACTTGAGGTTGCAGGTATGGGTTATTACAGCTGGTTCAGGTTTATTCAGAGTATAGATGTGAGATTTTGATCTTGTGGATGATTTCGGTAGTGGAAATGCGATTCTTAGGCTTATGGGCTGTGATGGATTGTGAATTTCAGTCATATTGTGTTATCGGACCTATGTGAAATAGGGTGACGTGGGATCACCCCCGTGTATATGCATGGTAAGGTTATTCAGCAATTGGTTGGCTTTTAGAACAACTTTGGGCACGTTCGAGGACGAACGTATGTCTAAGGGGGGGTGGATATAACGACCCGACCGGTTGTTGTGAGCTTTGCACTTGATCGCTAGTTCTCGGGCATGATTTGTCCTGTGTGATGTATTATGACTTATGTAAATCATTGGTTTTGGTTTTCAGGGGAATCGAAACGAATTTGGAAGAATAGTTCTCAATTTGTAGCTTAAAATTTGAAAGGTTTGATCAAGGTTTGACTTGTTTGTATATGATCTCGGATTGGGTTTTTTATGAGTTGGCTAGCTCCGTTAGGTGATTTGGGACTTATAAGCGGAATGCATTTTGGAAGTCCGTGGAAGGATTAGACTTGAATTGGCGAAATTTAGATTTCGGCGTTTTCCGGTTGATAGGTGAGATTTTGATATAGAGGTCGGAATGAAATTCCGAGAGTTGTAGTAGTTTCGTTGAGTCATTTGGGATATGTGTGCAAAATCTAGGTCATTCGGATGTGGTTTGGTTGGATTTTTGATCGAAAGCGTATTTCGGAAGATTTTAGAAACTTAGGCTTGAATCCGATGTGATTTGGTAGATTTGATGTTGTTTGAGGTATTTTGATGATTGGAACAAGTTTGAATAAGGTTTTAGAATGTGTTGGTGCTTTTGGTTGAGGTCCCGAGGGCCTCAGGTGAGTTTCGGGTGGTCAATCGGACCATTTTTTATTTTGAGAGATTGCAGATTTTCAGTTCTGGTGTTGCATACATTTAAGCCTTCGCGATCGCGTTTGAGGTCTCGCGTTCGTGTAGAAGGATTTTGGGTTGGCCTGAGTTTAGCCTTCGCGTTCTCATTTGAGGTCTCGCGTTCGCGGAGGGCGTAGATCCTATGCTTCGCGTTCGCATGAAGTGTTCCGCATTCGCGTATAAGGATTTGGGATCCAGTGGAATTTGCTCTTCTCGTTCGCATTATTGGTCTCGCATTCGCATAATATGGATAGTGGAAGTATCGCGTTCGCAGTGCATATGTCGCGTTCGCGTAGCGTGTTTTTGGAGCCTTGGAATTTTGCTCTTCGCGATTGCGTTGCTTGGGCCGCGATCGCGATGAAGAGAGGTCAGAACTGGGCAGAAAGCTTTTAAGTTATTTCATTCGCGATTTTGAGTCATTTTCCTCCATAACTGAGCATCTTGAGAGCTTTTTGAAGGTGATTAAAGAAGGATTCAAGGAGAATTGATTGGAGGTAAGATTTTTGAATCCTAAAACGTGATTCTATTGTGAAATCAACCTAGAAATTCTTGGAACTTAAGCTAAAAATGGAAGAAACTAGGGCTTGAGATTTTTGAACTTTTGAATTGGGATTTGAAGGACCATTTGATGTCGGATTTGGGAACTTTTGATATGTACGAACTCGTGGAAGGATAAGGAACCCGTTGATGTGAAAATTTCTGAGTTTCGAGAAGTGGGCCCGGGGCTCAGGCTTTGCTAATTTCGGAATTTTTGGTATTTTTCGATTGTTTTCGCTTGGGCTTTGTTCCCTGAGCATATTATGACGTATTCGTTCAGATTTTGGATAGATTCGACGCGCGTGGAGGCTGATTCGAGGGGCAAAGGCGTCGCGAGCTAGAGATTTAGCCGGTTCAAGGTGAGTACTGATTGTAAATGATGTTCTGAGGATTTGAAACTCCGGATTGCACATCGTAGTGCTATATTAAGGTGAGACACACACTTGATGACGAGCATGAGGTCGTGTACTATTAGGGATTGTGACTTGATCCGTCCCGATTGATGATTTTATCGTGTATTTGACTGAAAACTAATTGCTATCATCATTATTTGGGTTGAATGTCATATTTGGGCCTAGTGCCAGCTATTTGAACCCTTCGAGATGTTTGTTGAATATCTTTAATTTTACAGGTTGAACCCAGTGTAACTCATTATACACATGGTCGTTTGAAGTTAGGTCATGTGCGACCTTGGGCGCCTCCATTCTTGTAACAATTTCAAATAGTTCCAAACTACTTTACCCCACTTCTAAATGTCCTTATAACCCTTCAAACCATGTCCTAACATATGTTAACATATCAAATGGATTTTATTCATAGGTTTTGTCGTTGTTAGCATGCAATTGAAAGGTTTAGCTCGTAATGACCTTCTAATGAGACTTTTAACATTTGAAAAATTTCCGGGGTGCTGCACATACGAGAAGTTATTTCATTAGTAACTTGTATTTGGCTAATTCTTTCAAAGAGTAATTTTTATGTTGTCAAATTATGAAAAATTATATACATTTAAATTGTCACCTATTTATCAATTAGCAAGATAACTCCCAAAAATTTGTTAATCAAATATATTTATTAATAAATCAATATTATATTTCATAAGATAAAATTTTAATATGTAAATAAAAAACGAGTCTGAATGTAGTGATTTGTAATTTTTTATTTACTCTAACCACTCTAACTCTTTACAGCTTGTTTGGATGGTTGTTACCTGTTGTATTATATTGTATTATTACTTTAAATACAATGTTTGTTTTAATTGTTACTTAAATTTTATTGTATTGTATCGTTAAATCCGTCGTTACGTAACGACGAAAGTACCACTTTATGAAACGACCGATTTGGCGTGGTCGCGTCATTTTCTTGTTTTTTTTCTCTCACCTTGCCTTTTTTGATTATTAAAAAAAATCCTATTTTATCCTTTATCCTACCTTTTTATATAATAATATTACCTCTTATCTTACTTTTTTTCTTTATAATATTGCAAGTTTATTCTTCATATTGTTGGTGCATAATATCATGAAACGACGAATAACAATACAATCTATCTAAACACTGTATACATCAAGACGATACGATACAATACAATATAATACAATACATACTACTGGCACTCTCATTACAGTGATGTCAAAGAGAAAATAACAAAATGTGTTTGAACATTATAATAGGTCAAAAAATAAAATAAAACTTTGTTTGCTTTTGTCTAAAAGTTGAAAACCATTTTCGACTATTACTTCAAAACTAGTGTTTGAACCCCACGTGATACGCGCATAATTTGACGGAATATTAATTTTATAAAATTATGATCTAATATATTATATTATGTTAATAAATAATAGTTACTATTTATTATTTAATGTAGTATACTTAAGTATAATAAAATTTATCATCAAAAGATACAAAGCATTATAGTAATCAAATAAATTATTTATTCCTTATTTATTCTTTATTAAATTAGCAAGTACTTAGTACTATATATTTACTAATTTTTATTTATTAATTTGTCAGTTATCTTAATATTTTGATACCACTTCTCTTCTAGTAGAACATACGCATATATTTTCTTATTCTGAATATATATATATTTTATATTTATGTTATATTGTTTAAAATTCTTCAATTGTGTGAATTTATTAATCATTTTCTTGAGTGTTATTTATTTATACTTTATTTATTAATTATTATAAAATTAATCCACCTCTTTTCGTACATTCATTTCTACTATAATATTTGATTAGTTCTCATTTTATATTTACTGAAAATTTAAATAATATCATTTTTTTTACTAAATTATAATTTTGAATTCATCAAAATTATAAACCTTTTATTATTTTTTATAAAAAATATACTAATAATGTTAATAATTAATAATTTGTGTTTTATATATAATATATTATCTTATGTATAATATCCTAATAGTTTCTTTATATTTTTGTATTTTTCATTATGAAATTATGAGTTCTATTTATTCACTAAATTTTCCTATACGAGAAATTTAATCAGTATATGTATTTTTAAGATATCATTTGATTTATTTATTTAATATTCTTCATTTATGACTATTTGTTTATTATGATTTTAGTTATGTGTATATGTACGCTTTTTCTCATAATAATCCTAATTATTTTTATAAGTCTAATTGTATTATAAATTATTTGTTTTTTTATCTAATTGTATTATCCACTACTTAATATTGTTAAATTGACATATGAATTATTAATAAATTACCGATTTAGTATAATAACTACTCCCATATGTAAACACACACATACAATACTACTACTATATTAGGAAAAAATTATTTTCTAATTTGAATTGGTAGTTTTTTATTTTTTGTTATTTTTTATTTATTATAAAATAATTTTAAAACTCCAATTTGAATGAGTAGAATATTTTTTTTTTGTATTTTCATTTTTTATTGATAATTATAAAATATCTATATTTATTAATTCAAGTAGTGTAACCAATTAATTCAAAATTTAAAATTTTAAAAAAATTTAGTTACAAAAGTAGTTTATTTTGTATTAACAATGCCACTTGGCCTTTTGTGGTTAAGACACTTGTCTTAATGTAGTGCTTTTGCTTCTCTTATTCTATATAGAATTCTATATAGAATATAGATATAGATAAATAGATGCCTATTCCTTCGCTAAAAACCCGGCCAATATAATAATAATTCTTTAAAATAACTATTTTTTTTTAAAAGTACTTTTGATCTTTCAAAACTTTACCCAAACAAGCTAGAAATAAAGTAGGTTCGGTTTGTTAAGTAACAGTTCCATTATAATGTCCGGATCATAAAACGAGATTAAATAATAACAAATTTATTTAGTAAATATACTTTTATTGATAGATATTTAATTTGTTGGAATAGAAGAATACATGAGCTATAAATATAAATAATGTACATTTGGTTTAATATTATATAAACTTGGATAGAATTTTAAGTTTTAATATTAACCTTAATTTTATTAAAAGATTTCGGGGAAAGAAATTTGAAAAGGGTAATTGGTAAATATGTTATTTTGATATTTTACCTCGAGATTAATAATACATAATTAGAATGGATATATGAGGTATAAATATTAATTATTGTAATATGCCTATATTGAAATAAAAAATTTAATCGAACCCAAAATAGTTGTATGCCTTTAATTTTTGTAATCAAATGACCCCCAAAGAGTAAAGTGCTGGCATTCTAGAGGTTGAAAGTTAAAACAAAAAAGAAGAGAGCTGGAATCCGATTTGGGGTCGTTTAGTTCGAAGATAAATTATGTTGGAATTGAGATTAATTATGTTGATATTAGCTATTATAATATTATCTTTTGACGATTAGATATATTGTATTGATTCTGAAATTGTCTATGCTTTATTCGAGGATTATTATTTTTCTCTGTGATAGACCCGATATAATTTTTAATTTGAGATAATTTATTTTAAAATAATTCTATCCAAGTATTATTTTTGCAACTGGATATAAGCAGGGAAAGGGAAGTAACTTCAATTCTGCCGCTTTCCTATCAGAAGACATGACACTACCGCCAATGCCGACGACGGCAGGAATTTCCAGTATGCGATTAGCCGGAGGAGAGATTCGGACGGTGTTAATTACAGGCGTGAGCCGAGGATTAGGCAAAGCCCTAGCCCTAGAAATGGCGAAGAGAGGCCACTGTGTCATCGGCTGCGCTCGTTCTCAGGACAAGCTCAATGCCCTCCAACCCGAGCTCGCTTCTGTTACCAATCCTCCTTCTGAGAATAAACACCTCCTCATGAACGTCGACGTGGTAATCCTTAATTTCACATTTTTCTCTTTGCCCCGCCCTTTTTGCATAAATGTATTTGCGTCCAGAATCTTCCCACGGAGTTGCATTTGTATACCTTAATTTTTTTTGTCAGTAGTTTACTTAGGAAAATTGGTTAAACAATTCAATTAGAAAGCTTACTCAAGATGGTAATTGTCTATGGATTGACATTTGTCGCCTTAAAACATGCCAAAACATTTGTGTGGCTATATAATAGCTTCTCATTAAGGTTAAATGAGAAGTTCAAAGTAATTGGTTCCAGTTATAGAAATATGTCTTTTTGGAACAGATTAATAAGGAAATATTATCACATAAGCTGGTGACAGAGAAATATTTTTTTCTTCCTCCACATCATTCCACATTTTACCTACTATTATTTTTGCTCTGCGGTTTTGTGAAACTGAAACATGAATTTGTAATGTTGTTAGTTTTGCTGCTTGTTTCGTTGTAGCTACTGTGGTATGGGTGATTGTTGTAGTTTTTCTGGAATATGGCTCCATTAATGTATTAGAAAACTCCGCAATAGTTGCAGAAATTAGAATTTGTCTATTCATCTGGATTAGGGTGTATACTATCCTGCATGTAGTTTTAGTTTAAGCAACAAGGAGGCATGAATAGAAGAAGATCGAGTCATTGAGAAGACTCAAGAAGTTTTTTTTTTCCTCTGAACTGGATATACAATAATAGCTTCAAAGCATTATTTTAACTTCTTCATCTGAACAAGACATCACGGGGAATATAGTTGGATAAATTCAAGTTCCAAAGGATGCGCAAGTGAATAGGCTGAAAATAACGGCTGGAGACTAAGGGGAGGAAAAGCTAAAAATACCAAATACTTGAGTCAAAGTGGGGTTTTGGCTGTTCTGAGTGTGGTTAGTTTATAAATAATGAGGATGAATTGAGTGAAGACTGGTAGAATGAGTTGAATAGGAGACATGGAAAATGTAAAAGCCTATGTCTCTCAGGTGGAATAGAGTGTTGCGGTTACTTATTCGATTTGACGAAAAGTTCATGGAAAATATAGTTCGATAGAAAGTAGAAACTGAGTCTCGAAGCTCAATTGAAGGCACAGATTGATTGACTCCAGAATTGGGCAAAAATGATGTGGGACAGGTAGGAACAAGTTTCTAAGAGAACAAGAATATAAATGACCCGATGTATACTGAAGATATGGAAATTCCTTTAATTTTTTATGTCCATTATCGAGGAAGGACTTTTATGGGGGTGCTCAACTCTAGAGACCCTTTTATATGTTCTCTTTTTGATGTAAATTTCTTTTTTAATTTTTTATCTAGTGTTTCCATCTGCTAGTTTTGCTAAAAAATGAGGGATAAAAGTGTCCCAACATATCAAAAAAGAAAAGAATGGCTTGTAAGACACTACGACTAATATTAAAAGCCTTGTTGGTTAAGGAGAGATAGAATACATGTTTGAAGTTCAGTACAAGATTTTCTGCACCTCCTCAATCAGTACTTTGTACCTTGTCTATATTTCTGAGTACTTGCTTTCCATATTGCTTGCATCTAAATCTCAGGTGTTTGTCATAGTTGAATGTTGCTGTGATGAATAAACATATTGGCTGACTGCAAGAATGAATATATCTGTGTTTGTATATTTATATAGTTTAATTTGTTTTCTTCACAAAATTGCTAGTCAGCCTACATGCATCCATTGACATAGTTTGTGTTTCTTCCTTGGCATTTCAGAGTTTAAATAGCAGTGTTGAAGAGTTAGCACGTGCTGTTATGGAGAAAAAGGGCGTTCCTGATATTATTGGTACTTGGTTGTATACAACCTTGCTGCTGCTGTACATTTTGTTCTTTTTATAAAGGATATAGTGATCTTAATAACTTTGCTCCCATTACCAATATTAAAGTGCAATCTTACTCCTGCCTCTCTAACAACAACATTCAATTGACTTAAATAATTATTTAATAATTCAGATGAGTTTTTCCTGAATCTTGGGATTTTTTTTTTTTTAAAATTTAAACGAAGAATATCTTGAAGGAGAAAGCATTCTGCGATGGTCCGACTAGAAATTGGAGAAAGTTTCTCTCATTAATCCTATTTAAGGCTGTTATTTCTGAGTTTCCTGTCACATCTCACAGTGATAGATGAAAGCATATTTGTCCTTGAGGATCTGAAATTAATCCTCACATACATACTAATTTAGGTACTGGACTTGATTATACATCACTAACTGATGACATCTTTACTTTGAGAATAGCCAAATTATTCTGAAGATAATCAATTTTTCTTGGCATAGATGGAGCATATTGGTTCTGGTTTCTACTTAGAGAAGAGGGTAAAACAAGTGCTTCTCATTTTACAAGTGGCTTATATTCTCTATTCATATTTCCTGAGCTGTTTCAAGACTGCACAGTGTAGCCTAGGCTTTGTGCTGTTCATCAGTATGTATTATGCCATATTGTGTCATCATTCTTTTGCCATCATTAAGCATTCGGTTCATTATTTAGTATGGTATTGTACACTCCTGCACTTAAAGTTAAATCGCAGCCTCCCGCTCTATATGCATGTACTGCTGGTTGATATGTCTGTTGACACTTGCTTTAGAAATTTGTGTTATCATTATAAGGTCTCGAGTCGAGTTGCTGGGATTGGTGAGCTAATTTCGTGTTTTATAATAAATTGAGAATTTATAAATAACTGGGGTCACTTGCAAGATTCTGATAGAGATGTAGTTGATTGATTGATTGACTGTAATTTTTTTTGGTCAAGATGGCTGTAAGTTTGTAGCATTAAAATAAAGGTAGGAAATTCAGTTGGATATTTACTCTTAACTAGGAGTGTCAATTATGTATAATGGGTCGATTTAGGTAGAAAAAAATGATTGAATCATTGAGTGGGTCAATGATCCTATTTGTTCGAAGTCTGTTCCGGTCGAAATGAGTAAGATCAAGATGGGTTGACCAGCGGCTCTTGATCCAAACCGCCCAACTCAACACTACTTTCCCATTTGTTTATGTTTTTCTAGTTTATATTGTAATGTTGAGTTGCTTAAAAATGCTTCATTGAGCAATAAAGTAAAATTATATCATTCATCAAAACCATTTGTTTGTCTTTTTCTTTTGGGTGACAGTGTGCGCAGCTCCATGTTTGTATGGGCTGGTAAGTAGCCCAAGTTGACCCAGTCTTTTCAATGGGTTAATTTGGGGTTAACTTAATTTAATCCTTGAATGGTTATGGCACTTACCCAACCTGTTGAAGTTTGCTGAATTGGCAGGTTACACTTTTATGGTTTTAAATTGACACCCTATAGTTTGTAGTGGTCTTTGTTATCTCATATTCAAAAAGACCTAAAATATGAACCTCGCTCAGTGAACAGTGCAGGAACTATTAATAGGAACAACAAACTATGGGAAGTGCCAGCTGAAGAGTTTGATTCTGTCATTGATACCAACATAAAAGGAACTGCAAATGTTCTGCGTCACTTTATTCCCCTAATGCTTGAGAAGAAGCAAGGAGTGATCATAAATATGTCTTCTTCATGGGGAAGATCTGCCGCTGCACAGGTAAAACTCAGTTTCTACTGAAATTACCAGAACTTTATCCATAAGTTCTCATAGTTTTACTCTAGTCTGTTAATCATATTGCTGATGATTTGCAAAAATGTTGGTTCTTGTATGCCAGCTGTGCATCGGATCTCATGTTTTATGTCCCTAGAGTTCCACGTCATAAATTCTTGGATCTTTTCCTTGATAACTGAGGGGTTTCAAAATATGCAAAGAGCCAATATGCTTGATGAGCTTCATTTTGCTAGGTTAATTTGGTGACAGTTGAGAACATTTGCCCTATATGACATGTAGTGACCATGCAACTCATACATTTATTCTCGGCCTTTGACAAATTTTCACTCCACCTTTTTTTTTTTTGTGTGTGTGTGTGTGTGTGTGTGGGGGGGGGGGGGGGTCTCAAAATGAGAGCCTTTAAACTGGCACTTCAAAATTTGGAAGTTAATGAGGACGGAACTTTATGCATGCGAATCATCACCAGATTAATTATTCAAATGGGTGATGAAAAAACCAATTTATTTAGATTTCCAACTAGCTTAAATAATTGCTGGGGGTTCGAGTTTGGCCAATATTGTTGTGACCTGATTGGATCTTCACAGGTGGCACCATATTGTACTTCAAAATGGGCAATAGAGGGTCTGACAAGGTCAGTTGCGAAGGAGTTGCCCCCTGGAATGGCAGCTGTTGCACTTAATCCTGGTGTCATTTACACAGACATGCTTCAGTCGTGCTTTGGCAGTTCAGCATCCCTCTACCAGACACCTGAGTCATGGTACTTTATACCTTCCACTTCACCCTCCTCTCCTCAAACTCGTCAAGAACTAAGAACTACTTACAATTTCTTTGGCTGTCTAGATGCAACTTTGACATCTTTATTCAATTGGTATTTGGGGCTTGTCTAGGAATGCTACAGTTATGTTTCAACTTACGCATTTGCTTCAAGATGAGTTTCATACTCTAGAAGTTTGCTGATGTTTAAAACTTTCTACCTTGTCAGGGCTCCAAATGCAGCTAATATGATACTGAATCTAACTGCAGCTGATAATGGGGCATCTCTTTCGGTCTGAATTTATGCAGCCGAGTGACATACTACCTTTTGTAGACAGCAGAATGACGGATATTACCAGTTTTTAACTCCAGCGATTATGATAACATCCCCCCCCCCCCCCAACCCCCCAAGAGTTGTCTTATGTTTTTGTGAGTTTAGGAGATTTGAAACAATTGGAATGCGTTGAACAACTAAGACAGAGTCAGAAGGGAGTTTAGGCTATGTAAATTTGTCTATTTGGTTGATAAAGTAGGTCCTATTTTCCGAGCATTTTTCTTGTTTTCATTGCTAATCATCTTCTAATTAAGTACAAAGGCAAATTTTTTAAAAATACGAGTTAATTCTAAACAAAAATTAGTAAAATCAATCCTTGAGAACCGAAAAAAGAAAAGCTATATTGAGATGTTTAAGTCTTGAATGCGTAATAGCATAGTATAGCCAGTTTTCGGACTGGTCATTCAAAAATAGCTAGCGTTTACGAAGTCAATGAAAAATAGTCACTATTTTGCTGCAACAGAGACCGGTCCAGCATAATATACTGGAGTTCGGTGTACCTGTGTATGAACTCCAGCATATTATGCTGGACCGGTATACTTTGCTGACTCCAGTATAATATACTAGAGACTGGAGCACCGGTGCTCCAAACTCCAGTATATTATACTGGACAATTATACTTGCTGGAACTCCAGTATATTATGCTGGAGTTCCAGTGTACTTATGCTGGAACTTCGTCATATTATGCTGGAGCATACTTATCCTGGGCTGGAACTCCAGTATAATATACTGGTGTATTTTCTGGGTTTTGAACAATGTTTTCGCTTAGATTTATCATTACACAAAAAAGTGATTAAATTTCGATTACTTTTGAAACTGGGCTGCTTTTGAACGACCAGTTGTAAATCTGACTATTTTTGAATTTCTCCCTAATTTTTTCGGTGTAGTCGTGTATAAAAGAAGAAGCAACCTTCGTTCTCCTTAATCATTACTCTCCAAAATTAAAGGTTTATTCTTTTTTTTCCCCGAAATTTCCGACAATAATAACAACATAAAAATAAAACAATTTAAAGAAAAATGGACGGTCAGAAATCGATGTTTACTGTTTATGTTCACATCATTCAAAAATTCAAATTCGTTAAATTACTCAACTATTAAACTTTGATATGAGAAACTAAACTTTCAATTATTAAATTATTATTAGTAATATAGCAATAAATAAGTCAAATAAATATTTTAAGCTGCGAATCAAGTATTATGTTTGAGCTTAGTTATTTTTATCCGGTTTCTACTTTTACGTTTATGTGGCTTTGACCTCCTTATATATAACAACGGTTTTCTTCATTCAATTTCTGGATTGTGCACCCCGCCGGCCCCTTTCCCTCCCTCTCTTCCTTTCTCCAACACTATGGCTGAAGTTGTAAAGGTGGTGGAAGAAGTAACAGCTGAATCAAAAAAATTGACGACCAAACTGTTATCTCTAAACGAAGACGAAAGTCTGGTACAACGTGAACTTCTCAATCCCTTGAAATTCTCTCTAAAAGCCGTAGCTCTTTTCTTTGCGATGAATTATTTTTTCTGTGTTTGCCCTAACTTCAAACAAAACTTTACAATGTCCCGTATTTTACTTTACTGTGGTGAGTGGTTTGGTCCAAGTAAGCGGGACTTTTGTTTGCTGCTATTTGGCCTTTAGGAAAATAAAATTTGTGAAAGAAATTGAGGTGAAATGTCTAGCTGAAAAGCTATCAGCTTTCGGGGATGAAATTAATGCTGAGATACTTAAGTTAAGCGGGCTGGAGCAGGAAATGAATGCTGATACAAGGAAGAAAGTGGAGAAGGTCAGAGAGAATCTCGATATGATGGAGAAGAGGGTGGCGCAAATGCCAATTTCTGCATCTGTTCCTATTTACTATCAGTTCTTCATAGTTTTTTTCGCATTTAAATCTCTTGTGGTTGCCGCCTTTTTATCAGGTGTCACCCACGCAGTTTTTTGCTCCAAATGAGCTAATGAACAACCCTGCCAAGTAACTAGCTTCGTAACTTCAGTGTGTAGTTGATCTGACTAGTAGCTGTAAGTAGTTATTGTGTTTAGTGACTGTGTAGTTAGCCAATTGACTAGTATTTAGTGCTTTGTGTGTAGTTAGCCAACTATCTGGTATCCGTTAGCACTTTGTAGTGATTTTGTAATGACTAGCTTTATCTGTTACCTTTTACAGTTCAGTTTATTCAAAACCTTTCTATAGCTTGTTTCGTGCTTAAAAGTTTTCTTTTCAATTCTGTTTTTTCATATATTTTATAGCAATTCTAAAATGCCAGTGACTGCGTCATGGATTTGGCAAGTATTATGGGTTGGAAAACTGATGTTTATCCCTCGGTTTATATGGGGCTTCCTTTAGGGGCCAAATATAGTAATTAGGGGGGTGTGGCAAGGTGTGATGGTGTTATGAATGGAAATAACATCTTGGAGGATGAATTAGGAAATTTAGCAAGTTATGTGTTAGACCCGGGTTAGAGAATGTTTAAATAGCAATAGGTTAGTAAAACAAAGCAGACGATTGTATTGTGAAGTTCTTTTCCCCTTCTCTGAGTCTGTCTTCTCACCCCCTTTCTATTTCTGTATTTCTGTGTCCTCTCCATATCAAACGGTCTTCATTACTGGTTAGGCTTACCGATATAGGTAGTATACTGAAGAATTCAGGTACCTCATTTAGCTCCCAGTCATTAATGTCTCTTCTGAGTTTTATATTCCAGCTATTATCTTCCCAGCATTGTGCTACAGTGAATTCTTTGTCGAGTACCAATCTGTATATTACAGGGAAAAGTTCTCTGAGAGGTAGATGACCCAACCATTTATCTTGCCAAAAGGAAATCTTCCTTCCATTACCTGTCTTGAAATCAATATGCTGTGAGAAAACTGGCCACAAGGAGTCTATGTTCCTCCAGATACTAATTCCTTGTGAAGAGGGATCTCTGTTGGTGTACCATACATTCAAAAGACCAAATTTCTCTCCTCCACAGAGTGTCGGCTTCTGCACTAAATCTCCAAAGCCACTTCAATTAAAGGCTTCTGTTCTGTATCCTTAAGGTCTTAATGCCCAAACCTCCTTGTTCCTTAGTTGCAGTGACAGTGCTCCATTTGACAAGATTAATCCGTTTGTTTTCTTTATTTCCCTGCCATAAAAATTCCCTCCTTAGCTTGTCTATTTTCTTCTCCACTTTGGATGACATGAGAAATAAGGACATAGTATATGTGGGAATTGAATCCAATACACTGTTAATTAATATTAATCTTCCCCCAAAAGAAAGGTATTGTTTCTTCCAGTTAGCCAATCTTTTTTCACATCTATCCACCACTCCTTGCCAGATAAATTCAGATTTTGCTTTTGCCCGCAGAGGCAATCCTAGGTAACTTGTAGGAAGAAACTCTGTTTGGCACCCTAAAACTGCAACAACACTATGCAAATCTTGAACTGTGTTCACTGGAATTATTCTGCACTTCACATGAAGTCCTGAAACTCCTTCAAACACACATAGAATCAGTCTCAAATATCTCAATTGATTCACCTCTGGTTCACAAAAAATAAGGGAGTCATCAGCATAGAGAAGATGCGAAATAGAGAGGCCCTGGTCCTGTCTGCATTTCACCCTGAAACCACTGATTCAGCTTTCAGAACTGCAAAATTGATCATATTACTAAGTCCTTCCATTACCAACAAGAATAAGAAAGGAGAAATAGGATCTCTTTGTCTAAGGCCTCGTTGGGAAGCGAAGAAACCCTGTGGTGAACCATTTATAAGTACAGAGAACCTTACTGTACTGATACAATGCCAAATCCAATTCAACCACTTCCGGTCAAAGCCTAAATCTTTGAGGACCTTCAGCAAGAAATTCCAGTTCACATGATCGTATGCATTCTCAATATCAAGTTTGCACATTATACCTGGTATCTTCTCTCTTAGCCTAGTGTCGAGACATTCATTAGCGATTAAAGATGCATCCATGATTTGCCTCCCTTTCAAGAATGCCATTTGTTTACTTGACACAAATTTAGGCATAACCTTTTTAACCTCTCGGTAAACAGGTGACACCATATTGTACTTCAAGGTCAGCTGCGAAGGAGTTGCCTCCTGGAATGGCAGCTGTTGCACTTAATGCTGGTGTCATTTACACGGACATGCTTCAGTCGTGCTTTGGCAATTCAACATCCCTCTACCAGACACCTGAGTCATGGTACTTAATACCTTCCACTTCACCTCTTCTCCTACTCTTCAAGAATTAAGAACTACTTACATACGATTTCTTTGGCTGTCTGGATGCAACCTTGACATCTTTATTCAGTTGGTATTTGGGGCTTGTCTAGGAATGCTATAGTTATGTTTCAAGTTATGCATTTGCTTCAAAATGAGTTTCATACTCTAGAAGTTTGCTGATGCTTAAATCTTTCTACCTTGTCAGGGCTCCAAGGCAGCTAATATGATACTGAATCTAACTGCGGCTGATAATGGGGCGTCTCTGTCGGTGTAAATTTATGCAGCTGAGTGACATACCACCTTTTGTAGGCAGCAGAATGCCGGATACTACCAGTGACATACCACCTTTTGTACCAGTTTTTGGATCCATTGAGTATGATATCAGTTTTGTCTCCAGAGGGCCAAAGTTTTCTTATGATTTTGTGAGTTTAGGAGATTTGAAACGTTTGGAATGTTTTGAAATTTGAGCAACTAAGATAGTCAGAAAGGAGTTTAGGCTTGCGTAAATTTTGTTTCTATGTTGGCAAAATGGCCTCCGGGCCACCTAAATTGCACCGGATCTTATAAGTAAACACCTCCGCCTTCTGACTATGCTTATGTGGCAGTAGCACAACTCACGTGGTCAAAGTGCGTGCCAATCATGCAGACAAAGTGCGTCGTTCGAATTACTCTATTTAAAAATGTAAAGGAGAAAGTAAATAAAAGACAACAAATAATAATAATAAAAAATCCTAAATCCCTACCATATCCCTTTCTTATCTTCTTCCTTACCCCTCCCCTCCTCCACCCCCCCGCCCAAAAAAAAAAAAAAAAAAAATACCTTTTCTTTCTCCCTACAGTTTCTTCCTGTTCCCCCATCTCCATCTCCTTTCTCTTCATTGCAGCTTTAAATGATCCCTTGGCCAGCCTCTATTTCTTTGCAAAATAATCATTTTGGCATTGGTCTATCTCATTTTTCCGGTTGACGACAAATGTGTGGTGGTAACAGTATTTCTGGTGATCTTCTTTGGCCGATTGGAACGAAGAAATTGCTTGAAACTTTCAGGGATGGGAAGTAATAGGTGCTTAAGGAGGTTTGTTAATTTTGATTTTGATGAGTGTCGTCGAGATTTCATTTTTTTCGAGGAAAACTTTATCGGAATGGTTTTGATATTTTTTTTTAGAAAGATCTTATGATTTTTTGGACTACTTTCTTGACTGAGGTTTGGTTAAAATATGTCGCAGGATATCAATGGATCATATTTGAACTTTTATCATTGAAAATGGTGGTTGGGCAAGGGAAGATTTTGGCGGAACAATGATGAAGAACAAAGGAAAAAGCAAAAAGAATTAAAATTTTGATAAGTTGGTTTTAAAAAAAATGGGACCCACAAATTACAAATGTCAAATAATAAATTGACACACTATGAGGGAGGAGTTTATTATAAGTAACTTTATCGAGTTGACGTGCTAAAATGGGAAAATCAGAAGTTTATATATACCGGATTTAAAATTTGATGCAGTTTTAGGTGGCCCGGAGGCCTTTTTGCATTCTTGTTTGATAAAGTAGTTCATATTTTCCGAGCATTTTTTTTTGTTTTCATTTGTTAAACAGATAAGATCAATTCAAGCAATTTGTTTGACGAATCATTCTCTGATCAATATTTGAAACCTTGTACTTCTGATATTTCTGCAAATTTTCTTTTTAGACAGACGAGTTAATTCTGTAAAAAATTTAGTAAAATCAATCCCTGAGAAACAAAACAAAAAAATAGCAGTTATATTGAGATGTTAAAGTCTTGAATGCGCATTTCTTTTCTTAATTTCATGATGTGATTACTTTCTTTAATTAAAGGCTTATCCCCCAAACCTCAAAAAAAAAACTGATGATAATAATATTAACCTGAAAATAAAATAATTTAAAGAAAATCGTTAAATTACTCAAATATCAAACGAGAAATAAACATTATAAGCTCCTAATCTTTGTTATTTTATATGACGTGGTCTTAGCCAGCTATATATGTAACGACGAATTGCTTGCTCCTGTTATTCCATAGTGTTCCAATTCTCTTGGGCGGTTCCCTTCTCTCTTCACCCACCCTAAAACTCTCTCCCGAAAAATTACTTACTATGGCTGAGGTTATGAAGAAGATTGTGGAAGAAGTACAAGCTGAATCGAGGAATTTGAAGGAAAAACTGGACTCTCTACGCAAAGACGAACGTCGGGTACAACGTGAACTTGACAATTCCTTGTATTTCTCTTTAAAATCGCTTGGGTTGTCCTTCGCAATGATTGTTGTTCTGGTGCTTGCGTTTTCAAACAAAACTCTAGAATTAGAATGTCCCTTGTTTTACTTGACTGGTTTAGTCCTAATGAGCTTGTCAGCTTTTTGCTGCTATCTCGCATTGATGAAAGTGAAATTTCTCAAAGAAGGTGAGGTGATGGATCAAGTTGAAACCCGATCATCTCTCCGGGATGAAATTAAAGCTGAGATGGTTAAGGTGAGGGGGCTGAAGCAGAGATTGGATGCTGATACATTGGAGATATTGGAGAAGCATCTTCATATAATGGACGAGAGGCTGAAAGGAAAGTCCATTTGTGCATTATCTGCTAGGTGCATCCAGTTCCTTATAGTTTATCTGGAATTTTATTCACTTGGGGTCTGCTGTGTGATTTTGTGGTGCCTCCCAAATGATTTTTGCGCCAAGTGAGTGAATGAAGACGACTCTGTCAAGTATAGTGATTGTGTTTTGTGACTCTGTAGTTAGCCAATCGACTAGTATTGTTCTGATTGTGTTTAGTGACTATCTCTATGTCTAGTTAGCCAAGTGACTAGTAAATCTGGTAGTACTTTGTAGTGATTGTGTAGTGAATAGCTTTGCCTGTTGCTTTTTAGTGTTCAGTTCATTTTAAAAACTCTGTAGCTTGTTATGTAGTGATCGTGTAGTGAATGGCTTTGCCTGTTACTTTTTAGTGTTCAGGTCATTTTAAAAACTCTGTAGCTTGTTTAGCAATTACAGTTTCCTTTTCAATTCTGTTTCTTATATTCTTATAGCAATTCTTGAATGGTTTGTCTGTATTAATTCTATCAATGCCAATGACTGCATCATGGATTTGGCAAGTATTATGGTTTATCTGGGGCTTCGTTTAGGGACAAATATAATAATCAGAGGTGTGTGGCAAGGTGATTGATAAATGTGATAGGAAGCTGGCAGGTTGGAAGAAACAGTTTCAATCTTTTGGTGGTAGACTTCCACCGGTGAGTAGTGTTTTGGATGGGATGCCGACTTATCTGATTCGCTTGTTCCGATTCCCAATAAAGTTGAAACGAGGATAAATTCTTTAAGGAGCAAGCTTTTTTGGGAAGGAAGTGGTGATAGGAGAAAATTTTCTTATGGTGAAATGGCAAACAGTACTGGTGGAGGAAAAAGGAGGGGGACTGGGGGTTAAAAATCTAAAGATGCATAACAAGTTCTTCAAGTGCTTATGAATGTTAAAGGGTAATGGTTGGGAGTTATGGAAGGAGGTGGTTAACGTCAAATATGGCAAAGATGAAATTGGTGCCCCTATCCTGTGTTAATACCTAACGGATTAGCAATTTGGAACCAAATATGCGGATTATGGAATGAATTTCAGCAGTCTATCATCCTAATAGTTGGAAGTGGTGTTAAAATTAAATTTTGGACTGATATGTGGTGTGAGCACGTGATTTTTGCCTTATATATGAATAATTCCCAAAAATTCCAACAAAATAATTTATTTATTTATTTTTACAATTTTTTGTGCATTTTGATATCATTTTCTGATAATGGTTGCCTTTTATTTGTGCATGTTAATTCATATAAAATACAAAAAAATGCATTTGCATTTAGAATACAAAATAGCTCACTTCCGCATTTTAATTGTTTTAATCATAAATTTGGCGTAAAATAGGTTTTAAATAGTTTTAGAATTTAATTAGTCTGGTTTTGAAATATATTAGGACTTTACTTTAATTGTTACAATTTTATAAAATCAGAAAAAATAAATACAAAATTACAAAGTGGAAGATAAAATACAAGAATAGATAAAAGAAATAAAAGAAAAGAAGAAAACAAGAAAGAACAAAATTGGGCTCATCTCAATTTAACCCAAATCCTATACCCAGCTAGTGCCCAATTCGGACCAGCCCAAATCACCCCTCCTTTCCCACGACCCAGGCCCAATCCCTTACCCGGTCCTCCTCCCAGTCGATGAAACGACATCGTTTCCCCAGCCCTCAATCACGACCGTTGGATCTCATCAATCCAACGGTCCGGATCTAACTAGGATGTATATAAGTGTCCGAAATGCCCCCTCCTACCCCATTTGTATCGTCTCCTTCACCCTCCAAACCCTAATCCACGCCGCCCCAAATCCCTCGCCGGCGGTGAACGTCAACTACACCAACGGTCACCTAATTAACACCATCAACTCCCCTCTTCCACCTCTTTCCAGTCCTGTATTTGCTTTTCCTCGAATCCGGCCAGAACTCGTCGAATATCGATTTTAATTTTCCGGCCAGTTCGCAAGTTTGTCCAAACCCGTCCAAAATCATACCACACAATCCCGAGACTTCCATCAACCCAAATCCATGACTGTTTTCTTTCGAATCCTGTTAAAGTAGCTCGGACTTCAAATCTAAAAATTTTCGGTCAAAACCCTAACACAAAATCTTGTGATTTTGGACTGTACTATCCTTAACCATGTGTTTATTGTGAAAACACATGGTTAGGGATGTTACGAGTCAAAAATCTGGAAAGATTCGGATGATAGCAATCGACCGAAATTTCTCGTGCTTCAGTGAGCTTTCTTGTTTCCTTTTTACTTGCATAGTTACAGTTTTAGTTATAAGTTTTGATTTCATTAAGGTGTTCTGTTAATTTTACAATTTTGTTTTGTGTGTATTAGTATAGTTTAAATCTTCTTTGTTCCTTGCTCCTTGATTAGTAAAGTATCTTCGCATTTGTAATTTAGATTGAGGCATGCGTCGTTTATTAGTTAATCACAATTTCAATTGTAGAATCGGCATAATTAATTAGTTTGGATTCAGTACCATTTTTTTTTCCATTAATATTGATTGATCCTGTTTTTTTTTTTTTAAGTTGTTTGGGTTTGGGTGATTGAACAATTGGATTGGTTAGTTCAATTGGTTAATTTCTGACTTCTAATTAAGCAGTCCTAGTTAGTTTTGAATTAATTTAGGGGATTGGTTATAGCTGTTGAGAATATAGGTAGAATCAGTGATTTGGAGAAGCTTTCAGGGGTAGTTTAGGCATGGAAAATGGCAGTTTCTTTGGGAATAGTAATTTCAAAATAGGGGTAAGGGTAGTATAGGCAGTTTAGGGGTAGAAGAGTATCCTAGGGCCTTCTAGAAAGGTATTTTAGTGTAGATTTCAGCCAGCTTAGGATATTAGCTTGGGAAACAAGTCAAGAAATGAGGGACTAAACTGAAAATAGGGGAGGGACTAAAAAGAAAACCAAAAATCTGATTAACCCTCTTGGATCACCTATAAAAGGGGGGAAGTGCCTTGAGGAAGAGGAGAATTTTTCAGCCCTAAAGAATTCCACTAAACATGTTCTTCAGTTCCCAGATCTGAAATTCTATTAGCTGAATTACAACACTTTTCCTGGTTTAATTTCGAGTGGTTTCTAAGATCAAACAAGTAAAATTTGGAATCATTTATCTAGGATTTTAATGGTTGGTATGCCTGAGTGTGTTTTGGGTTGATTATTTGAGTTTGCTCTGCATTTCAACTCATTTCTGCTAAACTGTTGAATCTGGGTGGACTGAAATGTTCCTTCACTGACTGTGACTGGGTTATTACCTTAGTTTCTGAGCTGCTGAGCTGTTACTGCTGCTAACCTCCCCTTCTCTATTTACATTCCAATTTCCAGGTACACTTTCAAAATCACTTCGATGTAATCACAATTTGGGATGAAATGCAATCACCTTGGTCAACCTGTGCTCGTTGGATGTATATAGCTGTAATCAGTTGATTGATAAATGATTATATATATTTGATTCGTTTGGATTGAACTGTATTAAGGATGGTTAATTCAAACCATTTCTAGACTGTTCAGACTGTTGCATTCCATGTTTATGTAGTTGTAGCTTTCAGTTTTGTTTAAGCTTAGCAGTCTGTTGAAGTTAAATTTGAAAAGTTACAATTGATTTCGAGTTCAATACACGTGATTGGTTTCAATTTTGGTTTTAATCTGAATTGCATATTCAATAGCTTCGTACTGGGCCAATTTTCATTTGGGCCTAGGCGTGTTAATAGGCAGCCCAGATCTGTCTTGGTTAGGTGATGATTTGAATTGGGCCTAGGTGCATTAAAAGCCTGAAGCAATTAGTTAACCCAAAGTGTGCCCCCAAGGGCTCGATCCCTGGGCTTTACAGATGCCTATCATTGGGTTTAAAATTTGGCCTGCGTTAGGCCCAATGCCCGGAGCTGTAGGCGTTTGAGCTCACAGCATGTGCAATTACCTGATTTGGGCCTTATGGGCTCAAGACCCATTTTCTCTGTTTTTTTTCTGCATATTTGAACTCGGATTTGAAAAGTATGGCCTTAACCAATCAGGATTTTTAGGGACAAATTAAGTAGATAACAGTAGAATTATTTAAATGACTAAGTTTGGAAAGGTTGTTTAGTACATTCCACCGCCTTTTCCAAAATAATACGTTAGAATCTTTAGGCACGATTTAATTAAATCACTTTCTTAAAATTCGGGTGCGCATTGATGTGGCCCAAATCCCAATCTCAACGAAGTTGAAGTGTGTTGACAACCACGGGCGCATTGATTGCGGCGCGGTTCGAAACGCATTTTCACGACGTTGCAATTCTTTTAAAAAAAATAATTATAAAAAGCACATAAGCTAGCATGTATTAAGATTAGATAAAATTAAATACAAGAGTTAAGCGACTGTGCTAGAACCACGGAAGTATGCTGACTCTTCTACTGGACTACTTGTTTTCTACATAGTTTCGATATGAGCTTCAATATAGATTCATCATTTCGAAATAACGCGACTACTTTTCTGAGTTCAATCAACAGTGGTTTTCCTAATAAACAACTAATCTCATTTATCAAGACCAAATGGGCTAGTTCTGCAATCCGAACTGGAAGGTCGTTTCTTAATGCAAATTTAGTGTACGTTATTAGTTTGCTTGCAATCCCCTTAGCAAATTAACAAAACTTATTCACTCCTTAAAGGCGAGGCATGAGATAGTTCTTACCTCATAAACAACCAATTAGGCGATCAAGCAAAAATTTGGATTCATCATATATAGTAGGGATTTAGCATGTTAGTTGCTTAAACAAGTAAGTTTAGTATTTTTCTCCTTTATCTTCCTAGAGACAAATGTATTAGAAATGTAGCCACTTTAGGATATCCTTTTTCTAAAATAGAGATGAGCCTCGCCAAATAAAAATGCAAAATTGCGGGGCCCTCAATAAATAACCATAATAATTATTTAGAATTCAGGATAGGCCGTTTAGTGAATTTCATGGCCTTCTACAAAATAATAACGCGCTAGACCCTTAGGGCACGGCTTAATTAAATTACATTCTTAAAACTCGGGTGCACATTGATGTGACCCGAATCCAAATCTCAACGGAGTCGAAATGGTCAACAACTACGGGCGCATTGATTGCGACATGGTTCGAGATACATTTTCGCGACGTTGCAAATTCTATAAAAAATAAACGATAATAATAAAAGCGGTTTAAACTTAATAAAAGCACATAAGTCATAACATGTATTTAAATCAGATATTTAGCCATTATAACAATTTAAGCGACCGTGCTAGAACCACGGGATTCGAGGGTGCCTAACACCTTCCCTCGGGTCAACAGAATTCCTTACTTAGAATTTCTGGTTCGCAGACTTCATTTGGAAAAGTCGAAAATTTCCTCGATTTGGGATTCAAGATAAACCGGTGACTTGGGACACCAAAAGCCAAACCTTTCCCAAGTGGCGACTCTGAATTAAATAAATAATCTCATTTCGAATATTGTCACTTAAATTGGAAAAACTCCCCTCGCGCATTTAACCCTTCGGGGTGGGCGCGCAAAAAGGAGGTGTGACAGCTCTGGCGACTCTGCTGGGGAATCCGAACCCAGAACCACTGGTTCAGGGTTCAAGAATTCGAGCTTAGAATAATTGTTATATTTGGCTTTATTATCTGATATTTATTACATGTTTTTTTGCATAACGTGCTAAATGTTGTCTTTTACCGCTTTGATATTATCTGAACTGTATATAAACTGTGCCGAAACCCTTCTCTTCTTACCTCCGGGGAGAAGCTCGCTGGTCGAGACTCCCTATTCTGTTAGTGTCAATACCTGAAATAAGAAAGAGGTCGGACAAGTTACAAAGCCGGACGATCTCGCGGGTCCCCGGTACGTAGCCCCCTCCTCGGCTCGAGTTGTCCGCTCGGGTACACTGTCTAGAACACCGACCCAGGTTTTTGAACCTAGTATAACAAAGCCACATGCCGGATCCCTAGTAGGAACGCTTATTTGCATCATGTGTATTTGACTTAGGGGACTCAACACAGGGGTTGGGTCCGTCTAGGACAGACAACCTGAAAAGAAAAGACCATCATGCTGCATTCCTACCTGTGCTGTGCATTTATTTGCTTCGGTTCCGCATGTCGACCGGTTCCTAAAAAAAGGGAAAATAGCGGCATAGGGGAGATAATTACTTATTTTGGAAAATAAAACCAATGTTCAAGTATTGTCAAAACCTCGCCGGAATTTTTCTAAAAAAAAGAATAAAAACAAAATTTGTCTTCTTAGTTTGAATTATTAAAAAAATACAAAAAAAAAATTTTCTTTCATGTCCAAAATCAAAAAAGAAGGTATTTTTTTTAAAAGTAAAAAAAAACGGAAAATTCATAATTCAAAAAAAATGTGTTGTTTCTTTCGTAGTACCCCTTTTATGAATTCAGACTAATAGTCCAGATTTTTCCTAAAAAAAAAATATAATAAATATTTTCTTTAGTCTTTATCTTTTTTCAAAAAAAAAAAAAATAATAATAATAATAATAAAAATACATATTTTTGATTTCTAGGTTTATTCGATTTACGGTATGCCCGAACTACGCCGGTTTGATTCTCACCGGATGTGAGATACGTAGGCAACCCTCGTCGGGTTCAACCCCCATTTTGGCTAAAATAGCCAAAATCAATGAATAAAAAAATGCGTTTCAAACTTTAAAAAAGAGTCGTAAATAAATCGGGTGACGCTGTTTTGTCATAAATAGCCGAATGTTCCCGAAAGGGACGCCGGAAGGCTGACTTTGCATAAATAGCCACCTTTGGGTCTTGTTTAGCGTTTTGTCCAGTAGACCCACACAGCCTTAAAATCTTCATCCCCGAAGTGTTTAAAGGCCGTTGTTCAAAACTTGATCCCCTCTGTAAAATATTTCGAGTCAAGTCATTTTTGTTAAAATCACCTTAATAAATGTGCAGGATGAGCACGATGCAAAATGAACATTTTTCAATAATGACCAAAATCCCTGTCAAGTTACGGCTATGGTGGAATGATCTAGGTGTTGAAGGACAAAATGAGGTTAAGAAATATCTGAAAGGTCTTGTGGGTCTGTTGGAAATTCAGCCTCGGGGAGATATCATAAGAGCTTTGGTTACCTATGCGACCCGGCGCACAATGTTTTCCATTTCTCTGATTTTGAGCTCACCCCGACTTTGGAAGAAATGGCCGGATACATCGGGAATACTGAACTTCCGTTGAGGGAAAAATACTTGGTCGCCCCGAGAGTCGTCACGGTACATCGGTTCCTAGATTCATTGAAAATACCTAGAACAGTCCACAACCCGGATCTAGCAGCCGGATTCTGTACTCCATGCTTCATATATGATAGGTACGGTCATGAGGGGGGATTCAATAATCCAATCAACAAACTGTGCAGCAAAGGAGTTCGTCAGAAGTGGGACGAGCACAGACGGGTAGCGTTCATGATAATGTTCCTGGGCCTTCTGGTATTTCCAAGGAAAGATGGAAACATTGATTTGAAGGTATCTGGGGTCGTCAGCACTTTACTCACGCAAAGTGACAGTACCCTCGCACCAATGGTGGTATCTGACATATTTCGAGCTCTCACAGCTTGTAAAGCTGGGGGAAATTTCTTCGAAGGTTGTAACTTGCTCCTACAGATATGGATGACCGAGCACCTCTGCCATCATTCCGAGATTTTGAGCCATGGTTCCTCGGAAAAGACATGCATAGAAGAATCTTACACGAGAACCAAAGAGATCAGTTTGCCCAAAGGAGTCCTGGCATGGACCTCGTTCTTTCAAGCTCTTACCGCCAGCCAAATACAATGGACGTTGGGATGGTTGCCTGTTGATGAGATCCTATATATGTCTGCAGCTAAAACTCATTTCTTGCTGATGGGGCTTAAGAGCATTCAACCTTACGCACCCGGCCGAGTTTTGAGACAGTTCGGAAGATGCCAGACAGTACCTCATGAGGAAGATCTTAGCGCTCAAGCAGTTGAGATAAGTCCTAACGGACAGTTCCCAGAAGCAAAGATTCGCCAAATCTGGAATGAGGGTCAATATTTGAAATCAGATACTTGCGTGCGGGATCGAGCCAAAGGAGAAACGGCGCCAGGTTACCTTGCATGGTACAGAAGGGAACTTGAGCATGAAAGGCCAGCTAAGAGACCCCACATCCGGAATTTCACCGAGTCATCGCAAAGGCATTGGGATTGGTTAGCAAAGGAAAGAGGCTATTGTGCCGAAATCAGCAGGTTAAAGCAATAAGTAGAAGGCATGAAATACGAGCACAACGTGCAAATTGCTAGCAATCTGGGAGAGCGGAACAGGTTAATTCAAGAAAATTAAATGCTCAGAGCCAAGATCAAACAGATAAGGTTGGATGCAGATAAACAGCCAAGGCGTCGATCAGACGAGCACCTGATAAAAAGGCTAAAAAGCGAGATCAGAGAATGGCAAGATGGTTTGGAGAAATCTGAAAATGTCATAGCAGAACTCAAAGCACAGTGGGATACAAGAGCAGATAAGCATCGTCGATACCTGAATCAATTGGAAGGCGACCACGAGAAAACTGTTGCTAAAATGAAGAGAGAGATGGCTGCACTTGAGATCAAAGCAGCTAATCAGGCTAAGGATTTCCAAATTGAGAGCAGATACTGGTATGACTCAATAGCCCAGATGAAGTTGGAAGTACGGCGACTGAAGCATCAGCATGTACAAGATGCTCAAGTCTTCAAGATATGCAACGATCAGATAAAACGCCTGCTCGTAGAAAAGAAGCAAACCAGAGATAGGATCAAGGCCATTGCCCATGCCATCACCAGACGATGCCTACGATGTGAGAACATGTCCAGCGTTACCGTCCTCTCGGCAGTAATGGGTTATGTCAAGCAGACTATGCACGAGCTGGAGCAACTTGAGAGGGATTTCACGCCTAGGACCGCGGCGAGGCCGAACGATGCCCCGCGGACACCAATTTTCAAAACCATAATGCACTCATAAGTCGAATCGGTATCTTAGCATTTTTTGCATGTTTTCCATCTTGGTAATTTTAGTCTATGTTGAGTCTAGGTTTATTTTCGAAGTTTGCTTTTTCTTTCGCAAAATGTAGTTTGTAATAGACCACTTCAACAATAAAAAGGTTGCTTCTTTTACGCCCATTTGTGTTTTTCGAACTACGTAATGATCTGATTCACGTAGGCATCGTGATACGTAGGCAATCCTCATCGGATCCGGTCGCATTTCTGTTACTGCAAAATAAAAAAAAATAAAAAACATAAAAGAAAAACAAAAGAGAAAAAGAAAAAGAAAAGAAAGAAAAAAGAAAACTAATAAAATGCCGGAATGACGCATGCTCTCGTAGCAAACATATAGTTAACTGTATAGGTGCATCATGCCCAACGTGAGATTAACTATATGTTATTTGCTACAAATTAACCGTGCGTTTGTCATTGAGTATTCCAGGGTTTTTGAAAAGACGGTTGGTTTGGTGAAAGTCTGGCCTCGCACTCATATTTCACGAGGTCAAGGAGAAGTGTTCAACTACCTATTGTCAGGGCCAGAAGCAGTACTCACACTTACTTCACCAGGTCAAAAGGAAGTGTGGAAATGTCTTCAGAAATTCCATTGCAAACAATCCCTGTTTCCGAGGAAAGCTCGATCTTAGCCGTCCTCACACCTGAATCCGCAACTGCGGAGGAAAATAGAATCCTACGGCTCCGCATGTTGGAAATGCTGGATGACTGGAATAATGGGAAAGAGCCGCCAAGTGTCGTCCCCGGATTCCCTGAATTATTCTCCAGGTCAAGTGGGACTTTTAATGTCCCCATAAATTATCCTGCCACCCCATTCGGGTACCCAGCCACCTCAGCCTTCTCCGCTGGATCGCCTTCTGAGCCTCATCCCCGAATGTCATCCACTGATGCAAGCATGAACATCTTTACTGCATCGCCTTGCCCGGTTACGGCACAGCCTACCACGTACAAGCCAAGCTTTGACTCATCTTCTTTTACATTCCAAGCACCATCGTTCTCAATGGAACCAACTAGGTTCGCTACCAGTACTAATCCTCTACCGCCTCAGTGCGAGCTTGCACCCGGGCAGGATCAGAACCCCAGAATCGCAGAACAAAATGAGATTGCCAAGAGAATGAGAAGCCTTGAACAAAGTTTGAAGAATATGCAAGGATTGAGCGGACAAAAGAGCGTCTCTTACGCCGACCTGTGCATGTTCCCTCACGTGCACCTGCCAACGGGTTTCAAGACCCCCAAGTTTGAGAAATACGATGGGCACGGTGACCCCATTGCACATCTTAAGAAATACTGCAACCAATTGCGGGGAGCCGGCGGAAAAGAAGAACTGCTAATGGCATATTTTGGGGAAAGTCTAGTAGGGATAGCTTCGGAATGGTATATGGATCAGGAAATGTCCCGATGGCATATATGGGATGATCTCGCCAGAGATTTTGTAAAACAATTCCAGTATAACATCGACATTGCGCCAGACCGAAACTCTCTGTCGAATTTGAAGAAGAAACCTTCTGAAAGCTTTAGAGAGTATGCTATTAAGTGGCGTGAACAGGCGTCGAGAGTGAAGCCTCCCATGGATGAAGTGGAAATGGTCACTACCTTTCTCCAGGCTCAAGAGTCTGACTATTTCCAAAACATGATGTCAGCTATGGGTAAGCCATTCGCGGAAGCGATCAAGATTGGAGAGATGGTGGAAAATGGTTTGAAAACGGGTAGAATTCTGAGTCAAGCAGCCATAAGGGTGACCTCCCAGGCCGTCCAAAGCGGGTCCGGAGGAACGATGAGGGGGAAGAAGAAGGAAGAAACGACTATGACAGCCTCTGAAGCAAGGGAGTATCGTCATCCCAGGCCCCATTTTCCGGAAAGAGCCCCACAACACTACTACCCCCACTCAAATTTGGCATATGCTCATCAACCTTATATGGTCATGAATGCCCAACCTTATAACCATCCACCACAATAAGCCAACCGAGGCCCAACTCCACCTCCCAGAAATCAGCCTCCTTACCGCAACCACTATAACCCACAACCCCCGCAGAATAACTACCGCCCCCAGGAGCCACCTCGACGGCGGACTTTCACGCCCATCGGTGAACAATACTCTACTTTGTTCCCTAAGCTAGTCCAGTTGGGTTTCTTGCAACCAATCCCCCAAACGAGGCAAAACCCAACATCGCCTTCTTACAAAGCCGGAGTCAGATGCGCCTATCATTCAGGGGCCGAGGGACATGATACAAACGACTGCTGGTCATTGAAAAGAGTGGTCGAAAATTTGATAGAGCAGGGGAAAATAGTGCTAAGGGACGAAGAGATCCCAAATGTGACTAACAATCCATTGCCCGCTCACAATAATGGGCCGCTGATCGGAATGATTTGTGAAGACAAAGAGTTCGACCCTGCTCTGAAAGCCATAATTGCCATTGTCGACACGGGGAAGAGGCCTGAAATAGACCAGAAACCAGAAAAGGGGGAGGAGGCCAAGGCTATAAAGAGCAAGCCTGAAAAGAAGATAGAGAAGAAAGTGGTCCCTGTAAAAAATGAAGTTCTTTACATACCACGAGGTCGAGCTGAGAAGACGCAGAACTTCGGGATCAAAAAGACAAAACCTATGTACGTGCCGAAAGGGGCCTATGTGGTCCGGGGGACGATTCAACCACCTCGGCTGAATGAGCCAGTGGTTATCGGACGCGTGCCACAAAAGCCAATGACCAACCCGTCCACAGTGCCGTGGAATTATCAAAAGACTTGGGTGATGTACAAAGGTAAAGAGGTCATGGGAAAACTTCCAGAAAATACTTTCATTGGAAAGTATTCAAATACCCAAGAACTGAACAACGCCACACAAAGGCGCTTCCCGCCAAAGAAGCCCGTGAGTGTTGAAGAGGCAGAAGTGTTCTTCCAACAAATGAAAATGCCGGATTACGAAGTGATAGATCAGCTGCGCAAGTACCCTGAGCAAGTATCCATGCTGTCATTATTGATGAGGTCGACCGAGCATCAAAAGATCCTGCTGAAAACCCTGAATAAAGCATATGTACCAGTCGAAACCTCGGTGGAGCAACTAGAGCGGATGACAGAAAAATTCTTCGCCGTCAACCAAATCTCTTTCAGCAAAAATGATTTACCCCCGGAAGGAGCAGCACACAACAAGGCCTTGCATTTAACAGTTAAATGCGAGGACTACTATGTCAAGCGGGTAATGTTGGATGGGGGATCAGGTGTTGACATTTGCCCGCTCTCCACGCTACAAAGAATGGAAATTGGGACAGGAAGAATCCGACCCAACAATGTCTGCGTAAGAGCTTTCGACGGCATCAAGAGAGATACCATGGGAGAAATAGACCTGTTGTTGGTCATAGGACCAGTCGAATTTCGAGTCACCTTCCAGGTGATCGACATGGACACATCCTACAATTTTCTCCTTGGCAGACCTTGGATCCATGCGGCAGGAGCCGTTCCTTCCACTCTTCACCAGATGGTGAAGTTCGAGTACGAAGACCGAGAGATCGTGGTCCATGGGGAAGATGAGCATGCCATTTATCGAGACCCATCCATCCCGTACCTTGAACCGAGAGAAGGAAGCGAACATACGGTCTATCAAGCTTTCGAGATTGTACTGGCAGAGCAGCACGAAGAGGGAATGCCCTGCCCCCAGCCTTTCCTGTCTAACGCCTCGTTTATGGTGGCCAAAGAGATGATCCGGCATGTATTTAGGCCAGGGAAGGGGCTTGGGCGAACCCTTCAGGGATTAACAGAACCCATTACTTTGCCAATCATCAAGAAACCTTTTGGACTAGGTTTCAAACCTACTCCATCAGACGAAGAGTGGGCAAAGAAAAGGAAAAATGAGGGTTGGAAGTTACCACAACCACTGCCGGATTTATACGCAACTTTCATCAGGCCGAGGTACATTGAAGAAGAAGATGATGAGGTCTTCACAGCTGAGGAAGTCGAGGAGATATGTGGGGCAATGAGAGATATGCTCTACGAGGTCCACATGGTTCAACCAAGTGAAGGCACAAGCACTGCTGAGATGCTGTACATGGGGCCGAACACCCAACTCCAAAACTGGGAGGCCACGCCATTCCCGACTAGACGGAAGTCCGGGTAGACCTGTCCTGCCACCTTTCCTGTGTCACAAGTTCTCTCCAGGACATAACTTGAACGTTTTCTTCTTTTCAATTGTTGCTTTGAATTCCTAGTTGTAAACATTGTTGTCTTCCAACTTTCCAAAGAAAATATAAAAAAAAATCATCATTGCTTTCCCATTCTTTCTTTTGTTCTGATTTTTATTATTTTTTCCTTTTATCTTTCTTTTCAGTCCTAATAATGCGGCTTTAAATATGACATGCTTGCGGACTTCACGCCCAGATCACAATGAGTTATTTAACTGCGAATTAATGAACCCAGAACCAGAATATGATGCGGAAGAGGCTTTTAGGGAGATAAACCGAGAGTTGGAATATTTCGAGAATAAACCTAAGCCAAATCTGAATGACACTGAACCGGTAAATTTAAGAACCCCGGAAGAAATCCGGGAGACCAAGATAAGCATTCACACGGACAAGAAAACGCGAGAGGCGATAATTCAACTTCTTCTTGAATTCAAAGACGTGTTTGCTTGGTCATATGATGACATGCCGGGACTAGGTGTTGATCTAGTGGTTCATAAATTGCTGATTCATCCTGATTGTCCTCCAGTTCAACAAAAGCAACGAAAGTTCAAAACTGAGGTCAGTGACAAGATTAAGGAGGAAATCACCAAGCAACTAAAAACAGGAGTGATCCGGGTAGTCCAATATACAACATGGTTAGCGAATGTGGTTCCAGTACCAAAAAAGGACGGGAAAACTCGGGTATGTGTAGATTACAGAGATCTGAACAGAGCAAGTCCTAAAGATAATTTCCCGCTGCCCAACATCCACATCCTCGTTGATAATTGTGCCAAACACGAGATACAGTCTTTTGTAGATTGTTATGTTGGGTATCATCAGGTACTGATGGATGAAGGGGACGCCGAGAAAACTGCCTTCACCACGCCTTGGGGCACTTACTGTTACCGGGTCATGCCATTTGGTCTGAAGAATGCTGGGGCTACTTACATGAGGGCCATGACTGCCATTTTCCATGACATGATGCACCAGGAAATAGAGGTGTACGTGGACGACGTGATAGTCAAGTCCAGGACGCAGGATAATCACATCCAAGACTTGAGGAAATTCTTCGAGAGATTAAGGAAGTATGACTTGAAGCTAAACCCAGCCAAATGCGCTTTCGGAGTTCCGTCGGGCAAACTTTTGGGCTTCATCGTAAGCAGGAGAGGAATCGAGCTAGATCCAACTAAGATAAAATCCATCAGAGATCTACCTCCCCCGAGAACAAAGAAAGACGTGATGAGTCTGTTGGGCAGGTTGAATTACATCAGTCGGTTCATTGCCCAGCTGACAAGCACGTGTGAGCCCATATTCAAGCTTTTAAGGAAAGATGCGGCGATCAAATGGACAACTGAGTGTCAAGAAGCCTTTGATAAAGTCAAAGAATACCTTTCGAATCCCCCAGTCTTGGTCCCTCCAGAACCAGGAAGGCCACTTTTCTTGTATCTGACAGTCTTGGAGAACTCTTTCGGTTGCGTCCTCGGGCAACACGACGTAACCGGAAAGAAGGAGCAAGCAATTTACTACTTGAGCAAGAAATTCACCGGCTACGAGGCTAAATACACTCTGCTGGAAAGGACATGCTGCGCTCTCACATGGGTTGCTCAAAAGCTGAGACATTATCTCCAAGCCCACACTACGTTCCTCATAAGCAGGTTGGATCCTTTGAAGTACATATTTCAGAAACCAATGCCTACTGGGAGACTGGCTAAATGGCAGATTTTGCTTACGGAATTCGACATAGTTTATGTCACTCGCACGACAATGAAAGCCCAGGCGTTAGCAGATCATTTGGCCGAAAATCCGGTCGATGAGGAATACCAGCCATTGGATACCTACTTTCCAGATGAAGAGGTAAACACCATAGAAGTAATCTCGGAGGAAGCTCGTGTTTGGAAGATGTTCTTTGACGGAGCCGTGAACGCCAAGGGTGTAGGGATTGGGGCAATTTTGATCTCGCCTTCGGGTCAGCATTACCCCGCCACAGCTAGACTTCGTTTCTTTTGCACAAATAATACAGCTGAGTATGAAGCCTGCATCATGGGCATGCATATGGCAATCGATCAGGATGTCAAAGACTTACTGATTATGGGAGATTCTGACCTGATTATCCGACAAGTCCAAGGTGAATGGGAAACTCGGGATGTCAAACTTATCCCATACCGACAACATGTGGAGGACCTCAGCAAGGGCTTTACCTCAATAGAGTTCAGGTATATTCCGAGGTGTCACAATGAACTGGCAGATGCACTTGCTACTTTGGCTTCAATGCTACCCTGCCCAGGCAACGCCCACGTCGATCCTTTGGAAATCCAAATCAAGGAAAGACACGGTTACTGCAGTGTAATCGAGGCGGGATCAAATACGCAGCCTTGGTACCATGACATCAAGAGGTTCCTGAAGACGCAAGAATACCCCGAGCACGCTACTGGAGATCAAAAGAGGACCATTAGGTGACATGCAAGTGGTTTCTTTTTGAGCGGTGAATTGTTATATAAGAGGACCCCGGACCTCAATCTCCTAAGATGTGTCGATATCGAGGAAGCGAGAAAGATCATGCACGAAGTACACGCAGGTGTGTGCGGACCTCACATGAACGGGTATGTCTTAGCGAAGAAAATCCTTAGAGCAGGTTATTACTGGATGACCATGGAAAAGGATTGCTTTAGCTTCGTTCGGAAATGTCATCAGTGTCAGGTGCACGGTGATTTGATTCATGCACCTCCCACGGAACTGCATCCCATGTCCGCACCTTGGCCATTTGTCGCTTGGGGCATGGACGTCATTGGACCAATTGAACCAAAGGCCTCGAACGGACACAGGTTTATACTGGTTGCCATAGACTACTTCACAAAATGGGTAGAGGCTGTCACCCTCAAGTAGGTCACTAAGAAAGCTGTGGTGGATTTTGTACACTCAAATCTTATCTGTCGCTTCGGTATTCCTGCGACCATCATTACAGATAACGCAGCAAACTTGAACAGTCACTTGATGGGAGATGTATGCGAGCAATTCAAGATAACGCATAGGAATTCCACTCCTTATCGGCCAAAAGCCAATGGTGCCGTGGAAGCGGCAAACAAAAACATCAAGAAGATTTTGAGGAAAACGATCCAAAGTTCCCGACAGTGGCATGATCAGTTACCTTTTGCATTATTGGGGTACCGCACTACAGTACGCACATCGGTGGGAGCGACTCCTTGTCTTTTGGTTTATGGGACCGAGGCTGTAATACCGACAGAGGTAGAAATTCCTTCGCTTTGAATCATTGTCGAAGCAGAAATCGAGGACAGTGAGTGGGTTAAGACTCGGTTAGAACAATTGACGTTGATTGATGAAAAGCGGATGGCCGTAGTTTGTCACGGACAGTTATACCAACGAAGGATGGCCCGTGCTTACAACAAGAAAGTCCGACCCCGGAATTTCGAAGTAGGACAATTGGTACTGAGGCGTATTCTGCCGCATCATGAGGAAGCAAAAGGGAAGTTTGCTCCGAATTGGAAAGGCCCATACATCGTAAGGAAGATATTGCCAAGAGGAGCATTGTATCTAGGTGATATCGAAGGAAATGACCCCGACACAGCAGTAAATGCAGATGCAGTCAAGAGGTACTACGTCTAAATCATACTCCAGTGGTCCTGACACGTTTGAAAATGGCAAAGGTTTTATTCCCCACTACTCCCCAAACACCCCCACTACTCCCAAACACTACCCAATCCTCTCTACAAAAAAAAAAAGAAAAAGAAAACAAAACAAAACATTGATTGAGGCCTGAACTACGTTTGACTTGATTCCGAAAGGATACGTAGGCAGCCTCTCCCTGAGGTTCAGTCACACCAACAATAAAATCCCATTCACCCTGAAATTGAAACCGGGGCACGTCGAGCAGTTTAGAAGTTAGTATCATCTACCTCTCTTTACCTAGCACAAGCCTTCAAATCAATTACCGAATATGGTGGGGAACCAATAAGCATCACAAATGGAAACCGGCACACTCTGAATTGAGAGAAATAAAATGAGAGAGTCTCGGCGGTGAAAACCTTCGGGCACCACGAGGCGACGGGAGAAGAGAAACCAAAATGAGAGAGAGCTTGTTTAGTAAAAACTCGCAAAGAGTGCTATCAAGTGATGACAGGAAGAGAAATGAGAGAGGTCAGCCAGCGAAAACCCGCAAAGGGCGCTGTTGGCCGAAAAGAATGACTCCACCCCAAGAAGGTTTCGGCAAAGTGCCACCGGTTTGGAATCACAAATCCGTTCTGGTTCAGGAAAACGCAAGTTCTTAGAAGGTCAGACGTCCAGTCCAAAGAGCATGTCATGTCATTTAAAGCCAGCGTCATCTTCCTCAGATAAGTCTTTCTCGTCCTAAAAAAGGACACTCTTTTTTGTTTTCTCCTTTCTTTGTTTCTTTCGAATCCCTTTTGCATTTTAACCCCGAGTTCAGGACACACCGGAAAGGGCAGGTGGCAGGATTGTTTGCACGGAATCCCATCTCATGAAGGAAAGCGCCTCATCTCGTTGGTACGATTGCCCAAGCCTGACGAATCATGACGTTTGATGGTGTTTTAGAGTAAAGAGGAAAGAGAGAAATCTTGAAATCTTCCCCAGCAAGTCCGCCTTCGGACAAATCCCCACAGAGTCTCCCCCTGTACAAATCCCCACAGAGTCTCTCCTTTTGTACAATCTCCCACAGAGTCTCACCAATATGAAAAAAAATCCCCGTTGGAACTTCCTCAGCACACCCCCAGCGAGTCCCTTTGTAAATATTCCCCAACAAGCTTACCCCAACAAACCCTGGGAAACTCGTTTTGAAACAAAATACCCCGCATACCCCATTGTACAGAATCCGCACAAAGAATCCACTTTGTAAATATTCCCCCCACAGAGGTTCCTTTTGCACAAATGCCCGCAGAATACCCCCAATAGAATCCCCGTTGAGAGCCTCCAATCAAAACGGGACACAAAAAAAAACAACAAAAAAAAGAGGCCTTACGAGGCAAATCATCGCAGAATCTGGAAATACAAGCCTGAACAGTCTAGAAGGGTTTCACCATTCGAATCAAATCAATGGCGGAACTTCACAACAGAAATAAAGACGCAAGAAAGCAACTGGGAACGAACAAGGTCACCAAACCGACCGTCATTTCCGAACTAACAAATGATTCTTTGTCTGAAAGGTTGAAACAGGTCTAATCCAAGACAACCGTGCAAGAAGCAGGTGTCGCCCAAAGAAGAAGGTACACTGGTGCAGGAAGTACTTCGGCAATGATGAATTCACTCGAAAGGTAAGCTTCCACGAAACTCCCTTTTATCTTCTATTAGAACAAGAAAACTCAAAAAAAATAGATCATGTAGTATTCTCGAGCTTTATCCCCAACCAATCAGCATTAGGGTTTTAAACCCTAAACTGAATTTTCCTTTTAATCAGCATTAGGGTTTTAAACCCTAAACTGAATTTTCCTTTTAGTCAGCATTAGGGTTTTAAACCCTAAACTGAACTTTTCCTTTCAGCCAGCATTAGGGTTTTAAACCCTAAACTGAGCTTTTCCATGCAATCAGCATTAGGGTTTTAAACCCTAAACTGAATTTTTCCTTTAGTCAGCATCAGGGTTTTAAACCCTAAACTGAATTTTCCTTTTAGTCAGCATTAGGGTTTTAAACCCTAAACTGAACTTTTTCCTTTCAGCCAGCATTAGGGTTTTAAACCCTAAACTGAGCTTTTCCATGCAATCAGCATTAGGGTTTTAAACCCTAAACTGAACTTTTCCTTTCAGCCAGCATTAGGGTTTTAAACCCTAAACTGAGCTTTTCCATGCAATCAGCATTAGGGTTTTAAACCCTAAACTGAATTTTTCCTTTAATCAGCATTAGGGTTTTAAACCCTAAACTGAATTTTTCCTTTAGTCAGCATTAGGGTTTTAAACCCTAAACTGAACTTTTCCTTTTAGTCAGCATTAGGGTTTTAAACCCTAAACTGAACTTTTTCCTTTCAGCCAGCATTAGGGTTTTAAACCCTAAACTGAGCTTTTCCATGCAATCAGCATTAGGGTTTTAAACCCTAAACTGAATTTTCCTTTCAGCCAGCATTAGGGTTTTAAACCCTAAACTGAGCTTTTCCATGCAATCAGCATTAGGGTTTTAAACCCTAAACTGAATTTTCCTTTCAGCCAGCATTAGGGTTTTAAACCCTAAACTGAGCTTTTCCATGCAATCAGCATTAGGGTTTTAAACCCTAAACTGAATTTTCCTTTCAGCCAGCATTAGGGTTTTAAACCCTAAACTGAGCTTTTCCATGCAATCAGCATTAGGGTTTTAAACCCTAAACTGAATTTTCCTTTTAGTCAGCATTAGGGTTTTAAACCCTAAACTAAACTTTTTCCTTTCAGCCAGCATTAGGGTTTTAAACCCTAAACTGAGCTTTTCCATGCAATCAGCATTAGGGTTTTAAACCCTAAACTGAATTTTCCTTTTAATCAGCATTAGGGTTTTAAACCCTAAACTGAACTTTTTCCTTTCAGCCAGCATTAGGGTTTTAAACCCTAAACTGAGCTTTTCCATGCAATCAGCATTAGGGTTTTAAACCCTAAACTGAATTTTTCCATGCAATCAGCATTAGGGTTTTAAACCCTAAACTGAACTTTTTCCTTTCAGCCAGCATTAGGGTTTTAAACCCTAAACTGAGTTTTTCCATGCAATCAGCATTAGGGTTTTAAACCCTAAACTGAATTTTCCTTTTAGTCAGCATTAGGGTTTTAAACCCTAAACTGAACTTTTTTCATTCAGCCAGCACTAAACTGAGCTTTTCCATGCAATCAGCATTAGGGTTTTAAACCCTAAACTGAGCTTTTGCTTCCAGTCAGCATTAGGGTTTAAACCCTAAACTGAATTCTTCCTTTGTTCGGCGTTAGGATTTTAAACCCTAAACTGAACCTTTCCCCAGCTAGTCGGTATTAGGGCTCCAACCCTGAACTGAGCATGCATATCCTCTTTCATCAATTTTTCTCCCGCAGGCCTGACCTCGAGCCACATGGATCGAAATGACCCACGAGATGAGTCCCAGTTCGGAATCAAAGAAGAAAAAGAAAAAAAAAAAGATGTTCCGAGATATCGGAGTAAATGGAAGGCGGATTGACTCCAACATTTGATTAAGGTCCTGAACCCTGCCAATCGCGTCTCACTCAGTATCCCAGAGATTAAACAAGTCGCCGCAACTCGCAAGCATCAAGATTCAGATCGGAGTCTGCAAGCAGAATCAGCTAAGACCCAAGATCAAGTCGTAAAAGAATCATAGATAGGAATCTTGTAACTAGCAGGTTACATGCATATAAGTAGTTAGTTCAGTTTCCAATTTTCGTTTGGTTGTAATAAGGCGGTCAGTGACGCAGCAGTGACAACAGCAACAGCAGTAGAAGCAAGCATTGCAATCCCATGGTAGTTCCAGCTACCAAAACTTCTCGAACTACATTGACTTGATTCCTGTTTAGCCCGGGATATGTAGGAAATCTTTGAAGCAAGATTCGGTCAGATCTTTCAAAAACATGCTTCATACGGAGTGGTCCATAGGCAAAAATCGCTCATACACGCTCACTTTATCTTTGCACGAAAAGTCTTCGTGTTTCCGAACAAAGAGGGGCAGCTGTGAGCACGTGATTTTTGCTTCACGGGACAATCGCTCCAAAAGAAATAAAAAATAACGACAATTGATCCTGTTGAACAATTTTTGGATTTTTTATGGCACTTCGTTAATTATTTATGACTTTGGCCCATTTTTACTTTATTAAAACAAAATACAAAAAAAATGTACGTGTCATGCATAATCTGAACCGTAACAGGCATCTTTGTCCGTGATTTTGTTTTGTTTGATTTTACCTGTTTTGAAATATTTTTAGTGTGTGTGCAAATAATTGTATTGAGTGTGTATTTAATTTTAATTTGATTTTTTGCTTAGTTTTGTTTTTAAAATAAATAAGAAAAAGAAATAAAAATAATAATAAAAAAAAATCCCTTCTTCTTCCGGATTGGGCCAATTTATTAAAATTGGCCCAAACAAACAATACCCAAACCAGGCCTGCCCGGTCCAGTCCAGCTGATGCCGAGAGAGTCCAAACGACGTCGTATTGATACAGGTTGATCTGGGCCGTTGATCTCAGATTGATCAACGACCAAGATCACATTTCCCATACCCACGAACAAAACCCGACCCGTTTCTACCCGGACCAACCTTTAGTTGAAACGATACCGTTTCCCCTAAGCCCTTAGATCCAAGCCATCGATTTCAGTTGATCCAACGGCTAAGATCAACCCACCCATGCCATATATAAGCCCTTTAACCTTACCCTGCCCCCCCCATCCGACACCCCAGCTCCCGTCTTCACCATCTTCCCCATCAAACCCTAGAGCCGCCCCTGTATCCTTCACCATGAAAACCGGCGGCACGGACGCCGGTGACCTCGCCCTTAACACCATAGAACCCCCGTGCCGTCCTGAACCCAAATCTACCAACCACACACCTCGAATCCTATCCCACCTTCTCGAATCTTCATTTGAAGATTCGAGTCGGAACCTAATCTACACCGATCTGCCTTAAATTCATACCAGACACTCCCCAGACCCCCCTCGTGACCAAACCATACTTGGTTTGGTCCGAATCTGACCAGGGAAGCATGAATCCCGGATCTAGTTTTCGAACCTTGGGGTTTCTCGTCACTGGTCCGTTGTTTTGTTCAAACCAAAGGATTAAGGTCTAATGGACTTTAATCGAAGTGTTTCTCACCTGAGAAACACTTCGATTAAAGCCCGTTCAGCCTTAAGAAAGGTCTGTCCAAATCCGAGTTCAAGACTTTTGATTTTTCGAGTTTTAAGGTGAGTTTGCTTTCTTTCCTTTACTTGTTTTAGTCCGTGCGTTTTGTTTTAAAAGCTGTTCATGATTGTTGAAATCTGTTTGTTTTGAGTTTCTATTAACTATGCCCTGACCACTTTGCCTGAACCTTTGTTGTTTGATTGAGTATCCTCTTCTACTTGTTCTGATAGTGTGTATGTATGTATGTGTTGTGCAATAATTGAGCTTCAATTTGTACTAATTAACTGATTCCTCGAATACCACTTTGCTCAGTCAGTATAATTCGAATCATGTGTCAATACTGTTAGATGTCTGATTTTTGGTTACGATTGTATGAGTTATAACTAGTATAGTCGAGTCGACAAATGTCGTCAATTAATTTCAGTAGTTCAAATGTTAACGATTGCATCTGTTGCTTGCTGCAACTTTGTTTGAATCAAAGTAAGGATCAAGTAGGTTCACTTATAGTTGCTATGTTTGAATCTGAGGGTAGATTGTTAATTGAAATCTAAGTTGATGGCATGTGCACTTGTGCACAGCATGTGCATTGTGCACAGCCTGTTTCCTGCATAAAAGGGCTTTGGATTTAAAAATGGTTTGACAGCATATGCTGTCAGATATATTCTACTGCCCATACTTTGCTTTAGTTTAAAGAAGTATTAAACCTTTTAAAGGTTAAATCTGCCAGGGAATGTTGATGGGGTTTAATACTTAATTAGCTAAAGTGGAACTGAAAAGAAGAAGGCACATGGGAGGGGTGTTTGATATATTCTGAACAGGCTGTTAAAAGGGGTAAGGTTAAGGCTTATAAAAGAAGAAGGACATCTGATAGAAAGAGAACAGAAGATTAGAGGAGAGGAATACACACACTGTGAGGATAGAAGAGGAAAAGAGAGAGCTGATAGAGATACACAGACAGAGATATAGACAGAGGGAATAGACACAGACAGACAATATAGGAGGAGAGGAAAAAAATACCACCTGATGTTAGGAAAGGAGATAGAGGGAACTGGAAAAGGTTTCTTTTGATAATTCAAGCATAAGTTCAAAACTGAACACTGATTTTGGATTTTGGAAAGAAAGGAGATAGAGGGTGGCTATACAGAAAGCATAAACTGTCTTTTCTTCCTGCTAATTGTTCGATTCCCAGTTTGTTTGACCTGTTTCAAACAAGTGTTGGTTTCCTCTCAAGTATCAGTCAGGTTTCTGCTGTTTGGTTCTTATTGGTTTGTTTTCTTTTGGAGTTAGACCGTTTGAGTTCTGAGCCCACTCCCCTGCTTGTTGCTGTCATTTTGTTACCTTTTCCCATTGGCTATAACTGCATCTTGCATTGGGATTTTGTTACCTGCTGTTACTGCTGCTGCACTTGTTGTCATTGTTACTCTGCTGACTGCCCTCTTCTTCAATTGTCAAATATTTCCAGGTACACAACCTCTGAAACCATGTATTGTTGAAAGTTTGAAGTTGAAGCAGAAATAAAGAAATGAACATCTGTTTATGTTATAACATTGGTGTTAAAAATAGGTTGAATGTTAGTTGGGCCTGTATTTGTTTAACTGCAAACTGCAAACATTCTGTATAAATTAACATGTATTCTAAGTTGAGATGAACAAGTAGATAGCATTGGCTTGATAAATCAGATGTGTTTTAAAACATGCAATCGTTAGCTTTGTTTCAGTTATACAATAAACATAGAATCATAGCAAGCATATGTATGTATTTTGCCTATATCTCTGAACCATCGAATTTGCTACATTCGTTTCTATTTGACTCCAAGATAAGATGTGCCCCAAACTAATTCTCTTGCAGCGTTACATTAACAAGGTAATAACGTATGCTGACTCTTCTACTGGACTACTTGTTTTCTACATAGTTTCGATATGAGCTTCAATATAGATTCATCGTTTCGAAATAACGCGACTACTTTTCTGAGTTCAATCAACAGTGGTTTTCCTAATAAACAACTAATCTCATTTATCAAGACCAAATGGGCTAGTTCTGCAATCCGAACTGGAAGGTCGTTTCTTAATGCAAATTTAGTGTACATTATTAGTTTGCTTGCAATCCCCTTAGCAAATTAACAAAACTTATTCACTCCTTAAAGGCGAGGCATGAGATAGTTCTTACCTCATAAACAACCAATTAGGCGATCAAGCAAAAATTTGGATTCATCATATATAGTAGGGATTTAGCATGTTAGTTGCTTAAACAAGTAAGTTTAGTATTTTTCTCCTTTATCTTCCTAGAGACAAATGTATTAGAAATGTAGCCACTTTAGGATATCCTTTTTCTAAAATAGAGATGAGCCTCGCCAAATAAAAATGCAAAATTGCGGGGCCCTCAATAAATAACCATAATAATTATTTAGAATTCAGGATAGGCCTTTTAGTGAATTTCATGGCCTTCTACAAAATAATAACGCGCTAGACCCTTAGGGCACGACTTAATTAAATTACATTCTTAAAACTCGGGTGCACATTGATGTGACCCGAATCCAAATCTCAACGGAGTCGAAATGGTCAACAACTACGGGCGCATTGATTGCGATGTGGTTCGAGATACATTTTCGCGACGTTGCAAATTCTATAAAAAATAAACGATAATAATAAAAGCGGTTTAAACTTAATAAAAGCACATAAGTCATAACATGTATTTAAATCAGATATTTAGCCATTATAACAATTTAAGCGACCGTGCTAGAACCACGGGATTCGAGGGTGCCTAACACCTTCCCTCGGGTCAACAGAATTCCTTACTTAGAATTTCCGGTTCGCAGACTTCATTTGGAAAAGTCGAAAATTTCCTCGATTTGGGATTCAAGATAAACCGGTGACTTGGGACACCAAAAGCCAAACCTTTCCCAAGTGGCGACTCTGAATTAAATAAATAATCCCATTTCGAATATTGTCACTTAAATTGGAAAAACTCCCCTCGCGCATTTAACCCTTCGGGGCGGGCGCGCAAAAAGGAGGTGTGACAAATGGTCTCTTTAATTTTTACTAACTCAGCATTCAAGTTAAAACCCTCTTGGCTAACCTCCACAAGGGTATCATGGCGCGTGTTCAAAATGGCCAACTTACTTCAATAATAGCTTTGTCCTCAAGAGCCTCATAGTCTCTTTCCCATTGATCAATTTCACTCTTGAGCTCCTCCCTCTCAACCAAAGCATCATCGTAAGAAGATTGTAAAGGGTCAAGTGAACTCTCCAAAAACTTGACCTTATCAGGAGACACTCGGAGATCTTCTTGGGTCTGGGTGAGTGTTTAAACAAGCTCACCAGCATAAACCTCTTTCTCATTCAACAAGGCCTTCTGACCTCTAATCTCTTCAGTGGCTTTTGAAAGGTTTTCAGCAAAAGATGACTCGAGGAGGTTTTTATCCTTGCCTGCCTGGTTTGAAGAAGCTTTCTCAACTGCTAGCTCTGATGCCATGACTCTTAGCTGTTGCTCTAAGGTGCATTTGTTTCCTTCTAAAACTTCTATCTCAAACTAAAGACTTTCATACTGTTCTTTCCAATTATCTGCCTCAATCTGGTAATCATGCATCAATTGTTCTGTATGGGAAACCCTTTTCATCATCTCCGTACCGATGAGAATGTTTACAAAATAATAATAATAATAATAATAATAATAATAATAATAATAATAATAATAATAATAATAATAATAATAATAATAATGAAGAAGAAGAAGAAGAAGAAGAAGAAGAATCTTAGCAAAAGGAAAATGGAATAGAACATGAAAAGAAGTTAATACCTTCAATGATGATCGCACGATGTCATTCATCCAAGTCAAAGAACTATGACTTTCTAGCTTGAACTTTTCAACCAGACCAATCAAGGGTTTCAACCATACGTCAGCTTGGCCTGACTTCTTCAGAAGATTACCATCAGCAGGAACCTCAATGGTAATTTGTTTCATCACTCTACTTCCACTTGCAGAACCAACTTCAGTTCGAGAAATATTAGTAGCGGGGATTGTAGAGGAAGTCATAATGGCTTGAGGCGGAGCAGAAATAGCAGCAGTAAAAACAAGCAAAGAGTGTTTCATTGGGACGGATACGGAGAAAGAGGCAAGAGGTACTTCATCAGACACTAAATCAAAGCCTTCACTATCAAACCCATGTGAAAAAAGTTATTCATCAGAGTCACGAGCTGTCATAGGAGTATCTTTGTCAAAACTCACTAAAGTGGCTTCAACAGGCTCGGTCATGGGAACAGAACGGGGAGGAGTAACTTCGTCATCTGAAATGATGTGTCTTCTAGCCCGCGGCCTTTTAACCAAAGAATTTCCATCCCATTCTTCCTCCTATTCGGAATCCTAGGGTTTGTCAGCTTTCCTTTTCAATGAAGAACTCAAGATTATCTCCTGAGATCTAGCCAAAGTGTGAGGACCCAAAAGGTCATCACTTGCTTTTAAACTAAATTCTGTGTTTCTGAGGCCTTGAAAACCTCATTTAGAGTCACCTTAATTTGCGTGTGCAATCCGGGTGCGTAGCCGGAAAGCTTAAATGTGAAAATCTGTGAAAAATGATACGTTTTGACTGTAAAATGAATAAATTTGACTTCGGTCAACATTTTGGATAAACGGACCCGGACCCATGATTTGACGGTCCCGGAGGGTCCGTAGGAAAATATGGGACTTAGGCGTATGCCCGAAATCGAATTCCGAGGTCCCAAGCCCGAGAAATAAATTTTTAAAGGAAATTATTTTCTGAGACTGTTTAAGGAAATTTGAAATGAATTTTGATTGGAACATGATGGTATCGGGCCCCTATTTTGGTTCCGGCGCCCGGTACAGGTCTTATATATGATTTAAGACATTTTTGTGGAATTTGGTGAAAACGGATGTCATATGACGTGATTCGGACTTAAATTGCAAAATTTATGTTTAAAAAAGTTTGAGAAAATTTCATTGATATTGAGATTTAATTTGATGTTCATGATGTTATTTTGATGATTTAATTACACGAATAAATTCGTAAGATGTTTTTGAAGTTTTGTGTACACTTGGTTTGGAGTTCCGAGGGCTCGGGTGAGTTTCGGGTAGGTTCCGGGGTGTCTTAGGCCTAAAAATCAAAGCTGTTGCAGGCCAGAGGGTGGGGGACCTCTGAACAGGCCAGTGCAGTCCGCACGATATGGACCGTGGCCGCGAAGGGGCCTGCGCGGCCGCACTAGATTCTGTGCGGTCCGCGGTGAAGAACAAATTCACTAGTCTGTCGCAAGCCTATATCTTTTGATATACAAAGAATATTGAGATGATTTAAAAATGAAAGTTGTACCCCTTCGTTTTTAGTTTCCAGAAAGGTAAAGAAATTATAATTTGGACATCTGTAGAGAAAGTTATGACCAAAATACTAAGACCTGTCACTGCAGAACACAGGAAGCCTGTGCGGCCGCGGTTGATTTTGTGCGGTCCGCACAGGGCATCTGAGGGTAGTATACTTAGATGGGATTCTCAGTTATTTTTCAATTTTTAAGACCCCAACAACTTAAGAGGCGATTTTTCAAACAACCTTTCTTTTCCAAATCAATTGTAAGTCGTTTTAAACTAGTTTTCTTCAATCATTAACATCTTTTAACATGATTTCAACTTCAAACCAATAATTTTCATGGGAAAAATTGGGTGTTTTGTGTAGAACCTAGATTTTTCAAATTGGGAATTTGGACCTCGATTTGAGGTCTGATTTCAAACAAATTATATATTTGAGTTCGTGGGGGAATGGGTGATTAGGTTTTGGTTCGAACCTCGGGTTTTGACCATGTGGGCCTGGGGTGAATTTGACTTTTGGATAAAACTTTTGAAAATCCATTTTTCATGCATTCAAATTGATTCATTTAGCATTTATTAATATAATTAAGTAACTTGTGGCTAGATACGAGCGATTTGGTGGTGGAATCAAGAGGTAAAGCGATAGTTGAGGCTTCAATTGCGTTCGTGACATCGAGGTAAGTGTCCGGTCTAACCTTAGCTTGAGGGATTAGGAGTTGAGTCCTATTTGCTATTTTCTTCTTGTTGAGTACGACGTATAGGCATGGTGACGAGTATCTATACGTTGGTGTCAAGCATGACCGTGAGTCTTAAATTGATACTTGTTGTATTCTTGAATATTATTATGGTTGAAATAGTGAGTAAATCCTTGATATTGAACAAAAACTTAGTTTGTTTATCGTGGAATCTACTTATGATTGAGAAATGGTGGTAATTGAGATGAGTAGGAGTTGAGTTAAGATTGGTTATAGCTTATTCTCCCTTGTCGGGACGTATATACTTGTACTGTTGAATTCCATTGTCGAGATAGTGTAGTTTATTGTTGACCCCTTTCCAGGACTGTTATTATGATCACTGTTGACTGTATATTTGAGACGGGTTGCGTGCCGCAACATTTTTGTATATATTTATGGATCGGGTGCACGCCGCAACAGATATTATATTGGATCGGGTTGCACGCCGTAACAGATATTATATCGGATTGGGTTGCACGCCGCAACAGATATTATATTGGATCGGGTTGCACGCTGCAACAGCTATATATATGTGGATCGGGTTGCAGGCCGCAACTATGCTAAATAATAAGGGATCGGGTTGCGCGCTGCAATAGTATTGTTATTGTATTGTGGTAGATAATGAGCTGTCCTTTCATATTTTATTAAGTTTCTGTTGGTCTTGATATGTTTCCCCGAAGCATGTTTCCCCCTCCCCTTAAAACTGTTATTACCTATTTATATTTCTGCTGTATATTACATATAACTGCACAGGTTTATCTGGAGTCTGGTCCTAGCCTCGTCACTACCTCGTCGGGGTTAGGCCAGACACTTATCAGCACATGGGGTCGGTTGTGCTGATACTACACTCTGCACTCTGTGCAGATACCTGAGCGACACTTGATCAGCAACAGTAGGGGAGCCAGCCTTCAGTCCACCGAGACATCGAGGTAACCTTGCAGGCGTCCGCAGGCCCGTCGTCTCCTCTATCTTTATTATGTTTTGTTATCTCATGTATCCGAGACAAACAATATTACTTTTCCTTCAAACTGTTGTATGTAGTACTCTTATTAGTCTGTGGATATTGTGACATCAGTTTCTAGGTAGAGGCATGTGTCGACTTTCGAAACATTTTGGTTTTATATTTATTTAAGACTTCCGCTTAAATCTCATATTTCACCGTCATTTAGATGTTTATCACTTGCTAATATAAGTTGTGAAAAGAGATTAAAACAGAAAAGCTAAAAATTTCTAAGTTTGTGGCTTGCCTAGGTTCTACGAGTAGGCGCCATCACAACTCCCGAGGGTGGGAAATTCGGGGTCGTGACACAAAGAAAGTCTAGAAGCTGCGATCGACTCAGCACTTACACCACGAATAGGAAACCATGATAAAAAGAAGAGTTAAATACTCTCTAAAGAAAGAATGAATAAAAAGAGAAGGAAAAGAATAAAATTTTACCGTGAGTTTTAACCTTCTATCCAAACCTGTTTGAGAGGTATTTCCAAGATCTAACTTCCATCAAAGCGATGGACAACAATTTTTCTATCCAACCACGGAAATTGGGAATCTCTTCAATAGTTCTCATGGTTGCTGAAAAAAGAAAATAGGAACAGTCACGAGAAGTGCAGACCCTATTTAAAAAAGAAAAAAAAAAGAGAAGAGAAAAAGTTGTAAAGAAAACTTACGTGCAAAATTCTACTTTTCAGGGAATGACATTTTTTTCTTCACCTACTAATCCTGACGTAGGAGCAACAACAAATCAGGCATACCAGCCACGATCCTTATCATCCTCAAGGCTGACTAATACCCTCTTACTCCTCGCCACCAAAGTAAAAATTCCATGATGGAATAACTTAGGGGAGTAGAGGTGGATTAGATGAAAGGAGGTGAACAACAATTGAGCTACAATAGGGTCAATTTGTCCTAAACATACATTGAAGAAGTGGCAGAATTCAATGATAACTGGATCAATGGGAGGTCTAAAGTCCAATGTAAAAAGGTATGTATACACGAAAGAAAATCCAGCCTTGAAAGAAGTAATCCTTTGATTTGCATTAGGAATCAGAATTGGGAAATGAAACCTCCAATGATAATCTCTACGGACAATAGAGATCAAATCTTCAGTAATCTGTGAAGGATAGACATCTTCATGATCATGAGAAGACATAGAAGAAACTTGGTTTCTAATTGATTGCAGTATAAAAAGAAAGTTCAGAAGGGACAATTTCATCTACTGTAGCTTCACGTATTGGTTCATTGGAATCCTTAATTCTGCCAGAAGACCTATGTGTAAGAGAAGCCCTAGTTCTAGAAGATAAAGGAGGAGTAGAACTAGGTAGAGAAGAAGAAGAACATCGAATGGAAAATGAACCTAAGCTACGTAGCCTACCCTCTCTCCCGCTCCTAGTAGGAGCAAGGGGAAGTTCATCTACGATAAGAACTTTTTGAGGATCGGGGTTTATAGAAGACATAGTTGTACAAAGAAAAGAAAGAGATTGAATAAGTTAAAGATGGAAAACTTTTCTATGAAAGAAGAGACAAAGGATATATCTATACTCAGAAGCAACTGTCAAACAAAAAGGTAATGATGAGAATGTCATAATGAAAACTGCCACATCGTAATTGATAGAGCCGTAAAAAAGCCTTAATAGACGTTGAAGGACTGCAGAACCAATCACAAACCATCACGTATCACATGCATTAAATGGAACTGGCATACAAAGCGTCAGTTTTGGAAAAGGTGTAATGATGTGTGAGAATGGCGGCAAAAATTTCCGCTTTAATGAGATCCACTTCCCAAATATTCAATTGCTGAATAAATGGCAAGTGGGGGGACTATCTGTATTGGGAAAAATTAAGTTAACCTTTGGAATTAATTATGTGCTAACATGTCAAGACACGTGGGTCAATGGAAGAATGACAGCTGGCAAAGAGTATTCAAAGAGTCGCGAGCCTTAACAGGCACGAGCAAAGATTCAAGAAACTAAGAAGGATCGGCTACTCGAATCTCTTGATGATTTGAAGAGACATCGATGGACTGAATCTAGTTAGCAAAAAGTACTAATACGTATTATCTATAATTAATGAGCATCAGTGATGGGAGTGTTATGGAATCTTCACGAAACAGTTACGATTACCAATTATAACGCTACATTAATACCATTAATTACTAATAATGGCTCTATTATGAGAAGAAAGAAATGTAGTACTTAGAAATAGCTATAAAATGAGAGAAATAATATTTTTATGGGGACACGGATTATTATTGGAATACACTGATTTACTTTGCTTACTCAGCTACATTTCAATTCAATTCTTCTTTTTTATTGTTTCCTTATTTGGTTATCAGTAATCCGAGTTCTTTTAAAATAAAGCTTTGACCAAAATTCATATTTTTTTGTGAAACAATTACCATTTGCTATTAAATTGTATAATACACTAATCAGCAAAAAATATGTGTCACGACCCCAACCCCGGTCGTGATGGCGCCCAACACAATGCTAGGCAAGCCCGACCAATTAACATCTCACAATCTCTTTCTTTATAATTCAATACCAATTTTCGGGATTTAATACCAATTTAATATAAATAGAAGTATGAATTTAATGGAGAAATGTGCAGAAACCATAATCACGAAAAATCTCTGTAAAACAACCCACTAATCTGGTGTCACAAGTCTGAGCCTCTAATACAAGGTTTCAACAATCTAATGCAGAAATATGTCTAAAATGCGGAATAATAAGTGGAGATAGAAGGATAAATCGGGTCTGTGAACGCCATGCAGCTACCTCGATAACTCCGATGAAAACAGAACGGCAAGAAAGCTCGCTCTATGCCTCAGGAATACATGTACCTGCACACATGGTGCAGGGAGTAATGTGAGTGCTCCGACCCAGTGAGTAATAACAATAAATAATGGCTAACAGTATGAAATCACGTAAAGGCACTAAGCAGTTCTATACCAATACAGTAAAATCGTTTAAGCAGCAGTAAATGAGGAAATCATGTGAAATTCTTTAAACCAGGTAATATATATATAATCAGTATAAATTAGCTCCTCAAGCATTTCAGTTCATTTATTCGTTCTTATCCTCAGTTCTCAATTCATATACTTCTAACGATAACCGAATCAATAAATATATATACCGCTGTGGCGTGCAGCCCGATCCGTATATCGCTGTGGCATACAGCCCGATCCATAATAATAATAATAGTCGACTGCACTCACTGGGGGTGTGCAGACTTCGGAGGGGCTCCTTCAGCCCAAGCGCTATATAATTGCTGCGGCGTGCAGCCCGATCCATATAAGTAATTGTTGTAGCGTGCAGCTCGTTCCATAATATGTATAATATATATATCTGCTGCGGCGCGCAGCCCGATCCATATCATATAAAATATCCTCACTATTGGGTCCTCGACCCCTTTCAGTCATTTAAAAATCACAACCTCTCGGGCATAATGTACGGTCGGGATCTCAGCCCTCATATCTCTTTCTATTTATGATTAACATTTCAAAAATCTGGTTCATATCATTCTTAAACAATTGGAAACATGACTGAGGATATAAATTCTTTAACAAAATAAGTGAGGAAAACCAGTCAAAAAAACCCTAAGGGTTCTACAGGTCGGCACAAGGCCCCAAGCATGGCAACAAGCCTAATTCACAATAATAAAGTATATGTCTCAATCAAAAATGTAGTAAAATATCATTCGGGATGGACCAAGTCACAATCCCCATAGCATTGAACCTCACGCTCGTCACACAGCGTGTATCTCAACTTAGTATAACACTACGTTGTGCAAATCCGGGGTTTCAAACCCTCACGACATCATTTAAAATTATTACTCACCTCAAACTGGCCAAAACTCTAGCTCGTTATGCCCTTACCTCTCAAATTGGCCTCCACGCGCGTCGAATCTATCCAAAATCAGAACGAATAGGTCACAATATGCTAAGGGAACATAGCCCAAGCGAAAACATTCGAAAATATCAAAAATCTCGAAATTAGCAAAACCCGAGCCCCGGGCCCACATCTTGGAATCGGGTAAAATTTACATTTTCAGAATCCTCATACCCTTACGAGTCTAACCATACCAAAATTATCCAATTCCGATAACATTTGATCCTTCAAATCATTATTTTACATTTTTGAAAGGTTTTACAATTTTCTTCCAAAATTCCATCCCAAATCACGAATTAAATGATGAATTCAGTGATAGATTCATGTATTCTAGCCAAATCTGAGTTAAAATCACTTACCCCGATGAATTTCTTGAAAAACCTTTGAAAAATCGCCAAATTCTGAGCTCTCTAGGTCAAATATCAAATAAAACCCAAAACCTCGTATTTATAGAGTACTCCTCAGATTTTAGCCACCGCGGTCCGCGCTAGCCAGTGCGGTTAGCGCAAAAACAACCGCGGTCGCACAGGCCTTCCTCTGCAGTGATAGACTTTAGTATTTTGACCATAACTTTCACTACACATGTCCAAATTGAGATATCGTTACCTTTCTGCAAACTAGACATGAAGAGCTACAACTTTCGTTTTTGAATAACCTCAAAATTCCTTGTAGATCAAAAGATATGAGCTTCCGAAGTAGGACCGGCGGGAAAGTTCTTCACCGCGGCAGCGCCCACTTTTGTGCGGTCCGCGCGATGCCTACCGCGGCCGCGGCCGCTTTTGTGCGGTCCGCACAGCACTCACCGCGGGCGCACTTATTTTTGTGCGGACCGCAAGTGAGTTCCGGTGCCTGCAACCCCTGTGGACCTGCTACTGCTATGATTTTTGCACTAAAACATCCCGGAACCTACCCGGAACTCCCGGAACTTCAACCCAATTGTACCGACACATCCCATGACATCGTTAAAACTTGCTCAAAATTTCGGAACACTCACAACAACATCCAACCACCAATTTAACATAGGATCCAAGCCTAAGAACTCCAAGAACTCTTAAATTATGCTTTCGCTCAAAAAGTCTATCAAATCTCGTCCGAATGACTTGAAATGTTGCACACATATTCCAAATGACACAACGAAGCTACTGCAACTCTCGAAATTTCATTCCGACCCTTATATCAAAATCTCACCTATTAACCGGAAATCGCCGAAATATCAATTTCGCCAATACAAGCGCAAACCTTCCATGGACTTCCAAAATGCATTCCGATCACGCTCCTAAGTCCCAAATCACCTAACGGAGCTAACCAAATCATAAAAATTCCCATCCGAGATCAAATACACATAAGTCAATTTTTGGTCAAACCTTTCCAATTTAAGGCTTCAAACTGAGAACTATTCTTCCAAATTCATTCCGATTACCCTGGAAACCAAAACCAACGATTTACATAAGGCATAATGTATACACGGGGCAAGTTATGCCCGAAGACTGACGATCAAAGTGCAAAAGTTCAAAATGACCGGTCTGGTTGTTACATCCTCCCCCACTTAAACACACGTTCATCCTCGAACGTGCCCAGAGTTGTTCTAGAAGCCAACCAATAACTGTATAACTTTATCATGCATATATCTACGGGTGATCCCACGTCACCCTATCTCATATAGGTCTGATAACACATTGTAACTAAAATTTTCACAATCCAAATCCCATAAACCATAGAACCACATTTCTACTTCTAAAGTTATCGATACGATCAGAATCTCACATCTATTTTCATAATTAGCCCGAACAAGCTGTAATCACCCATACTTGCAATCTTAGGTGCAATCACTTGATATGGCACATAACTCAAACACGCGTAGTGATAACTTCTACTTATAGCAGTTGCACACAACACCGGAACACTGATAGAAAAACTCTTATCAACTAGAGTCTCACCCCAACACCTTCATATACTGCCAATGATCACTAAATCACGCGGTAAGCCATAACCATTTCCCAGAGTAACCATTCAAGAGGATACTCTTCCTTTGGCAAATAGCACAACAAATTTCTAAGCTGAAGCTCGATATTATCCTTCCAATATGCTGAAATCGAACCCGTTGGTATTCATTAATGATCCCAACGATCTCCTCTAATCCAACACACCACTCTTGTGACATGGCACCTTAATATAGGCCTAAGCCACAACTTGCATAATACACACATCAATACGCAACAGTCCGAACATACTCAAATCTTGAAAATGACTCAAATAAAAGAGTTGTACCTCAAGCTCACCGGTACCACCACAACACAAGGCTGAGAACCTATCTCACATAGGAACAAAACACACGAGTCTAACCCGCAAGTTCATACCTCCACATAACTTCGCTATGATGTGCGATCCTATCCAATACTGCCCCACATGAACCACTTTAAGTTACTAGCTCGAAATCGACAACCACGCACAATTTGATATCTGAAACCAAAGCAATTCATCATACTCACGCTGAAGCAAATAACATACACCATGCAAACCCGAAAGGACATAACTGATACGCCATTCACCGAGCAACACCCAATTACTCTTCCCGCTCGAATTCCACTACGAGACCCCAGTAGAACCGCACCACATGTACCTATAACCAACAAATTATAACATCTCGCAACACAAAAGGCAACTCATGGATCTCCCCAGATTACTAATAAGCTCAATAACAATCGAATCAATACACCCCTCAACAATACAATTCAGATCCAACCAAGCCGACTCAAATTAGAACACGCATCCGTGTTGGCCTGCCAACAAACTCCTTATCACGAAAATCCTGGAGCTGCTCTACAACTCCCTTAACTCTGTCGGTGCCATACGATACGATACTCGGCATCGAATCAATATCGAAATGAACAACCTTGCCTGGCAATATGCCCGACCACAAGAAACACATCCGCAAAGTTCCTCACCAACGGAACTGAATCACTATGAGGAGCCTCAGTACTGGCTCTCATTACAAGAGCCCAATTAAGAAAGGCAAATCCATCTCAGCCGTCCGCTGGGCCTTCGAAATGTAAAAATCTCTCTAATAGGACATAATCCATCGAACATCGCCACTCAGTTCGTGGTATCTTCCGGCATAGCCAACAGTGCCGCCTTAGCGCAATAGCCCAGAATAACACAACACGGAGACAACCAGTCTAAACCTCATATCACGTCTAAGATCTAATCTACCAAGTAACAAAAAATCCGTTTGGGTCTCCAAACCTCGATAGTCACTAACCAGTGCCGATACACACGACTCACAACCTCCACATAGCCTTAATATGAGAACTTCCCGTCTCCAACTCCATATGGCCCATGAATCCACATATCTGGTTCCAATTCCGCCGTCGGAATGCATACCACACCTCGAATACTCAATCATTCCATGAGAGATAGTCTAGAATTCTTCTGTGCCACCAAGCAAACACGAGTATCAGCAGTCGTTCTAACCAGAAAATGTTGCAATACTACCAAATTATTACCAACTTAATCACGTTTCTTTTATTTTTCTGAAACATGTAATCTCGTCAAATCATTTCCTTAATCATCTGAAGATCCCTTCACAAACCATCTGACATTCATTTCTCTAATTATCTGAAACTACCCGCTGCCTAAGAGTTTTATGAACTCCCTTCCAAAACTGAACTGAACCTTACACACACTAATCTCGATCCTCCACTACATATCGCACATACCATACCATCCTAGTATAACATGAGAACTTCATCTCCCTTCCGAGCCACAGACATCTACGTACTCAACTAGTCAAGAACTTTCCATTGATCCCATCACGAAAAAAAATCACTATACATCATATGCTCCGCATGCCTATAGAAAATATATATCTCCAAACCGCAGTAGAAATCCTCAAGGACTCTCCGAATTCCATTTGCACAAATTCAATTGATCCTTCTACTAGACCAAGCTAAGCAAGCCATCAAAACCCAAGAGTATTGTTACAAAATACCTGTAAGAACTCATTACCTCGAAATCACACAAGGAGTTAATCATATCCTTACCATACTGATCCGGTCTACTATCAAGTTGCTCCATCTATCTAAACTTCCTTCTGATTCATCTTCAACTTGAAATTCCCTCTTGCTATAGCACCATAATTCTTCAACCCAGGCTTACCACACAAGATCCAAGCATAAACCCACACTGTCTAAGAACCATAAGTCGCTGACTACTCTCTCAAATATTCCAAAAAGCATTACATTCGAAATACTTCGCTCTGAAGAACTTCCTGCGGATCTAAATCCGTTACCTCCTAATATTAATACATAGAATCCCACAATTAATATAGAGAACACCACAAGTCTTGACGTCTTCCAAGGAAAACTCAGTTCCTAACCATACATACAACTTGAAAATATCTAATTGTTACATGCAAAATTTTGAACACAATAGGACCATTCTCTAGAGGCATCCACTCTACTTAAACCGTAGTTAGATTGATTGAACGACCGAACAACCTGTGCTTCATTTGCGCTCTGACACTACAGAATGTGACCTCATTTCGATATAACCAAGCAACTTCCTGCCATATGCACCAAGCATTCCTTACCAACCACAACTCAAGTCTTTCCCCGATTCTCATACACCCATAGCATAACATAACCTTTATTGAAATTTCCTTTACTCGAGCCATAACTGATTCACAAATACGCCTCAAACTGGAACCATTAGAGCACATAATCGTGTAATCAACTATTCAATAGTGGACTCCCCCACTTGTCTCAAAGCCATAGATCAAAACACGCACCATAACTTATAACGCGTATACTTTATTGTTTCCATAATACCATAGTAAGATTAGACTCAGTCCTTCATAAGCTCTTGAAACATCGACCATCGGGTACTTTAACTCTATGCAAATCTCGCATTCACTCTCGTAACGGTTAAGCCCACTCTATTAAGTGACCCAAATTTAAATTTCAACACATATGTTTCACTTGTGAATGAGATCTTCTAACAGACAGCATAAGGATCACACAATCTCAGAACACTGCAGAAGACAACCCGCCTGCTTCGCCTCAATATAACATTTCTATATACCTTCCACCGTCATACACATTACACAATCACTTAATTTTCTTGAGTTTGAACTCATACCGCAACATGAAATTTACTTCACCCCAACTAGGAGATATGAAAAGATTCTTCACGCGCCCATAATTCGGGGCTACACATCCAACCACAATGGAAATCAAACACTTAATAGTTCGTCTATCATCCATCAGACCGTCCTCGTCACTTCTAAGTCATATAGATACCTCTCGCAGTACCAACATACTCATCACATAGTTGTCAGCCATCACTTCTACTAATAGGGACAATACCGCACATATAAGTTCAAAATACTTGCTCACACAATCAGCACCTCGGTACTTAAGCCATAGGCAAAGTTCCGGCCTCAAGTCCTCTAGACTGGCCCAACATTAAACTCAAGAGATCATACCTTGCCCCTCGATCAGGGAATCACAAGCCATCGATGTACATCTGATACTGAGCGCTCATGCGCGCATACGAACGGGTGGAAGGAATTTCAAGAGTTATTTTTCAAGCTGAATCAAGGACGCACGATAAAAATTCAAGAATATGAAGTTTTCCTAAAGGTACCGCAGCCTCTCGAGGATAAATACAGACGTCTTTGTACCGATCCGCGAGACTCTACTAAACCAGCTCATGACTTGCGAGACCAAGTAACCTAGGCTCTGATACCAACTTGTCACGACCCCAACCCCGGCCGTGATGGCGCCCAACACAATGTTAGGCAAGCCCGACCAATTAACATCTCACAATCTCTTTCTTTATAATTCAATACCAATTTTCGGGATTTAATACCAATTTAATATAAATAGAAGTATGAATTTAACGGAGAAATGTGCGGAAACATAATCACGAAAAATCTCTATAAAACAACCCACTGATCTGGGATCACAAGTCTGAGCCTCTAATACAAGGTTTCAACAATCTAATGCAGAAATATGTCTAAAATGCAGAATAATAAGTGGAGATAGAAGGAGAAATCGGGTCTGCGAACGCCATGCAGCTACCTCGATAACTCCGATGAAAACAGAACGGCAGGAAAGCTCGCTCTATGCCTCAGGAATACCTGTACCTGCACACATGGTGCAGGGAGTAATGTGAGTGCTCCGACCCAGTGAGTAATAACAATAAAAAATGGCTGACAGTATGAAATCACGTAAAGGCACTAAGCAGTTCTATACCAATACAGTAAAATCGTTTAAGCAGCAGTGAATGAGGAAATCATGTGAAATTCTTTAAACCAGGTAAAACATATATAATCAGTATAAATTAGCTCCTCAAGCATTTCAGTTCATTTATTCGTTCTTATCCTCAGTTCTCAATTCATATACTTCTCACGATAACCGAATCAATAAATATATATACCGTTGCGGCGTGCAGCCCGATCCGTGTATCGCTGTGGCATACAGCCCGATCCATAATTATAATAGTCGACTACACTCACTGAGGGTGTGCAGACTCCGGAGGGGCTCCTTCAGCCCAAGCACTATATAATTATTGCGGCGTGCAGCCCGATCCATATAAGTAATTGCAGTAGCGTGCAGCCCGTTCCATAATATGTATAATATATATATATCTGCTGCGGCACGCAACCCGATCCATATCATATAAAATATCCTCACTATTGGGTCCTCGACCCCTCTCAGTCATTTAAAAATTACAGCCTCTCGGGCATAATGTACGGTCGGGATCTCAGCCCTCATATCTCTTTCTATTTATGATTAACATTTCAAAAATCTGGTTCATATCATTCTTAAACAATTGGAAACATGACTGAGGATATAAATTCTTTAACAAAATAAGTGAGGAAAACCAGTCAAAAAAACCCTAAGGGTTCTACAGGTCGGCACAAGGCCCCAAGCATGGCAACAAGCCCAATTCACAATAATAAAGTATATGTCTCAATCAAAAATGTAGTAAAATATCATTCGGGATTGACCAAGTCCCAATCACAACGTCTATCTCAACTTAGTATAGCACTATGTTATGCAAATCCAGGGTTTCAAACCCTCAGTACATCATTTAAAATCATTACTCACCTCAAACTGGCCAAAACTCTAGCTCGTTATGCCCTTGCCTCTCAAATTGGCCTCCACACGCGTCGAATCTATCCAAAATCAGAACGAATAGGTCACAATATGCTAAGGGAACATAGCCCAAGCGAAAACATTCGAAAAATATCAAAAATCTCAAAATTAGCAAAACCCGAGCACCGGGCCCACATCTTGGAATCGGTTAAATTTACATTTTCAGAATCCTCATACCCTCACGAGTCTAACCATACCAAAATTATCCAATTCGGATAACATTTGGTCCTTCAAATCATTATTTTACATTTTTGAAAGGTTTTACAATTTTCTTCCCAAATTCCATCCCAAATCACGAATTAAATGATGAATTCAGTGATAGATTCATGTATTCTAGCCAAATCTGAGTTAAAATCACTTACCCCGATGAATTTCTTGAAAAACCTTTGAAAAATTGCCAAAATCTGAGCTCTCTAGGTCAAATATCAAATAAAACCCAAAACCTCGTATTTATAGAGTACTCCTCAGATTTCAGCCACCACGGGCCACATCAAATCGACCGCGGTCCGCGCTAGCCAGTGCGGTTCGCGCAAAAACAACCGCGGTCGCACAGGCCTTCCTCTGCAGTGATAGGCTTTAGTATTTTGACCATATCTTTCGCTACATATGTCCAAATTGAGATATTGTTACTTTTATGCAAACTAGACACGAAGAGCTACAATTTTTGTTTTTGAATCACCTCCAAATTCCTTGTAGATCAAAAGATATGAGCTTTCGAAGTAGGACCGGCGGGAAAGTTCTACACCGCGGCCGCGCCCAGTTTTGTGCGGTCCGTGCGATGCCTACCGCGGCCGCTTTTGTGCGGTCCGCACAGCACTCACCGCGGGCGGACTTATTTTTGTGCGGACCGCGAGTGAGTTCCGGGGCCTGCAACCCCTGTGGACCTGCTACGACTATGATTTTTGCACTAAAACATCCCGGAACTCCCGGAACTTCAACCCAATTGTACCAACACATCCCATGACATCGTTCAAACTTGCTCAAAACTTCGGAACGCTCACAACAACATCCAACCACCAATTTAACATAGGATCTAAGCCTAAGAACTTCAAGAACTCTTAAATTATGCTTTCGCTCAAAAAGTCTATCAAATCTCGTCCGAATGACTTGAAATTTTGCACACACATTCCAAATGACACAACGAAGCTACTGCAACTCTCGGAATTTCATTCCGACCTTTATATCAAAATCTTGCCTATCAACCGGAAATCGCTGAAATATCAATTTTGCCAATACAAGCGCAAACCTTCCATGGACTTCCAAAATGCATTCCGATCACGCTCCTAAGTCCAAAATCACCTAACGGAGCTAACCAAATCATAAAAATTCCCATCCGAGATCAAATACACATAAGTCAAATTTTGGTCAAACCTTTCCAATTTAAGGCTTCAAACTGAGAACTATTCTTCCAAATTCATTCCGATTACCCTGAAAACCAAAACCAACTATTTACATAAGGCATAATGTATACACGGGGCAAGTCATGCCCGAAGACTGGCGATCAAAGTGCAAAAGTTCAAAATGACCGGTCGGGTTGTTACATCCTCCCCCACTTAAACACACGTTCGTCCTCGAACGTGCCCAGAGTTGTTCTAGAAGCCAACCAATAGCTGAATAACTTTATCATGCATATGTTTGCGGGTGATCCCATGTCACCCTATCTCATATAGGTCTGATAACACATTGTAACTAAAATTTTCACAGTCCAAATCCCATAAACCATAGAACCACATTTCTATTTCTAAAGTTATCGATATGATCAGAATCTCACATCTATTTTCATAATTAGCCCGAACAAGCTGTAATCACCCATACTTGCAATCTCAGGTGCAATCACTTGATATGGCACATAACACAAACACTCGTAGTGATAACTTCTACTTATAGCAGCTGCACACAACACCGAAACACTGATAGAAAAACTCTTATCAACTAGAGTCTCACCCCAACACCTTCATATACGGCCAATGATCACTAAATCACGCGGTAAGCCATAACCATTTCCTAGAGTAACCATTCAAGAGGATACTCTTTCTTTGGCAAATAGCACAACAAATTTCTAAGCTGAAGCTCGATATTATCCTTCAAATATGCTGAAATCGAACCCGTTGGTATTCATTAATGATCCCAACGTTCTCCTCTAATCCAACACACCACTCTGGTGACATGGCACCTTAATATAGGCCTAAGCCACAACTTGCATAATACACACATCAATACGCAACAGTCCGAACATACTCAAATCTTGAAAATGACTCAAATGTAAGAGTTGTACCTCAAGCTCACCGGTACCACCACAACACAAGGCTGAGAACCTGTCTCACATAGGAACAAAACACACGAGTCTAACCCGCAAGGTCATACCTCCACATAACTTCGCTATGATGTGCGATCCTATCCAATAATGCCCCACATGAACCACCTTAAGTTACTAGCTCGAAATCGACAACCATGCATAATTTGATATCTGAAACCAAAGCAATTCATCATACTCACGCTGAAGCAAATAACATACACCATGCAAACCCGAAAGGACATAACTGATACGCCATTCACCGAGCAACACCCAATTACTCTTCCCGCTCGAATTCCACTACGAGACCCCAGTAGAACTGCACCACATGTACCTATAACCAACAAATTATAACATCTCGCAACACAAAAAGGTAACTCATGGATCTCCCCAGATTACTAATAAGCTCAATAACAATCGAATCAATACACCCCTCAACAGTACAATTCAGAGCCAACCAAGCCGACTCAAATTAGAACACGCATCCGTGTTGGCCTACCAACGAACTCCTTATCACGAAAATCCTAGAGCTGCTCTACAACTCCCTTAACTCTGTCGGTGCCATACGATACGGTACTCGGCATCGAATCAATATCGAAATGAACAACCTTGCCTGGCAATATGCCCGGCCACAAGAAACACATCCGAAAAGTCCCTCACCAACGGAACTGAATCACTATGAGGAGCCTCAGCACTGGCTCTCATTACAAGAGCCTAATTAAGAAAGGCAAATCCATCCCAGTCGTCCGTTGGGCCTTCGAAATGTAAAAATCTCTCTAATAGGACATAATCCATCGAACATCGCCACTCAATTCGTGGTATCTTCCGACATAGCCAACAGTGTTGCCTTAGCGCAATAGCCCAAAATAACACAACACGGAGACAACCAGTCTGAACCTCATATCACATCTAAGATCTAATCTACCAAGTAACAAAAGATTCGTTCAGGTCTCCAAACCCCGATAGTCACTAACCAGTGCCGATACACACGACTCACAACCTCCACATTGCCTTAATATGAGAACTTCCCGTCTCCAACTCCATATGGCCCATGAATCCACATATCTGGTTCCAATTCCGCCGTCGGAATACATACCACACCTCGAATACTCAATCATTCCACGAGAAATAATCTAGAATTCTTTTGTGTCACCAAGCAAACACGAGTATCAGCAGTCGTTCTAACCAGAAAATGCTACAATACTACCAAAGTATTACCAACTTAATCACGTTGCTTTTATTTTTCTGAAACATGTAATCTCGTCAAATCATTTCCTTAATCATCTGAAGATCCCTTCTCAAACCATTTGACATTCATTTCTCTAATTATCTGAAACTACCCGCTGCCTAAGAGTTTTATGAACTCCCTTCCAGAACTGAACAGAACCTTACACACACTAATCTCGATCCTCCACTACATATCGCATATACCATACCATCCTGGTATAACATGAGAACTTCATCTCCCTTCCGAGCCACAGACATCTACGTACTCAACTAGTCAAGAACTTTCCATTGATCCCATCACGAAGAAAAATCACTATACATCACATGCTCCTCATGCCTATAGAAAATATATATCTCCAAACCACAGTAGAAATCCTCAAGGACTCTCCGAATTCCATTTGCACAAATTCAATGATCCTTCTACTAGACCAAGCTAAGCAAATCATCAAAACCCAAGAGCATTGTTGCAAAATACCTGTAAGAACTCATTACCTCGAACACACACAAGGAGTTAATCATATCCTTACCATACTGATCCGGTCTACTATCAAGTTGCTCCATCTATCTAAACTTCCTTCTTATTCGTCTTCAACTTGAAATTCCCTCTTGCTATAGCATCATAATTCTTCAACCCAGGCTTACCACACAAGATCCAAGCATAAACCCACACTATCTAAGAACCATAAGTTATTGACTACTCTCTTAAATATTCCAAAAGGCATTACATTCAAAATACTTCGCTCTAAAGAACTTCCTGCGAATCTAAATCCGTTACCTCCTAATATTAATACATAGAATCCCACAATTAATATAGAGAACACCACAAGTCTTGACGTCTTCCAAGGAAAACTCAGTTCCTAACCACACATACAACTTGAAAATATCCAATTGTTACATGCAAAATTTTGAACACAATAGGACCATTCTCTAGAGGCATCCACACTACTTAAACCGTAGTTAGATTAATTAAACGACCGAACAACCTGTGCTTCATTTCCGCTCCAACACTGCAGAATGTGACCTCATTTCGATATAACCAAGCAACTTCCTGCCATATGCACCGAGCATTCCTTACCATCAACAACTCAAGTCTTTCCCCGATTCTCGTACACCCATAGAATAACATAACCTTTATTGATATTTCCTTTACTCGAGCCATAACTGATTCACAAATACGCCTCAAACTGGAACCATTAGAGCACATAATCATACAATCAACTATTCAATAGCGGACTCCCCCACTTGTCTCAAAGCCATAGATCAAAACACGCACCATAACTTATAACGCGTATACTTTATTGTTTCCATAATACCATAGTGATATTAGACTCAGTCCTTCATAAGTTCTTGAAACATCGACCATCAGGTACTTTAACTCTATGGAAATCTCACATTCACTCTCATAACGGTTAAGCCCACTCTATTAAGTGACCCAAATTTAAATTTCAACACATATGCTTCACTTGTGAATGAGATCTTCTAACAGACATCATAAGGATCACACAATCTCAGAACACTACAGGAGACAACCCGCCTGCTTCGCCTCAATATAACATTTCTATATACTTTCCACCGTCATACACATTACACAGTCACTTAATTTTCCTGAGTCTGAACTCATACCACAACATGAAATTTACTTCACTCCAACTAGGAGGCATGAAAAGATTCTTCACGCGCCCATAATTCAGGGCTACACATCCAACCACAATGGAAATCAAACACTTAATAGTTTGTCTATCATCCATCAGACCGTCCTCGTCACTTCTAAGTCATATAGATACCTCTCGCAGTACCAACATACTCATCACATAGTTGTCAGCCATCACTTCTACTAATAGGGACAATACCGCACATATAAGTTCAAAACACTTGCTTACACAATCAGCACCTCGGTGCTCAAGCAATAGGCAAAGTTCCGGCCTCAAATCCTCTAGACTGGCCCAACATTAAACTCAAGAGATCATACCTTGCCCCTCGATCAGGGAATCACAAGCCATCGATGTACATCTGATACTGAGCGCTCATGCGCGCATACGAACGGGTGGAAGGAATTTTAAGAGTTATTTTCAAGCTGAATCAAGGACGCACGATAAAAATTCAAGAATATGAAGTTTTCCTAAAGGTACTGCAGCCTCTCGAGGATAAATACAGATGTCTTTGTACCGATCCGCGAGACTCTACTAAACCGGCTCATGACTTGCGAGACCAAAACCTAGTCTCTGATACCAACTTGTCACGACCCCAACCCCGGTCGTGATGGCGCCCAACACAATGTTAGGCAAGCCCGACCAATTAACATCTCACAATCTCTTTCTTTATAATTCAATACCAATTTTCGGGATTTAATACCAATTTAATATTTCCACTCGGACCAACCTTTAGTTGAAACGATACCGTTTCCCCTAAGCCCTTAGATCCAAGCCATCGATTTCAGTTGATCCAACGGCTAAGATCAACCCACCCATGCCATATATAAGCCCTTTAACCTTACCCTGCCCCCCCCATCTGATACCCCAGCTCCCGTCTTCACCATCTTCCCCATTAAACCCTAGAGCCGCCCCTGTATCCTTCACCATGAAAACCGGCGGCACGGACGCCGGTGACCTCGCCCTTAACACCATAGAACCCCCGTGCCGTCCTGAACCCAAATCTACCAACCACACACCTCGAATCCTATCCCACCTTCTCGAATCTTCATTTGAAGATTCGAGTCGGAACCTAATCTACACCGATCTGCCTTAAATTCATACCAGACACTCCCCAGACCCCCCTCGTGACCAAACCATACTTGGTTTGATCCGAATCTGACCAGGGAAGCATGAATCCCGGATCTAGTTTTCGAACCTTGGGGTTCCTCGTCACTGGTCCGTTGTTTTGTTCAAACCAAAGGATTAAGGTCTAATGGACTTTAATCGAAGTGTTTCTCACCTGAGAAACACTTCGATTAAAGCCCGTTCAGCCTTAAGAAAGGTCTGTCCAAATCCGAGTTCAAGACTTTTGATTTTTCGAGTTTTAAGGTGAGTTTGCTTTCTTTCCTTTACTTGTTTTAGTCCGTGCGTTTTGTTTTAAAAGCTGTTCATGATTGTTGAAATCTGTTTGTTTTGAGTTTCTATTAACTATGCCCTGACCACTTTGCCTGAACCTTTGTTGTTTGATTGAGTATCCTCTTCTACTTGTTCTGATAGTGTGTATGTATGTATTTGTTGTGCAATAATTGAGCTTCAATTTGTACTAATTAACTGATTCCTCGAATACCACTTTGCTCAGTCAGTATAATTCGAATCATGTGTCGATACTGTTAGATGTCTGATTTTTGGTTACGATTGTATGAGTTATAACTAGTATAGTCGAGTCGACAAATGTCGTCAATTAATTTCAGTAGTTCAAATGTTAACGATTGCACCTGTTGCTTGCTGCAACTTTGTTTGAATCAAAGTAAGGATCAAGTAGGTTCACTTATAGTTGCTATGTTTGAATCTGAGGGTAGATTGTTAATTGAAATCTAAGTTGATGGCATGTGCACTTGTGCACAGCATGTGCATTGTGCACAGCCTGTTTCCTGCATAAAAGGGCTTTGGATTTAAAAATGGTTTGACAGCATATGCTGTCAGATATATTCTACTGCCCATACTTTGCTTTAGTTTAAAGAAGTATTAAACCTTTTAAAGGTTAAATCTGCCAGGGAATGTTGATGGGGTTTAATACTTAATTAGCTAAAGTGGAACTGAAAAGAAGAAGGCACATGGGAGGGGTGTTTGATATATTCTGAACAGGCTGTTAAAAGGGGTAAGGTTAAGGCTTATAAAAGAAGAAGGACATCTGATAGAAAGAGAACAGAAGATTAGAGGAGAGGAATACACACACTGTGAGGATAGAAGAGGAAAAGAGAGAGCTGATAGAGATACACAGACAGAGATACAGACAGAGGGAATAGACACAGACAGACAATATAGGAGGAGAGGAAAAGAATACCACCTGATGTTAGGGAAGGAGATAGAGGGAACTGGAAAAGGTTTCTTTTGATAATTCAAGCATAAGTTCAAAACTGAACACTGATTTTGGATTTTGGAAAGAAAGGAGATAGAGGGTGGCTATACAGAAAGCATAAACTGTCTTTTCTTCCTGCTAATTGTTCGATTCCCAGTTTGTTTGACCTGTTTCAAACAAGTGTTGGTTTCCTCTCAAGTATCAGTCAGCTTTCTGCTGTTTGGTTCTTATTGGTTTGTTTTCTTTTGGAGTTAGACCGTTTGAGTTCTGAGCCCACTCCCCTGCTTGTTGCTGTCATTTTGTTACCTTTTCCCATTGGCTATAACTGCATCTTGCATTGGGATTTTGTTACCTGCTGTTACTGCTGCTGCACTTGTTGTCATTGTTACTCTGCTGACTGCCCTCTTCTTCAATTGTCAAATATTTCCAGGTACACAACCTCTGAAACCATGTATTGTTGAAAGTTTGAAGTTGAAGAAGAAATAAAGAAATGAACATCTGTTTATGTTATAACATTGGTGTTAAAAATAGGTTGAATGTTAGTTGGGCCTGTATTTGTTTAACTGCAAACTGCAAACATTCTGTATAAATTAACATGTATTCTAAGTTGAGATGAACAAGTAGATAGAATTGGCTTGATAAATCAGATGTGTTTTAAAGCATGCAATCGTTAGCTTTGTTTCAGTTATGATACAATAAACATAGAATCATAGCAAGCACATGTATGTATTTTGCCTATATCTCTGAACCATCGAATTTGCTACATTCGTTTCTATTTGACTCCAAGATAAGATGTGCCCCAAACTAATTCTCTTGCAGCGTTACATTAACAAGGTCAAGAACCTCTTGATGTCATGGTACCAAGGCTGCGTATTTGATCCCGCCTCGATTACACTGCAGTAACCGTGTCTTTCCTTGATTTGGATTTCCAAAGGATCGACGTGGGCGTTGCCTGGGCAGGGTAGCATTGAAGCCAAAGTAGCAAGTGCATCTGCCAGTTCATTGTGACACCTCGGAATATACCTGAACTCTATTGAGGTAAAGCCCTTGCTGAGGTCCTCCACATGTTGTCGGTATGGGATAAGTTTGACATCCCGAGTTTCCCATTCACCTTGGACTTGTCGGATAATCAGGTCAGAATCTCCCATAATCAGTAAGTCTTTGACATCCTGATCGATTGCCATATGCATGCCCATGATGCAGGCTTCATACTCAGCTGTATTATTTGTGCAAAAGAAACGAAGTCTAGCTGTGGCGGGGTAATGCTGACCCGAAGGCGAGATCAAAATTGCCCCAATCCCTACACCCTTGGCGTTCACGGCTCCGTCAAAGAACATCTTCCAAACACGAGCTTCCTCCGAGATTACTTCTATGGTGTTTACCTCTTCATCTGGAAAGTAGGTATCCAATGGCTGGTATTCCTCATCGACCGGATTTTCGGCCAAATGATCTGCTAACGCCTGGGCTTTCATTGCCGTGCGAGTGACATAAACTATGTCGAATTCCGTAAGCAAGATTTGCCATTTAGCCAGTCTCCCAGTAGGCATTGGTTTCTGAAATATGTACTTCAAAGGATCCAACCTGCTTATGAGGAACGTAGTGTGGGCTTGGAGATAATGTCTCAGCTTTTGAGCAACCCATGTGAGAGCGCAGCATGTCCTTTCCAGCAGAGTGTATTTGGCCTCGTAGCCGGTGAATTTCTTGCTCAAGTAGTAAATTGCTTGCTCCTTCTTTCCGGTTACGTCGTGTTGCCCGAGGACGCAACCGAAAGAGTTCTCCAAGACTGTCAGATACAAGAAAAGTGGCCTTCCTGGTTCTGGAGGGACCAAGACTGGGGGATTCGAAAGGTATTCTTTGACTTTATCAAAGGCTTCTTGACACTCAGTTGTCCATTTGATCGCCGCATCTTTCCTTAAAAGCTTGAATATGGGCTCACACGTGCTTGTCAGCTGGGCAATGAACCGACTGATGTAATTCAACCTGCCCAACAGACTCATCACGTCTTTCTTTGTTCTCGGGGGAGGTAGATCTCTGATGGATTTTATCTTAGTTGGATCTAGCTCGATTCCTCTCCTGCTTACGATGAAGCCCAAAAGTTTGCCCGACGGAACTCCGAAAGCGCATTTGGCTGGGTTTAGCTTCAAGTCATACTTCCTTAATCTCTCGAAGAATTTCCTCAAGTCTTGGATGTGATTATCCTGCGTCCTGGACTTGACTATCACGTCGTCCACGTACACCTCTATTTCCTGGTGCATCATGTCATGGAAAATGGCAGTCATGGCCCTCATGTAAGTAGCCCCAGCATTCTTCAGACCAAATGGCATGACCCGGTAACAGTAAGTGCCCCAAGGCGTGGTGAAGGCAGTTTTCTCGGCGTCCCCTTCATCCATCAGTACCTGATGATACCCAGCATAACAATCTACAAAAGACTGTATCTCGTGTTTGGCACAATTATCAACGAGGATGTGGATGTTGGGCAGCGGGAAATTATCTTTAGGACTTGCTCTGTTCAGATCTCTGTAATCTACACATACCCGAGTTTTCCCGTCCTTTTTTGGTACTGGAACCACATTCGCTAACCATGTTGTATATTGGACTACCCGGATCACTCCTGTTTTCAGTTGCTTGGTGATTTCCTCCTTAATCTTGTCACTGACCTCAGTTTTGAACTTTCGTTGCTTTTGTTGAACTGGAGGACAATCAGGATGAATCGGCAATTTATGAACCACTAGATCAACACCTAGTTCCGGCATGTCATCATATGACCAAGCAAACACGTCTTTGAATTCAAGAAGAAGTTGAATTATCGCCTCTCGCGTTTTCTTGTCCGTGTGAATGCTTATCTTGGTCTCCCGGATTTCTTCCGGGGTTCCTAAATTTACCAGTTCAGTGTCATTCAGATTTGGCTTAGGTTTATTCTCGAAATATTCCAACTCTCGGTTTATCTCCCTAAAAGCCTCTTCCGCATCATATTCTGGTTCTGGGTTCATTAATTCGCAGTTAAATAACTCATTGTGATCTGGGCGTGAAGTCCGCAAGCATGTCATATTTAAAGCCGCATTATTAGGACTGAAAGAAAGATAAAAGGAAAAAATAATAAAAATCAGAACAAAAGAAAGAATGGGAAAGCAATGATGATTTTTTTTTTTATATTTTCTTTGGAAAGTTGGAAGACAACAATGTTTACAACTAGGAATTCAAAGCAACAATTGAAAAGAAGAAAACGTTCAAGTTATGTCCTGGAGATAACTTGTGACACAGGAAAGGTGGCAGGACAGGTCTACCCGGACTTCCGTCTAGTCGGGAATGGCGTGGCCTCCCAGTTTTGGAGTTGGGCGTTCGGCCCCATGTACAACATCTCAGCAGTGCTTGTGCCTTCACTTGGTTGAACCATGTGGACCTCGTAGAGCATCTCTCTCATTGCCCCACATATCTCCTCGACTTCCTTAGCTGTGAAGACCTCATCTTCTTCTTCTTCAATGTACCTCGGCCTGATGAAAGTTGCGTATAAATCCGGCAGTGGTTGTGGTAACTTCCAACCCTCATTTTTCCTTTTCTTTGCCCACTCTTCGTCTGATGGAGTAGGTTTGAAACCTAGTCCAAAAGGTTTCTTGATGATTGGCAAAGTAATGGGTTCTGTTAATCCCTGAAGGGTTCGCCCAAGCCCCTTCCCTGGCCTAAATACATGCCGGATCATCTCTTTGGCCACCATAAACGAGGTGTTAGACAGGAAAGGATGGGGGCAGGGCATTCCCTCTTCGTGCTGCTCTGCCAGTACAATCTCGAAAGCTTGATAGACCGTATGTTCGCTCCCTTCTCTCGGTTCAAGGTACGGGATGGATGGGTCTCGATAAATGGCATGCTCATCTTCCCCATGGACCACGATCTCTCGGTCTTCGTACTCGAACTTCACCATCTGGTGAAGAGTGGAAGGAACGGCTCCTACCGCATGGATCCAAGGTCTGCCAAGGAGAAAATTATAGGATGTGTCCATGTCGATCACCTGGAAGGTGACTCGAAATTCGACTGGTCCTATGACCAACAACAGGTCTATTTCTCCCATGGTATCTCTCTTGATGCCGTCGAAAGCTCTTACGCAGACATTGTTGGGTCGGATTCTTCCTGTCCCAATTTCCATTCTTTGTAGCGTGGAGAGTGGGCAAATGTCAACACCTGATCCCCCATCCAACATTACCCGCTTGACATAGTAGTCCTCGCATTTAACTGTAAAATGCAAGGCCTTTTTGTGTGCTGCTCCTTCCGGGGGTAAATCATTTTTGCTGAAAGAGATTTGGTTGACGGCGAAGAATCTTTCTGTCATCCACTCTAGTTGCTCCATCGAGGTTTCGACTGGTACATATGCTTCATTCAGGGTTTTCAGCAGGATCTTTTGATGCTCGGTCGACCTCATCAATAATGACAGCATGGATACTTGCTCAGGGTACTTGCGTAGCTGATCTATCACTTCGTAATCCGGCATTTTCATTTGTTGGAAGAACACTTCCGCTTCTTCAACACTCACGGGCTTCTTTGGCGGGAAGCGCCTTTGTGTGGCGTTGTTCAGTTCTTGGGTATTTGAATACTTTCCAATGAAAGTATTTTCTGGAAGTTTTCCCATGACCTCTTTACCTTTGTACATCACCCAATTCTTTTGATAATTCCACGGCACTGTGGACGGGTTGGTCATTGGCTTTTGTGGCACGCGTCCGATAACCACTGGCTCATTCAGCCGAGGTGGTTGAATCGTCCCCCGGACCACATAGGCCCCTTTCGGCACGTACATAGGTTTTGTCTTTTTGATCCCGAAGTTCTGCGTCTTCTCAGCTCGACCTCGTGGTATGTAAAGAACTTCATTTTTTACAGGGACCACTTTCTTCTCTATCTTCTTTTCAGGCTTGCTCTTTATAGCCTTGGCCTCCTCCCCCTTTTCTGGTTTCTGGTCTATTTCAGGCCTCTTCCCCGTGTCGACAATGGCAATTATGGCTTTCAGAGCAGGGTCGAACTCTTTGCCTTCACAAATCATTCCGATCAGCGGCCCATTATTGTGAGCGGGCAATGGATTGTTAGTCACATTTGGGATCTCTTCGTCCCTTAGCACTATTTTCCCCTGCTCTATCAAATTTTCGACCACTCTTTTCAATGACCAGCAGTCGTTTGTATCATGTCCCTCGGCCCCTGAATGATAGGCGCATTTGACTCCGGCTTTGTAAGAAGGCGATGTTGGGTTTTGCCTCGTTTGGGGGATTGGTTGCAAGAAACCCAACTGGACTAGCTTAGGGAACAAAGTAGAGTATTGTTCACCGATGGGCGTGAAAGTCCGCCGTCGAGGTGGCTCCTGGGGGTGGTAGTTATTCTGCGGGGGTTGTGGGTTATAGTGGTTGCGGTAAGGAGGCTGATTTCTGGGAGGTGGAGCTGGGCCTCGGTTGGCTTGTTGTGGTGGATGGTTATAAGGTTGGGCATTCATGACCATATAAGGTTGATGAGCATATGCCAAATTTGAGTGGGGGTAGTAGTGTTGTGGGGCTCTTTCCGAAAAATGGGGCCTGGGATGACGATACTCCCTTGCTTCAGAGGCTGCCATAGTCGTTTCTTCCTTCTTCTTCCCCCTCGTCGTTCCTCCGGACCCGCTTTGGACGGCCTGGGAGGTCGCCCTTATGGCTGCTTGACTCAGAATTCTACCCGTTTTCAAACCATTTTCCACCATCTCTCCAATCTTGATCGCTTCCGCGAATGGCTTACCCATAGCTGACATCATGTTTTGGAAATAGTCAGACTCTTAAGCCTGGAGAAAGGTAGTGACCATTTCCACTTCATCCATGGGAGGCTTCACTCTCGACGCATGTTCACGCCACTTAATAGCATACTCTCTAAAGCTTTCAGAAGGTTTCTTCTTCAAATTCGACAGAGAGTTTCGGTCTGGCGCAATGTCGATGTTATACTGGAATTGTTTTACAAAATCTCTGGCGAGATCATCCCATATATGCCATCGGGACATTTCCTGATCCATATACCATTCCGAAGCTATCCCTACTAGACTTTCCCCAAAATATGCCATTAGCAGTTCTTCTTTTCCGCCGGCTCCCCGCAATTGGTTGCAGTATTTCTTAAGATGTGCAATGGGGTCACCGTGCCCATCGTATTTCTCAAACTTGGGGGTCTTGAAACCCGTTGGCAGGTGCACGTGAGGGAACATGCACAGGTCGGCGTAAGAGACGCTCTTTTGTCCGCTCAATCCTTGCATATTCTTCAAACTTTGTTCAAGGCTTCTCATTCTCTTGGCAATCTCATTTTGTTCTGCGATTCTGGGGTTCTGATCCTGCCCGGGTGCAAGCTCGCACTGAGGCGGTAGAGGATTAGTACTGGTAGCGAACCTAGTTGGTTCCATTGAGAACGATGGTGCTTGGAATGTAAAAGAAGATGAGTCAAAGCTTGGCTTGTACGTGGTAGGCTGTGCCGTAACCGGGCAAGGCGATGCAGTAAAGATGTTCATGCTTGCATCAGTGGATGACATTCGGGGATGAGGCTCAGAAGGCGATCCAGCGGAGAAGGCTGAGGTGCTGGGTACCCGAATGGGGTGGCAGGATAATTTATGGGGACATTAAAAGTCCCACTTGACCTGGAGAATAATTCAGGGAATCCGGGGACGACACTTGGCGACTCTTTCCCATTATTCCAGTCGTCCAGCATTTCCAACATGCGGAGCCGTAGGATTCTATTTTCCTCCGCAGTTGCGGATTCAGGTGTGAGGACGGCTAAGATCGAGCTTTCCTCGGAAACAGGGATTGTTTGCAATGGAATTTCTGAAGACATTTCCACACTTCCTTTTGACCTGGTGAAGTAAGTGTGAGTACTGCTTCTGGCCCTGACAACAGGTAGTTGAACACTTCTCCTTGACCTCGTGAAATATGAGTGCGAGGCCAGACTTTCACCAAACCAACCGTCTTTTCAAAAACCCTGGAATACTCAATGACAAACGCACGGTTAATTTGTAGCAAATAACATATAGTTAATCTCACGTTGGGCATGATGCACCTATACAGTTAACTATATGTTTGCTACGAGAGCATGCGTCATTCCGGCATTTTATTAATTTTCTTTTTTCTTTCTTTTCTTTTTCTTTTTCTCTTTTGTTTTTCTTTTATGTTGTTTTTATTTTATTTTATTTTGCAGTAACAGAAATGCGACCGGATGCGACGAGGATTGCCTACGTATCACGATGCCTACGTGAATCAGATCATTACGTAGTTCGAAAAACACAAATGGGCGTAAAAGAAGCAACCTTTTTATTGTTGAAGTGGTCTATTACAAACTACATTTTGCGAAAGAAAAAGCAAACTTCGAAAATAAACCTAGACTCAACATAGACTAAAATTACCAAGATGGAAAACATGCAAAAAATGCTAAGATACCGATTCAACTTATGAGTGCATTATGGTTTTGAAAATTGGTGTCCGCGGGGCATCGTTCGGCCTCGCCGCGGTCCTAGGCGTGAAATCCCTCTCAAGTTGCTCCAGCTCGTGCATAGTCTGCTTGACATAACCCATTACTGCCGAGAGGACGGTAACGCTGGACATGTTCTCACATCGTAGGCATCGTCTGGTGATGGCATGGGCAATGGCCTTGATCCTATCTCTAGTTTGCTTCTTTTCTACGAGCAGGTGTTTTATCTGATCACTGCATATCTTGAAGACTTGAGCATCTTGTACATGCTGATGCTTCAGTCGCCGTACTTCTAACTTCATCTGGGCTATTGAGTCATACCAGTATCTGCTCTCAATTTGGAAATCCTTAGCCTGATTAGCTGCTTTGATCTCAAGTGCAGCCATCTCTCTCTTCATTTTAGCAACAGTTTTCTCGTGGTCGCCTTCCAATTGATTCAGGTATCGACGATGCTTATCTGCTCTTGTATCCCACTGTGCTTTGAGTTCTGCTATGACATTTTCAGATTTCTCCAAACCATCTTGCCATTCTCTGATCTCGCTTTTTAGCCTTTTTATCAGGTGCTCGTCTGATCGACGCCTTGGCTGTTTATCTGCATCCAACCTTATCTGTTTGATCTTGGCTCTGAGCATTTAATTTTCTTGAATTAACCTGTTCCGCTCTCCCAGATTGGTAGCAATTTGCACGTTGTGCTCGTATTTCATGCCTTCTACTTGTTGCTTTAACCTGCTGATTTCGGCACAATAGCCTCTTTCCTTTGCTAACCAATCCCAATGCCTTTGCGATGACTCAGTGAAATTCCGGATGTGGGGTCTCTTAGCTGGCCTTTCATGCTCAAGTTCCCTTCTATACCATGCAAGGTAACCTGGCGCCGTTTCTCCTTTGGCTCGATCCCGCACGCAAGTATCTGATTTCAAATATTGACCCTCATTCCAGATTTGGCGAATCTTTGCTTCTGGGAACTGTCCGTTAGGACTTATCTCAACTGCTTGAGCGCTAAGATCTTCCTCATGAGGTACTGTCTGGCATCTTCCGAACTGTCTCAAAACTCGGCCGGGTGCGTAAGGTTGAATGCTCTTAAGCCCCATCAGCAAGAAATGAGTTTTAGCTGCAGACATATATAGGATCTCATCAACAGGCAACCATCCCAACGTCCATTGTATTTGGCTGGCGGTAAGAGCTTGAAAGAACGAGGTCCATGCCAGGACTCCTTTGGGCAAACTGATCTCTTTGGTTCTCGTGTAAGATTCTTCTATGCATGTCTTTTCCGAGGAACCATGGCTCAAAATCTCGGAATGATGGCAGAGGTGCTCGGTCATCCATATCTGTAGGAGCAAGTTACAACCTTCGAAGAAATTTCCCCCAGCTTTACAAGCTGTGAGAGCTCGAAAGATGTCAGATACCACCATTGGTGCGAGGGTACTGTCACTTTGCGTTAGTAAAGTGCTGACGACCCCAGATACCTTCAAATCAATGTTTCCATCTTTCCTTGGAAATACCAGAAGGCCCAGGAACATTATCATGAACGCTACCCGTCTGTGCTCGTCCCACTTCTGACGAACTCCTTTGCTGCACAGTTTGTTGATTGGATTATTGAATCCCCCCTCATGACCGTACCTATCATATATGAAGCATGGAGTACAGAATCCGGCTGCTAGATCCGGGTTGTGGACTGTTCTAGGTATTTTCAATGAATCTAGGAACCGATGTACCGTGACGACTCTCGGGGCGACCAAGTATTTTTCCCTCAACGGAAGTTCAGTATTCCCGATGTATCCGGCCATTTCTTCCAAAGTCGGGGTGAGCTCAAAATCAGAGAAATGGAAAACATTGTGCGCCGGGTCCCAATAGGTAACCAAAGCTCTTATGATATCTCCCCGAGGCTGAATTTCCAACAGACCCACAAGACCTTTCAGATATTTCTTAACCTCATTTTGTCCTTCAACACCTAGATCATTCCACCATAGCCGTAACTTGACAGGGATTTTGGTCATTATTGAAAAATGTTCATTTTGCATCGTGCTCATCCTGCACATTTATTAAGGTGATTTTAACAAAAATGACTTGACTCGAAATATTTTACAGAGGGGATCAAGTTTTGAACAACGGCCTTTAAACACTTCGGGGACGAAGATTTTAAGGCTGTGTGGGTCTACTGGACAAAACGCTAAACAAGACCCAAATGTGGCTATTTATGCAAAGTCAGCCTTCCGGCGTCCCTTTCGGGAACATTCGGCTATTTATGACAAAACAGCGTCACCCGATTTATTTACGACTCTTTTTTAAAGTTTGAAACGCATTTTTTTTATTCATTGATTTTGGCTATTTTAGCCAAAATGGGGGTTGAACCCGACGAGGGTTGCTTACGTATCTCACATCCGGTGAGAATCAAACCGGCGTAGTTCGGGCATACCGTAAATTGAATAAACCTAGAAATCAAAAATATGTATTTTTATTATTATTATTATTATTTTTTTTTGAAAAGAGATAAAGACTAAAGAAAATATTTATTATATATTTTTTTAGGAAAAATCTGGACTATTAATCTGAATTCATAAAAGGGGTACTACGAAAGAAACAACACATTTTTTTTGAATTATGAATTTTCCGTTTTTTTTTTACTTTTAAAATAAATACCTTCTTTTTTGATTTTGGACATGAAAGAAATTTTTTTTTTGTATTTTTTTAATAATTCAAACTAAGAAGACAAATTTTGTTTTTATTCTTTTTTTTAGAAAAATTCCGGCGAGGTTTTGACAATACTTGAACATTGGTTTTATTTTCCAAAATAAGTAATTATCTCCCCTATGCCGCTATTTTCCCTTTTTTTTAGGAACCGGTCGACATGCGGAACCGAAGCAAATAAATGCACAGCACAGGTAGGAATGCAGCATGATAGTCTTTTCTTTTCAGGTTGTCTGTCCTAGACGGACCCAACCCCTGTGTTGAGTCCCCTAAGTCAAATGCAACATGACGCAAATAAGCGTTCCTACTAGGGATCCGGCATGAAGTCAAGTTATTCTAGGTTCGTAACCTGGGTATTTGTTCTAGACTGTGTACCCGAGCGGACAACTCGAGTCGAGGAGGGGGCTACGTACCGGGGACCCGCGAGATCGTCCGGCTTTGTAACTTGTCCGACCTCTTTCTTATTTCAGGTATTGACACTAACAGAATAGGGAGTCTCGACCAGCGAGCTTCTCCCCAGAGGTAAGAAGAGAAGGGTTTCGGCACAGTTTATATACAGTTCAGATAATATCAAAGCGGTAAAAGACAACATTTAGCACGTTATGCAAAAAAACATGTAATAAATATCAGATAATAAAGCCAAATATAACAATTATTCTAAGCTCGAATTCTTGAACCCTGAACCAGTGGTTCTGGGTTCGGATTCCCCAGCAGAGTCGCCAGAGCTGTCACACCTCCTTTTTGCGCGCCCGCCCCGAAGGGTTAAATGCGCGAGGGGAGTTTTTCCAATTTAAGTGACAATATTCGAAATAGGATTATTTATTTAATTCAGAGTCGCCACTTGGGAAAGGTTTGGCTTTTGGTGTCCCAAGTCACCGGTTTATCTTGAATCCCAAATCGAGGAAATTTTCGACTTTTCCAAATGAAGTCTGCGAACCAGAAATTCTAAGTAAGGAATTCTGTTGACCCGAGGGAAGGTGTTAGGCACCCTCGAATCCCGTGGTTCTAGCACAGTCGCTTAAATTGTTATAATGGCTAAATATCTGATTTAAATACATGTTATGACTTATGTGCTTTTATTAAGTTTAAACCGCTTTTATTATTATCGTTTATTTTTTATAGAATTTGCAACGTCGCGAAAATGTATCTTGAACCATGTCGCAATCAATGCGCCCGTAGTTGTTGACCATTTCGACTACGTTGAGATTTGGATTCGGGTCACATCAATGTGCACCCGAGTTTTAAGAATGTAATTTAATTAAGTCGTGCCCTAAGGGTCTAGCGCGTTATTATTTTGTAGAAGGCCATGAAATTCACTAAACGGCCTATCCTGAATTCTAAATAATTATTATGGTTATTTATTGAGGGCCCCGCAATTTTGCATTTTTATTTGGCGAGGCTCATCTCTATTTTAGAAAAAGGATATCCTAAAGTGGCTACATTTCTAATACATTTGTCTCTAGGAAGATAAAGGAGAAAAATACTAAACTTACTTGTTTAAGCAACTAACATGCTAAATCCCTACTATATATGATGAATCCAAATTTTTGCTTGATCGCCTAATTGGTTGTTTATGAGGTAAGAACTATCTCATGCCTTGCCTTTAAGGAGTGAATAAGTTTTGTTAATTTACTAAGGGGATTGCAAGCAAACTAATAACGTACACTAAATTTGCATTAAGAAACGACCTTCCAGTTCGGATTGCAGAACTAGCCCATTTGGTCTTGATAAATGAGATTAGTTGTTTATTAGGAAAACCACTGTTGATTGAACTCAGAAAAGTAGCCGCGTTATTTCGAAACGATGAATCTATATTGAAGCTCATATCGAAACTATGTAGAAAACAAGTAGTCCAGTAGAAGAGTCAGCATACGTTATTACCTTGTTAATGCAACGCTGCAAGAGCATTAGTTTGGGGCACATCTTATCTTGGAGTCAAATAGAAACGAATGTAGCAAATTCGATGGTTCAGAGATATAGGCAAAATACATACATGTGCTTGCTATGATTCTATGTTTATTGTATCATAACTGAAACAAAGCTAACGATTGCATGCTTTAAAACACATCTGATTTATCAAGCCAATGCTATCTACTTGTTCATCTCAACTTAGAATACATGTTAATTTATACAGAATGTTTGCAGTTTGCAGTTAAACAAATACAGGCCCAACTAACATTCAACCTATTTTTAACACCAATGTTATAACATAAATAGATGTTCATTTCTTTATTTCTTCTTCAACTTCAAACTTTCAACAATACATGGTTTCAGAGGTTGTGTACCTGGAAATATTTGACAATTGAAGAAGAGGGCAGTCAGCAGAGTAACAATGACAACAAGTGCAGCAGCAGTAACAGTAGGTAACAAAATCCCAATGCAAGATGCAGTTATAGCCAATGGGAAAAGGTAACAAAATGACAGCAACAAGCAGGGGAGTGGGCTCAGAACTCAAATGGTCTAACTCCAAAAGAAAACAAACCAATAAGAACCAAACAGCAGAAACCTGACTGATACTTGAGAGGAAACCAACACTTGTTTGAAACAGGTCAAACAAACTGGGAATCGAACAATTAGCAGGAAGAAAAGACAGTTTATGCTTTCTGTATAGCCACCCTCTATCTCCTTTCTTTCCAAAATCCAAAATCAGTGTTCAGTTTTGAACTTATGCTTGAATTACAAAAGAAACCTTTTCCAGTTCCCTCTATCTCCTTTCCTAACATCAGGTGGTATTCTTTTCCTCTCCTCCTATATTGTCTGTCTGTGTCTATTCCCTCTGTCTGTATCTCTGTCTGTGTATCTCTATCAGCTCTCTCTTTTCCTCTTCTATCCTCACAGTGTGTGTATTCCTCTCCTCTAATCTTCTGTTCTCTTTCTATCAGATGTCCTTCTTCTTTTATAAGCCTTAACCTTACCCCTTTTAACAGCCTGTTCAGAATATATCAAACACCCCTCCCATGTGCCTTCTTCTTTTCAGTTCCACTTTAGCTAATTAAGTATTAAACCCCATCAACATTCCCTGGCAGATTTAACCTTTAAAAGGTTTAATACTTCTTTAAACTAAAGCAAAGTATGGGCAGTAGAATATATCTGACAGCATATGCTGTCAAACCATTTTTAAATCCAAAGCCCTTTTATGCAGGAAACAGGCTGTGCACAATGCACATGCTGTGCACAAGTGCACATGCCATCAACTTAGATTTCAACTAACAATCTACCCTCAGATTCAAACATAGCAACTATAAGTGAACCTACTTGATCCTTACTTTGATTCAAACAAAGTTGCAGCAAGCAACAGGTGCAATCGTTAACATTTGAACTACTGAAATTAATTGACGACATTTGTCGACTCGACTATACTAGTTATAACTCATACAATCGTAACCAAAAATCAGACATCTAACATTATCGACACATGATTCGAATTATACTGACTGAGCAAAGTGGTATTCGAGGAAACAGTTAGTTAGTACAAATTGAAGCTCAATTATTGCACAACAAATACATACATACACACTATCAGAACAAGTAGAAGAGGATACTCAATCAAACAACAAAGGTTCAGGCAAAGTGGTCAGGGCATAGTTAATAGAAACTCAAAACAAACAGATTTCAACAATCATGAACAGCTTTTAAAACAAAACGCACGGACTAAAACAAGTAAAGGAAAGAAAGCAAACTCACCTTAAAACTCGAAAAATCAAAAGTCTTGAACTCGGATTTGGACAGACCTTTCTTAAGGCTGAACGGGCTTTAATCGAAGTGTTTCTCAGGTGAAAAACACTTCGATTAAAGTCCATTAGACCTTAATCCTTTGGTTTGAACAAAACAACGGACCAGTGACGAGGAACCCCAAGGTTCGAAAACTAGATCCGGGATTCATGCTTCCCTGGTCAGATTCGGATCAAACCAAGTATGGTTTGGTCACGAGGGGGGTCTGGGGAGTGTCTGGTATGAATTTAAGGCAGATCGGTGTAGATTAGGTTCCGACTCGAATCTTCAAATGAAGATTCGAGAAGGTGGGATAGGATTCGAGGTGTGTGGTTGGTAGATTTGGGTTCAGGACGGCACGGGGGTTCTATGGTGTTAAGGGCGAGGTCACCGGCGTCCGTGCCGCCGGTTTTCATGGTGAAGGATACAGGGGCGGCTCTAGGGTTTGATTGGGGAAGATGGTGAAGACGGGAGCTGGGGTATCAGATGGGGGGGGCAGGGTAAGGTTAAAGGGCTTATATATGGCATGGGTGGGTTGATCTTAGCCGTTGGATCAACTGAAATCGATGGCTTGGATCTAAGGGCTTAGGGGAAACGGTATCGTTTCAACTAAAGGTTGGTCCGGGTGGAAACGGGTCGGGTTCTGTTCGTGGGTATGGGAAATGTGATCTTGGCCGTTGATCAATCTGAGATCAACGGCCCAGATCAACCTGTATCAATACGATGTCGTTTGGACTCTCTGAGCATCAGCTGGACTGGACCGGGCAGGCCTGGTTTGGGTATTGTTTGTTTGGGCCAATTTTAATAAATTGGCCCAATCCGGAAGAAGAAGGGATCTTTTTCCTTTTTTTTTATTATTTTTATTTCTTTTTCTTATTTATTTTAAAAACAAAACAAAGCAAAAAATCAAATTAAAATTAAATACACACTCAATACAATTATTTGCACACACACTAAAAATATTTCAAAACAGGTAAAATCAAACAAAACAAAATCACGGACAAAGATGCCTGTTTTATGCCTTTCTATTTAACAACCATGTTACGGTTCAGATTATGCATGACACGTACATTTTTTTTTGTATTTTGTTTTAATAAAGTAAAAATGGGCCAAAGTCATAAATAATTAACGAAGTGCCATAAAAAATCCAAAAATTGTTCAACAGGATCAATTATCGTTATTTTTTATTTCTTTTGGAGCGATTGTCCCGTGAAGCAAAAATCACGTGCTCACACCATTGAAAAAACTCATCAAGGCCAAAGTTTCTCTTCTGACCAAATCGATCCTAGCTCCTTCTGACCAAATCGATCCTTCTCTTGCTGATGATGCTGTCTTGAATTCTTCTTCAGAACCTGCTCCACAGTAAAAGTTTATTCATGAAGTTTGACTATTTTTTTTCTCTTTTTGGTGGAATGTTTGGTGGTTTTACCCCTGGTCCCATTTTAGGGGTAATGTTTTTGGTAACAACGTATCCCCAAGTCTTTTCGGGGATTTTGTAATGACAATTAAGTTATGACTAAGTTTATACTTAGTTTTAACTGAATTTTATAAAGTTTTTGTTTTAACTTATTATACCTTTGACTTGATTTTTTGTTATACTCTTTTAATAATTTGCCCTTGTCTTGTTTCTTTATAAGTTCAGGGTCTTGCTTCTATTTAATTTCAATGTGCGGGTTTTTGTTTTACCCTTTTAACTTTTTGCATTTTTAGAAATGCTTAGTTAACTTCATGAATTTTTGAATCAAACATGAATTATAAAAGAGGGCCCTTTCATATATGACACTTAATGAAGAATATGTCTCAACTTCATAATGGTGTAAACTTACGAAAAGAGAAATAGGAATACACATGTTTTTTGGAATAACTTTGATAAAAGTTTTCATTCGAACTTTGTCAAGCTTAAATAACACCTTACATGTATTTAAATATCTTCTATAACTCTTCTGTAACTATTTTCTTTACAACAGATTTATAAAAAACAATCCAAGGGTTTCTTTACGACCCACAGCTAAATACTGCCTTTAACCTAAACATTCGTAGGAGTTTGAAATTTGTATCCACGAGTGTATTCATCATAGGTTTTGATAGGACCAAACCTATTGTTGTATGTGAAAGTAGACAAAATAAAAGAAAGAAAAATAAAAAAGAGATGAAAATATGATGTAAGCGCTTACATCGACATTCTTGTGATGTAAGCGCTTACCTCGACATTCTTATGATGTAAGTGCTTACATCAGCATTCTTTTGATGTAAACGCTTACCTCGGCAGGGCATTCAAATACCTATAAATAGGGGTCTACATTTTCATTTGTAGATCATCCCAAAACTTCTTCTTTCCCTTTTCAATTAATAAAGAGCTATTCTTTGTGTGGCCGTGGAGTAGGCAAAAATTGCCAAACCACCTAAATCTTGCCTTGTCTTGTGCAATTTATTGTTTTTCTCTCTTAAATATTTTTTTCCTTCTATTAGCTTGACACGCTTCCCAACAACTGGTATCAGAGCATAGACAGTGTAATTCTGGTAGAAAAGTACAGTATCGGTGCAGGTCCTATTCACAAGAATAGTGCAACATTATTGATCATCGTACTATTTACAGGCACTATTCACATAAATTTTTTGTGAAAAATGGCATCGGAAGAAGGGAAGGTTAAGATTGACAAGTTCAATGGCAAAGATTTTGGATTCTGGAAAATGCAAATAGAGGATTATTTGTACCAGAAAAAATTACACTTACCTCTGACCGAGGTGAAATCGGAGACTATGTCCAAAGCGGATTGGGATCTATTAGATCGTCAAGCTCTTGGTGTGATTCATTTGACGCTAACACGAAATGCGGCGTTTAACATCATTAACGAGAAGACCACTGCAGGCCTGATGAAGGCATTATCAAATATGTACGAGAAGCCGTCTGCTTCAAATAAAGTTTATTTGATGCGTCGATTGTTCAACTTAAAGATGACCGAAGGTGGATCAGTCACAGAACATATCAATGAGTTTAATATAATATTAACTCAGTTGAGTTCTGTTAATATAACAATTGATGATGAAATCAGGGCGTTGATTCTACTATCAACTCTATCAGAGAGTTGGTCTGCAACAGTAACTACAGTTAGCAGTTCATCAGGAATTACCAAACTCAAATTGAATGATATTAGAGACTTGGTTCTAAGCGAAGATATTCGCCGAAGAGAATTAAGTGATTCCCCAGGATCTGCTTTTAGTACCGAAAGTAGGGGGAGAATCAACCAAAGAAGACAGAGTTATGGTCGTGGCAGATCAAAGTCAAGGAGAAGAGGACAATCCAAAAATTGCAAGGACATTACTTGTTGGAATTGCGATATAAAGGGTCACTACAGTAGCCAGTGTAGAGAACCAAAGAAGAAGAAGGAAGAAAATTCAGCAAATGTAATTGCTAAACAAGTCGGTGATGCACTAATTTGTTGTGCAGACAGTCCAGTCGAATCTTGGATTCTGGACTCAGGTGCATCCTTTCACTCTACATCATGCAAAGAATTATTGCATAATTATATTGCTGGAAAATTTGGGAAAGTTTATCTAGGACAAGGTGAACCTCTCGACATTGCCGGAAAATGTGAAGTTTATATAAAGACTTCACAAGGCACGCTATGGAAATTGCAAAATGTACGACATGTTCCTGGCCTCAAGAAAAATCTAATATCTATGGGTCAGATTGATGGTGAAGGATATACAACAACATTCGACAACAGATCATGAAAGAGGATAACCAAAGGGAATTTGGTTGTGGCATGAGGCTTCAAAAGGGGAACACTGTATGCAACTGCAACACAAAGAGATACTATGGCAATAGTTGATCATGGTCGTGATACAACATTGTGGCACCGGAGGCTCGGGCATATGAGTGAGAAGGGAATGAAGCTTTTGGCATCCAAAGAAAAGTTGCCAAACCTAAAACATGTTGAATTAGGTTTGTGCGAAGATTGTATTTACGGGAAACAAAAGAAAGTTAGTTTCTCAAAGGTGGGAAGGACGCCAAAGAAAGAGAAGCTCGAACTAGTGCATATAGATGTGTGGGGACCAACTCCTGTAACTTCTCTAGGAGTCTCACGCTATTATGTCACCTTCATTAATGATTCCACAAGAAAGGTATGGGTTTATTTTCTGAAAAATAAATCTGATGTGTTTGTTACCTTTAAAAGATGGAAAGCTGAAGTTGAAAATCAGACAATTCTAAAGCTAAAATGTCTGAAGTCTGACAATGGAGGAGAGTTTGGTAGCCAAAAGTTCAAAGCATTTTGCTCGGAGAATGGGATCAGAATGATCAAGATAGTTCCTGGAACACCAGAACAAAATGGCGTTGCTGAGAGGATGAACAGAACCCTAAATGAATGAGCCAGAAGTATGAGAATACATTCTGGATTGCCGAAGTATTTTTGGGCTGAGGATGTTAACACGACAGCTTACCTCATAAATAGGGGACCCTCTGTACCGCTGAATTTTGAAATTCCTGAGGAGGTATGGACAAGAAAGGAGAATATAAAGATCCTAAGACATATGAATGTCATATTTAATGAAAATGTGATGTATAAGGACAAGCTTGAAGTAGAACCAACCAACACCAGCAAACAGGCAATGTCTGAAACAGTTGAGTTAGAAGAAATCTCAGAAAATGAAGTGGCTAGAGGGATTACAACTGATTCTAAAATTGAAGATGAAGAACCAGAAGCCGAATTTGAAGAAGAACTAGAAGCCGAACCTGGATCAGAACCAGAACCGGAACCAGAGGTAGAATCAAATGCAGAACCAAATCTGGAATCAGGACCTAAATCAAATTCGGATTCTGTTGCTCATGAACCTACATTGAGGAGATATAAAAGAGTCACGAATTCTCCAGATAGGTTAACTCTCTTTCTTCACTATTTACTTCTAATTGATGCTGGAAAACTAGAGCATTTTGTTGAAGCAATGCAGGTGATATACTCTGATAAGTGGAAGCTAGCCATGAAAGAAGAGATGAATTCTCTTCAAAAGAATAAAACATGGATACTTACGGAGTTACCAAAAGGAAAGAAGACATTGCAGAACAAGTGGGTGTACAGAGTCAAGGAAGAGCATGATGGTAAGAAGAGATACAAAGCACAATTAGTAGTAAAAGGCTTTCAGCAAAAGGAAGGAATTGACTACAGCGAGATCTTCTCTCCTGTAGTCAAATTAACTACTATCAGGTTGGTGCTAAGTATCGTAGCTACAGAAAATTTGCATTTGGAGCAGCTAGATGTTAAAACTGCTTTCTTGCATGGTGATCTTGAAGAAGACATCTACATGAAGCAACCTGAAGGTTTTCAAGTTTCTGGTAAAGAAAACCTTATGTGTAAGTTGAAGAAGAGTTCGTATGGTTTGAAACAAGCTCCCCGACAATGGTACAAGAAATTTGATGGATTCATGCATAAAAATGGTTTCACACAATGTGAGATGGACCATTGCTGTTATATCAAAAATCTTGATGAATCCTATATCATTTTACTGTTGTACGTTGATGATATGCTAATTGCAGGATCTAGCATAAATGAGATCAATTTGGTTAAGCAACAACTAGCAGAGGAGTTTGAAATTAAAGACTTAGGACTAGCTAAGCAAATGCTTGGGATGAGGAGTAGCAGAAACAGGTCGGAAGGAACCTTAAAGTTGTCTCAAGAAAAGTACATACAAAAGGTACTAAGCAGGTTCAGTCTTCATGATGCAAAGGCCAGAAGCACTCCACTCGGAAGCCATCTAAATCTGTCAAAGGACCAATCACCTAAGACAGATGAAGAAAGGATGTACATGTCCAAAGTTCTGTATGCTTCAGCAGTAGGAAGTTTGATATATACTATGGTTTGCACTAGACCTGACATAGCTCATGCAGTTGGAGTTGTCAGTAGATACATGTCAGATCTAGGAAAGGAGCATTGGGAAGGTGTAAAATGGATATAGCGATATCTCAAAGGCACCTCAGGTATGGCACTTTGTTTTAAAAAGAACAATATTATCTTACAAGGTTTTGCTGATGAAAATTTAGGCGGCGATCTGGATAGTCGAAAAAGTACCACGGGCTACGCGTTCACCTTGGGTGGCACTACTTTTAGTTGGATGTCCAAACTTTAGAAAAGTGTTGCTCTATCTAACACTGAAGCAGAGTACATCGCAATCTCAGAAGCTGGAAATGAGATGGTTTGGCTCAAAAATTTTCTTAAAGAGCTAGGTAAAGAGCAGGACAATTGTGAGCTTTTCAGCGATAGCCAGAGTGTAATTCATCTTGCCAAAAATCCAGTGTTTCATGCAAGATCGAATCATATCCAGTTGAGGTATCATCATATCCGAGAGTTGATAAATGAAGTAGCTCTTTCCCTGCAGAAGATACCAGCTAAATCTTGCTTTGTCTTGTCTTGTGCAGTTTATTGCTTTTCTCTCTTAAATATTCTTTTCCTTCTATTAGCTTGACACGCTTCCCAATAGGTTTTTGGATCAGGCTTGCATTTTTTTTGGCTCGTGACTTTGCTCCAAACTTGATAATTGTTGAGTAGACTTTAGGCTTGACATGAAATTTAATTGTTTCAGCCTTCTTTGCCTTCCTTATACATATATCATATGTATATTATATAGTCTCCCAAGTGTTTGAGTTTTGAAGTATGAAATCTCGAGCACTTGATTATTCCTTCCATGCGGTCCTTTTCCTGAAAAGGAAAAACATACGGGACTCGGAGGTACAATTTTAGATGAAGACTGCTTAACCTATTTAAATTTTCATCAGAATAGTTGCAACCATAGACCGGGAATTACGTTCTTTCCACATGTCTTTCAGGTCGTAATTCATTATTTAGTGCGGGCTAGCTTTTTGTCTATCATCTAAAATTGTTAGTAAAGTTTTAACAATTCAAAAATAAAAATCGTGAGTGGGGATACCTGACCGTTGGTATTTCCTTTCCTTAGAAGTAGTATTTCTTCAAATGAACAGCATTCCAATTTGAAGGTAGAACCTTGCCATCCAAAGTTTCAAGCTTGTATGCTCTTTTTCCTGCGATACCATGAATCTTGTAAGGCCCTTCCCAATTTGGACTCAACTTTCCTGCATTGGCTACCCTCGTGGATTGGAAAATTTTCTTGAGTACGTAGTCCTCAATCTTGAAGTATCTGGGATGAGCTTTCCAATTGTAATATCGCTCGATAACTTCTTTCTGCGCCGCCATCCATATTAATGCGGTTCCCTCCTTTCTTCAAGTAAATCCAAGTTTACCCACATCTCTTCTTCATTCGACTCTTCGGTAGCTTGAGTATATATCGTACTTGGCTCCCCAATTTCAACTAGAATTAAGGCTTCACCACCATATACAAGTGAAAATGGTGTTTCTCCCGTAGTTGTTTTTGCTGTTGTTCGGTAAGCCCACAAGACTCCGGGTAGTACCTCTAACCAATTGCCCTTTGATTCTTCCAGTCTTTTCTTCACATTGTTGATAATGACTTTATTCATTGATTCAGCTTATCCATTACCCCCCCTCGGATGGTAAGGTGTCGAGGTAATCCTTTTAATTTGCCAGCTTTAGAAGAATTCTGTGATTTGTGCACCTATGAATTGCGGGCCGTTATCACATACGATCTCCTTTGACACCCCAAATCGGCATATGATGTTTCGCCAGATTAAATCTCTGACCTCTTTTTCTCGCACCTGTTTGAAGGCTCCTGCTTCTACCCACTTAGTAAAATAGTCAGTGAGTACTAAAAAAAATCTTACCTTGCCTTTTGGCTTGTGGTAGTGGACCTACAATATCTATACCCCACTTCACAAAAGGCCATGGTGCAATAACTGGATGTAACAATTCAGCTGGTCGATGCATGTTGCTGCCATATCTTTGGCACTTGTCACATTTAGCCACAAAGCTTTCCGCCTCTTCTTCAATTTTTGGCCAGTAATAGCCAGCTCTAATTATGGTTTTTGTAGACATGTGATTTTTGACCCTCCCCAAGATTTTTCATATTTTAGCATGTAAATATTAAGTTTAGGTTTAATATCGTTATTTTAAATGGTTTTGACTCTTTACTTTATTTTATCATAAAAAAATAAAAAATACAAAATAAATATTTTCATCTTTAGGTTAAAGTCAATTAGTATATTTATTTAAATTGAATATTATTAAGAATTGATAATACCATACAGGTATTCTTTCTCTTTTTTATCTTAAATTTCCATAGAGCCTTCTCTTTAGGAAGACTATGAATAGTGATGCCGTCACTATTCACCGAACCATAACTCCGGCATCCGGCAGTGGAAGATTACAAAATTGGTATTAAAAGAACCTTCTACTCTTTGCACACAATCCCCAATTGGTTTCATAGTCAAATTCATAGCCAATTGTTCTAGATCTTAATTTCTTTTTTTGTGTGCACTGTAGCATTGAGAATTTCCAGAATTTCAGTTCTTCATCAGATGTTTTGACAAGAATCGAGGCAGACATGGCTGCTGTGAGCTCTCCCCAGCTTTTGGCTGTGGGAGAGACAAATTAAAACACTAATGAAACAAATCCAAGCGTGATGCCAAAGCAATCCTATGCTGCGCTGATTCAAAAAACGAAATCTGCTGCAACCTCGTCAAAACTGGAGTTAACTCCTGTCCATATGGTTCATGGAGAACCAACTATAGAATTAACAGTTGAAGAGGTGAACACTTTCACCATCGAAGAAGGACTGCATCAGGCAGTAATTCTCAAATTTTCATATGGAAAACCAGATATTCAAGAGTTACGACAGTTAATTCCGAAACAATTCGACGTCAAAGGTTATTGCAACGTTGGACAGCTAGAATTTCATCATATCTTGGTACGTTTTGATCTCTTTGAAGATTATGTTCAGGTTTTGTCAAGATCTACTGGTTATGTTAAGGCGAAGGGAGATGAATTTTTCTTTAGGACGTTTCTATGGACGTTAGGATTCAATCCTCGTGAAGAAACTTCAAGAGCTGTGGCATGGATTTCTTTGCCTGATTTGCCTGCAAATTTTTTCGCAAAGAAATCTTTATTGTCTATAGCTTCAGCAGTAGGGAAACCTCTTGCAATTGATAAAGCGACTCAAGATCGAACACGACCAAGTACGACAAGGGTTAAAGTCTTGATTAATTTATTAAACAAACATCCTAAGAGAGTTCGAATAAATATCGTTGACAAGAATTCTGGGAGAATTGTGGAACATTATCAGCAGATACTATTTGACAATCTACCAGAATACTGTACTTGTTGTAAGCACCAAGGGCATGATGAAAACTCATGCCGTAGGAGGATCGGGGATGGTAAGGAAACTGTTGCTCGAGGAGATGTAGTGGAAGGCTTGGGCAGTCTTGACAAATTAGCTGGTGATGCCAGGGATTACCTTAATGCCAAGAGAGCTGTGCAACTGAGGGATCAAGAGGCAAAGGAAAATCCTGTAGAGCAGCAGGCTTTACACACAGAGGGTGGAATGTTAATTGATACTGGGAACAAGGATAAAATTATGAATCGTGTAGTGGACGATAATCAGGTAGCAGAAGCTTGCCAAAGGTCCTATGAAGTCAGAAGTAGTGAGTAATGAAGTACAAAATCAATCTTCAGATAAGGTCAATGACAGGGGTGATGCAGGACAAAGTCGTGTAGTGGCTAGGAGTGATGCTGTGGGTGTTAGTGATTTAGCTGCACCACATGCTGCAGTTCCAGTTATGCCTATAGAAGAGGTGTTGAAGTTGGACAAGGGACCTCCTAAACCCTCTAGAGATGTCCCTGCCTCTACTATATTTGCATGAATGTACCTAGCTACTGCTGGTGCATTGAAAGCTGCTACAGATCGAGCTATAGGTAATGCACCTCATGTGAATGAAGCAATTGATAGAGCAGCAGGAGATCAGCATGCTGCAGGAACTGGTAATATGCTGCCCAAAAGTCAAATGGGCAACATCATAATCCAGTTGTCCGTAAGGAGAGGCAACAACATGTTGTTACTGGGCAGCAGCAGTTTACGTCAAGCAGTCAATCTACTACTCTTTCAAAACAGCCTAGGCAGCAACATACTCCAGTTGCTACTATAGGTGATGATCAACAGTTCACCACTTCAAATTCTGGACAGCAACAACATATTGCAACAGTGCCAAAGTCAGTTAATTCCCCATCTGTTGCAAGCCCAAAAACAGTAGCCGTAACTACTGTGCAGCAACAGAAACTTAATCCCAACATCTCAAAGAATAATCATACTGGAGATCAAACATACACAGCAACACCAAAATCTGGGCAACTCCAATTTGTGACAACAAGTACTCCTGATGCAAAACAAAATGCAGTAGCAGGCCCTTCAGTTTCAATTCCTACTAATGATCGAGGAGCAGCAGTAAAAAAAGAATTTTGACAGCAGCAAATTGTGATATCCACCACAGCTATTTCAGTATCTGCGCAACATCAATAGGTGAACACTCCTATGTCGAGGCAATCACATAATGGAACAAATGCAACTAATGCTAGCTTGATGGTAGTAGCAACACAAAATAAAACTGGGCAACAGCAGCATGTGAACAAAAATGCTACCATTTATGTGATCCCTGGACAGCAACACTCAAATGCATCAACAGGTAAGAAGAAAAAAAGGTGAAGCAGAAGCAAAATGCAGCAACAGAACCTAGATTTTCTGTTGTGCAGGAACATGATGTGCAAGTTAGTGAAACAGCTGCAACAGAAATTTTGGCAGATGCACGTTTGTCAAATAAATTCAACTGCTCAAATTTGAATAGGGAGCAGGAATATGGTCTTAAACTAAAGTTTCAATTTGCGAGCCATCGAGTGGAAAGAGTTATCAAGGATGAACTTCAAACGCTAAAAGTTGAAAGTATTATGACTGGCAAGTTAAAGGGCAAGTGGATGCTCCAGATTTCATTCCAAGCAAACCTTCCTGTAGCACATGCCTTCACCACCTAGATACCCCACCAAATACTGTGGAGGAACATATTGGAACAAGCAAAGCAGGTTCTATCTGGATGAAAATTACAACAAGATCCAACAAGGAAGCAATTGTTAGGCGACTTCCAATGAGGTTTGCCAAACAAAAGTAGGCTGCCCCAACTACGTCAATGAGGTCAAACCGGTCAAAAAAGAAATCATGATTTTTGAATACATTTTGAACAAAGTTGTTGAAAACGACAAAGAATTACAAAGTGAAGATTTTACGACTTTGGAAAAGAAAGGACAAGAATCAAATTGGTACTACATTTTATTCTACCACTTTCTTAGTATTATCATCTGTAATATCATCACAGAGTATGTTATAAACTCTGTAATGATCATACAATACTTGGTCCTTTCAAATTCATATTTTTTATATGCTTGTTAGTAGGCGAGGTTTGCAAGCCTCAATAGGATTAGTAAGGTAAGGTTAGCCCGGTTTGTGTTATATGGGTAACAAGACCGGTGCTATTGTCCCCCTTATTTTTACTTTTCCTAATTGTTGTATTTTTCTTTTTTGTTATAAACAAAAACTATCCCTAGGCGCTTGCTTAGCGGATTGCCAAAAAAAAAATTATATTTATATTTATAGTAATATAACATTTGAAAATACAAAAAAAAAAATAGTTTCACTAGTAGTAGCTAGTTTTATATTAGTTTATTTTAATTTAGAATAATTTTTACATTTTTATAAATACATTGAATTATTTGGTCTTTTTAGCCTAAGTTCAAACCCAAAAGACATGATCCAACACTCCAACCCAATTACCCTTAGCCTATTCTTCCCAACCCATTAGCCCACTTAAGTGCAAGATTTAATCTTAGCCATCTATTTTCTTCTAATCCAATGGCCGTCATCCCTTTTCACTTCCATATAAAATATCCAATTATAGAAACCATACCCCAAGTTTTCAATTTTTTAGATCTAGCTAACACACAAAAATCGGCAGCCTCAACTCCAATTCCAAAATTGAACCGCGGTCGCCTCAAAACCTTTAACAACAAAAATGTCAAATTCCATCTAAACTAAAGTTTGCTAGCAAGATTTTAGGGCATTCATATTCCACGTGGGTCCCTTGGATAATTTCAATATCAAGGATTGTATGTTGGACCAAAGAAAGTTAATGGATTAAATGAAATGGGCTCGTAACTAGATTGCTGGCAATACTTTAGTTTTCCTCTCTATTTTCAATCCAATTTCGAGAAGGAAAAAATCATAACAAAACATGACTATAAGCCGAAGTTTGAAGCTGGTTTGAGTTGTCGTTTGAGGGAGTCGTTCGAGGTCCCGATTCGCAATTTCGGTGTTTCAGTCCAAGGATTGTTGCTTTGTTTAGCCCGATTGATTTGAAATTTTCAGCTTTGTTCATCATAAAAGGTCCATTTCTCAATTTTTATTCTCATTTCATTGTGTTATAATAGCTTGGTGCGCGTGTTGATTTGTGATTCTACGTCGTTTGAGTAGCATGTCTTAGTTTTCATTTATATTGTTTTAATTAGTTTTTTTTATTTCGATTGTGATGTATGTAGTCTTGGTTCTTGAATAAATACTTTTAATTGGGTAGCTGAAAAATTGGAGTTATTTCTTTCTTGGCAAGAAATAAGAATGGGCCATAAGGTGTGTTTTGAACCATAAGAAATCTGACTAAGTTATTTATCATGTTAGCTAGCCTATTTGCTCCCCAATAATATATTGTTCATAAATTTGGCATCACAACAACCTCAACGATTAGGAAAATAATTAAATGCGCTAGTTGCTTTAGGCGCGATAAATAATAAAATTATCATAGCTGCGGGCACGATTCCCGTGACGTAGTTGTGCTACTTAATTTCAAATTAGTTTTAAATATGAATGTCCGTAGTTCACTTAGTTGAATGCATTCTCCTTTAATAAAACTTGAGGTGTGCCATACAATCCTCTAGTCTATGGCCCTCACATCGATATCTTAATTAGTGAAGAAAATGCCTTGAAATCTCGTAGTTTGCTTTAGGTGCGTTAATTAAATAAATGGTCATAGCTACGGGTAAGGTTCCTGTGACGTAGTTGTGACGCTTAATTTCTAAAATCCGGGGGTATATATATGTGACCCGACCACAATTTAATCTTGTTAATAAATTAAACACGTTGTGGATTGTGGGTACAGTTCTCGTGACATGATTCGCAACGCGTAATCAAATAATTATTTGTATAACAATTGGATTACTAAAAGCGGTTTTAAAAGGAATAAAAATGCACATAGGTTTCATGAATGTTGTAAAAATCAAATAAATAGGCCAATATTAATAGTTGAGCGACCGTGATAAAACCACGGAACCCGGGAATGCCTGACACCTTCTCCCGGGTTAACAGAATTCCTTACCCGGATTTCTGTGTTCGCGAAGTGTAAAACAGAGTCAATCTTTCCTCAATTCGGAATTTGAACCGGTAACTTGGGACACCATAAATTATCTCAAGTGGTGACTCTGATTTTAAACAAATAATCATGTTTCGATTGTCACTTAAATTAGAAAAAATTCCCTTATACCCTTCCGGGATAGGAAAAAGGAGGTGTGACAGGCTTTACTAAAGATCTCCCTCCAGCGTGATTTCCACAATGTCCCTCGTGTATTTCTTTCATCACATATTCCGTTTGAGAAGGCCTGAGACATCTTGCTAGAGGGCCACCGAACTAGCTTTTTGGCGAAGGGCTTGAGCCTTTTTCTTATCTTCCATACTGCAAAAAATTGACATTCTCGTCTCTCCAATCCCAAGTTAGATTATTATAATTTACCTCATTTTTGTCTTGATCGAGCATTGAATGAAACAAATGTATCACGGAAGCCTTTTCTTCATTTGTTACTTCTGCAGCGGATGCTAGATTAGCTAGAGCGCCTGCCTCAGCATTTTCTTCCCTTGGTATCTGCATGATTTTCCAAGTTTGGAATTGTCTAACTAAATCCCGTGCCTTTTCCAGGTATTGTTGCATCTTTGCCTCTCTAGCCGTATAAGTCCCCTGCATTTGGTTAACTACGAGATGCGAATCGCTTTTGATTATGGCCTTCTCTATTTCAAGCTCTCGTGCCAATTCTAAACATGCAATCACAGCTTCATATTCTGCCTCATTATTAGTGATTAGGTGTCATTTTATTGCTTGTCGTATGGTTTCACCTGCAGGTGGTACCAGGACAATGCCTAGGCCCGCTTCTTTTATATTTGATGAACCGTTAGTAAATAAGGTCCAAGTACCTGGATTAGATCCGTTAAATACCTGCAGTTCTTTTTCTACCACCAATTGTATCCCCTAGTTAAAATCTGCCACGAAATCTGCTAAAACTTGTGACTTTATTGCAGTTCTAGGTTGATATGTGATGTCATATTTGCTTAGTTCTATAGCCCACTTGGCTAATCTACTCGATAACTCTTGTTTATATAATATATTACGTAAGGGGTAGGCGGTTACCAAAGAGATAGGATAACATTGGAAGTAAGGTCTTAATTTTCTAGATGACATAGTTAAGGCTAATGCAAGTTTCTCTAAATGAGGATATCGAGTCTCAGCATCTAGCAAAAATTTGCTAACATAATAAATAGGAGATTGTTTACCTTGGTTTTCTCAAACTAATACGACACTTACCGCTACTTCTGAAACTGCAAGGTAGATAAGCAATTTCTCCCAATTTTTTGGTTTGGCTAACAATGGTGGATGTGACAGGTATGCCTTTAAATTTTTAAGTGCTTGTTGACATTCTTCAGACCATTCAAATTGATTTTGCTTTTTCAAAGCTGAAAAGAATTTGAAGCACTTTTCCGATAACTTGGAAATAAACCTTCCCAATGCTGCTATTCTTCCTGTCAGCCTTTGTATTTCTTTTTTGCTCGTAAGTATATTCGGAATTTTTTCAATAGCTTTAATCTGCGCGGGATTTACTTCAATGCCACGGTTAGAAACAAGAAATCCCAAGAACTTACCTGATATCACGCCAAATGCACATTTCTCAGGATTTAACTTCATGTTAAATTTACGAAGAATTTGAAATGTACCAGTCAAGTGTTGAATATGATCCCCTACTTGTTGTGATTTGACCATCATATCATCTATATACTGTAACGACCTGGCCGGTCATTTCATGAATTATCGCTCCGTTTTACCCGTTTTTGCTTCTTATTGCTTTGTTTAGTTGTATTATATGATATCAGGTTGATTGGTTCGGGTTCAAAGAGGTTTTGGTAAGGTTTGAGACACTTAGTCTCTTTTGAGTAAGATTAAGTTGGAAAAGTCAACTGAATATTGACTTATGTGTTAAAGGGCTCGGATGTGAGTTTCGATGGTTTAGATAGCTTCGGGAGGTGATTTGGGACTTAGGAGCGTGATCGGAATGTGTTTTGGAGGTCCGGAGTAGATTTAGGCTTGAATTGGCGAAGTTGAAATTTTGACGTTCTCCGATTGATAGGTGAGATTTTGATATAGGGGTCAGAATGGAATTTCCAGAGTTGCAGTAGATTTGTTGTGTCATTTGTGACATGTGTGTAAAATTTCAGGTTATTCGGACAAGGTTTGATAGACCTTTTGATCGAAAGCGGAATTTGGAAGTCTTTGGAATTCTTAGGCTTGAATCCGATGTGATTTTGGTGTCTTGATGTTGTTTTGAGCGTTCCGAAGGTTGGAACAAGTTTGAATGATGTTATGGGGTATTTTGGCATGTTTTTTTGAGGTCCCGAGGGTCTCGGGTGAGTTTCGGGTGGTTAAACGAATCTAATTGCATGTTAAAAAGTTGCAGGTTTTAGCTTCAGTTCTGTTGCATGTGTTTCTTCATCGCGATCGCGTGAGGAGGCTCGCGATTGCGTAGAGATGTCTCAGGGGGCATCCAGGTTATTCTTTGTGTTCGCGTAGATAGGGCTGCGATCGCGCCAGTGTAGGTTTCTGTGTATCGTGATCGCGTGGGCTCATTCGAGATCGCGTAGGTGTAAGACTCTAACCATCGCGTTCGCATGGGTATATACGCGATCGCTTAGAGCAAAATTTTAGACCAGCGGAGTTTGTGCTTCACGATCGCGATAGATTTTATGCGATCGCGATTGAGTAAATTAAAAAGCTGGGCAGTGTTTTAATAGCCCAATCCGCGACCCTTCTCCATTTTTCCACCATTCTTGAATGAGATTGAAGCGTTTTAGAGAGATTTTTGAGGAAACCAAAGGGGAATAATTTGGAGGTAATATTCTTGACTTCATAACTCATTTATATGTGATTGAATGTCTAATTAGTGGTGAGAATTTGGAGAAATCAGTGCAATAATGGGTAATTAGGGCTTGAGATTAAAATACCTTAAAATGAGAATTTGAGGGGTCATTTGGACTCCGATTTTGGTATTCTTGGTATGTATGAACTCGTGGGTTTATAAGGATTCCATTAATGTAATTTTTATCGAATTTTGAGATGTGGGCCCGGGGGTCGGGTTGGACCAATTTCGGGATTTTTGGTATAATTTGATTATTTTCGCTTGGGCTTCGATCCTTTAGCATATTCTAATGTTATGATTCTGATTTTGGGTAGATTCAGGGCGAGTTGAGGCCGAGGCGAGAGGAAAAGGCGTTGCAGAGTAGTATTTCATCCGATTTGAGGTAAGTAACCATTGTAAATCTGGAACTGAGGGTACAAAACCCCGGTATTTCGAATTGTATTGATAAATAAGGTGACACACATGCTAGGCGACGAGCGTGTAGGTGTGAACCGGTAGGGATTGTGACTTGGTCCGTCCCGTAGCGCCTATTAAGCCGCGTACTTGATTTGAAATCTTATGATATCCCGTATTTTAGAAATTTATACTGTATTATGGGTTGTATGCAATGTTTGGGGCCTTGTGCCGACCTGTTGAGACCCTTAGGGGCATTTTTACTATTTTCCTCACTCTATTTGTTTGAAAGCATATCCTCAATCATGCTTTACCTGTTTATTGTTTAAAACTGGTTTTATCACTGTACTTCTTAAAATGTGAGAACTGTTTGGACTGAGTTCCCTGATTTCCATTGTTATGCCCGAGTGGCTATGAGGTTAATGACTGAGAGAGGTTGATGACCTAATATATATATATATATATATATATTATGGATCGAGCTGCACGCCGCAACAATATTATATGTATATATTATGGATCGGGCTGCATGCCGCAGCAATATATATATTGGATCGGGCTGGCGCCGTAGCTATATGATACTTGGGATGTAGGAGCCCTTCCGGAGCTTGTACACCCTCAATGAACGTAGTCGACTATAAATTATGGATCTGGATGCACGCCGCAGCGGTTATTATGATTATTACTATTATGAGGTGTTGTGCAGCCCGAGTGCTGAGTGACGAGAGTTGAGTCACGAGTGACTGAGAGGCTTGCCTGAGAGGCTATATTTATGAGTGATACTTTGCCTGAGGGGCCCATTTATGATATTTTTGCTGATTTCACTCTTCTTTTATAATGAGCTTCTGTTGAAAACTGCTAAGTAAATGATTTCGAAGTATTTCAACTGAAATTGAAGCTTTATGAAGAAACTGGTTTTGAAACTGTGGAGTTTGACTTGATATTCTGTTGTCTACTTTTTTATACAATTTTTTTACTGCTCGTCACTGCTTTTAGACCTTATTTACTTTACTTACTTACTGAGTTGGCGTACTCACGTTACTCCCTGCACCTTGTGTGCAGATCCAGGTGCCCGAGTGGCAGAGTGAGGGTCCTCAGCATTGTCCGAGTTTGTCGAAGACTACAAGGTAGCTGCATGGCATCCGCAACCCTACTTTCTTCCTTCCTATCCTTGTTTTTTCCCGTATTTTAGACTTGTATGTATTAGACAGTCAGATTTGTATATTTAGAGGCTCTATACTCGTGACACCAAATGTTTGGACTGTGTTGGTTTAATGTTTTACTGATTTCGGCACATTTTAGCTGTTTTACGCATTTCTTATGAGAATTTAAGATTTAATCAGTGTTAAAAAATGGTTTTATAAAAGAAATTTATTGTGGTTGATGGTTTGGGTTGGCTTGCCTAGTATTGTGATAAACGCCATCACGACCGGGCATTTGGGGTCGTGACAAGCTGGTATTAGAGCCTAGGTTACATAGGTCTCGCGAGTCATGAGCTGGTTTAGTAGAGTCTCACAAATCGGTACGAAAACATCTGTACTTATCCTCGGGAGGTTGTTGAACCTTTAGGAAAAATCTCATATTCTTGAAATTCTTGTCGTGCAAATTTGTTGATCTGAGTACTAAACTTCTGTTATTCCATTCTCTCACAGATGGTGAGGACACGTGCTACCGGTCAGGATGGACGACCACCAGTACCACCAACTGGGGCCACTAGAGGCCGAGGATGCAGTCGAGGCCGTGGTAGGGGCAGGGTTGTAGCCCTCATAGCAGCTAGGGCAGCACCTGCAAATCCACCAGCCGCCCCAGTTCAGGATCAGGTCCCAGTTGTGGACGCTCCAGCAGTACCAGCTCAGGCACCAGTTGTGCCTATTGTGATTCTAGGCCTTCAGGAGGATTTAGCTTAGATTCTATCAGTGTGTACCGGTTTGGCTCAGGTGGTCTCATTTACTACGGCCGCAACTACTTCTCAGGCCGGGGGAGGCACTCAGACTCCCGTCGCTCGCACACCTGAGCAGGTTGTGCAGGGACTTCAGACACCGGGGGTACCTCCAGCCCAGCCGGTTGCACCAGCTTAGGAGTATGTGGTACCAGTTATGCTTGACGATGAGTAGTGTCAATTAGAGAGGTTTGGTAGACTTCAGCCTTCGACTTTCAGTGGTACTGAGGGCGAGGATGCCCAGGGTTTCTTGGACAAGTGTTAGAGGATACTTCGTATGACGAGTATTCTAGAAACTAGTGGTGTAGCATTTACTACCTTTCAATTTTCTGGAGCTGTCTTTACTTGGTGGGAGGCTTATGAGAGGCGTAGGCCTATTGGTGCAACGCCCCTTACCTGGAAGCAATTCTCTGTTCTCTTTCTAGAGAAGTATGTGCCACAGTCTTGCCGAGAGGAACTGCGTAGACAGTTCAAGAAGTTACGTCAGGAGGATATGACTGTGACGCAATATGAGATGCGGTTTTTTGAGTTAGCTCGTCATGCGATCTGGTTGGTTCCCATAGATCGAGAGAGGATCAGAAGGTTCGTTGATTACCTCACATATCAGCTTTGGATTCTCATGACTAGGGAGAAGGTGTCAGGTGCTACTTTTCAGGAGGTTATTGACATCGCCCACGAGATTGAGTCGGTACAGTAGCGAGAGGAGAGGGAGGCCAAGAGGCCTCGGGGATCTGGTAGCTTTGTTAGTGCTCGTGTGAGAGTTCAGTTTCAGCACTGTAGAGGCCATCAATTCAGGCAGGCTCAGTCAGCTCGCCCAGGTTATCGTGGGGCATCATCGGTTCATGGTTCTCATAGTTTTCTTCTGGGCCATTCGTCACTTAGTGCCCTTTCAGCCCAGAGTTCGTCCCGTGCTCCATCAGTTCAGGGTTCTTCCATGCTAGGTCCTTCTACTGGTCATTCCGATGCCAGAGGTTCCCTTCAGTCCCCGTCTCTAGCACTAGGGAGTTGTTATGAGTGTGGAGAGTTTGGGCATATTAGGAGGCAATGTCCTCGTCTTCTTGAGGGTCCATCTCAGCAGAGGGGTCAGCCCTCGACTTTAGCTCCAGTTACTTCACCACCTGCCCAGCCAGCTAGGGGTAGAGGTCAGTCAACTAGGGGTTGTCCTAGAGGGGGAGGTCGATCAGGTGGTGGTCAGGCTCGTTTCTATGCCCTTCTAGGTAGACCAGTTGTTGTTGATTCAGATGTTGCAATTACAAGTATTGTCTCAGTCTGCCGTAGAGATGCCTCTATGTTATTTGATCCCGGTTCCATCTTTTTTTATATGTCATCATACTTTCGTTATTTGGATATGCCCCATGCTACTCTTATTTCACATGTTCATGTATCTACCCCGGTAGGCGATACTGTTGTTGTAGACCGTGTGTACTGGTCGTGTGTGGTGACTATTGGGGGTCTAGAGACCTGAGTGGATCTATTGTTGTTATGTATGGTAGACTTTAATGTTATATTGGGCATGGATTGGCTATCTCCATTTCGTGCTATTTTGGACTGGCATGCTAAGACAGTGATGTTGGCTATGTCGGGTGTGCCACGAATTGAGTGGCGAGGTTCTACTGATTTTGTCCCCAGTAGGGTGATTTCATTTCTGAAGGCCCAGCGTATGGTTAGGAAGGGTTATCTCTCGTATTTAGCCTTTGTGAGGGATGTCGGTGCAGAGACTCCCAGTATTGATTCTGTTCAACTTGTGAGGGATTTTCCCGATGTGTTTCCTGCAGACCTGCCGGGTATGCCACTAGACAGGGATATTGATCTGGTGCCGGGCACTCAGCCCATTTCTATTCCGCCGTATCGTATGGCACCAGTGGATTTGAAGGAATTAAAGGAGCAGCTTCAGGAACTCCTTGATAAGGGGTTTATTCGGCCTAGTGTGAAACCTTGGGGTGCGCCGATTCTATTTGTGAAGAAGAAGGATGACACTATGAGGATGTGCATTGATTACAGCAGTTGAATAAGGTTACAATTAAGAACAAGTATCCCCTGCCTCACATTGATGATTTGTTTGACCAGCTTCAGGGAGCGAGAGTGTTCTCCAAGATTGATCTCCATTCAGGTTATCACCAACTGAAGATCAGGGACTCGAATATTCTTAAGACGGCTTTTAGGACCCGATATGGTCATTATGAGTTCTTGGTGATGTCTTTTGGGCTGACCAATGCCCCAGCAACATTTATGCACTTGATGAACAACATGTTCTAGCCATATCTCGACTCATTTTTCATAGTTTTCATTAATGATATTCTGGTGTATTAGCTTAGTTAGGAGGAGAATGTAGAGCATTTGAGAGTTGTGTTGCAGAGATTGAGGGAAGAGAAGCTTTATGCAAAATTCTCCAAGTGTAAGTTTTGGCTCAACTCAGTGTCTTTTTTGGGGCACGTGGTGTCCAGCGAGGGTATTCAGGTTGATCCAAAGAAGATAGAGGCATTTCAGAGTTGGCCCAGACCGTCCTCAGCCATAGAGATTCGCATCTTTCTTGGTTTGACAGGCTATTATTACCGGTTTGTTCAGGAATTTTCATCTATCGCATCGCACTTGACCAAGTTGACCTAGAAGGGTGCTTTATTCAGGTGGTCGGATGAGTGTGAGGAGAGGTTTCAGAAGCTCAAGACTTCCATGACCACAACTTTAGCAACTTCAGGTTCATATACCATGTATTGTGATGCTTCGAGAGTTGGTATTGGGTGTATATTGATCCAGAAGGGTAGAGTTATTGCTTATGTTTCTTGCTAGTTGAAGCCCCATGAGAAGAACTACCTTGTTCATAATTTGGAGTTGGCTGCCATAGTTCATGCGTTGAAGATTTGGAGGCATTATTTGTATGATATGTCTTATGAGGTGTTTACTGATCATCGTAGCCTTCAACACTTATTCAAACAGAAGGATCTCTATTTGAGGCAGCGGAGATGGTTAGAGTTACTAAAGGATTATGATATTACTATTTTGTACCATCCGAGAAAGGCCAATGTGGTGGCCGATGCTTTGAGCTGGAAGGCGGTGAGAATGGGAAGTTTGGCATATATTCCAGTGGGGGAGAGACCTCTTGTAGTTGATGTTCAGGCTTTGGCCAATCGGTTTGTAAGGTTAGATATTTCAGAGCATAGTCGGTTATTGGCTTGTGTGATTTCTCGGTCTTCCTTTTTTGATCGTATCAGAGAGTGCCAGTATGATGATCCTCATTTGCTTGTCCTTAAGGACAAAGTTCAGCACGATGATGCTAGAGATGTGACTATTGATGATGATGAGGTGTTGAGGATGCAGGGCCGGATATGTGTGCCCAATGTGGATGGGCTTTGGGAGTTGATTCTGGAGGAGGCCCATAGCTCGTGGTATTCCATTCATCCGGGTGCTGCAAAGATGTATCAGGATCTGAGACAACATTGTTGGTGGAGGAGAATGAAGAAAGACATCGTGTGATTTGTGGCTCGGTGTCTCAATTGTCAGCAGGTGAAATATGAGCATTAGAGACCGAGTGGCTTGCTTCAGCGGATGGATATTCTAGAGTGGAAGTGGGAGCGAATCACCATGGACTTTGTAGTTGGGCTCTCATGGACTTTGAATAAGTTCGATGCTATTTGGGTGATTGTGGATTGGCTGACCAAGTCCGCGCACTTCATTCCTATGTGTACTACCTATTCTTCAGAGCGGTTGGCAAAGATCTATATCCGGGAGATTATTCGGTGTCCTAGTTTCCATCATTTCAGATAGGGGCACTCCGTTTACTTCACAGTTTTGGAGGTCTGTGTAGTGAGAGTTGGGTACTCAGGTTGAGTTGAGCACAACTTTTCACCCTCAGACAGACATTCCGAGCACACTATTCAGATATTGGAGGACATGTTGCGCGCTTGTGTCATTGATTTCGGAGGGTCATGGGATCAGTTTCTATTACTCACAGAGTTTGCTTATAACAATAGTTACCAGTCGAGTATTCAGATGGCTCCATATGAGGCTTTGTATGGGAGGCGGTGTGATCTCCAGTTGGTTGGTTTGAGCTGGGTGAGGCTAGTTTATTGGGTACAGACTTGGTGCAGGATGCTTTAGACAAGCTGAAGATGATTCAGGAGAGGCTTCGTACAGCGCAGTCGAGGCAAAAACGTTATGCCGACAGGAAGGTTCGGGATGTGTCCTACATGGTTGGTGAGAAGGTTCTATTGAAGGTTTCACCCATAAAGGGTGTTATGAGATTTAGGAAGAAGGGTAAATTGGGTCCTCGGTTCATTGGGCCTTTTGAGGTGCTTCGGAGGATTGGAGAAGTGGCTTATGAGCTTGCTTTACCACCCAACTTGTTGAGTGTGCATCCGGTGTTTCATGTTTTTATGCTCCGAAAGTATATTGGCGATACGTCTCATGTTTTGGATTTCAGCATGGTTCAGTTGGATGATGATTTGACTTATGATGTGGAGCCAGTGGCTATTTTGGAGCGTCAGATTTGAAAGTTAAGATCAAAGAATATAGCTTCAGTGAAAGTGCAATGGAGTTGTCGGCCCGTGGAGGAGGCTACCTGGGAGACTCGTTCGAGGGCGAACGTTTGTTTAAGAGGGGGAGGATATAACGACCAGGCCAATAGTTTCATGAATTACCACTCCATTTTCCCCATTTCTACTTTTTATTGCTTTGTTCATTTGTATTATATGATATCGGTTTGATTAGTTCGGGTTCAGAGAGGTTTTGGTAAGGTTTGAGACACTTAGTCTCTTTTAAGTAAGCTTAAGTTGGAAAAGTCAACTGGATGTTGACTTTTGTGTTAAAGGGCTCAGATGTGAGTTCTGATGGTTTGGATAGCTTTGGGAGGTGATGTGGGACTTAGGAGCGTGATCGGAATGTGTTTTGGAGGTCCGGAGTAGATTTAGGCTTGAATTGGCGAAATTAGAATTTTGGCGTTCTCCAGTTAATAGGTGAGATTTTGATATAGGGGTCGGAATGGAATTCCCGGAGTTGTAGTAGGTCCGTTTTGTCATTTGCGATGTGTGTGCAAAATTTCAGGTTATTCGGACGAGGTTTGATAGACTTTTTGATCGAAAGCGGAATTTGGAAGTCTTTGGAATTCTTAGGCTTGAATCCGATATGATTTTGGTATTTTGATGTTATTTTGAGAGTTCTGAAGGTTGGAATAAGTTTGAATAATGTTATGGTGTATGTTGGCATGTTTGGTTGAGGTCCTGAGGGCCTCGGGTGAGTTTCGGGTGGTTAAACGGATCAAATTGCATGTTAAAAAAAAGTTGCAGGTTTTAGCTTTAGTTCTGTTGTAGGTTTATCTTCATCGCGATCGTGTAGAGCTGTCTCAGGGGGCATCCAGGTTATTTTTCGCGTTCGCATAGATAGGGCTGCAATCTGTGAGTGTAGGTTTCTGTGTATCGCGATCGTGTGGGCTCATGCGCGATCGCGTAGGTGTAAGACTCTGAGCAGCGCATTCGCGTGGGTATATACGCGATCACATAGAGTGAAATTTTGGACCAGCGGAGTTTGTGCTTCGCGATCGCGATGGGTTTTTCGCTATCGCAATTGAGTAAATTAAAAAGCTGGGCAGTGTTTTAATAGCCCAATCCGCGATCTTCTCCATTTTTCCACCATTCTTGAACGGGATTGAAGCTTTTGAGAGAGATTTTTGAGGAAACCAAAGGGGAATCATTTGGAGGTAATATTCTTGACTTCATAACTCGTTTATATATGATTAAAGGTCTAATTAGTGGTGAGAATTTGGAGAAATTAGCGCTTAATGGGTAATTTGGGTTTGAGATTAAGAGACCTTAAAATGGGAATTTGAGGGGTCATTTGGACTCCGATTTTGGTATTCATGGTATGTATGAACTCATGGGGGGGGGGGGGGGGGTTAGGATTCCATTCATATGATTTTTATCGAATTTCAAGACGTGGGCCTGGGGGTCGGGTTGGACCAATTTCGGGATTTTTGGTATAATTTGATTATTTTCGCTTGCGCTTCGATCCCTTAGCATATTCTAATGTTATGATTATGATTTTAGGTAGATTCGGCGTGAGTTGAGGCCAAAGCGAGAGGCAAAGGCGTTGCAGAGTAGTATTTCATCCGGTTTAAGGTAAGTAACCATTGTAAATCTGGAACTAAGGGTGCAAAGCCCCAGTATTTCGAATTATATTGATAAATGAGGTGACACACATGCTAGGTGACGAGCGTGTAGGCATGCACCAGTAGGGATTGTGACTTGGTCCACCCCGTAGTGACTATTAAGCCTCGTACTTGATTTGAAATCTTATTATATCCCATATTTTAGAAATTTATACTTTATTATGGGTTGTATGCCATGTTTGGGGCCTTGTGCCTACCTGTTGAGACCCTTAGGGGCATTTTTACTGTTTTTCTCACTCTATTTGTTTGAAAGCATATCCTCAGTCATGTTTTACCTATTTATTGTTTAAAACCAGTTTTATCACTCTACTTCTTAAAATGTGAGTACTGTTTGGGCTGAGATCCCTGATTTTCACTGTTATGCCCGAGTGGCTATGAGGTTAATGACTGAGAGAGGTTGAGGACCTAATAGTGAGGATTATATATATTATAGGTTTATATATTTATATTATAGATCGGGTTACACGCCGCAACAATATTATGTGTATATATTATGGATCGGGCTGCACGTCGTAGCGATACTTATATGGATCGGGCTGCACGCCGCAGTGATATATATATTGGATTGGGTTGTGCACCGCAACGATATGACGCTTGAGCTGTAGGAGCCCCTCCGGAGTCTGTACACCCCCAGTGAGCGTAATCGACTATAAATTATGGATCAGGTTGCACGCTGCATCAGTTATTATGATTATTACTATTATAAGGTGTTATTAAGCCTGAGTGCTGAGTGTGAGTACTGAGTGACGAGAGTTGAGTCACAAGTGACTGAGAGGCTTGCACGAGAGGCTTTATTTATGAGTGATACCTTGTCCGAGGGGCCCATTTATGATAGTTTTGCTGATTTCACTCTCCTTTTATAATGAGCATCTATTGAAAACTGCTAAGTAAATGATTTCGAAGTATTTCAACTGAAACTGAAGCTTTATGAAGAAACCGGTTTTGAAACTGTTGAGTTTGACTTGATATTCTGTTGTTTACTCTTTTATACGATTTTTTTACTGCTCGTCACTGCTTTCAGACCTTATTTACTTTAGTTACTTACTGAGTTGGCGTACTCACATTACTCCCTGCACCTTGTGTACAGATCCAGGTGCCCTAGCGGTAAAGTGAGGGTCCTCAGTATTGTTAGAGTTTGCCGAAGACTACAAGGTAGTTGCATGGCGTCTGCAGCCCTGCTTTCTTCCTTCATATACTTGTTTTTCCCTACATTTTAGACTTGTATGTATTAGATAGTCGGATTTGTATATTTAGAGGCTCTAGACTCCTGACACCAAATGTTTGGGATATGTTTGTTTAATGTTTTACTGATTTCCGCACATTTTAGCTATTTTATACATTTCTTATGAGAAATTGAGATTTAATCAGTGTTAGAAAAAAGATTTTATAAAAGAAATTTATTGTGGTTGATGGTTTGGGTTGGCTTGCCTAGTATTGTGATAGGTGCCATCACGACCGGGCATTTGGGGTCGTGACATATACACTTCCATGGTTTTTCCTAGGTGTTCTTGAAACATTTTGGTCACTAGCCTTTAGTATGTGGCCCCAACATTCTTTAATCCAAACAGCATAGCTTTTTAATAGTAAGTTCCCCTTCCTGTGATGAAAGAAGTTTTTTCTTCATCTAGAGGATCCATTTTAATCTGATTATATCCTGAATAGGCATCTAAAAAATTCATGCCCTGCAGTAGCATCAATTAGTTGATCTATGTGCGGTAATGGAAAATCATCTTTAGGGCAAGCTTTATTTTGATCAGTATAATCTACACAAACTCGCCACTTACCATTCTTTTTGGGTACTACAACAGTATTAGCCAACCAATCTGGATACTTTACCTCGCGGATGGACCCAATTTTTAAAAGTTTTTACACCTCATATTGAATCACCTGATTCTTGAAGGAGCCTTGCTTTCTTTTCTTTTGTTTGACAGGTGGGTATGATGGGTCTTCATTTAATTTGTGGGTCATTACCTCCGGTGGTATACCTGTCATATCTGAATGAGACCAAGCAAAATAATCTACGTTAGTCTTTAAAAATTCAATCAACTTACATTTCATCTCTGGACTGAGGTTGGTTCCAATGTAGACTTTTCTGTCCGGCCAATGTACAAGTAGTACCACAGCTTCCAATTCTTCAATCGTTGTTTTGATATTTTCATTTTCTTCTGGTTCCTGAATAGTATCGGGCCTCGAGTCTATATCTGTTTGCCTATCTTCATTTGAGGTTTGGGTTGCTGCGTCCTCAACTGAATTTTGTGATTGCTATTTTCGTCAAATTTTGCGTTTGAATCTGCCATGGAATTAACGCTTCGTGAAGCTTGTTGGTCACCACGGATTTGCCGTATTCCCCATTGTGATGGAAATTTGATAACTTGATGTAAGTTAGATGGAACAACGTCCATTTCGTGAATCCATAGTCTGCCTAGAATCATATTGTAAGCTATATCTATTTCTACTACATGAAATTTGGTATCTTTGACTACTCATATGTGGTGAGTATTATCTCCCCTTTTGTTTCGACGCTCGAGTTGTCAAAACCAAACAAGGTGTGTGCCTTGGGTATCAACTTATCATCGACTTGCTTTTTATTTACCACCCTTAACAGAATGATATTCACGGAACTACCTGGATCAATCAAAACTCATTTTACATTAGTGTCATGTACAAGTAAAGATATTACCAGTGCATCATTATGCGGGATTAGCACGCCATCTGCATCTGCATCATCAAATGTAATACTATCTTCTTCCAAAACCTGTCGAACTCGCTTCCCGTGTGTAACTATAATTTTTTATGCTTCTTTGTTGTTGTGTATATTACGCCATTGATATCTTCTCCTCCACTTATGACATTAGCCGTCCTTTTTGGTGAAGGAGGTTTTGGTGGATCCTGCCTATTCTTCATATATGCTTGCTTTCCCTTTTCACTAAACAATTCAGTTAAATATCCTTGTTTTAATAAATGTTCTACTTCACCTTGCAGCAATCTACAATCTGCCGTTTTGTGACCATGGTCATTGTGAAACTCGCACAAAAAATCAAGATTCTGCCTATTTGGATTTGATCTTATTTCTTTTGGCCACCGTACCTTGTCTCCCATGCTCCTTAAAATAGCCACTAACTCGGATGTGCTAACATTAAAACTGTAACCGCCGATCTTTGCCTTCGAGCTTCTGTCATCATCTCGCGTCTCACACGTGTTTTGTTCTTTTCTAAACCTTGATGATGAACCTGACTCTCTATATCTTGATCTATGATCATACCTTAGGTTTTCCTATTTTGAATGCGAGTCTCTTCCTGCTGGTCCCATGTAAGGCTCGTACCTGCTTTTGCCGGACCTTTTTTCAATTTCAGCTCATCTTGAACTCGCCCTTTTATCTTTTCGAGACTGAATGATAGTATCTTCTTCTATCTGCAGTTTCGTATTGTATCTATTATAAATAGCATTCCAAGTTGTTGCTGGAAATTCTCGTAAACTTTCCTTGAGTCTCCTCGTGGCTTCCGAGCTTTTTTTCATTTAGATTACTGGCAAAGGCCATAGCCGCCCAGTTATCAGGTACACGTGGCAACATCATCCTCTTACGCTGGAATCTGTCTATGAATTCCCGGAGCAGCTCCGTATCTCCTTGTTTTATTTTAAAAATGTCCTCTATTCTTTTTTCAACTTTTTGAGCTCCCGAGTGTGCTTTGATAAATGAATCTGCAAGCTCATCAAAAGAATCTATAGAATTTTTGGGTAAAAGAGAGTACTATGTTAATGCTCCCTTCGTGAGTGTTTCTTCGAATTTTTGACCAGTACTGATTAATTTCTTGCTTGGTCAAGTCGTTGCCCTTTACACCAGTTGTAAATGCGGTTACGTGATCCCGTGGATCAGTTGTTCTATTATATTTTGGAATATCGGTCATCTTGAATTTCTTAGGAATTGGTACAGGAGCGGCACTTGGCTTCCAAGGTTGTTGAGAGTATTTATCCATATCTATTCCCTTGATTACAGGCTGTACTCCAGGTATTTGCTCTGTGCGATCGCTCTGCTCCTTGAGCTATTTCTGTAAAGTTAGTACTAAATTTTGTAAATAAGAATTGACTGGGTTACTTGAGCCTCCATCACTAGATTTTCTAGGAGTTCCTCCATTGCCTGAGTTAACGAGTCCTGAGTGAGGACTTTCCACGGTGTTGTTGTTTGGAGTTGGTATTGGTGGTGCAACACCTGGCAACTGGTTAGCAAAAGCCTGAAGAGCGTTACTGACCTGTTAGGCGATTAATTTTTTCAAAGCTTCATCAATATCTTGATTTTTTTCGAACTGCTCATTCGTATTTGATTCAGATCCGTCAGGAGTCCCTTCTCGGGATTGTCCATGAGAGTTTTATGGCGATGGAGCTGGAGTTCTTTCACCTTGTGGATTCTCCTGACGTTGCTGATTTTCTTGGTGTTGTAAATCTTGTTGGTTGTTGTCGTTGACATTCGACATGATTGTTTTGTCAAGTGAGTCGATTTAGAAAGTAAAAGATTATCAGATTTTCGGTAATGGAACCAATTTGTTTAACCAGAAAATAGGAATTTTTGTCAAAGCTTAATTTTAGAAGAACTCGGGTTATTGATAATCAAATAAGGAAACAATAAAAAAGAAGAATTGAATTGAAATGTAGTTGAGTAAGCAAAATAAAGCAAAGTAAATCAGTGTATTCCAATAATAATTCGTGTCCCCATACAAATGTTATTTCTCTCCATTTATAGCTATTTCTAAGTACTACGTTTTTTTCCTATCATAATAGAGTCATTATTAGAAATTAATGGTATTAATGTAGCGTTATAATTGGCAATCGTAACTGTTTCATGAAGATTCTATAACGTTTCCATCATTGATGCTAATTAATTACAGATAATACGTATTGGTACTTTTTGCTAACTAGATTCATTCCTTCGATGTCTCTTCAAATTATCAAGAGATTCGAATAGCCGATCCTTCTTGTTTGCTTGAATTTTTGTCCGTGCCTATTAAGGCTCGTGGCTCTTTGAATACTCTTTGCCAGCTGTCATTCTTCCATTGACCCACGTGTCTTACATGTCAGCACATAATTAATTCCAAAGGTTAACTTAATTTTTCCCAATACAGTAATACTAAAATTGGGAACATGAACGTACACACATCACATAGTATCATATCTGATGATTATATATGTGCATAAAATCATCTTAGCATTTTTCTTTCTGTTAAAATCACAGTCAATGAATGAAAAATAAATACTTATTGATATATATATCTCAGATTTTATCCCCATAGAAATACTACCATTAATTTCTCATATGGAACCTTTGAAGCTTTCAATGAATATATGGCGAGCTACGATTTTTCTACGTCCTGCACAAAGCTTAGTTTAGAGTCTTTTTGTCAATTTGTACTTTAATTTTGATGTTGTTCTTCAGCGTTCAATATTTTTCCATGTACAATCCATCTGTTGTTATCTTTTTCTCCTTGATGGAAAAAAACTTGAAAGATATTTTCCAAGAAAATCTTAGTATTGAACAAAAAGAATCCATGGAAATAGCAATGCTGACTCCGGTAATACTTCTAACTTCAACACTCATAAAGAAAATAAAATGGGAAAAAAATTTTGAATCTTAAAATATGAAAAAAAGAAGATAAAAAAATACTTAATTCAAATTAATTTCACTGACTTAAACTAATTATTGAAAATTATTGGCTCGAATGTTATAGGCCATATTGGAGAAAAGAAAATAGAAGAAATGATTTCGTGCAGTTACAACAAGAATTCAAAATAAAAGCCTTAAAAATTGGCTTTGCATTTTGTAGCCTGATTGTTATGACCCAACCGGTCGTTTTGCTTTGTAGAACCTCGTTCCCCTTAATAATACTTTCTGTACTTGCTTTTACTGATTTATAACTTGCAGAGATAGTTAGTTTGGGATTTGGAAGAGTTTGGGTTGAAATCGCAACACTTGGTTCCTTAAGGCTGGCTTAAAAGACCAAGTTTGAATTTGGTCAATATTTTGAATAAACAACCTCGAAATTGGGATTCGGCGGTTTCAATAGATTCGTGTGGTGATTTCGGACTTGGACATATATTAGGATCGGATTTTGGATGACCCGGAAGCGTTCTGGTGCCTAATAGTGAAAGTTGGTTCTTGAAGATTTTGAAAGTTCTTTAAATTTGATTTGGAGCAGATTTTGGTGATATCGAGATCCAAACGGAATTTTGAGATCGGGAATAGCTCTGTAATATCATTTAAAACTTGCACGAAAAATTTGGTGCCATTCCGAGTAGTATAAGTATGTTTCGGCGCATTGGAAGTAAATTTAAGTTCTTAAGTTTGATTCAATTGGTATTGGAATGTAATTCATGGTTTTTGTGTTATTTTATGTGATTTGAGGCCTCGAGCAGGTCCACATTATGTTTTGGAACTGGTTGGTGTGATTGGACGGGGCCCCAGGAGGGAGGGGGGCTCGGGTGGATTTGGGATGGTCAACGACTTTAGTTTGGCCTTATGGAGGTGCTGAGGTTGCTGTCTGATCGGCTCCAACCCTACACCACTATAGAGTGGCAAGAGCGGTCGATGCAGCTTTTACTCGAAAAGGTCGGGATCGAATCCACAGGGAGCTAAGATATGCTTGGAGTTGGATTCCTATCTAATCTAGCAATGTGCAGTGTTCTTGATTGCACTTCCAATCATTCTTTGTTTGTTTGCTGCTTCTAATTTAATACTAATGATGCACGAAATTAAGCGAAGTAGATGTTTTTGTAGGATTTTCTAAATTGGTAAAAAGGCACTAGGGAAGTGACTTACTCCTAGGTGAGTATCTAACGGGATCTAGAACTTAGGGCAATCATGTTATAGTTGGGATCATGATATAGCCAATGCACGTAGCTACTCACTCTATACCTCTCGGTAGTTTGAGTGACTTTGTTGTAATTGTCTTTCTCAACCCCAATTGGGTGTTCAATTTGTGCAAGTAAAATTGGCTCAAGTCGGGTATTACTATCTCTAGGTTTAACCCTTTAATTGGGGCTATCAATCTCTTGAATGCACCCCAATTCATTGTTGGCCTGAATTTCCTAGACTTAAGCTTTCTTTCTCAAGAAGAGCCTAAGTCAAAAAGGCACAAATTAATGTTTGCAACCACCAATTCAATATAAAAAGAAAAAATCAAGCCAAATATCAATCACCCATAAACATCTAAGCCCTAAAATAGGAGACCCATTAAATACTTACACTAGGGTTGAGCCACTACCCTAGCTAATAGGTTTAGCTACTTATAATTAAAGAAGAAATCATAGATTGAGATGAAGAATAAACCATAAAAAGTAATTACAAGATAAGAATCTAAGACTGATTGTTAAACAAGCTCTAAAATTACTCAAAAACGTAAAAACGGCGGTTTCACGTGCTCAGCTAAACAAAAGATGACCTAAAAATCTGAAAAAGAAGTATTTATACACAGCTAAATTTTTCGGATAAAAATACCCCTACGGAGGTACCGCTGATAGCGAAAAATGGACCACTGCAGCGGTGAGGCTACCGCAGCCGCATAAAATCAAGCGTGGACAGCGATCTTCAACTTTCATCTCAACTTCAGACTCCCTGAATCTCTCCTCTGTTGACCACGATAAAAGGACTCTTGTTGTGACGACCCAGCCGGTCGTCTTAAGAATTAACGCCCCGATCCCCTATTAATTTCTTTCCCCGAGTTTATTTATGCTATTTTGATTTGTCGGGACGTTTAGTTTTGAGTTTCGGGGAGTTTTGGGACGCTTAGTCCCTAAGTGAGAGCTTAAGTGTTAGAAAGTTGACCGTAGTTGGAACAGTATGAAGACGAGCTCGGAATGGAAATCTGATAGTCCCGTTAGCTCCGTTAGGTGATTTCGGTCTTAGGGACGTGTTCGGATTGTGTTTTGGAGGTCTGTAGCTAATTTAGGCTTGAAATGCCAAAGTTGAATTTTTGAAGTTTCCGATCCGCTAGTGAGATTTTTATCCGAGGGTCAGAATGGAATTCTAGAAGTTGGAGTATCTCTGTAGTATTGAATGTGACGTGTGTGCAAAATTTCAGGTTATTCAGATGAGGTTTGATAGACGTTTTGATCAAAAGCGCATTTTGAGAATTTTGGAGTTCTTAGGCTTAAATCCATGGTTAATTCGAGGTTTCGATGTTGTTTTAGGTGTTTTAAAGATTGGTACAAGTTTGGATAGTGGTTTATGACTTGTTGATACCTTTGGTTGAGGTCCCGGAGGCCTCGCGATGAATTCAGATGGTTGACGGAAAGATTTTGGAGTTAGAGTTGCAGCTTCAGCTGCTGGTTCTGTCATAACCACACCTGCGGTTTGGGTTCCGCAGGTGCAGCGCAACAGAAGCGGCTCAAAGGTCGCAGAAGCGGTTTGAGGCAAAAAGGGAGTCGATCGCGGATGCAGTCAGGTAACTGCAGAAGCGGCACCGCATCTGCGGTAAGGTAGTCACAGGTGCGAAAAGTCCTTCTTTAATGAAATGTCACAAGTGTGACCTTGGCTCCGCAGAAGCGGGACCGCAGATGCGGTCCCAGGGCCGCAAATGCGGAAATCGCTGGGCAGAACATATAAATTCTTGCCTTCACGAAATTTAGCTATTTTTCATCTTTTTCAAACGGGAAGAAGCTTGGGGAGCACTTTTCAAGAGGGATTTTCAGAGGAGTTCATTGGGGTAAGGTCTTTGGTCCCTAAACTCGTTATTGAAATGATTTTTATCAATTTAAGCATGAAAAATTAAGGAAAATCAGTGGTAATTGGGGGGTTAGGGCTTGTCTAATTGGAAACCTTTGAGTGATAATTTGAGGGACAAATTGAGGTCAGATTTTGGTACTTTTGATATGACTGAACTCGTGAGAGTGCGAGGTTTTTAGAAATACAAATTTTACCCGATTTCAAGATGTGGGACCGAGGGGCATTTTGGTCATTTTACATAATTTCATGTATTAGCTTAGAATTTAATTGTAGAATCAGTTACTTGAAGTGTTATTTACATTATGCAATTGAATTGAATAGATTTGCGCCATTTGGAGTCGAGTACTCGTGGCAGGAACGTGGTCTCGGGTTGATTTTGAGTTGGTTCGAGGTAAGTGGCTTGTCTAACCTTGTGTAGGGGACCTTTCCCTTAGGATTTGGTTTATTTGGTAATTGAAATACCTTGTACGTGAGGTGACAAGTGCGTACTTGTGCTAATTGTTGGAAATCCGGTTTTTCTTTAAGTAGTTACTAGAAATATTTCCTTTCCTGTTTTTATTACTTGCACTATCAAGCCTGTTGTTAGCTTAGGAAAGCATGTCTAAGTGATTTAATTGCTTTAGTTGCTCAAACTGCCTTACCTAAATTCTGTGCAGCATGCTAGGCTATAATTACTTGTTTCCTTAATATGAGATTTACCATTTCTGAGTATTTTTCCTGTTGTTTCTGTGTATTTACATTGGGACTACGGATGTGGGATTCTGGTAGATCCCCCTTGTTTGTTTATTTGGGACTACGGATGTGGGATTCTGGTAGATCCCCTTGCACAGTTATATGGAACTATAGGACTGCACCCGATAGATTCTCCCAGTACTAGGTATTTACATTTGGGGACTACAGAACGGGATTCCGGTAGATCCCCATTGCATTATGAGTTGGACTACGGGACGACACCCGGGAGATCCACTGGACATTTACATTTGGGGGGCTACAGGACAGTATCCTGGTAGATCCTCGGTTGCTATCTCTGTGTGGAGCTGTGTTCCCTCAGTAATTATTTTGACTTTGTTCTAGCTATTGTTGCTCTTTCTATTCTATGTTATTTCTTATCGTTGCACTTAATTATACTGTCTTGTTCTGTACTGTTATACTTTGTATTTTATTTAACCTCAGTAGGGCCCTGACCTTCCTCGTTACTACCCGGCCGAGGTTAGGCTTGGCACTTACTGAGTACCTCTGTGGTGTACTCATGCCCCTTATGCGCATGTTTTTCATGTGTAGATCCAGGTACTTTCACTCAGCCTTATCATCCTTGAGGCGAGGCGCTTCTGTAGAGATTTCGAGGTATATCTGCCGCGTCCACAGATCGAGGAGTCCCTTTCTATCTTTCTATAATAGTATAGCCCTTCAGTACTTCCTTTTTGGTTAGACATTTCTGGAGTTAGAGCTTCTTATGTATCTCTTAGCTTGTGATTCATGGGTTTCCGGGTTTTGGAAAAATGTATTGGTTTTAAGAGTTAATATTGTGTATGCCGAGCGGCACTTTTAAACGCTGTTTTATTACTCCATTTCTATTTTAAATTATTTTCTTCCGCAAATTTGATATATCTTCCGCATCTTAGGCTTACCTAGTCGTAGAGACTAGGTGTCATCACGATGGTTCACGAAGGGCAAACCGGGGTCGTGACAAGTTGGTATCAAAGCTCTAGGTTCATAGGAGTCATGGATCACAAGCCGATTTATTAGAGACTCGTTGATCAGCACGGAGACGTCTATACTTATCTACAAGAGTCTATGTAACTATTAGGAAAATTTCACTTCATTTGATTTCCTTGTCGTGCGATATTTTGACATCACAATTCTAAACTTCTGTCTTCTATTATCTCACAAATGGTTAGGACACGCGCTACCCGAGATGATCAGTCACCCGCGCCCCCTACTGCAGCCGTCAAAGGCCGGGGCCGGGGTAGAGGCCGAGGACGCGCACGTGGTGCAGCTAGAGCACCTGCGCGAGCTGCTGCCGAGGTACCACCAGCAGTCCTAGCCGAAGTCCAGGCACCTGACACGCCTACTGCCACTACTACTCCAGCTCTTCAGGAGACTCTAGCACAATTCATGAGCATGTACACCACTCTGGCTCAGGTAGGGTAGCTTCCCCTTACTGCAGCCACATCTCAGGCTGGGGGAAGAGCACAGACTCCTACCGCCCGCACTCCTGAGCAGTGAGTGCATGTTGAGCAGGTCCCTGAGATTATTCCTGTACCGCGTACAGTGCCAGTTCAGCCCAAGGACAGGGCAGCGACTTCCGAGGAGGAGCAGCTGAGGCTTGAGAGGTTCAAGAGGTACAAGCCACATGTATTCAGCGGTCTAGCATCGGAGGATGCTCTAGTATTTTTAGATGAGAGTTACCGCATTCTACCATAGGTATATCAGGATCGAGCGGGGTTTCCTTCACTACCTTCCAGCTTCGAGGAGCCGCCTATGAGTGGTGGCACACCTATGAGTTAGACAGTCCGGATGATGCTTCTTCACTTACTTGGACTCAGTTTTCAGATCTGTTCCTGAGAGAGTATGTTTCTCAGAGCCTTAGGGATGCATGGCATGTAGAGTTTGAGCATTTGCACCAGGGTGCTATGACTGACTAGAGTATGCTGTCCGTTATACTAGTTTGGCTAGGCATGCGCCAGCCTTGGTTTCTACTAATCGCGACAGGGTTCGCCGGTTTATTGAGGGCCTTATTCCTATCATCAGATCTAGCATGGCTCACGAGTTAGATATGGATATTTCTTATCAACAGGTGGTGAGCATTTCTAGGAGGATTAAAGGTATGCATGCTAGGGAGAGAGAGGAGAGAGAGGCCAAGAGGTCTCGAGAGTCGGGCCATTTCTCTGGTGTTCGTGCCCCAACAGCCGATCGTCATGGTAGGGGTTATATGAGTCGCCCCATTTATTCAGCTCTTCCAGTAGCTAGTGGTGTTCCAACTCCTTCAAGACCTCATGAGCCTTATTAGGCACCACCGGTATCTAGCGCGCCTCCTGCGTAGGGTGCTTTCAGGGGTCGGTCTAGCAGACCTGGCCCGAGCCAGTCATAGCCACCATGTCCTCCCAGATCTTGTTTTGAGTGTAGTAACACACGTCATATGGTGAGGGATTGCCCCAGACTTGGGAGGGGTGCACCTCCACAGACTTCTCAGCCACAACGTGCCCCGCAGATTTCTCAGGCTATGGTTACAGCTCCAGTTGCTACCCCACCTACTCAACCAGCCAGAGGTAGAGGTTGGGGAGGTAGAGTTCGCCGTAGAGGGGGAGGCCAGGCGCGATACTATGTCCTTCCTGCCCGTACCGAGGATGTTGCCTCCGATTCTGTCATCACAGGTATTATACTGGTTTGTCACAAAGATGCATTGGTTCTATTCAATCCAGGCTCCACTTATTCTTATGTGTCTTCTTATTTTACTCCGCATTTGGGCGTATCTCGGGATTCTTTGAGTTCCCCTATTTATGTTTCTACTCCTGTCGAAGATTTTCTTATTGTGGACCGCGTTTATCGGTCGTGTTTGGTTGCTCTTAGTGGTTTTGAGACCAGAGCCGATTTATTGTGGACTGCCTCACAGCCCTGTAGCCTCTCGAAGATAAGTACAAACATCTCTATACTGATCCGCAAGACTCTACTAGATGCGCGCATTACTCGTGAGACCTAAAGGGAACCTAGTGCTCTGAAACTATGTTGTCACGACCCAAAATCCACTAAGGGTCATGATGGTGTCGGACACCGCTGTTAGGAAAGCCAACCAAAAATGCTTAATTAAATTCTCGTTTTAATAATTTTGAAAGCTATGATTTTCCTTCAATTTTACTAGAAAAGATAACCATTTCAAATTAAATATAATTGCTAAGAAGTTAATGCAAAATACTCCATATTATCCCAGAGCCCGGTGTCACAAGTGAATGAGCAAAGTTCTAGGAAATGAAGTAAAATACAGTAACTGTCCGGAATACAAATTGGACAGAAATGAAAATACAGTACAATACTCTGAAGGAGACTCTGCTGGCTGCGGGTCGTCTCGATAAATACAGCTCACCTAAGTCTCCGTATCAACTATGCCGCTGCGCCAAACTAGGCCACTTGACACACACAGACCTATGCAACAAAAATGCACAGCAAATGTAGTATAAGTACAAAAACACCGTCTACCTAGTAAGTATCCCGTCTAATCTCGAAGAAGTAGAGACGAGAGATCGACTTTGACACTTACTAGTGGTTCAATAGTAATATATTATTAATACGAATAATCGTGAATTTATTAAAAACGGCAGTAAATTCAAGTAAGTCACGAAACAAGTAAATATTCCTTTTTATATTAAAAAGTCTCCAAATTTATAATCTATTAATTATCAATTTATCATAGGCCAGGGAGGCAATATCAGTTTATAAATCTCAAGTAAGCATTACAAACATGCGTAAAACATGCCAATGTCTTACGACCCGATCCAACAGGTATTTAAATTGTGCACTGTGGCGCGAACCATAGATACATCTATTTAATCTACCGAGGCGTTCGACCCTGTGATGACCCGGCCAATCGTCTCATGAGTTATCGCTTAGTTTCCCCCATTTCTGCTTCTTATTATTTTGTCTATCAATTCTATATGTGATCGGGTTGGTTGGCTCAGTTTCGGAAAGGATTTGGTAAGGTTTGAGACAATTAGTCTCTTTTGAGGAAGCTTAAGTTGGAAAAGTCAACCGGATGTTGACTTATGTGTTAGTGGGCTCGGATGTAAGTTTTGATAGTTCGAATAGCTTCGGGAGGTGATTTGGGACTAAGGAACGTGATCGGAATGAGTTTTGGAGGTTCGAAGTAGATTTAGGCTTGAATTCGCGAAATTGGATTTTTGGCAATTTCCGGTTGATATGTGAGATTTTGATATAGGGGTCGGAATGGAGTTCCAAGAGTTGCAGTAGTTCCGTTGTGTCATTTGGGATGTGTGTGCAAAATTTCAGGTCATTCGGACGTGGTTTGGTTGAGTGTTTTATCAAAAGCGGAATTCGGAAGATTTTGGAAACTTAGGCTTGAATCCGATGTGTTTTGGTTGATTCGATGTTGTTTAAGGTGTTTTAAATATTGGTACAAGTTTGGATAAGGTTATGAGTTATGTTTGTGCTTTTGGTTGAGGTCCCGAGGGCCTCGGAGTGATTTCGGATAGTTGATGGAGAAGTTTGGAATTGTGGTGAGCTGCAGATTTTTCTGCTTCTGGTATTTTTGCACCTGAGGATTGAGGACTGCAGGTGCAATGTCGTAAAACCGATGAAAGGGACCGCAGAAGCAGAAAATGGCTAGAAAGGGCAGGAACCGCATATGTGGTTGTGGGACCGCACCTGCGAAGGCGCAAGTGCGGAATGTTCATCGCAGATCCGATTTTGGCCAGTTAAGTAAAGAACCGCAGAAGCGGTTTGTTGACCGCAAATGCGGTATCGCAGAAGCGAGAATTGGGTCGCAGGTGCGAAATCCCTGGGCCAGAAAGTATAAGTTGTTTCCTTCACGATTTTTGAGCTATTCCACCATTTATAAGTCGGCTTTGGAGCTTTTTGGACGATTTTGAAGAAGTATTTCAAGGGAACTTCATTGAGGTAAGGATTTTGGACCTAAAACTCGTTTCTATGGTATTATTTCATTGATTAGGCTTGCAATTAATGGAATTTAAGGATCAAAGTTTGTTGAAACCAGGGCTTGGAAACTTAGACCTTTGATTGAGGATTTGAAGGACCATTTGAGTTCGGATTTCAGAACTTTTGATATGTATGAACTCGTGGGGAGATGAGGAATCTATTGATGTGACTTTTATCGAATTCCTAGATGTGGACCCAGGGGTCAGGTTTTGGTAATTTCGGGATTTGTGTTGTAAATTTAATATTTTCGTTTGGGCTTCGTTCCCTTAGCATATTTTGATGTCGTGATTCTGATTTTGGATAGATTCGATAAGAGTGGAGGCCGATTTGAGGGTCAAAGGCATCGCGGGCCAGAGATTTGACCGGATTGAGGTGAGTAATAATTGTAAATGATGTCCTGAGGGTGTAAAACCCCGGATTGCACATCGTTGTGCTATATTGAGGTGACGCACACGTTTGATGACGAGCGTGGGGTCGTGCACTATTGGGGATTGTGACTTAGTCCATCCCGAATGTCTATTTTACAACGTATTTGACTGAAATCTATTTGCTATCATCATGTTTTTGGCGAAATGCCATATTTGGGCCTCGTGCCAACTATTTGAACCCTTAAGGGATTTGTATTGATATTTCCTCACTGTTTTGACTTTATACTTGAACTCAGTCATGCTATATTCTATTGCTTTTCATAATTCGGCCATGTTTACTCTACTTTAACACTTAAATCACATTTTAATGATATTTTGGGTTGAGCACTATGTTTTAATGTTGTCCGAGTGGCTGTGAGATTCTGATTGAGTAAGGTTGAAGGCCTATGTTGTGAGGAAACACTAATTATGGTTATGAGGCTGAGGGCCTGAGATTTATATGCTACGAGATGGCTTGTTGATATGAGGCCAAGAGCGTAGTGATGATGCCACGAGATGGATTGATATTGCGCTTGGGCCGAAAGGGGCCCCTTTAGGATCTGCATACCCCCAGTGAGCGCGGGTACCCATTGCGATGTGAGAGATAGCCCGATGGGTTGGTATTGTTGACATTTTATCCTGAGGGACAATCCTTTATGTGCTTATCTGTCTTATTTGTCTGTCATTTACCTGTTAAATTGTTGAATAGGCATTTCTTGAAGTTTAAACTGAACTTATATGATATTTACATATCTTTACTGAATCAATTTTCTTACCTGTTTTAGTGCTTTATTATAGCCTATAATGTGCCTTACATGATTTCATGCTCTCAATCGTTTATTTATGATTATTACGCACTAAGTTGGAGTACTCACTTTACTCACTGCACCCTGTGTGCAGATTCAGGCGCATCTGGTTCCGCTCCCGAGTGTTGATCTTTCCAGCTCAGGCGGATCCGAAGATTCTCTAGGTAGCTTTCGGCGTTCGCAGCCTAGAGCTTCTTCCCTTTTCTTACTTCTCTTTATTTTGGATTTGTATTGAACTCTGTAGACTTTCTTGTCTTATTCCAGATTTTTAGATGCTCATGACTAGTGATACCCCGGTATCGGGCTGTGTTGGGTTGTTCTTCCGCATATTTTACTGTTGACTGCTTAATTGTTGGGTCATTTATCATGTTTAGACTTAATTCTCATTGTTAACTGCTTAAAATTGAAATGGGTAAGTGTCGGCTGGCCTTGTCTTCCCGAGAGGCGATGTCACGACCGGGTCCGGGTTTAGGGTTGTGACAGGCCCGTTCCAAAATTAAACACACATAGACAGTCAATCGAGAAGTCATCAGGGAACAATTATCCAAAGAAAAGCCAATTCTCTTTTAACAATTCAAGAAAAAATCTTTTTAAAAATTCATTTACTAATTCGGTGTGATTTAAGCAATTCAAACTGTCAATAAGATTACAAATATTTCAAGTATAGCATGATTTTGGATCCTAGACTACCAGGACTTAAACATAATAGTAGCTACGCACGAACTCTCGTCACCTCGTGCGTACGTAGCCCCCACAAATAGAAACACAAATCCAATTAATTCACACATGGAGACATTTCCCTCTTACAAGGTTAGAAAGGAGACTCACCTTGCTCCGAAGATCCATCACCGGCATTCCACGTCCTTCCGAAAACTCAAATTAATGCATAACGCTCCAAAACTAGTCAATAATTATGTAAACCTATTAATATATGTTCAATTACTCATTATAATCCAATTTTTAACAATTCCTAACCCCGATCGAAAAGTTGACAAAAATGTCCTCAGGCCCACGTGCCCGGATTCCAAAATATTTCGAAGATAAGGTTTACCCATAACCCCACGAACTCAAATATATAATTTGCTCTCAATTTCACGACCAAAATCGTGGTCAAAATCCAAGAATACTAATTTTCTAAGTTTTCCCTCAAACCCCAAGTTTTCCACAATTTTCATGCTCAAATCCATATATAATCATGTATTTAACTCAAAACTATCATAAACCACTTACCTCATGCTTGTTGGTGAAAATGGTACCTCAAAGTTGCTCCAAAATCGGCTCCCATGGAATAAATGGGGTTGAAATGAACCCAACCCCCGATTTAAATGATCTTACTGCCTTCAGCATTTTCACACCTGTGATCACTTGACCGCTTCTGCGGTTCCGCAGGTGCGACCCACCACCCGCTTCTGCGATTTCTTACCAGGATGCCTTTTCCGCTTTTACACCTCAACCACAGCAGGTGCGGTCCCGCTTCTGCGGCTACATGACCGCATCTGCGGTCTCTTCACTTCTAGCCCAGCACCGCAACTGCGTCCCTCCTAGCCGCTTTGCGGCTTCGCACCTGCGGCAAAAACCTCGCAGGTGCGGTTACACCAGATACCAGCTGCTTCAGTCCTTCATCAAATTTCCAAATTTAATTTTTAACCATCCGGAATCCATCCGAGGCCCTGGGATCCCGTCCAATCACACCAACCAGTCCCAATACACATTACGAACTTGCTCGAGGCCTCAAATCATATCAAACAACGCTAAAATCATGAATCGACCTCCAATCCAAGCTTAATGAACTTTAGAATTTTAAACTTCTATATTCGATGCCGAAACCTATCAAATCCCGTCCGATTGATCCTAAATTTTGCACACAAGTATATTTGACGTTACGGACCTACTCCAACTTGCAGAATCGGAATCCGATCCCGATATCAAAAAGTCCATTTCCGGTCAAACTCCTCAAAACCTTCAAATTTCTATCTTTAGCAAAATGATTCCAAAACAACCTACAGACCTCCGACTTCACTTATGATCGCTCTCCCAATACCATAATCACCACGCGGAGCTATTCTCAGACTCGAAATCTCAAACGGACATCGATAACACTGAAATGCACTACAACTCAGCTTATGAAATTCTTCCAAAAATGCTAACTTCCACAATAAGTGCCGAAACATTCCCGGGTCTTCCAAAATCCGATCCGGACATACACCCAAGTCTGAAATCATTATACGAACCTGCTGAAATCTTCGAATCCCAATTCCGAGGTCGTTTACTCAAAAATCCAATCTTAGTCAATTCTTCCAACTTAAGGCTTTCGAAATGGGAATTCTCCTTCCAAATCAACTTCAAACTTCTCGAAATTCAATTCCGACCATGCGCAAAAGTCATAATACCTGATATGAAGCTGCTCATGGCCTCAAACTGCTGAACGACGTGCTAGATCCCAAAATAACATGTCGGGTCATTACACTGACAGTGGTGTCCCGTGCCATCACGACCTTTAATGGATTTTGGGTCGTGACAGCTGTGTAAGTAACTTTTTTAAATAAATAAAATACATAGCTAAATAATTTCAAATGTTGGCCTATAGTTGATATAACATATTCTTACATGTGCAAAAATTATTTTTAACCTGCGGTCGAAACTATCTACATCTGGTAGCCGTATGTGTGTGTGTGTATATATATATATATATATATATATATATATATATATATATATATATATATATATATATATATATATATTATATATTATTTTGAGAGCGGCTTTATGATGTTATTTTTCTTATTTTTACGCTGACTTTTATATGTTGCATTTTCAAGAAGGATATCAATATTGATAAAGAGTTCTAATCATAGCTAAGCATCCAAAGTATCATAAGGGAACAAATACTAAAAACATTGTATATAAAGAAGCATGGGCAGATCCACATAGAGAATTATAGCGCTCAAGCACCTATTGCGATGGTATTAAACATATTATGTTATAGACAATTTTGCATGAAATGGATATATATTTAGGTGATCACGCATTACTCAAATAGACAAGTGGGTGCTACTGGTTAATGAAATCTAAGTTTGCGCTCTGCGTGATCCAGACTTCCGAAATTCGATTCTTACGTAGTGCACTCTTTGACTTTCTTTTTCGTCTCCCTTTTACGTGAATTTCCCTTTTGTTCTTAACTTTGCCGTTTTTTCTTTCTTCAATTCATTTAATTCATCGTGGCACAAAAAAATATATTTAATTTACCACCATCAGATTTGATAGTCTATATTGTGGTTTGGAATACTCACAACAATGATACCATTCAAGAAAATATGGATATTCATATTTTTCATCTTTCAATTTATTTTTTATTCATATTAAGTATGAGTGGTTTGGAAATTTTATATATGTTGTCAAAAACGTATTCAATCCGTCCATATCAATCTGACTCCTCTCATCATTTGTTAGCACTAATTAACTCATTACCTTAAAATACCGGATTCGCCACTGTAAAGAAGTATTAGGTAAAATATGATGATTATATTTCATGTTTCTATATTATAAGAGCTTATATCATTCATAGGTTCAAACGATGATGTCAAATTATTTTAAATTCAAATATTATGTAAGTGCAATAACATTATTATTACATTTTCTTCCACATCATATCTTGATTTCATATAGATAATATTTTAAGTAAATTTAATTCTTAGTTCCTTTATTTGTATAAATAACTGATTGAGAATCTATTTGAAACGAATGTCAAAATTTTTAGCGGTCAAACATCAACGTGTTGTTGTTATCGTGCAAACGCACGTTCATAGAAACTAATCTATACTATATTAAAAGTGAGAAGCCCTTAAGTCAAAAGTTAAACTACTATTTTAACCTTTTTGAATTTAATTACCCTACATTTTTTTAAAAAAAGAAGAAGCTTTAATTATAATATTATTCTGAAGGGTTGTGTATGTTAAAACATTTCATATTAGCAATGAAAGACTTATTTAATCGTACCTTTTCATGCACTCATTTACAACAAACAGAAATCGGGCGCAAATCTTCTATATATAAATCCCCTTTACAATCTTTCACTTAACACAAATTGTATAATTTATTGAACTTTAAATTTTTTGCGAAAATGCTCAACGCCAAATTCGACCACTTCTTTTTGTGCTTTCAATAGGAGCTTTTGTGTGCAGCATTGATGCTACAAAATTACTTAGATGAAATGTATCTCAAGTAATTTTGTAGCTGAAAAAGATACAAGGGTATAATTCCATTTTCTATATCCGTAATTTTATATTATTTTGAATCATTGATTTCTTTCCTTGTATGTTGAAGGAAAGCAAATTATATTAGTAGTACTTGGTATCTGTGAAGTACAGTTTTGAATTTTTTTTTCCTTGCATATGCTTGTTTAATTTAGTATCCATAGATTACAATCATAATAATATGTTTCTATTTTAATTTCTTTCGTTGGTTGATGTTGGAGATTAAAAAAAAGAGATAAGTATGGTCTCTTTATGATTTTCCCCATTTATTTGTTCACATGAAGAAAAAAATATGACCAACTTTCGTAATTTATAAAAGTAACAATTGGATCAAGTACCTTGATTAATAATATGTATATATATTTGTCAATTGTCAGATAATTCTTGCTTTGTAATTATAAAGCTCAATAAAAATAGAACGAAATATAGGGATGAATAAGAGTTTCTTCCTTTGTTTTGTTAGCTAAATAAAAATAACAAACCTCATTTTTTTTTTACTTACACTTCTGTCTTTAACGTTTATTATATATTTCTCAAATAAAATTTTAATATTATTTATGTATTTATTTAGAAAAAATTATACTTATTGAGTTGCGGGACACGTGCATCGCACATGCGTTAAATTTATATCTATATCTATGTTGTATTAAAATAAAAAAAATTAATTATTATAATTTCTCTTATTTACATATATATCTTCCATATTAAAAATAAAAAAAAAATAAAAAAACCTTGAAAAATCCAAAATGATGAGTTGTGACTGTAGGCGTAATTGGCACCAACTAAATGGCTACTGGCAACTATGTAACACGTACTTCAACTTTGCCAAGGATGACATAGCATTATAAAAGTATTAATCATTTAGAGAAACTTATATTTTATTCTTTCATGTATTACACAAAATTTTATTTTAATAATTTTAATATTTATTTTATAAATATACTATATGATTCAGCTTTTACGTGCGACGTACGTGCGAAAAAACTAATATATTATAAAAGTGGAAAGCTCAAAAATTAAAAATTGAATTGCTAAAATGTTCTTTTAAATAACTTAAGTGTCCTATTTATAAAAATATAATATAAACTAATTATTACTAAAAAAATTTAAAAAGAACCTATTCACACCCCTTCATCAATGGTCGTGTCGTGTCCATTCATTGATGCAATATCTACACATGATTATCTCATTAACTGTTAAAACTTCCTCGATCAGATACAAACCCAAGAAGGAGAAATAAATTCCCAAGGAAAAATTCTTTTTTCACAAGTTGTTCCAAAGAATCCCAAAATCCTCAACCAAAAATTGTCAAATTTCTTGTATTCCAACAATTTCAAAATCTCATGTGATGACCCGATAGGTCATCTTATGATTTAAAATAAAATTCTGTGTTTCGAGGCCTTTAAACCCTCATTTTATCTCTTCTCAATTTATGTGTGCAGTTCGAGCGTATTTTTAAAAAGCTTTGGTGTTGAAAGTTGATAAAAATAGGGATTTTTGATTAAAAACTTTATTTGAGTTGACTCGGTCAATATTTTTGGTAAATGGATCCGGATTTGTATTTTGATAGTCCCGGTGGTCTGTATCGAAATATGGGACTCGGGCGTATGCCCGGAATCGGATTCGGAGGTCCTTAGCCCGAGTTATGAATTTTTGTTAAAAATTAAAATCTGAAAAATTATTGGTTTTTGAGAAAAGTATTGATGTTTGATCTTGATGGTATCGGGTCCGTATTTTGGTTCCGGACCTCGGTACAGGTTCAATATAATATTTAAGACTTGTCTGTGAAATTTGATGAAAAACGAAATTGGTTTGACGTGATTCGGATGTCAGATTGAGAAAATAAAAATTTCAAAGTGTTCTTGAGAATTTCATTTGATTTGGTGCTAAGTTCATAGTTCTAGGTGTTATTTTGGCGATTTGATCGCGGAGCAAGTTCCTATGATGTTTTAAGACTTGTGTGCTTGTTTGGTTTGGAGCCACGAGGGTTCGAGTGAGTTCCAGATAGGCTACGGAGTGATTTGAACATGGAAAGATTTGCTGGTGCATCAGGTTTCATTGCAGGCCTCAGACCTCGCAAATGCAAGGTCAAGCATCGCATTTGCGATCACTGCTGGGTTCGCATTTGCGATCCACTTATCGCATTTGAGAATAGTGGTTGGGAAGGCCAGCATTCGCAATTGCGAACAATTCATGCATTTGCGATTGGGACAGGGGGAAGGTGACCTTCGCATTTGCGATCACTGGATCGCATTTGCGAAGGAAGTAGAAGTGTGAGAGACCTCGCAAATGCGATGGTTCTCTCGCATTTGCGAGCTTCGCAATGCGAAGCTCAGACCGCAAATGTGACATCTGCAGCTCTGTAAAACCTAACTTAGACGGGATTTTTGCTCATTTCTCAAAATTTTCAAAACAAGAAACTCTCTAGGCGATTTTTCAAAGACCATTTCTTCCCAAAATCATAGGTAAGTGATTCTTAACTAGTTTCTTTCAATCTTTCACTTCATTTTACAAGATTTCAACCTAGAATCTAAGGTTTTCATGGTGGAATTGGGAATTTTTGTGTAGAAATTAGGGATTTGATAAATTGGGGATTTAGATCTAAATTGAGGTCGGATTCCAAAACTAATTGCATAACCGGGCTCGGGGGTAATCGGGTTTTGGTATGAATTTCGAGTTTGGACCAGGGGCTCGGGTGTTTAGTTTTGTTGACTTTTTCAATAATGGCCTAAATTGAATTCTTATCGTTTTTGAGTGATTCCTAAGGTTTATTTTGAAACGTTTGGTTGGTAATTTGCTAGATATTGTTGGTTCGGAGGCGTGTTTGAAAGGCAAAGTTGTGATTGAGCTTTAAGTGGCCTTTGGAGCGAGGTAAGTGTTGTGTCTAACCTTGACTTGAGGAAATTAGGAACCCTCAGACTTTGTGTTATCTGAATTCCATGTGAGCGGCATATATGCAAGGTGACGAGTGCTTATACGCCACCGACTTTCCTATTTTCCCTTATTTGTCACTTTTCCTTAATTGTTTTCCCTCCTATCTTAATTGTCACATGCTCTAAATTCTTTCCATGCTTAATTGCTATGTGTTGATCAATGTTGTCTTCTGTTAATCATGTTAGCTCTTCTCATATTACCCCAATCCCCGCTATGTGCTTAATTTGATTTGTTTGTACCTTGAAACTGTAAATTGCTAGTTTGATCTTGTAATGACCCGGTCGGTCGTTTCATGAGTTACCGCTCCGTTTACTCCATTTCTGCTTTCTTATGCGTTGTTCAACTACATTTCATCGTATCATGTTGGTTGGTTCGCCCTCGGAGTAGTTTTGGAGTGTTATCAGACACTTAGTCTCTTAAGTTGGCCATTTAGTTGGAAAAGTCAATCGGAAGTTGACTTGTGAGTAAACGATCTCGAAATTTGGTTTTTATGGTTCAGATATCTTCGTTAGGTGATTTGGGACTTAGGAGCGTGTTCAGAATGTAATTTTGAGGCTCGAGGTAGATTTAGGCTTGAATTAGCGAAATTAGAAATTTGGCATTTTTCGGTTGGTAGTGGAAATCTTGATATCGGGGTCAAAATAAAATTCCGGAAATCGGAGTAGGTCCGTTGTGTCATTTGTGACGTGTGTGCAAATTTTCAGGTCATTTGGAGGTGATTTGATAGGCTTTTTGGTCATTTGCGGAACTCGATAGTTTTGGAAACTTTAGGCTTGAATCCGAGGGTGTTTTGATGATTCGATGTTGTTTTGAGTGTTTTGAAGGTTGGTATAAGTTTGAATAGCGATATGTGACTTGTTCATATTTTTGGTTGAGGTCTCGGGGGCCTTGGGATGAATTCGGAAGATTTTCGAAAAGTTTGGTTTTGAAAGTGAGCAGCTTCAACTGCTGCCTTTGTCATAATCGCACCTCGGATTAGGGACCGCATGTGCGAGATTGTAGAAGCGCTAGAGCAGCCGCAGATGCGGCCATAAGCGAGAAGGCTAGAAGTCGCAGGTGCGGAAGATGGGACGCACCTGCAAGACTGTAGGTGCGGTAAAGAGGTGCAGGTGCGGTTCAAGAGAAATAAGTGAAAACCGCATATGCGGTTGGCTAGACCGCAGAAGCGGTACCGCAAGAGCCAGAAAAGGACTGCAGGTGCGGAATCCCTGGGTCAGAAAGTATATAAGTTCCCCTTCGCGAAATTTGGGTTGTTTTCCACTATTTTTATCCGGAGTTGAAGCTTTTTGAGGGTTTTGAAGAGAGAATCAAGGGGGTTTCATTGAGGTGAGTTTCTTGAACCTAAAACTTGATTCTATATTGATTTTCAGTTGTTTAAGCATGAAATTTATAAGATTAAGGGTGAAAAATTGAGAAGTTAGGGCTTGAAATTGGAGAGGTAAAATTGGGGATTTGAGGGGTCATTTGAGGTCCGATTTCGATGTTCTTGGTATGTATGGACTCGTGGGAGGATAAGGATTCTATTGATATAATTTTTATCGGATTTCGAGATGTGGGCCCGGGGGTCGGGTTTGACCAATTTCGGGATTTTTTATGTAATTTGATTATTTTCGCGTGGGCTTTATTCTCTTAGAGTAGATTGATGTTATGATTCTTATTTTTGGATAGATTCGAGTCAAGTTGAGGCCGATTCGAGAGGCAAGGGCATTGCGGAGTAGGATTTCATCCGGTTTGAGGTAAGTAACGATTGTAAATCTAGATTTGAGGGTATGAAACCCCGAAAATTTCGTACTGTTTGGTAAATGAGGTAACGCACATGCTAGGAGACGGGCGTGTGGGCGTGCACCCATAGAGATTGTGACTTGGTCCGTCCTGTGGCGACTGTATAGTTGCATATTTTTATATACTATAGATGATATCCATGTGTTTTAAAAATGAATCTGTTAACTTGAGTTGAATGCCATGTTTGGGGCCTTTGTGTCGAACTGTTTAGACCCTTAGGGGTATTTTACTACTTTCCTCACATTGTTTTCATTTGAAAGCATATCTTCAGTCATGTTTTACCTGTTTATTGTTTAATCCGGTTTCATTACTCTACTTCTTAATATATGAAAACTGTTTGGGCTGAGTATCCCTGATTTTCACTGAGATGCCCGAGTGGTTGTGAGGTTAATGACTGAGAGAGGTTGAGGACCTAATGGTGAGGATTATATATATGTTATGGATCGGGCTGCACGCCGCAGCGATATGTATTGGATCGGGTTGCACGCCGCAACGATATGACGCTTGGGCTGTAGGAGCCCTTCTGAAGTCTGTACACCCTCAGTGAGCGTAGTCGACTATATATTATAGATCGGGCTGCACGCCGCAATGGTTATTATTATGAGATATCTATTGAGCCGGAGTGCTGAGTGTGAGTATTGATTGACGAGAGTTGAGTCACGAGTGACTGAGAAGTTTGCCCGAGAGGCTATATTTATGAGTGATACTTTACCCGAGGGGCTTGTTTATGAGATTTTCTATTTTTACTCTTCTTTTATATTGAGCCACTATTGAAAAATATTGAATAAACATCTTAAAGGATTTTCATTGAAACTGGAGTTTTACGAGGTAAGTGGTTATTGAACCACAAATTTTGAGTTTGATATTTTGTTGAGATTCTTGATAAAGTATGTATATGATTTTAAATGCTTGTCATTGCACTCAGACTTTATTTACTTTAGTTACTTACTGAGTTGGCGTACTCACGTTACTCCCTGCACCTTGTGTGCAGATCCAGGTGCCAGACCATCAGAGTGAGAGCTTTCAGCACCTTTAGAGTCTTATCCGGAGATCGCAAGGTAGTTGCACGACGTTCGCAGCCCTACCTTTCTCCTTCCTATCCTAGTACTTTTTATTTCAGACTTATTTTGTATTAAGTGGACAGTGTTGAGTTGTACTTAGTGGCTCATGACTAGTAACACTAGATTCGGGTTGTGTTGATGTATTTACGTACTTGTTTCCGCATATTTCTTTTGATATTTTAAAAATGAAAGATTTGAGACTTAATCTGTTTAGAAAAATGAATTTTACAAAAGATCTTCACATGTGATAGGCACCATCACAACCGAGGTGTTTGAGGTCGTGACAAGTTGGTATCAGAGCCTAGGTTACATAGGTCTCGCGGGTCATGAGTTGGTTTAGTAGAGTCTCGCGGATTGGTATGGAGACGTCTGTACTTATCCTCGGGAGGCTGCAGAATCTTTAGGAAAAACTTCACATCCTTGAAATTCCTATCGTGCAAATCTGTTGATTCTGGTGATAAACTTTTGTTATTCTATTCTCTCACAGATGGTGCGGACACGTGCTACCAGTCAAGATGGACAACCATCAATACCACCAGTTGGGGCCACTAGAGGCTGAGGTCGTGATTGTGCAGCACCTACAGATCCACCAACCGCCCCAGTTCATGATCAGGTCCCAATTTTGGATGCTCCAGTAGGGCTAGCCCAGGCACCGACTATGCCGATTGTTATACCAGGCCTTCAGGAGTCCCTGGCCCGATTCTATCAGTGTGCACTGGCCTGGCTCAGGCGGTCTCAGTTACTACGACCGCAGCACTTCTCAGGCTGGGGAAGGCACTTAAACTCCTGCCACGTGCACACCGGAGCAGGTTGCGCAGGGACTTCAGACACCGGGGGCACCTCCAGCCCAGCCGGTTGCGCCAGCTCAGGATTTTGTGGTACTAGTTATGCCTGACAACGAGCAGCGTCGATTGGAGAGGTTTGGTAGACTTTAGCCTTCAACTTTCAGTGGTGCAGAGGGCGAGGATGCCTAGGGTTTCTTAGACAAGTGTCAGAGGATGCTTCGGACCGCGGATATTTTGGAGACCAGTGGGGTCTCCTTCACTACTTTCTAGCTTTTAGGAGTTGCCTTTACTTGGTGGGAGGCTTATGAGAGGCGTAGGCCTATTGATGCAGCGCCCCTTACCTGGTAGCAGTTCTCTGCTCTCCTTTTGGAGAAGTATGTGTCATAGTCTCACAGAGAGGAGCTACGCAGGCAGTTCGAGCAGTTGCATCAAGATGATATGACTGTAACGCAGTATGAGATGATATTTTCAGAGCTAGCTCGTCATGCTATTTGGTTGGTTCCTACGGATAGAGAGGGGATCAGGAGGTTCGTGGATGGCCTCATATATCCGCTTCGGATTCTTATAACCAGGGAGAGGGTGTCAGGTGCTACGTTTGAGCAGATTATTGATATTGCTCGAGAGATTGAGTTAGTTCGTCACCAGGAGTGAATGAGAGGGAGGCCAAGAGGTCTCGAGGATCTGGTAGTTTTGGTGGCACTCCTTCTAGAGTCCAGTTTCAGCACAGCAGAGGCCGTCCATTTAGACATGCTCAGTCAGCTCGCCTAGTTTGTCATGGGGCATCATCGGCCCATGGTTCTCATAGTTTACATCAGGACCTTTCATCACTTAGTGCCCTACCAGCCCAGAGTTCGTCCCGTGCTCCATCAATTCAGAGTTCTTCTATGCCAGGACCTTCTACTAGTCATTCTGGTGCTAGGGGTTCCATTCAGCCCCCGTCTCCAGCACCAGGGACTTGTTATGAGTGTGGAGAGTTTGGGCATATGAGGAGGTAGTGTCCTCACCTTCTTGGGGGTCTAGCTCAGCAGAGGGGTCAACCCTCGACTTCAGCTTCAGTTACTTCACCACCCGCTTAGGCAGCCAGGGGTGGGGGTTAGTTAGCTAGGGGTCGCCCTAGAGGGAGAGGTTGATTAGGTGGTGGTCAGGCACGTTTCTATGCACTTCCACCTAGACCAGATGTTATTGCTTCAAATGTCGTGATTACAGGTATTGTCTTAGTTTTCCACAGAGATGCCTTTGTGTTATTTGATCCTAGTTCCACTTTTTCATAAGTGTCATCATATTTTGCTCGTTATTGAGGTACACCCTGTGAGTCTCTTGTTTCATTTGTTCGATTATCTACTCTGGTGGGCGATACTATTACTGTGGACCGTGTATACCGGTCGTGTGTGGTGACTATTTGGAGTTTGGAGACCCGCGTGGACCTTTTGTTGCTTTGTATGGTGGACTTTGATGTGATATTAGGCATGGATTGGCTATCTCCGTGTCGTGCTATTTTGGACTGTCATGCTAAGACAATGATATTGTCTACGCCGGGTGTGCCACGGATTAAGTGGCGAGGGTCGACTGATTTTGTTCCTAGTAGGGTGATTTCATTTCTGAAGGCTCAGCGGATGGTTGGGAAAGGTTGTCTTTCATACTTAGCTTTTGTGAGGGACGTCAGTGCATAGACTCCTAGTATTGATTCTTTCCAGTAGTGAGGGATTTTCCCTATGTGTTTCCTGCAGACCCGCTGGGCATTCCCTTGACTTTGGTATTGATTTGGGGCGAGGCATTCGGCCTATTTCTATTCCACCATATCGTATGGCACCGGCAGAGTTGAAAGAGCAGTTTCAGGAACTCCTTGATAAGGGGTTTGTTCGGCCTAGTGTGTCGCCATGGGGTGTGCCTATTCTATTTGTGAAGAAGAAGGATGGTACGATGAGGATGTGCATTGATTACAGATAGTTGAACAAAGTTACAATCAAGAACAAGTATCATTTGCCTCGTATCGATGATTTATTTGACCAGCTTCATGGAGCGAGAGTGTTTTCCAAGATTGATCTCCATTTAGGGTATCACCAGCTAAAGATCAGGGACTCAGATATTCTTAAGATAGCTTTCAGGACCCGATATAGTCACTATGAGTTCCTTGTGATATCTTTTGGGCTGACCAATGCCCCAGTAGCGTTCATGCATTTGATGAACAGCGTGTTCTGGCCTTATCGCGACTCGTTCATTATTGTATTCATTGATGATATTCTAGTATACTCGCGTAGTTAGGAGGAGCACACGGAGCATTTGAGAGCTGTGTTACAGAGATTGAGGGAGGATAAGCTTTATGCAAAGTTCTCTAAGTGTGAGTGTCGCGCCCCCTTTTCCCTCTTTGCATCGGAAAATCAGGTTTATGACATTTTGGTATAAGACAACTCATTCCTTTTGGGAACTGGGTTTTGCATTTGAAGAGTCGCCACCTAATGATTTAAGGTGCATTAGGACACCCATAAGGTTCACTTCTAAGTTTGTTTGATAACCAGGAATAGGGTAAGGGCTTGAAATTATCCTAAGGGGAAGGTGTTAGGCACCCCTCAGGATCCACTAGCGTGGTTCCCGGCCAGACAGTTTTTTGTGAATTTGAGCAATTTAGCAAATAGACGAGTACTGGCTCAAATAGTAGGGGATTTTAGTTTAAACACATAAGAGTTTGAAAGAACAATTATTAAAAGACGAATTTGGAAAAGAAGTTGCAAATGAAAAGGAAAGGGGTCCTGGGTTTATTTATAATATGGATCACATCAATGCGATACCCGGTATGACACTCCTCAAAAGAGGGGATACATGTGGTATTAGCGCACCGGTCATTATATCCATATCTACCCTTCCCACCGCGTTAAGGTATTAAAGCATGGATTGGTCTCAACTACTATTGCATGCTATTACCCGTCCCATTCCTATCAGTCCGGGAGGAACTTAAGACTACTATTCCTAAAGGGGAGGGATATTAGACTGACTTTTAGGTTTCAAAAGGTTAAAAAAGCTAAGAAGACATACAAAAACATATAGGACTGCACATTAGGGGGAAACATGTTAACAACTAAGAGGCTCATGTATACCTCCTCAAGCAAAGCACATATATGCATGACTTAAATACAATCAGTGTCTGAATTTAAAGTACTAAGGCAAAGGGAGTTCTAATTGTTGAGGCAGACCAGTTTATTACATAACTCAGATAAGAAGTCTGAATCAGGCCTGCCAGCTGGTTGTAGCAGTTACTAATTAACAAAGGCGGATTCAATTTTTTCTTGTTGTCCCCTAAGGCTTGCCTAAGTGTGTTAGGGAGATCCTATAAACATTGATGCCTATTACTAATTAAGAGTGTAGCAAACCAATGACAGTTTTAAAACGAGCGATTTGAGATCCAATAGGCATGCTTTCTAAACCGTACTAATAAAAGGAGAGTAAGTTTTTTGAAACTAGTTTAGAACAGTACGATTTAAACTGTTTTTAAACTAGACAGGTTTCAGATCCTATAGGCATGATATCTATTATTACTAATTTCTGATTTCTATAGACATGATATATGGTTGAACGTGAAATGAAACAGACAGGAATTACTTGAAATTCCTATAGGCATGATTTCTATGAAAAATACTGATTTTAACCTTATGGACATGATGTCTGATTATAGCCATTTAGATCCTATAACATGGTGTCTAAGTGTGGCAATAAGACATGTAGAATTTAAAACAAGTCCTATAGGCATGTTATCTAAATGTAGAGTTAAACATGCAGAATTTAAAACAGGTCCTATAGGCATGTTATCTAAATGCAGAGTTAAATATGCAGAATTTAAAACATGTCCTATAGGCATGTTTTCTACCCTTCTAATAACTAAACATGCATAATTACCCATCCCCTTTTCACTAGCCAACCCCGATGTTTATTACAAATTATTACAGACCAAATAATGAATTACATCAGAAAAGTGTAAAAGAAGAAGTTACAACCAGAGAAAGCCTGATTCTTTACTTCCTCTTTGAGTTATGGAATAAACCACCTCAAGAACCACTTGTTTCAAAACCTTTCTCAGACCTGGGTATGTCAAAGTTCCCTAAGGGTCTCAAGGGACCCCGGGCAGTGCTTACACCCAGGTTTGCATAACCAGATAGAGATGAGTGTGGTGTGGAAGGGCCATCCCTTATGTGTCCAAGTTCAGAGGAAGCCCATGAGTCCCAAGGCAAGGCTCACACAAGAGGGGCAGAACCTAAGTTCTAGGAGTATAGTAGAAGTGCAGAAATAGAGATTTATTTAAAACTAGTTTGAGAATAGTAAGGGTAAGAGTGATTTGAAAATAGTAGTAGTAAAGCAGAATCAATAGTTGCATAAAGGGGTCAGGGGTTTGGGAATATATTGCATGGAGCATATGACCCTAGGAGGAGTCAGGTTTGGACATGCACAACAATAAATGATGTCGGCATGCTAACCAGCCAGGGAATATAAACACATAAGGGTATATGGGGTTTAGGATTCTTAAGTCAGTAAATCACATAATCAACTGACTGACAAAGTACATACATAAGGGAACACATTAATTTAGAAGGGGAGGGAGCAGATTATAGCATGCTTAGTAATGAAACTTGATTGCATAAGTATAAATAGAAACAGGCAAGAGTGAAGGGAACAGCTAAAGAAACATGTTGTTTTTGATGCTCGAAGACTAATTAGGACATAACAGTAAGAAGCAAATGCAGAAAAAAAAAAGTAAGCAAATTTCCACAGCCTAGCCTTGGCTTTCAGCCGGCTAGACAAAGCAGTAAGCACAAGTAGTAACAGAGAAAAGAAAGAGAGTTTTGAGTGAAGTGTGTGTTCTGAACTCAGATGGTTCGTGTGTTTGAAAGAAAAAGGATGCATGGTATTTATAGCTTCTGAAAACGAGTGAAAAGTAAGGTAATAAGTAAAGTTTTAATACAAATATGAAACAATCAACAGTCAGAATCAATTATACAAGTGATTCCCTTTAATTAAGGAATCACTGTTTAACGGGTAGTAACAGGTTCAAATAAAGAAAGAAATCAGTTTGGGAGTAGATTGATTATTGCCATAAAAGGGGTAGTAAAAGCATGCAGTGAACAATAAAGTCTGAGTACGAAAATATGCTTATTTTTGGAAAGGATTCAGCAAGGTAAATATTACAGTAAAGGGAAAAGAATCAATCAATTTTAAACAGGCGAGTGAAATTAGGGTTCATAAAAGAAAAGCTTTGGAATCAGTCACAAGATCAAGATCAATCAAGGAAAAAACATGCTTCTGCACTTCACTATATAAACAGAGTGAATAGAGACATCAGACATGCGAGGCCAAGCCCATCGGCAAAAGAAGCAGCATATAATAGTAGCAGAAATAAGCATAAGGTTCAGTAGATAAGAGAGTCAAACAAGTAAAGGTCTCACAATAGCAGGTGAGGAAACCTTCTGAAAAGTTAGGGTCTCAAGTCGAGTTTAAAAGATAGTAAATCTCGGAATCAGATAAGTCACATAAAGAAGAGGGAGTCAGAAATAAAGAACTTTAATCGAATCAAGCGCATACTTAAACAAACTGTTTCAGACCAAGAAGACTTAGGGTTTTAAACAATAATCGAGTTTAAAAGATGATAAACAAATAAGTCAAACAAGAACTTAACCAAACAAGTACTCATCTAACAAACAGCTTCAGAACTCAAACGAGACCCAAAAGAAATTAGGGTTTTCGACATGCTAACTCAGATAGAAGAACAACATGAGAAAACCATAGCAAAATCACAAACACGTTAAAATCAGAGAAGGGATTTTTGAAATAACTTAAAGGAAAACCCTAATCAAAAAATGAAGAGTCGTTTTGAAAGCAAAGTTAAAGAACCTTCGAGAAACACTTAAGAAAGTCATAGTAAGTACAGATATAAAGAAGATCTGAGAGAAGGTTGAAAGATCTTAATGATTAGGGTTTCAAAAAACCCGAAATATGTGAGAAATGCCCTGAAAGTTACCGATCTAACCAGGAGAGTCAAGGATCTGACTCGAACGGCCATGGCTGGCCGAAGAAAGGTCAAGGATGACCGGAGAAAAGCTATGAACTAAAATCGAACAAGGACTGAACCAGATTCTCTCAAGGTCTGGCCATGAAACCATGGGAACAAACACCCAAGAGCCATAGGAGGCCACTACCGGTCTCCAATAGCCATGGGAAGCCATGGATTAGGCAAGGTTCAGGGTGGATTAGGGTGTAGTTTGATGGCGGCGGCTAGGGTTCATAAGAGTTTTAGAGAGTTGAGAGAGAAGAGGGATTCAAAGGCGGTGGTAGGTGAATAATGAAGTAGGGTAAGGGGTCGTTTGGAGTTAAAAAAAAAAAAAGGGAAGCCGGTGGTCGTTGATCTAAATGATCAACGACTAGGATTAAAGGGGTTAAGTGGGGATCCGGGTTGGGTCGTGTAAATTGGGTTAGGGGTTCGGGTTTGAGTGGGAATTGGGCCGAAAGAATTGGGTTCAGATTGGGGCCAAATTAGATTATAATTGAAATGAAATTGGGCTATCATTTGAATAGCCATTTTTTCCCTTTTAAAATTATAAAAATAGTAAGTTAATTTCTGGAAATAAATTAAAAGTACTAAAATGATTTATGACATATAATTATAAACTTAAAAATACTGGATTTAATTTTTATGAATATAAACGCAATTAAATCCTAAAAGATTCTAATATTGCAATTATGCAATTTAGATTTAAAAAATACTAAATAAATTTGTAAAAATATGCAAAAATTCCCTTAGCTATATTTTAGCATAAATATAAAATTCCAACAAGTGAATCCAAAAATGATAATTTTGGAAATAATTATTGGGTTTTTATGGATAAAAATAGAGAAATAAACTGATTTAAAACCTTTAAAAAATTAAGGAAAATAATGAAACACTTGGACATACTTAGATATGTATACATATGTTATTTTGAAGGTATTTTGCATATTGAAAAATATATAGGGGAAAAATTAGGTATCAACAGTGAGTTTTGGCTCAGTTCAGTGGCATTATTGGGGCACGTGGTGTCCAGTGAGGGTATTCAGGTTGATCCAAAAAAGATAGAGACAGTTCAGAGTTGGCCCAGACCATCCTCAGCCATAGAGATTCGCATCTTTCTTGGTTTGGTGGGTTATTACCGTTGGTTCGTTTAGAGATTTTCATCTATTGCATCACCCTTGACCAAATTGACTCAAAAGGGTGCTCCATTCAGTTGGTCCAATGAGTGTGAGGCGAGCTTTCAGAAGCTCAAGACTGCCTTGACCACATCTCCAGTGTTAGTTTTGTCATTAGCTTCAGGTTCATATACAGTGTATTTATGAGATTTTCTAGTTTCACTCCTCTTTTATATTGAGTCTCTATTGAAAAATGTTGAATAAATACCTTAAAGGATTTTCATTGAAACTGGAGTTTTTACGAGGTAATTCGTTATTGAACCACAAATTTTGACTTTGATATTTCTGTTGAGATTCTTGATAAAGTATGCATATGATTTTAAATGCTCGTCATTGCACTCAGACTTTATTTACTTTAGTTACTTACTGAGTTGGCGTACTCACGTTACTCCCTGCACCTTGTGTGCAGATCCAGGTACCAGAGCATCAGAGTGAGAGATTTCAGCACCTTCAGAGTCTTATCCGGAGATCGCAAGGTAGCTGCACGGTGTTCGCTGTCGCACCTCCTTTTTACCGCGCCCGCGGGGCGCGTGGGGAGTTTTCTCCAATTGAAGGACAGTCGAAACGGGATTTGTTTATTTGTTTCAGAGTCGCCACTGGGAATTTTAAGGCGTCCCAAGTAACCAATTTTAATCCCTGAATCGAGGAGAATATGACTCTGTTTATTATTCTGCGAACCAGAAATCCTGAGTAAGGAATTCTGTTAATCCGGAAGAAGGTGTTAGGCATTTCCGAATTCCGTGGTTCTGGCACGGTCGCTTAACTGTTTTTATTATTGGCTTAATTATCTTGATTTTTATTAAATACTTTTTGTTACGTGATTTTTCTACCGCTTTTACTTATTGTGATTAAGGACCCTTCTTTGAATCGAATTACGCGTACGTATATTCGTGTTATAAATTTAAAAATGCGGAATTGTGTCACGCGTACGTGTACACAATAACTTTTGATAATATATTTATTAAGCAATCATTTTTTCGAAATTGTGTTGAATCAAGAATATTTGTTTTTCTTAAATATTGAACCGCACATCGCGGGTTTTTATGAAATTAATTTAACGCCTTTTAAAAAAATCCTTTTATTAAATATTCGCTCGAAATTGCGCGTACGCATAATCCGAATTTTGCTTTTAAAAATATAATCAGGGTACGCGAACGTATCCCTAATTGCGCAAAATATTTGTAATGATATTAGGGATTTTTCCACAAATTGTTTGTTGTATCTACACATTTTATATGAAAATACTGAGAAATTCATATTCAAGGGATGTCTTTAAATTCTTTTTAAAGAAATTCACAATTTTTTAAATATTGCCCGTTGACTATAATTTCCGAGTATTAATTATGTTCATCCCAAGACTATTCAAATTCACAGTGAAAGGATAAAAATTTGATTTTTAGCAAATACAACATATATATGTATGCCAAAGAATGAATTGTATATGAAACTAACAAATTCTATTTCTAATTACCATTGATATAAAGTGTTGCAATTGGTGCTTATACATCTCGTTTCATTCTCATATACTCGCTTTTAATCTAATAGGCCTAATTATTTGGTCAATTTGTTTTATGAAGGTAGATAGGCATCGAGTTTATAGGAAAGGAGTTATTATACAAGTTAATTCAATAAAATTACCTTACATGCAACCTAACTGTATGTCGTAAACATTCATAACGTTTTAACATCGTAACAAGCTATATCATATCACCTTTCACCAACGTTTATACACACATCTATTATCTTTATAAAAAAATACCATTAATACCATCTTAACCTTATTTAACAACAAGAGTTAGTAATGTAGTTTTCTTGATATTTCTACATTACTCTTTACTTAGCTAACAACACCATAAAATTTAAATAATGGCCCACTTTATGCCATATTTCCTACCTTGACAATCTTAATCACAACTATACTTTAATGAAAATTTAAAAAATTAACCTTGTTACAACACTTATACAGTCTTCAATAAAGGATATTTAACTTACAGTCATCCTATCAACATATACTACTTATTTGATCCAGAAACAAAACTGAATTTTTAATTAAAGAGCTTAAATGAATAAAGATATTATTACAATTCAAGCTTCATTTATCTGTCATACTGAATCTCTTTCCAACATAGGATATGTACCTGGAAATGGAGGTAGAAGAAGTAAGTTTCAGCAGTTGCAGCAGTAACAAAAACAGCAAAATACAAGTATTCCCACAGATTTGAGCAATAACAAGACCCGAAGAAAACAGATGCACAGTACAGTTATTTTTTAAAAGACACTTCAGATGTTAACTGAATCAGTGGAACCAAGTAAAGTTGAACAGATTCAACAAAAGAACAATATTTCAGATTTCAATTTCTTTTTGGTTTCAAATTCCCATTTTTCTGATTTTCTATTGCTGCTGTTGTATCTGTGTGTGCGTGTGACTGTAACCCTCCTTCAAATTTATTATGACTGTAACCCTTCCAGTCCCCTTAAGCTCTATCTCTCTATCTGAAAACTGTATCTTTTTCAGATTTTTTTTCTCTTCCTCTCTAAATCTCTTAAAGTCTGTCTAAATTCTCTTCTCTGTCTCAAAACTTTTTTTTTTCAATCAGTCCCAATTCCCACCCTCTTATACAGGTCTGTTCCTCCCTTTTAAGTGCTGCCCGGACCCCTTTCTTCTTTTAAAAAACAGAAAGTTCCATTACAAACTACTTTTTAATACTTTATATGATCCTAACCTGATTTTAAGCAGCCCCATTACCCTTTGTTTCCCATTATCACTTTAAATAATAGCCACTAACTTTTCACTTTCAGCCCATTATGCTATTATGTTATCCTCTTTGTTCTATCCCAGAAATGTCCCTGACCTACTGTTTTCTACTGGTATTACTGTCTTAGATTTTAACAAGTTATCTGAATTAAACTTGTCTAGCAGCTATCAACCAATTCCTAATGATTAACCTCCTAATACAATTGTATTTACCCAACCTTTGTGAACTTGAATTCAGAACTAACATCATAACAACATTATACTGAATTCAGCCTAATAATTCAACTGAACTCAGCTTTTGAACTAAGATCAAACAAACAGGAGCATTGTCAATATATTGACAATGTCCTGAACTTAATGTTCAGAAAACAACACACATATAACGTCCATTTGATGGATTTATTAAACAAGAATCAACTGATTAACAATAACTAATTAACTGATTATAGCAAAATAATCCATTCAAAACAGGTTATTTCAGTCGACATTTTCAGAAGCAGGATTTATGATATAACTAATCGACGAACTTAGTCGAGTCGATTACACACATTGTAAACAAACAAAATAAACAGAAACAATTCATTTATTTGACTAATCATACGGGCATGAGACAAAGATGATAGAATTAATAAAAACAAATTATGAAAAATCAACGAGTTATTAAAACAAACAAAAATACATACAGAATATAAAAAATAGAAATAGAAAAGTACCTCTGAATTTTAATCAGACTCGAACTCAACTCGGCTTCGGATTTTGTTTGAAATCAAACAGACCTTAGTCTAAGTATTTTCCACTGAAAATACTTCGACTAAGGTCGATTAAACCTCAATCTTTACTCAATCTGAACAGAATCCAAAAGTTAGGTATTTTTAGGGTTCTTGAAAGTTCGATTTGGGATTTAACCATTTCTGGTCAGATTCGAGGAGAACCAAATATGATACAAGGGTGAGGGTAGCCTAGGGGTCATTTGGTGTCAGCTTAAAATGGATCTGAGTTTGTTCTTGTTTGGTCCGAATCTTCAAAAGAAGATTCGAGAAGCTCGGAACTGATTCGAGCCAAACAAACAATAGATCCATACTCAGGGTGGCTAGGGGAAGCTATGGTGTCGATTTGGGGCTGTTAGGTTTAGATTTAAACTCGGCTCGAATCTTCAAATGAAGATTCGAGAACCTTCAAGCAGATTCGAGCCAAGTGGCTAGCATAACTGGATAGAGGATGTTCAGGGGGTTCTAGGTTGTTAAGGTGGTGACCGGCGGCGTTGATGCCGCTGGGTTTCAGGCGGTGGGATCCTAGGGCGGCTAGGGTTAGGAGTGGGGGTTTAGGGGACGATGATGAACAGTGTAGGAGGGGGGTGTTTAGTTTGGGGCCGGGGTAGGGGCCTGGGACTTATATAGGGGTGGGGTGGATTGATATTGTCCGTTGGATTAGATAGAATGAAGGGCCAGGATCAATTCATTAAACCAAACGATATCGTTTGGTTTAATGCCAGGGTTGGCTGAGTCGGGTCACTGGAACGGGTTACGGGTTACGGGTAAAGGGGGTGAGATCTTGACCGTTGGTTGGATTTGATCCAACGGCCCTTGATGGGAGGTGACCAAACGTCATCGTTTGGTTTTGGCTTTGAATTGGACCGGACAGGGTCATCTGGATTGGGCTGTGGTGGGGGAATTAATTCATTGGGGCCTGGATTTTAATCCAGGTCCGATTTTGCATATATTTTCATTTTTTCTAATTTAAATTTCTAATTTTAATTGTAAAACAATTTTAAATTCACAAAATATATTAATTATTTTATAACAATTATTTAACACATAGACAAAACATCAATCACACAGTGGAATATTTAAAATAGAACTATTGCATATTTTTGTGATTTTATTTAAATTATCTTTTAAATGTATCATTAAATCCTATATGCATGCAATATGTATTTTATTTTATTTTTCATTTTATTATGACAATGTAAACACTTACGGACATAACACAAGTATTTAACACCACGCAAATTCAAAAATTACACAGTAAAAGAAATTTATTTTATTATTTGATTTATTTTGGAGTAGTTTTTCGTAAGGCAAAAATCACGTGCTCACAGCTGCCCCTCTTTGTGCGGAAACTCGAAGAGTTTTCGTGCAAAGATAAAGTGAGCGTATACGAGTGATTTTCACCCGTTCGAATACTCCGTGGGAAGCATTTTTAGAAAGATTTGACCGAACCTCTGCTTCAAAGGTTTCCTACATATCCTTGGCTATAAAGGAATCAGGTCAATGTAGTTCGGGAATTTTGGGTAGCTGGGACTACCGTGGGACTGTGATGTTACTGCTGCTTCGTGCTGTTTTTACTGCTTGTTGACCTCCTTATTACACCTTACTTCAAAGGTAATACAAAAATTAAACTAGATTATGGTACAGGAATTATAAAAATCTTATCTAGATCATGCCCTTGCATTTCTTGTTGTCTTGATATCTTGGTGACTCTTGGGCATTTGGCTTATTCTGTATTCGTTTCATTGTGTCCCGTATTTTCTTTTGGGACTCTTGTTGTTTCTTGCTGGGGATTTTGTTGGACTCCTCTATTTTATTGATTCTAAATGTGCTCCTTTCTTATATGAACGGTCTTTTGACTTCAACACTTCAATTGCATTCCCTCGTTCTCCAGGTGGGTGCCTTGGCTGTTTCTTTTCTTTCTTCATCCTCATTCTCCAGGTGGACGTCTGACTTATTTAATTCTTCATCCTCATTCTCCAGGTGGATGCCTGACTTCTTTAATTCTTATCCTCATTCTCCAGGTGGACGCCTGACTTCTTCTTTTCTTCATCCTCATTCTCCAGGTGGACGCCTGACTTCTTTTTAACTTCTTCATCCTCATTCTCTAGGTGGACGCCTGACTTCTTCAATCCTCATCCTCATTCTCCAGGTGGACGCCTGACTTCTTTAATTCTTCATCCTCATTCTCCAGGTGGACGCCTGACTTCTTTAATTCTCATCCTCATTCTCCAGGTGGACGCCTGACTTCTTTAATTCTTCATCCTCGTTCTCCAGGTGGACGCCTGACTTCTTTTTTTCTCATCCTCATTCTCCAGGTGGACGCCTGACTTCTTCTTTCTCATCCTCATTCTCCAGGTGGACGCCTGACTTCTTTTTAAATTCTCATCCTCATTCTCCAGGTGGACGCCTGACTTCTTTAATTCTCATCCTCATTCTCCAGGTGGAAGCCTGACTTCTTTAATTCTTCATCCTCATTCTCCAGATGGACGCCTGACTTCTTTAATTCTCATCCTCATTCTCCAGGTGGACGCCTGACTTCTTTTCTCATCCTCATTCTCCAGGTGGACGCCTGAAGTCTTTAATTCTCATCCTCATTCTCGAGGTGGACGCCTGACTTCTTTTAAATTCTCATCCTCATTCTCCAGGTGGACGCCTGAATTCTTTAATTCTCATCCTTATTCTCCAGGTGGACGCCTGACTTCTTTTTAAATTCTTCATCCTCATTCTCCAGGTGGACGCCTGACTTCTTTTTAAATTCTTCATCCTCATTCTCCAGGTGGACGCCTGACTTCTTCTTTCTCATCCTCATTCTCCAGGTGGACGCCTGACTTCTTTTTTAAATTCTCATCCTCATTATCCAGGTGGACGCCTGACTTCTTTTTAAATTCTCATACTCATTCTCCAGGTGGACGCCTGACTTCTTTAATTCTTTTACCAGGTATTTCCTGACACAAATATTGTATTTGCCCCTGTTTTCAAAGAAAACTTCGTTAGTTTAAAGCAGGGTGGTTGACTGGGGTATTCTTGCCGATGGTGATGCTTCTCTTCGTCTCTCTTTATTGCCTTGGAATGGTTGAAAAGACTGTTTTGTCCTTGTAATTGATTTTTGACTATAGGATTCCCCTCTGTATGTTTTCCTTCAAAACCTTTCAACTGTAATCATATGTCCATTCTGACTTTGCTGACCCACTTTCGATTTCACCTTTCTTACACCCATATCTTTTATCTCCCACCTTTCGTGGCCGTATTTTGTAACCTTGAATCTTGGTAGTATATCTTGAAATTCCTTCTTATTTGTTTGGAATAAAACTTATGTCAAAACTTTTTAGAAAAGTAAGATTATTAGTAACGAAATACGCTGATTTCGACAATTTATAGAATGAAAAGAAAAATCCAAGTTTTGGATGACTGTTGGAGAAAGAATAAAAACTTATTTGATTGGAGTTACTGGCACCAATGATCAGGGTATGCATTTCGGATTAATCGACCCAGTCTTTTAATCAATCTCCTTTCAATTGTCTCATTTTTGTTTTTGCCAAAATTTCCATAACCCAACTTCATTCTTCATTTCACAGACCTGTTGGACTTGCAACGTCTCAAAGAGTTTTCACCGATAAACCTTCCTCATTTTTCACTTTTTCACTTCCTTTTCGCCTTATGGTGCCTACGAAGGTTTTCACCAATAAGACTCTCTCATTTTACTTTTCTCTCAACTTCCGTCGCCTTATGGTGCCCGTGTGGGTTTTCACCTATAAGACTCTCTCATTTTTACTTTCTTTTCTTGTTTGTACCAGAGTGTTATGAACCATCTTCATTTGCTTGACTCAGCATTTTTCTAAGATTGGTCGAAAGGTCTTTCTGGTATGGGGTTAGAAATGGAAAAGGTATTAAAAGCTAAACAGTTCTGGTATGAGTTTAAAATTACAACTCTTGGAATCTTTTTCTTACTTCCAATACAATTTCTGCCCCAGTTTCTGATTGGAGTCGCTTGACATAACTTTTTGTGCACGTTATGTATATCATTCACCCTATGACCGAGCCATGAGGCGCCTACGTATCCTTCTTTGAGGAATCAGGTCAAACGTAGTTCACTACATAATAGTGATGATTTTTTTTTATTATTATTATTACTTCCAAGAGGGGGTAAGAAAGAAACAAGTATGGCTCAAAGGGGGAAATAAAGGGTATAGTGTTTGGATAGCAGAATAAATGGCCTTTGTCATTCCAATCTTCAAAATAATGCTAAATACAAACATTCAAAAAAAAATTATGCATAATATCTCTTTACCGCGTCAGAATTGATCGCCATATCTATGCATTTGCCTTCAATATCTTTTAAACATAGTGCACCATTCGATAATACTCTGGTCACAATGAATGGTCCTTGCCAATTAGGGGCAAATTTTCCTTTTGCCTCGACCTGATGTGGAAGATTACGTTTCAGCACATGCTGACCTACTTCAAACTTCCGGGGACGCACCTTTTTGTTGTATGCTCTTTCTATTCTTCTTTGATATAATTGACCATGGCATACTGCGGTCAATCGTTTTTCATCAATCAAGTTTAACTGTTCCAGACGGGTTTTGACCCATTCATCATCATCAATCTTTGCTTCGGCGATGATCCGAAGGGAAGGAATCTCAACTTCTGCAGGAATTACTGCTTCAGTGCCATATACCAACAAATAAGGAGTTGCTCCTACTGAAGTGCGAACAGTAGTGCGGTATCCCAATAATGCAAATGGTAATTTTTCATGCCATTGTTTTGAACCTTCTATCATTTTCCGAAGTATCTTTTTTATGTTTTTGTTGGCTGCTTCTACCGCTCCATTCGCCTTGGGCCGATATGGGGTAGAGTTACGATGTGTAATCTTAAACTGTTGACATACTTCCTTCATTAAGTTGCTGTTAAGATTAGCACCGTTATCTGTGATGATCACCTTCGGGATTCCGAATCGACATATGATATTTGAGTGGACAAAATCGACCACAGCTTTCTTGGTCACTGATTTGAATGTCTTGGCCTCAACCCATTTGGTAAAATAATCAATAGCTACCAGAATGAACCTGTGTCCATTTGATGTTGCCGGCTCAATTGGTCCAATCACATCCATGCCCCAGGCAACGAAGGGGCATGGTGTCGACATTGTGTGCAACTCGGATGGTGGAGAATGAATCAAATCTCCATGTATTTGGCATTGATGACACTTGCGCACAAAACTGATACAATCTCGCTCCATGGTAAGCCAATAGTAACCGGCTCGGAGGATTTTTTTTGCCAATACATAACCACTTATGTGGGGTCCGCAAACTCCTGAATGTACTTCAGACATGACAGTTTCAGCTTGTCTGGCATCTATGCATCTTAATAATCCAAGATCTGGTGTTCTTTTATACAAAACTCCTCCGCTTAAGAAGAATCCATTTGCCAATCGCCTAATGGTCCTCTTTTGATCTCCTGTGGCTTGTGCGGGATATATCCCCATCCTGATATACTCCTTGATGTCGTGGAACCATGGTTCTCCATCAAATTCTTCTTCAACCATATTGCAATAAGCGTGCTGATTGTGGACTTGAATATGTATTGGATCTACATAAGCTTTGTCCGGATGGTGCAACATTGATGCCAGGGTAGCCAATGCATCAGCAACCTCATTATGGATTCTTGGAATATGTTGGAATTCCACTGATTGAAACCGCTGACAAAGATCATGTAGACATTGTCGGTATGGTATGAGCTTCAAGTCTCGGGTTTCCCATTCTCCTTGAATTTGATGTACCAAAAGATCCGAATCTCCCATGACTAAGATTTCTCGGATACCCATGTCTGCGGCTAACCTTAACCCCAAAATACAAGCTTCATATTCTGCCATATTATTGGTGCAATGAAATCGTAATTGAGCCGTAACAGGATAGTGATGCCCTGTTTCAGAAATGATTACAGCTCCTATCCCGACTCCTTTCATGTTAGTGGCTCCATCAAAGAAAAGTTTCCAGCCAGGCTTTTCAATTTGCTTCACCTCGTCGATATGCATTGTTTCTTCATCAGGAAAATAAGTTTTCAATGGCTCATATTCCTCATCGACCGGGTTTTCGGCTAAATGATCGGCCAGTGCTTGAGCCTTCATTGCAGTTCGAGTCACATAGATGATGTCGAATTCTGTGAGTAATATCTGCCACTTTGCCAGTCTTCCCATTGGCATAGGCTTTTGAAAAATGTATTTCAATGGATCCAACCGAGAAATGAGGTAAGTAGTGTAGGATGACAAATAGTGTTTCAATTTTTGAGCTACCCATGTTAGGGCGCAACATGTCTTTTCCAGATGAGTATACTTAACCTCATAAGCTGTGAACTTCTTGCTAAGGTAGTAGATGGCCTGTTCTTTTCTGCCAGTGAGGTCATGTTGCCCCAATACACAACCAAATGAATTTTCCAAAACCGTCAAGTAAAGAATCAAAGGTCTTCCTGGCTCTGGCGGGACCAACACGGGTGGGTTCGACAAGTACCCTTTTATCTTATTGAACGCTTCTTGACACTCATCGGTCCATTTAACCGCAGCATCCTTTTTTAACAATTTGAAAATGGGCTCACAGGTTGTTGTGAGCTGAGCAATAAACCTGCTGATGTAATTTAACCTTCCCAACAAACTCATTACTTCAGTTTTGTTTCTTGGAGGTGGCAGTTCTTGGATGGCTTTGATCTTTGATGGGTCTAGCCCGATGCCTCGTTGACTGACTATGAATCCCAGCAACTTTCCAGATGGAACTCCAAATGCGCACTTGGCAGGGTTAAGCTTGAGGTTGTACCTGCGAAGTCTTAAGAAGAACTTCCTCAAATCTCGAACGTGGTCGGCCTGATGCTTTGATTTTATGATCACATCGTCCACGTATACCTCAATCTCCTTGTGTATCATATCATGAAACACTGTGGTCATTGCTCTCATATAGGTTGCTCCGGCGTTCTTTAAACCGAATGGCATTACCCGGTAGCAATAAGTTCCCCATGGTGTGATGAATGCCGTCTTTTCTGCATCTTCTTCATCCATTAGAATTTGATGATACCCGGCATAACAATCCACGAAAGACCCTATATCATGCTTGGCACAATTGTCAATCAAAATATGGATATTGGGTAATGGGAAATTATCCTTTGGACTTGCTTTGTTGAGATTGCGATAGTCGACGCATACTCTAATTTTGCCGTCTTTCTTTGGTACAGGAACGATATTAGCCAACCAAACAGGATATCGAGTGACTCGAATGACCTTTGCTTCCAATTGTTTGGTGATTTCTTCCTTAATTCTCACACTCATGTCAGGCTTGAATTTTCTCAGCCTCTGCTTGACAGGAGGCACCGTTGGATCGGTGGGCAATTTGTGAACCACTAAATCAGTGCTCAGGCCCGGCATGTCGTCATACGACCATGCAAAAACATCTTTGAATTCTATGAGTGCTCTAATTAACTCCTCTCGGATCTTTGGTTCCAGATGGACACTTATTTTAGTTTCTCGGATATTACTCGTGTCCCCTATATTGATGTCCTCGGTATCACTCAAGTTAGGTTTGATTTTTTCCTCAAAGTGAATTAACTCTTTACTAATCTCTTCAAAAACCTCATCTTCATCATATTCTGATTCATAATCACAATATATTTCTTGAATTAATATTTCGGAACCAGATTGATTTTTAAGACTGGGCTGAGGATTCCTCATGCATGCCATATCACTAGAGCCAGCGTAAAAGGAACTGTACAGGAAAGAAGAAGAAAAAAAAAGCTATTAGAAATGATAATAAAAAGGAAACTGCTTTTTATTGGATGATGAAAGATAACAAGGTTTGCACACTTCAAACAAACTGTAAGATAAGCTTTGGGATTACAACCCTGAAGTAACCCAAACAAACTGAAAGAAAATCAAAATAAACTACCAAGACTCCTTTCGAATTGGGAGAGGAGTGGCTTTCCAATTATTGAGCTTTGTTTCTGGCCCAACGAATTGAACTTCTGCGTTGCTACACCCTTCTCCGCTTTCCAACATATTCACATCACTAAGCAATTTCTCGAACCTTTCGATTAATTCCTTCTCAGGATTGACCCGGGATTTAGGAATTGTTATTATCGGGCGATTTTTAGCACCGGTCTTGACAAAAGACTTTGACAGATGTGGGACTGGTTTTGGAAGAACCCATGCTTGGTGTTTCAGCTTCCTAGCCCTTATCACGTCATTGACAGTGGGTATGAACCCCAAACCGAATGTTCCCCAGTTCTCGGGGAGAGATACTGGTTGTATAATTCCTTGCAAAGATAAACCCAGACCTTTGCCGGGTATAAAGCCATTCTTTAACATTTCATAAGCTACCATGACTGATGCAGAGGATATCTTTGGATTTGGAAGGTATTTCCCCTCTGGAATTTTCTCTATCGACACTGTGTCGGTCACTTGGTATACCCATGGTCCCTGGTCCTTTTCTGTTCCCTCAACCGGTACAATGGTACTGCTTTGAGCATTTAAACTTTCTTCTCCATACACGACTACTTCTTGATGATCCCATTCAAACTTGACAGCCTGATGTAGTGTTGACGGGACTGCTTTAGCAGCATGGATCCATGGTCGACCCAACAACAAGTTGTAAGAAACAGTTATGTCCAACACTTGGAATTCCATTGTGAATTCAACTGGCCCTATAGTTAGTTCCAACACTATGTCGCCAAATGAATCTCTGCTTCCACCGTCAAACCCTCGTACGCAGATACTATTCTTCTGGATCCTCTCCTCTTTAATTTTTAATTTGCTTAAAGTGGAGAGAGGGCATATGTTTGCACTTGACCCATTGTCAACCAATACCCGGGTTACTACGAAGTTTTCACATTTCACTGTGAGGTAAAGAGCTCTGTTGTGCTCGGTACCTTCCACAGGTAATTCATCATCAGCAAATGTAATTCTGTTTGTCTCAAAGATTCTGTTGGCTATCTTTCCCAAATGATTTACAGAGATTTTTTCAGGAACATGAGCCTCATTCAGGATTTTCATCAAAGCCAGACGGTGCTCCTCTGAATGGATCAGTAATGACAACAATGAAATTTGAGTGGGGATCTTCTTTAATTGATCCACAACAGAATAATCATGGAGTTTCATTTTTCTTAAAAACTCTTCCGCCTCTTCTTCCGTCACAGCTCTCTTTGTTGGTGTTGGATTATTTTTAGTTTTTCTTAACTCTTCGGGAGTAAAACATCTTCCCGAACGAGTCAAGCCTTGCATCTCACACACTTCTTCCTTGATTTCTTTTCCCTTGTACATTACAGTCACCCGTTCGTAGTTCCATGGGATGGCTTTGTTGTTGATGACCGGCAGCTGGATTACAGGTGCAATAATAACCTGATCTGTACGGGCTCCTTCCACGAATACAATGGGTTTGTTAGCAACCCCTGGTACTATTATTTTCGGCCTTTCTTGTTTTGCGGCAACTTTGCTCGATGACCCCTCATCGACTATCATAGATAGTTCATCACCATTTTTGTTTTGCTTAGACACCGGCTTCTCCTCTATTAACTGCTTATCTGGCTTGGCTTCATGAGACTTGATCATCATGACAGTTTGTGACGGCTTCTTTGTCTCCCCATCAGCTTGTATGATTTCTATCATATTAGCCTCTTGATGGGCTGGCATTGGATTTCTATTGATATTTGGGGCTTCGGGGTTTTGAACCTCGATTTTATTAGTATCAATCAGCTCTTGTATTGCATTTTTCAAATGCCAGCATTTCTCCGTATCATGGCCTGGTGCACCGGAGCAATATTCACAGCTAACGGTGTAATCCAGATTCTTTGGAGGAGGATTGGGTAGCTTGGATTGTATTGGTCTCATCATGTCTAGCTGTCTCAGCCTGTGGAACAGACTAGTGTAAGACTCTCCCAATGGAGTGTAAGTTTTCTTTTTCTGTTCCCTTTCTCCCCTGAATGCTGGCCTAGGCCTAAAACCTGGTCCGGGATAGGCTCGTGGGTAAGTATTTGATGTGACAGGAGCACGCCAATTGGTGTGAACAGGTGGTTGATTGTATGCTTGAGCATGGTTAATGGAAAAATGAGGCTCTGAAGGGTGATAGTAGTGTTGGGATGAATCATGGTGGTAAGCTGATTGGCGAGGTCGTTGTTGATTATAGTAAAGCGGTGAACCTCTGGGTCCCGACCAAATTCCTGAATCAACTACGGCTGCTTCCTCCCTCTTCTTTCTTCCGATTCCTCCTACCCCGCCTTGAATAGCTTGAGTAGTTGCCTTAATTGCTGAATAGCTCATGATTTTATTTGTCTTGAGGCCTTCTTCCACCATACCTCCCATCTTCACTACTTCGTTGAATGATTTCCCAACCGCTGAAACCAAATGGGCATAGTAAGTCGGTTCCAAGGCTTGGAGGAAGTAGTCTACCATTTCGCTCTCCTTCATATGAGGATCCACTCTTGCTGCCTGTTCTCTCCACCGAAAACCATACTCTCTGAAACTTTCATTATGTTTCTTCTCAAATTTTGTCAAAGATAATCGATCTGGGATGATTTCCAGATTGTATTGGAAATGGTATGCGAATACCTGTGCCAGATCATCCCAGGTGTACCATCTCCCATGGTCCTGGCGTGTATACCACTCCAAAGCTGATCCGCTTAGACTTTGACTGAAGTAAGCCATTAATAATTCATCTTTTCCCCCAGCTCCTCGCATCTTGCTACAGAAACCCCTTAAGTGGGCTACTGGGTCGCCGTGCCCGCTGTATAGGTCAAATTTGGGCATCTTGAAACCAACTGGCAATTGTACATTGGGGAATAAGCATAAGTCTTTGTATGCTACACTGACCTGCCCGCCTAATCCTCGCATGTCTCTGAACGATTGTTCTAGACTCTTGACCTTCCTGAACATCTCTTCTTGTTCAGCATTTTTGGCTGGCTTGTCAATTTCGGTTGGGAGATCAAAACGAGGAGTAGTTGAATGAATTTCGGAAGCTTTGAGGGTGGGTTCCGGGGGTAATATTGGTTGTCCTGGGCCTGGAATGTAGGCTCACTAGGAGATTTGTGGAATGTAGCAGGGGGAGGTGCTACGAAAACAGGAGTCATAGGTGGAGGAAAATATGGAACGGGTTTTGGAGGTGGAGACTGCGGTGTCTGAGAGGTGGTGCCTCGGTAGTGCTGGTAAATGGGGAAGTTTGGGGATAATTCAGTGGTGATATTATCCTGAGTTTGGGTCATTGATGGAGCAGGGTTATTTGGGTAAGATGGGGGTAACTGTCATGTAGACCAAGCTTGGTACATCTCAGCCATTTGCTGCTTGAGCTTAAACATCTCTTCTTTCATTTTCCCGACATCCATCTCCTCTATCTCCATACCTGTGTCAACATCTGGGATAGACATACTTTCGGGTATTGGTCCTTTTGATCTTGTGTGATAGTGATAATATGCCAGTATACTCTTTAGAGAAACTAACTGCTTGAATTCTGGAAATGAACAAATTTGTTAGTTTTGAGAGTTTAACACATATATAATCACACGTTGAGATGCAATGCTCCTAGACAAATAATCCCTTTCTATTATGCATTTGCTCGGCTGCTTGTGTCGTCCCAGCTTTCTTAAAATTTTTATTGTTATTCATTTTTATTTATTATATATATCTTTTATCGTGGTGGTCGAATCTGAGAGATTGCCTACGTATCATGCCCTTACATGAATCAGACCTTGCGTAGTTCGGACTAAAGGCAATCACTTTTATTCATTACACGAAGATGGAATTACATTTGAAAACTTTAAGAAAATAGCTTGAAACACACACACTTAAATCAGAATAAAAGATACACTTCATAACATCTCACAACATGCCCCACTTTCCATTTTTGTTGTCAAATATTGGATTATCTGCTCAATGTGGTGCTTGACCTGGATGGCCTCCCAGCGTACGATACATCCTTTCCAACTCCATTGCTAGATGACGAGCAAAAGTGGGCGCATGCTCAGTAAATCTTTCATAATCCATTCCTTGGCAGTTTACATAACTTTGAGATGTGAAGACTGCCAGGTCGTGGATTTGTGCCCTGAAACCTTGGAGACGTTGGTCTTGGTCTTGCAATTGCTGCTGACGAGTGGTGGCTATATCTCTGACACGGTTCTCACGATATAGAGCTGATTCTAACAGAGCTCGGAGTCTGGCCTGCTCTAATCTTGCTTGTGCTCTTTCCCTGTCGAGGTCTGCTTGTTGGTGTTCTCTGTTGCATCTTCTTGCCTCTTCTAGTTGTGCACGAAGCTGGTCTTCTGATCGCATCCAATAGTCCTTTTCCTTCTTGAATTGTGCCTTGTCTTTTTCGGATTGCCTATCCTGGCGTTCCTTGTTAGATCTGGCTTCTTCGTTTAATTGTTGGATCCTTTCTTTTGCCTTGCTCAATGCCCTTTCGTTTTCCGCAAGAATGGAATCATAATCTTGCATTCTTTCAAAGAGATTGGCTATGGTTTTTTGATCCTTCCAGCTCCTCTTTGGCGTTTCAGAAACTCTTTTCATTTTTTGGAATCGGGCATGAAGATTTTCATTCTCACAAGCTAGACTCTTCTTCTCGCCTTCAGCTTCTTGTGCTTGCAAATCTTTCTCCAAACTGAGGCTTCTTAGATTTTCTTTTAGGGCATGGATAGTTGCTTTGTACCCTTTTTCCTTTTCTCCCCAGATCAACCGTTCTTGGATTTTATCACTGAAGTTCTGAACATGGGGTCTTTTTGTTGGCCTTCTTAGCTCAGGCTCTGATACATCATCCACGCGAGATCGTTTTTCAAACCACCTTGCATATCCAGGATTTATCTCACCCTTTGTAGCGTCTGGGACTTGAGTATCACTTTTCAAGTATCGGCACCCATTCCACATCTGCTGAAGTAGAGCCTCGGGAATAGTGGCTTCTGGGCGTAATTCGATTACTTGCACACTCAAATCTTCATCATCGGGAACTATTTGATATCTCCCTAATTGCCTTAGGACTCTCAGTGGTGCATATGGCTGAATGCTTCTCAATCCCAATAGTAGTAGATAACTATTTGAGGCTGACATGTGTATTACTTCCCTCATCGGGAGCCATCCTAGAGTCCATTCAATTTGATTTGCCGTTAAAGACTTTAGATGAGATACCCATGCTTCTATCCCTTCTGGAGCCTGATAATTTTTTGTTCTTTCCTCATAGCTCTCGATGCAATTATCATTGTTTGATCCATACTGTATGATCTTGGGCTGTTGTTGGAGATGCTCCATCACCCACATTTGCAACAAAATTTTGCATCCTTCGAAGACCTTTGCTCCTGATTTACATAAAGTCAAAGCCCGATAAATGTCTGATAGAATGATGGGGACAAAGGTGTGATTTTCTTTGGTGGTGAGGATTTGCACAATTTTTGCGGTGCGAATATCAATTGTTCGCTCTTTATTTGGGAAGACCATGACTCCTAGAAAAGCCACCATGAAAGCAAATCGACGGTGCATCTGCCAAGTGTCTTTGTTTTGCTTATTAGTAAGGCCTTTCTCATGAATTTCGAACCCATCTGACTTTCCGAACCTTGAATACAAAAAGTTGAAGGAACAACATCCATTGATGACATTGTTTTTCCTGATTTGACTGCTGATGTTCAGAAGACCGAAGAATCGATGTACCGAAGGAGCCTTTGTGAATATCAAGCTTTGATTTCTTAAACTTCCGTCAAAACCAACATAGCCAGCTATCTCCTCTAATGTAGGAGTAAGCTCGAAGTCAGAGAAACGAAAAACATTGTGAACAGGATCCCAGAAAGTTACTAACGCCGCAATCAGATCATCACGGGGTTTAACTTTCATAATGTCCGTGAGATTTCCCAAATGCTTGACGACCCATTTTTGACCGTCTTCGCCTAAACCATACCACCACATTTGAAGCTGACATAGAAATTCTTCCGTACTTGTGGATGAGGGGCTTTGTGTGGTGCTCATTTTGTATCTGAAATTTAATTTTGATAAAGTCAAAATTCATTTTTGAAAATTTATACTAAAAAAAAATCATTTTCGATTTTTTTTTTATTTATTAAATACCTTTATTTCAAAATTTAAAACTATTTTTTTTTCGAAATTTTTTAAAACAACCCATTTTATTCCTTTCTTCTTACCATGATTTTATTTAAGCTGGTCAACAAGCATGTTCGAGGCAAATGAATGCACAAGTAACAAGTAGGATGCATCATGATGGTCTTTTTATTTTGGGTTCACCTGTCCTAGACAGACCCAACACCTGTGTTGAGTCTCCAAGGCCAAATGTGTATGATGCAAATAGACGTTCCTACTAGGGATCCGGTACATGGCTGAGTTATTCTAAGTGTAAAACCTTAGGTTGATTGTTCTAAACCTGGCTTACCCAAATGGACAGTTTGAGCCGAAGCGGGGGCAACGTACCGGGAGCACGAAAGTCTGCCCGACCTAGTTACTTGTCCCAACTCCGTCTTATTTGGTATGATTTTAACAGAAAGGTGGGTCACGCGCACGTTTACACCATAAATTCAGAAGACTCAGAAAGAAGGGGGTTTCGTAGCAATTGTATATATTCACAATTCAAATAATATTAAAGCGGTAAAAAAAACATTTAGCATATTAGCATATAAACAGTTGAAAATCATATAGTAAATAAAGCCAATTAACACAGATATTTTAAGCTCGAATTCTTTAAACCCTGAACCAATGGTTCTGGGTTACAATAACACTGGTTAAAGTCCCCAGCAGAGTCGCCAGAGCTGTCGCACCTCCTTTTTACCGCGCCCGCGGGGCGCGTGCGGAGTTTTCTCCAATTGAAGGACAGTCGAAACGGGATTTGTTTATTTGTTTCAGAGTCGCCACCTGGAAATTTTAAGGCGTCTCAAGTCACCAATTTTAATCCCTGAATCGAGGAGAATATGACTCTGTTTATTATTCTGCGAACCAGAAATCCTGAGTAAGGAATTCTGTTAATCCGGAAGAAGGTGTTAGGCATTTCCGAATTCCGTGGTTCTAGCACGGTCGCTTAACTGTTTTTATTATTGGCTTAATTATCTTGATTTTTATTAAATACTTTTTGTTACGTGATTTTTCTACCGCTTTTACTTATTGTTATTAAGGACCCTTCTTTGAATCGAATTACGCGTACGTATATTCGTGTTATAAATTTAAAAATGCGGAATTGTGTCACGCGTACGTGTACACAATAACTTTTGATAATATATTTATTAAGCAATCATTTTTTCGAAATTGTGTTGAATCAAGAATATTTGTTTTTCTTAAATATTGAACCGCACATCGCGGGTTTTTATGAAATTAATTTAACGCCTTTTAAAAAAAAATCCTTTTATTAAATATTCGCTCGAAATTGCGCGTACGCATAATCCGAATTTTGCTTTTAAAAATATAATCAGGGTACGCGAACGTATCCCTAATTGCTCAAAATATTTGTAATGATATTAGGGATTGTTTCACAAATTGTTTGTTGTATCTACACATTTTATATGAAAATACTGAGAAATTCATATTCAAGGGATGTCTTTAAATTCTTTTTAAAGAAATTCACAATTTTTTAAATATTGCCCGTTGACTATAATTTCCGAGTATTAATTATGTTCATCCCAAGACTATTCAAATTCACAGTGAAAGGATAAAAATTTGATTTTTAGCAAATACAACATATATATGTATGCCAAAGAATGAATTGTATATGAAACTAACAAATTCTATTTCTAATTACCATTGATATAAAGTGTTGCAATTGGTGCTTATACATCTCGTTTCATTCTCATATACTCGCTTTTAATCTAATAGGCCTAATTATTTGGTCAATTTGTTTTATGAAGGTAGATAGGCATCGAGTTTATAGGAAAGGAGTTATTATACAAGTTAATTCAATAAAATTACCTTACATGCAACCTAACTGTATGTCGTAAACATTCATAACGTTTTAACATCGTAACAAGCTATATCATATCACCTTTCACCAACGTTTATACACACATCTATTATCTTTATAAAAATATACCATCAATACCATCTTAACCTTATTTAACAACAAGAGTTAGTAATGTAGTTTTCTTGATATTTCTACATTACTCTTTACTTAGCTAACAACACCATAAAATTTAAATAATGGCCCACTTTATGCCATATTTCCTACCTTGACAATCTTAATCACAACTATACTTTAATGAAAATTTAAAAAATTAACCTTGTTACAACACTTATACAGTCTTCAATAAAGGATATTTAACTTACAGTCATCCTATCAACATATACTACTTATTTGATCCAGAAACAAAACTGAATTTTTAATTAAAGAGCTTAAATGAATAAAGATATTATTACAATTCAAGCTTCATTTATCTGTCATACTGAATCTCTTTCCAACATAGGATATGTACCTGGAAATGGAGGTAGAAGAAGTAAGTTTCAGCAGTTGCAGCAGTAACAAAAACAGCAAAATACAAGTATTCCCACAGATTTGAGCAATAACAAGACCCGAAGAAAACAGATGCACAGTACAGTTATTTTTTAAAAGACACTTCAGATGTTAACTGAATCAGTGGAACCAAGTAAAGTTGAACAGATTCAACAAAAGAACAATATTTCAGATTTCAATTTCTTTTCGGTTTCAAATTCCCATTTTTCTGATTTTCTATTGCTGCTGTTGTATCTGTGTGTGTGTGTGACTGTAACCCTCCTTCAAATTTATTATGACTGTAACCCTTCCAGTCCCCTTAAGCTCTATCTCTCTGTCTGAAAACTGTATCTTTTTCAGATTTTTTTCTCTTCCTCTCTAAAACTCTTAAAGTCTGTCTAAATTCTATCTCCAAACTTTTTTTTTCAATCAGTCCCAATTCCCACCCTCTTATACAGGTCTGTTCCTCCCTTTTAAGTGCTGCCCGGACCCCTTTCTTCTTTTAAAAAACAGAAAGTTCCATTACAAACTACTTTTTAATACTTTATATGATCCTAACCTGATTTTAAGTAGCCCCATTACCCTTTGTTTCCCATTATCACTTTAAATAATAGCCACTAACTTTTCACTTTCAGCCCATTATGCTATCATGTTATCCTCATTGTTCTATCCCAGAAATGTCCCTGACCTACTGTTTTCTACTGGTATTACTGTCTTAGATTTTAACAAGTTATCTGAATTAAAACTTGTCTAGCAGCTATCAACCAATTCCTAATGATTAACCTCCTAATACAATTGTATTTACCCAACCTTTGTGATCTTGAATTCAAAACTAACATCATAACAACATTATACTGAATTCAGCCTAATAATTCAACTGAACTCAGCTTTTGAACTAAGATCAAACAAACAGGAGCATTGTCAATATATTGACAATGTCCTGAACTTAATGTTCAGAAACAACACACATATAACGTCCATTTGATGGATTTATTAAACAAGAATCAACTGATTAACAATAACTAATTAACTGATTATAGCAAAATAATCCATTCAAAACAGGTTATTTCAGTCGACATTTTCAGAAGCAGGATTTATGATATAACTAATCGACGAACTTAGTCGAGTCGATTACACACATTGTAAACAAACAAAATAAACAGAAACAATTCATTTATTTGACTAATCATACGGGCATGAGACAAAGATGACAAAATTAATAAAAACAAATTATGAAAAATCAACGAGTTATTAAAACAAACAAAAATACATACAGAATATAAAAAATAGAAATAGAAAAGTACCTCTGAATTTTAATCAGACTCGAACTCAACTCGGCTTCGAATTTTGTTTGAAATCAAACAGACCTTAGTCGAAGTATTTTCCACTGAAAATACTTCGACTAAGGTCGATTAAACCTCAATCTTTACTCAATCTGAACAGAATCCAAAAGTTTGGTATTTTTAGGGTTCTTGAAAGTTCGATTTGGGATTTAACCATTTCTGGTCAGATTCGAGGAGAACCAAATATGATACAAGGGTGAGGGTAGCCTAGGGGTCATTTGGTGTCAGCTTAAAATGGATCTGAGTTTGTTCTTGTTTGGTCCGAATCTTCAAAAGAAGATTCGAGAAGCTCGGAACTGATTCGAGCCAAACAAACAATAGATCCATACTCAGGGTGGCTAGGGGAAGCTATGGTGTCGATTTGGGGCTGTTAGGTTTAGATTTAAACTCGGCTCGAATCTTCAAATGAAGATTCGAGAACCTTCAAGCAGATTCGAGCCAAGTGGCTAGCATAACTGGATAGAGGATGTTCAGGGGGTTCTAGGTTGTTAAGGTGGTGACCGGCGGCGTTGATGCCACCGGGTTTCAGGCGGTGGGATCCTAGGGCGGCTAGGGTTAGGAGTGGGGGTTTGGGGGACGATGATGAACAGTGTAGGAGGGGGGGTGTTTAGTTTGGGGCCGGGGTAGGGGCCTGGGACTTATATAGGGGTGGGGTGGATTGATATTGTCCGTTGGATTAGATAGAATGAAGGGCCAAGATCAATTCATTAAACCAAACGATGTCGTTTGGTTTAATGCCAGGGTCGGCTGAGTCGGGTCACTGGAACGGGTTATGGGTTACGGGTAAAGGGGGTGAGATCTTGACCGTTGGTTGGATTTGATCCAACGGCCCTTGATGGGAGGTGACCAAACGTCGTCGTTTGGTTTTGGCTTTGAATTGGACCGGACAGGGTCATCTGGATTGGGCTGTGGTGGGGGAATTAATTCATTTGGGCCTGGATTTTAATCCAGGTCCGATTTTGCATATATTTTCATTTTTTCTAATTTAAATTTCTAATTTTAATTGTAAAACAATTTTAAATTCACAAAATATATTAATTATTTTATTACAATTATTTAACACATAGACAAAACATCAATCACACAGTGGAATATTTAAAATAGAACTATTGCATATTTTTGTGATTTTATTTAAATTATCTTTTAAATGTATCATTAAATCCTATATGCATGCAATATGTATTTTATTTTATTTTTCATTTTATTATGACAATGTAAATACTTACGGACATAACACAAGTATTTAACACCACGCAAATTCAAAAATTACACAGTAAAAGAAATTTATTTTATTTTTTGATTTATTTTGGAGTAGTTTTTCGTAAGGCAAAAATCACGTGCTCACATTCGCAGCCCTGCCTTTCTCCTTCCTATCCTAGTACTTTGTATTTCAAACTTATTTTGTATTAAGTGGACAGTGTTGAGTTGTACTTAGTGGCTCATGACTAGTAACATCAGATTCGGGCTGTGTTGATGTATTTACATACTTGTTTCCACGTATTTCTTTTGATATTTTAAAAATGAACTATTTGAGACTTAATATGTTTAGAAAAATGAATTTTACAAAAGATCTTCATATTGTTCGTGTTGTTTTGGCTGGCCTAGTACTGTGATAGGCGCAATCACGACTGGGGTATTTGGGGTCGTGACAGATCTCGCTGTGTATTGTTATTTGTGTAGATTCTATATTGAACAAGGTTCTTTTTCTTGGTTCAGGTATTTATTTATCGTAAAGGCCTTGTGATTTAGCCTATTGATTTAACTGTGTACATTGACTGTTTGGTACTGATATGATGGGATGGGGTTGCACGCCGCAACAGGTGTAATAAGGGAGGATTGATATGGTGGAATAAGGGTGAATATATATATAAATTTATTGTGTTGGTGGAATAAGGGAGGATTATGTGTTATTTGGTGGGATCGGGTTGCTCGCCGAAAATAATCTATATGTTTCATTTATTGAGTTGCGTTATTTTTCGGTATTTTTATTTGAGCTGGTAGAGATTGGTAATTTTGGACGACACTGGTTTATTTTCGAGGATGTGGTTATCATTTCATGTTGGTTGTTTAATTCTGTATTGTACTTCAATTATTCTGTCATTAATATAGATTGCGTACAGGTTTTAGCGTAGCTGACCCACCTTAGCCTCGTCACTACTTCGTCGAGGTTAGGCTCGGCACTTACCAATACATGGAGTCAATTGTACTGATACTGCACTCTGCACATTGTGCAGATTTTGGAAACGGTCCCGGCAACGGCTACTAGAGAGCTCGGATGGGACATTCGCGGAGACTTGAGGTACGGCAGTTCAGCGGCCGCAGCTCCTAGAGTCCCCATCCTCTATTTATTTAGCTGTGAACTTTCATTCGAACAGCTTGTTATTTACTTCAGACCCTTATGTGTATTACTCTAATAGTTCGTGCACTTGTGACACCAGGTTCAGGGAAATTATAATAGATATTTGGCTAGTTAAACTTCCGCATTGTTACTTTAAATTTATTCAGTTATCTCAGTTCTTCTTTAATATCTGTTTTAAACTGTTAAAAGGAATAGATTATTCTAACGTTGGCTTGCCTAACAAGTGAAATGTTAGGCGGAATTCCGGGTTGTGACACCTCAAGAAATTCCAAAGTTAAATATTATTAGAGAAGACAAATAAAAGTAAAGACATGGAAAAATACACGATCCACTAAGAAAAATTAAGCGCTTGATCAAGCATGGGAATAAGCAATCCCACTTCTTTTTCACCAATAAAGAGAACTCACGTCAAGATTGATTACAAAATATGTAAATGTCAAAGAGCAACATTAAACAAATTAATGGAAAGAAGGCCGCTGAATTTGATACCAAGTTTGCTAATGCTATTCCATGTAACGAAACTAATATCTTAGTGTCTTTTCTTAAAAAAAATACTACAGTATGTCTTTTTTGTTTAAAGAGTGGGAACATCTCCGATTCATAGGCATTCAGTATAATAATTTTTTTCGAGAATCGTTCATAAAGCTCCATCAGAAGACTGCTTCCTTTCTACAAATAAGCCATCTCGCAAATACTTTACTTCATCTTCCCTTCTTCTCCCCCCTCACTGTCATCTTCGGTACTGCTCTCAAAACATTCACAACATGCTTCATCTTTGGCCTTTTGAGTGGATCGAGATCCGTGCAGATGTATATCAGGAGTGAGATCGCAGCTGCAGTTGCAGGAGGAATTTCTTTGAAGCATTCATGAACCAAATTTATTTCACCATGTTTAGCCACATTTAAAAAGGAATATTCAAACTTTTTTTGGTTATCAGTTCCATTAGAAGAAGACCAAATATATAAACATCAGATTTCATCGTCCACATACTTGCCTCTGGAGCTTACCTGCCGACAAGATACTTAATAGGAATTTTAGAGTTGTCGTTCACATGACAAGAAACGTAACCAAAGTCAAATACTTTTATATTCATTTCCTCATCTATCATAATGCGTGATGTAGTAACACAGCCAACCGTAGTTCCCTTCTCATGCAAGGATGCCAAGAGATCTACAAGTTGAGTCGCCACTTTTATCCGATGATCCCACCCAAATTCATCATCCAGAAGCACATCAGACAAAAGTCTGGTAAATTTTTCACCATACTCATAGACAGCTGTAAGCCTTTTGTCACAACAAAACATACACAATTTTACCAAATTCTGATGCGTATTTGCTTTTTCATCTGTGAATAACTCGATATCATCACAAAATTTAGATAGAAGTTGAGCATGTCCATCTTGCATAGGAAGGAGAAGATCCCATGTCTTTACAACCGCAGGCCATTTTTCAGATCCTTCACCAATGGTGCCACAGAACAATCTTCCTGATAGAGTCTTCCGAATAATTTTCTCACACTTAAAATGAGTAATTTTTTGCAACTCCGAGTAGCTGCAAAAACTCAATCCACCAACTATCACTGGCTCAATTGAGAAGTTGAAGCTTTGGAAATCGGTGCAATGGCGATGAATGTCCTGCAGCATTTCGAGTTGCCTGCTCTCAGGAAAGCTCATAGGGTAACGCCAATTAGGAGACTCTTCCTCAGAAAATACCCCATTCCTCTACCACCTTCTTTCGGATCATCTCAATGCCGCCGTTGATGCTCATCTCCTGGTTTGTCATCTTTTCTGGGGCACACGACACATGTCTTTTTAATTTATGAAAGGATCTAATACGATTAATAATAATTTTATGGTCAATTATGCGCAATTATGATTGAATATATAAGCCAATTTACATTTAATGGAAACTGATATCCCATATCAAGTACATAAAAAAGGGCTAGAATGCTAAAGCGTTAGATACGTTTTTCATCCTTTAAATTTACTTATTATTTTTCAAGAAGTGACTTTTCATTAATGGTTGTGTTCCTTCACATTATTGACTAACTTTTCTTTTGACTCTTTAAAATAAAGTATCAGAAGCCTTATGGCTTTAAGATATCAGTGTCACGACCCAACTCCAAGTCAGGTCGTGATGGCATCCAGATCCGTTGCTAGAAAAGCCAACGGTGAACAATTTAATGGTTTTCTATTTTTATTAAGCAATCCCGATATCTAACTTTACTTAAATTTAAAGAAACTGATAAATAACGGATTTTAAGGCAAGCAAAAACGGAAACAACTAAAAGAAATCATAACTATAGAAATACAACCCAAAAAATCAAGTCTACTAATATGTGCCAAGATCTAGTGTACAAGTATGTGGGCAACTAGCAGAATATACAAAAGATGACTATCCGACTGTCTGAAATAGAATAGACAGATACAAACAAAGGAGAAACTCCGGCATGCTGTTGAATGACTCGAAAGGGGGCAGCTCACCGCGAAGTCTCCGTCCAAGATCAAGTATGCGCGTCGGGCGGGTAACTAGATGCACCTGCCTCATATCCTGTACAATTAAGTACAGAAGCATAGTATGAGTACATAAACAATATGTACCCAGTAAGTATCCAGTCTAACCTCGAAGAAGTAGTGACGAGGGGTCGACTTAACACTTACTAGGGCTAACAATAATATAATTAAAGTATTATGCTAAGCATGGATATCATGAATAATACTGACAGCTTAATAACAGGAAGTGATAAGTTCTTCGTTCATAAATATAATTTCAATTCTAGTCATATCATTTAACAACTTACATTTCAAAGCATTTAAGTAGTGTAAATCACAGAGGGTTCCGAAAAATTAACATACGCAATTATGCCGAGGTCATATGGCCCGATCCAACAAATTATTAAACTGTGCACTGTCGGAGGTCGAACGGCGCGAACCATAGATGCATCTATTTACTACTGAGGCACTCAGCCCGATCCACAAATAACAATTTATTTTCAAGAAAGCACCCATTTCTCATTTATAGTCAAGTATTTCATACACATCCTCAAGTAAGTGAATATAACCTTCTCTAATTATTTTATCAATTTCCAGCATGACTTAAGTGATTATAATAGCAAGTAAGGATGCAAGCATTTCAAATATAGCATGATGCGGGTCCTAAACTACCCCGACAATAACATAATAGTAGTTATGTACGGACTCCCGTTCACCACGTACGTACGTAGCCCCCACAGATAGGTACAAATATTTATTCAATTCACCTATGGGGTTAATTCCCTCTTATAAGGTTAGAAAGGAGACTTACCTCGTCTCAAAGCCTACTTCCCAATTCAAAAACGCGTTGTGTCCAAACAGACCTCGTAACGACCCCAAGAACCTAAGCGACCAAAGCTTCATCGAGCTGCTTCATCTTCTAGTCCAAACGACTGGTTCTTCATCGAGTTGCTTCATCTTCCAGTCCAAACGTGTTGCGGACTGTTGCTGCCATGGTCGCCATTGCTGCTGGCTGCAAGCTTCTGCTTCACGCTGCTTCTCCTTCCCCGCAGATGACGCCATGGATACTATCACTGCTGCTCCATCGATGCCGCTTCTGCTACCGCCGTGCCGCGATGCTATAGCTCGCTATGGCCAGCTGCTTCTGCTTTCTTCTTCGTCATCCAAACAAACCCCATTGCAGCTGCTTCAATCCAGTCCAAAAACGAGATTCAAACCATCTCGTTTGTTCGAGTTTCGGATGGGGTCGTAAAAACAGTCCATACGAGTTCATCGTCGATCAGTCGTTGTTGTCGTTTCATTTCCGGTTAATTGGTTTTGAATCTCATTTATTGTCCGTAATTTTTGTTCGTTATTTTTGGATCCAGAATCAATAAATGATTCAATTCTTGTTTTATTTGTCTATCGTTTGAATTAATTTTTAGTTTGTTCATGTGTTTTGTTGATTTTAATTTTTAGATTCAAATGGTAAATTAATTAATTTGTTTTTCATGTTTATTTCATGTTTGTTTTATTGTTTAGGTAAAAATTTGTTAGTTTAATGTTTGTTAGATTCAAATTGAAATTAAATTAGTTATTTCTTCAATTTGTTTCATGTGTTTATGTATTTTTAGAAATTGTTAATATTGTTAAGTTCAAGTTTAAGTTAATAATTGTTTCTTCGTCGATCTTGTTATTTGTCTAAAAGAATTTAGTTGTGTTAAGGGAAATATGTTGATTTAATCGTTTGAATCCATCATGTTTGTTGTTTAAAATAGATTTCATTCATGTTCATACTTTGTTTGTTTGTTCTTGAATCCGAAATTTGTATAGCTTGATTTCTTGTTTACCATTTATGATTATTTCTTGAATTGGTCTCATAATCTTGTTTAAAGTTTAATATAAGAATTATTTGTTGCAATGTTGTTAGAGTTGATTTTAAGTTCAATATTATTGAATTTAGAAATCTAAATATACTTGTTTGATTGTTGTTGTTGAATCCAAAAATAGGATTGTTTGTTGCTAAAATATTGTTCAATCAAATTTTAGTTGTTCTTTGTTGTTCAATTTGTGTTCATGTGATTTGTTGTTGAAATATTGAAGAAATCATGTTCATGTGATTTGTTGTTTGAACATTGTTAGAAATTGATCATATTGTCTATATTTTGGTTAAGTTTGATTAATTGATTGTTATAGCTGATGGGGTAGTTTGGTAATTTGTAGTACGTTCGGGGGTAAAATAGTAATTTGTAATAAGGTCGGAGGGATAGTTTAGGAATTGTACATTTTGTAATTTTTTATGAAGCATGGGGGACAAAATGAAATGGGGTGGGTTGTGATATAGTTATTTAATATAAAGGGGGGACAAGACAAAATTTAGTGGGGAGGAATCTTGTATTTATTTATGTTAGGCATGGGGGACAAAATATAATGGGGTGGGGTTGATATACTTATTTAATGTAATGGGGATGAGTGGGAAGATAATGGGTTTGGTAGAGAAAATGAGTTAATTTTAATTGATTAAAAGGTTTGGATGGGATATAAGTAGAAGTCTGGAAATCAGATTTAAGACAGATATACACATACAGATAGAGAAAAAAGAGAGGAAAAAATCTGACAGAAAGAGAATAAGAGAGGAAAAAAAAAGGCTGAACATTTAAGAGAGAGAAAATTCCGAAAAAATATTTAAACTTTCAAATAAAAAAAACCAAAAAAATATTCTGCTTTCTTTCATTGTTTGAAATTAACATTAATTGTTGTTGTGTCATCAAAGCTTGAAGTTTTTGTTTTGGGATTAATACTCCACCGGTTTGCAAACTCTGTTCCTGGGTTGTTACTGTTGCTGGATTGTTGCTGCTGTGCTGTATTGTTATTACTGCTGTTGATTCTCATCTTCATTTTCTTTTGCTTCCAATATCAGGTACACAACTGACACGCTGGTTATTGTAATCCGAAATATGAAGCATGAATACGAAAAAATGAAGAGTTGAAATTCTGAATTATATTTAATTATATTCTGAATTTTATTTGTATGTATAAATTATTTAGCTTGCAAAAATCAGAATCATGTAGATATTTAATACATATAATGGAACATTCGACGATAGCTTAACAAATGAACTATCTACATCTATTGCCTAAAAATAAATAAATGGTGTAGTAATTCCGTCGAGTCAAAAATCAAACGAATAGGCCATCTAGTAGGAAGTTGGTAGAAATATTGTTTAGTTAAATAATATTGGTTAATTTCAGCATGTAAATGGTCTAGGATTAAAATTAGAATTGCTATGTTTTTTTTATTTGACAAACTGAGAACATGTCTAGTATAATGTAACTAGGTAATAACATGTAAATAAATTAAGATATTTCTCCTTTATTTTGTAGAGACAAATTTCAATAAAAAATGTAGGTATTTTAGGACTGTCCTTTTAAAAATAAAAATGAGATGAGTCTCGCCCAATAAAATGCACTAACTGCGGGGCCCTCAATAAATGTTTAATTGAGTATTTAGAATTCGGGATGGATTGTTTAGTGAATTCCACAGTCTTACCCATAAATAATAACACGCTAATCGCTTTAGGCATGATTTTAATAATAATACATTCTTAAACACGGGTGCGCATTTATGCGACCCAAATCCAAATCCCAAAACATTGAATAAAAATACGTTCCGGCTCGCGGGTGCATTTTATGTGACGCAATCCAAAGACATGTTTTTAAATAATGTTCACATTCTTGTAAAAATAATTAAAAAATAATAAAAGCGGTAAAAAGATAAAATTTGCACATAAGTTCATATTTTTATTAAAATTAGATAAATAAGCCGAATATGACAGTTGAGCGACCGTGCTAGAACCACGGAACTCGGGAATGCCTAACATCTTCTCCCGGGTTAACAGAATTCCTTATACGGATTTCTGGTACGCAGACTGTAATATGGAGTCATTCTTTTCCTCGATTCGGGATTAAAATTGGTGACTTGGGACACCCTAAATCTCCCAAGTGGCGACTCTGAAATAAATAAACAAATCCCGTTTCGATTGTCCTTTAATTGGAAAAAACTCCCTACGTACCCTCGCAGGGGCGGAAAAAGGAGGTGTGACAATTGTTTCTATTATTGATTCCCTTGTCGGGATGTTATTATTTCTATTGTTGATTTCCTTGCCGGGATGTATTGTTTCTATTTGTTTGGATGAGGAAGAGTGTAAAGCACGAAGGGTGATGCCGTGCATGATATTATGAGTGAGTGTTAATGCACGAAAGGTGATATGTCGTGTTGATATTGTGAGTGTTAATGCACGAAGGGTGATGTCGTGCCATGATTTGAGAGCTAATGCACGAAGGATGATGTCGTGTCACGATTATGAGAGTTAGTGCACGAAGGGTGATGTCGTGTCGTTTCTGTTGTTTCTTATGGTGAGAACAAGAGTAAAAGCACGAAGGGTGATGCCGTGCACGTGTTACTATTTCATTATCCCTGTTGATACAAATATGGTGTTCGTTATGCTTCTCTGTTGAATTATAGTTAGAATTTTATATTCCCCACAGCATGTTTCCCCTTCCATCTTTATCTGTTATTTTTTGTTATTATTGCTCTAATCGTATATGCTTTAACTACACAGGTTTATATGGTTGTCGTGTCCTAGCCCCGTCACTACTTCACCGAGGTTAGGCTCTACACTTACGAGTACATGGGATCGGTTATACTGATATTGCACTCTGCACTTTTTGTGCTGATCTCGGCGCCGGACCTTGTGAGTAGATTCGAGGTTGTTGCCTTTAGTCCAGGGAGACCAAGGTAGATCTACTGGCGTTCGCAGAGCCTAAAGTCCCATTTTTCACATTTTAGTTTCTTCTGGCTCTTCTATTTCGAGAACAGTTGTACTTCTTTCAGACTTATATTTGTAGCAAATCTTAGTCGTTCGTGGATTGTGACACCATATCTTTGGGGTAGCTATGTATTAGAATTATTGGATTGCTATATCACTTCCGCATTTCATAATTATTATATTTTAGTTATTATCTGTTTATGTTTGAATTAATAATAATGGTTGTAAAACTGTAATTGTCGGCTTGCCTAACTTTTACGAGTAGGCGCCATCACGATTCCCGTATGTGGGGAAAATTCGGGTCATGACACACGTTCAAACCTTCAAATTTGACGTCAAACGACTCGAAACTAGTCAAACATTACATAAACTAATCAATTTATGCTCAAAAGTTCATAATTCCACCATTTAAGTGATTGCTCAACCTAAATTGCAAGATTCCTAAAATTCACCCTTGGGCCCACATAATCGGATTCCGGAATTTTTTAAAGAAAGTGGTTACCCATAACATTAGGAACATAAATATATAATTTCTACTAAATTCCATAATAAAATTCGTAGTTAAATCTCATTTTAATCAAAACCCTATGTTTTCACCTAAACCCATGATTTTTACTAATTTATATGTTATTATCTACCCATAAACTATATATTTAACCCACATTGTGTAAATATTACTTACCTCAAAGTTAAGTCGAAATCCCCTCTTTGAGAGCTCCCCAATCGCCCAAATGTGTAAAGAGTGGGAGAAAAATGCCTAACCGTATTAAATAAAGTGCACTGCCCCAGCGATTTTTGCACTTGCGGTGCATAGGCCGCACCTATGGATACGCTTATGTGGACCAGGTGTCCGCTTCTACTGACTTGGCTGGGCCAGCTGGGGTTGCTTCTGTGGACAGATTTCTGGTCTTGCGGTCCTGCTTCTGCGAAAAGGCGCCGCATCTGCGGAACCTGGGCTGCCTTCCTTGGGCCGCAGGTGTGGTTATGACAGCAGGTAGAGCTTCAGCTCTTGCTACAAACTTTCAACTTGGTCCGGGCCTCGTTTAGTTGACGCTCGGGGACCCCAGGGCCCCACCCGAACATACCAACAAGTTCGGGATCATAAATGGACTCGCTCGAACTTTCGGAACGCCCGAAACAACATTAAAACTAAAAATATAATGGGGAGGCATACGTACTACTAAAGGAACAGGGTCAGATACCCTACCAGAACTAGGAGATACGTTAACCATCTTTTTTTCCTTTTTCCTCAAACGAAGAGGATGTTGCAAGTAGAGAAGGGTTATGAGCAGTTGGTACTACCGGAATCAAGGAAGGCATATACACAGTAGTGAAGCTGTAAGGATAAGAACTCTAAAATGAAGAATGAGGGAGAAGACACAGAGGTTCGATGCTAAAAATGCAAAACATAGGTAAATAGTTGTTTATCCCTATTTATAAGAGTTCAAGCACCAGGATCGAGAAAACAAACCATCACTACCCAGCGCATTATCGAAATGGTAGATGCACGAAAAATGATGCAAGGCATTAGGAAGATGCGTAATAATGATGCATGATGTCATGACGTCACTCTGAATCAACATGACCTTAGGTTGCGGCTCACGAAAGGGCATGTTGCTCGTCTGAAATGCTACTACTCGACATGTTTGCCTAAACTTCTCAACCACAACTAACAGAGTCCGCTCATCAAGGTCGTCCAAGGTCGGCCTTCATAAGCGGAGGGATTAACTATATAGGCTAAAAATTGCCTTAAGGGAATTGAGCATAAAGTGGTATTAAGGAAAAAGATGTGGTTGAGGTCGACTAGGAAACAGTGGGATTCATGGACGGGCAGTCGACAATGGTCGAGGGAGCATCAAGGATAGAGCACTAATGGCTGGTTTTTGCAATAAGATATTAAAGAGAATATTCCATTGAATATTCTCTGCAATTGTACTATTAGGGTTGATTAGGGATATGTCTCATATAAATAGAAAAAGAGATAAGGGGATAAGTCATGTAATATTCATTTGATAAGAACACTTTTTGAGAAGAAGACTCTCTCTCTAGCAAAGATACAAACTCTACCTTTTTAATAAGATTCCATCTTCTATTATTTTATACTTTTCCATCAGATCCGAGAATAGTTCCAATATTATAGGATTTGTTTGTCATTCATCACTGTCAGAAAAGAGATTCATCCATCTCATTCAATATTGGGTGAATCATTCTCCTTATCTATATAAATATCATTTATTGCTATTTATTGCTTGATGTTCCTCTATTATTGCTCAAATCCTTCGGAATATTAAATGTGCATTGTTTTCAGTCACTACTAGAAATCCGAAAAAAAACGACCAAAAATTTGCGACCAAAATTGGTCTGTCAAAAAAAGCGACCAAAGTTGGTCACTAAATTGGAGAAGATTATTAAATAATTATTCTAAATACATTAGCGACCAACGTTGGTCGCTTTTTGGTCGATAATGTGGTCAAAATGTTGACCGGACTGGTCAGACTTGCTTGGTAAAAGAAATATTGAAATTAGCGACTAACTTTGGTCGCTTTTTGGTCGATAATGTGGTCAAAATGTTGACAGATAGAGACCAACTTTGGTCGCTAATCTGGGACCCAGTTATAAAATTTTAATAATTATATTATTATTTAAAAAAATTATAAAATATAAATAAATATAATTTAAAATTAGTGACCAAAGTTGGTCGCTTACGAAAGGGGAAGCAGATAGAGACCAACTTTGGTTGCTAATCTGGGACCCAGTTATAAAATTTTAATAATTATATTATTATTTTAAAAAATTATAAAATATAAATAAATATAATTCAAAATTAGCGACCAAAGTTGGTCGCTTACGAAAGGGGAAGCAGATAGAGACCAACTTTGGTCGCTAATCTGGGATCCAGTTCTAACGTTTAACAATTATATTATTATTTTAAATATTATAGAAAATATAAATAAATCTGATTTAAATTTAGCGACCAACTCTGGTCGCTAATTTTAATTTCTAGATAATTAGCGACCAACGTTGGTCGCTATTTTTTGACTGTTTGACCAAAATAGCCACTAACGTTGGTCGCTATTTCTAAAAAAAATTAAATAAATTTTTTTTTCTTTTTAGTTTTTAAATATTATAAGCTATAAAAAATCTTATTAGCTATAAATATTTATTTTATTTAACTATAATTATTATAAATAATTAAAAACTATAAGCATAATCTTTTAAAAAATTATATTAACTAGGTAATTACTTTTAATAGATTATAATAGCATGTATGTAAATGAATTTTTTAAATTATATTTTAGTATATGAGTAATTTCATACACACGCATAAACTATATTATAATTGATGATCAATCTTATACATTACTACGTACGAATAATTAATGAATTGATAAACCAATATAATATTATTCTATTAATTGATATAATAGTATATATATATATATATATATATATATATATATATATAGAGAGAGAGAGAGAGAGAGAGAGAGAGAGCTTAAAAGCGTAATAGAGCTTAAAAGTGTAATAGCTTTACTTGTAAAATTAGGGACCTAAGTGTTAATATAGAAGAAGTTAGTATATATAACACACACTTCGTGCTACTTTAACTACATATATAGCATGTTATAGTATATGCTATTGTGTTCATTATTTGTATTATAATAGAGTTAATGAATTACATTCATTCATCAATAGGTTATAAGTCGATATTCTGTCGTTATTTAGCTACGGAATATGGCTTGTCGCTACACGCTATTTTTTTGTAGTGTATAAATTGAAATTTTAGGATATGAATTGAATTTTGTGGATATGAATTGAGCCTTTAGGATATGAATTGAGCCTTTAGGATATGAATTGGACTTTTAGGATATGAATTGAACCTTTAGGATATGAATTGGACTTTTAGTTTATGTATTGGAATTTTAGTTTATAAATTGAAATTTTAGGATATGAATTGAACTTTTGTGGATATGAGTTGAACCTTTAGGATATGAATTGAGCCTTTAGGATATGAATTGGACTTTTAGGATATGAATTGGACTTTTAGTTTATAAATTGAAATTTTAGGATATGAATTGAACTTTTAGGATATGAATTGAGCCTTTAGGATATGAATTGGACTTTTAGGATATGAATTGAACCTTTAGGATATGAATTGGACTTTTAGTTTATGTATTGGAATTTTAGTTTATAAATTGAAATTTTAGGATATGAATTGAACTTTTGTGGATATGAATTGAAATTTTAGGATATGAATTGAACTTTTGTGGATATGAGTTGAACTTTTAGGATATGAATTGAGCTTTTAGGATATGAATTGAACCTTTAGGATATGAATTGGACTTTTAGTTTATGTATTGAAATTTTAGTTTATAAATTGAAATTTTAGGATATAAATTGAACTTTTGTGGATATGAGTTGAACTTTTAGGATATGAATTGAGCCTTTAAGATATGAATTGAACCTTTAGGATATGAATTGGACTTTTAGTTTGTGTATTGGAATTTTAGTTTATAAATTGAAATTTTAGGATATGAATTGAACTTTTGTGGATATAAGTTGAACTTTTAGGATATGAATTGAGCCTTTAGGATATGAATTGGACTTTTAGTTTATGTATTGGAATTTTAGTTTATAAATTGAAATTTTAGGATATGAATTGAACTTTTGTGGATATGAGTTGAACCTTTAGGATATGAATTGAGCCTTTAGGATATGAATTGGGCTTTTAGGATATGAATTGGACTTTTAGTTTATGTATTGGATTTTTAGTTTATAAATTGAAATTTTAGGATATGAATTGAATTTTGTGGATATGAATTGAACTTTTAGGATATGAATTGAGTCTTTAGGATATGAATTGGACTTTTAGTTTATGTATTGGAATTTTAGTTTATAAATTGAAATTTTAGGATATGAATTGAACTTTTGTGGATATGAATTGAACTTTTAGGATATGAATTGAGCTTTTAGGATATGAATTGGACTTTTAGTTTATGTATTGGATTTTTAGTTTATAAATTGAAATTTTAGGATGTGAATTGAACTTTTGTGGATATGAATTGAACTTTTAGGATATGAATTGAGCCTTTAGGATATGAATTGGACTTTTAGGATATGAATTGAACTTTTTAGGATATGAGTTGAACTTTTAGGATATGAATTGAACCTTTAGGATATGAATTGAAATTTTTGTGTATGAATTGAACTTTTAGGATATGAATTGAGCTTTTAAGATATGAATTGAACCTTTAGGATATGAATTGGACTTTTAGTTTATGTATTGGAATTTTAGTTTATAAATTGAAATTTTAGGATATGAATTGAACTTTTGTAGGTATGAATTGAACTTTTAGGATATGAATTGAGCCTTTAGGATATGATTGAACTTTATACTTTGTTGGTTTTAATGTTGTTGTTGTGTTGTTACTGTTGTTGTTGTTGTTGTTGGTATTGTTGTTGTTGTTGCTTGTAATAGGGAATTTGGTCGCTTTTCTATTTAAAAAAAATACTTTCTGGGCAATAGTGACCAAGGTTGGTCGCTAATTAACCCAGATATCCTAAAAAGCGACCAACTTTGATCGCTATTTTATTTTTAAAAAAATCTGAAAAATAGCGACCAATTTTGGTCGCTTACGTTTAAAAAATAATTAAATTCTTGAAATTAGCGACTAATTTTGGTCGCTAATGTTTAAAAAAATATAATAAAAAAAAAGCGACCAACTTTGGTCGCTATTTTTCAGATTTTAATATATAATATTTGAGTTACAGACCAAAGCTGGTCGCTATATTTTGAATAATAATAAATAAATAAATAAATAAATAACTTAATTTAAATATAGAGACCAACTTTGGTCGCTAAATTTATATTATTAAAATATTAAAGTGACCAAAGTTGGTCGGTATATTGTTTACCCGGAATATTTGGTCCTTTTACCTTAGAGACCAAAGTTGGTCGTTAATTAGTGACCAACTTTGGTCTCTAAGGTAAAGCGACCATCAAAATAGCGACCAAGCCAGTTTGGACGCTTTTTGGTCGCTTTTTGACGTGTAAGCGATCAACTTTGGTCGCTTTTTGTGATCGTTTTTTTTTCGGATTTCTAATAGTGAGTTTCCCACCAACATTAGCTCACGTTATTTATGCTAATTATTTCTAAATCTAGAGATATTATCATTAACTATGTTAATCCTTTATTATATAAGATTTCATAGTTTAACAGAAAGTTTATACTTTTTGGTCAAACAATAACAAAAGAAAAATACTGCCAAAGGAGCAATTTTCCGCCTCCATATACAACGCTGAATCGTATATTTTACCACGAAGAAAATAGAGAAAACTTCTAGGCCTAATTTGTGTAGTGGCTTTAAGCATCTCTAATGTTATAATAGAATTAGAGAAGTTCTGAGTATCGAGTTGTCTTTGTTACGACTCATTTTACCTGTCAATGTGAGATTTTTATGCGTGAATTTAATCGGGTTCAATATGAATATCGGACACTTGATAGTGACGGGAAACAAAAAGAAAATTAAAAAGAGGAGTCTTGACGGTAACTTCTATGTCTGTACGGTGCTCTTTCTTTGTAGTAAGTATGTCTAATATGCAATTTTTTTCTTAACTCTCTTTATTCCGTCGTTACATTGATAAAATTTTCTCCAACTGTATATCATTTAGAACAACAGATTATTTATTTAGTGAGTTTTGTACCATACGATTATAAATTTGAATGTACTATAAATATGGTAAATTTCAATTAATTTTGACCAAGCAGATTTGTGATCAAGTAAGAATCTAAGAAAATCAATTAATAGGATACAAAATTAAATGTTGACGCGCACTTTCCTTTTCAAAAATTTGGTAAACTTTAGTAGCCTTTTTTAAAAAACACAGCATTAATTAATTGATGCATACGAACACCTTCGTTCATGTAAAGAAATCCTTTTATAAAAGGTTGAAAGAAGTTCCTTTCTTTCCCTCTGTTGATTGAAGGAAGCCCTATCTAAAAAAGAACTCCAAAAGGTACTTTCTTCAATTAGTTCTTACTCTTCCTATACTTAACATCTTTGGCTTTTAATCATGGCTTTTGCTTTTATAGTTATATTGTTTTCTCAATTTTGTGCTCCTTAACTTTGAAAGAAATTTTACCATTACAAACTTCACTATTTCAACATGCATGGACGTTAAAATAAGTAACTAAACAGATCCCCAGGAAGAAAAAAATCCACAAACAATACTTTTCTTTTTTAGATTTTTGTTAGAGTTTTCTCTTAGTAGAAAAGTTAAATAACATACATAAATTGAGCTATTACGGAGAGAAACATGGTCAGTAAGAATTCATGATATAGCCGACACCAACTTGTTTGGGATTGAGACGCAGTTATTGTTGTTGTATAGACATTACATACCATCTTATTATTGTTTTAAAGAATCTTTTGTTTGACTTTGTGTTTGTATTTCTCCATTGTGGGGAGAGATTCAAATCAATATTTTTCCATCTTGAAGAATTTTGTTTAAATTGTGTTAGATCAAGAAAGGAGAGATGGGGCGTGCAAAACTGAAGATGGAACTAATAAGCAAAGAGAAAGGAAGGAATGCAACATTCAAGAAAAGGAAAGACGGACTAATGAAGAAATTGTATGAATTTACAACTCTTTGCAATGTGAATGGATGTATGATCATGTATGGACCTAAACAAAGCAATGGTTCCAACTCTGAGCCTGAGATTTGGACAAACAATAGCATGCAATCTGGGAATAGTACTAATAAAACTGTACAAGTTGAAGAGATTCAGAATCTTATCGACGAATACAAAAAGGAGAGTAGTATGCAATCTGGCAGTACAAAAACCTTTGGATTGTCTGATTATTTCCTCGATCGAAACAAGAAAGTTGAGGAAGAGTTGATCAAGTTGAGAAAGATGAACATGCAGAAAAAATACCCATGTTGGTTAGAGTTCATGAACCAGTTATCTGAAATTAAGTTAAGGGAATTCTTAACTTTATTGGATGACTAAGTTGAGAAAGTGAAGTCAAGAATTGATTTGCTCAAAGGGAATTTTTCAAGTGAAGGATTAAGCCAATTGACTCATTACAATGATAATGTTAATCCTCTATTGGTACAAGGAGGAATGGAACATGGAGGTAATTTCATGAATAATAATCAAGAACAAGGTGCAATTTATCCTTATTGTAGTTCCATCATTAATCATCAAGAAATGATGATGTTAATGATGAATGAGAATGATTGGCAATATAACGGTGCATCATCATCCTCTTCCTCCAATGGCAACAATAATATGAGGTGTGCATTAATGAAGTATGAGACAATGATGTCTCATAACATGATGCTTAATAATCAAATGACATATTCACCATATGTAGCTCCAACAATTCTGCAGCCAGCTCCATACATGATGATGCCAAGTGCTTTGCCCCAAATGTACCATCCTACGAAGGAAAACGAGCGAGACGAGAAACTAAAACTATCACCTTATTTGAGGCAGTAGCAACAGAAGAAGATTTGGTCTTTTGATCTTCCTTCAGCCTAGAAAGTATGTTGCTACTTTAGCGAGAATGAAACCATTTCTTCTATCATCAAGCGATGTACAAGGAACTATTTTTGTTATATATAGGATTCTCCTTTGTTTTAGTGTTTTGAAGTAGTACTTGAGATATCTCAGGACTTGTTTTTTATTTCTATTTTAGAAATTTATTGTTTGTTTTTTTTGGCACTCCAAATCCTTTTTTGTTTAATCTATTGCCACATATATTGGTAAGCTAGAAACTCTTAGAAAAAAGAATAAGCTCATAGTTCCAACGCAGTGGCAAGGAAATTATAAATCAACTTTATCAACATTCAAGATCTAGACTTATGCGTCAGTGCACTACTTCCCCCCATTGAAGTTGTTAAATAATTTAGAATACTTATAATAATGATATGAATTCAAGTTAAGTACACCTACAGCGTGTATGTTTTTACCCCAACAATGAATTCTAGATTGTGATATCAATCTAATTATCAGTTTTATAAAGTTACCAATTAATTAATTCTTGTCATATACTAAGCGACATCAAGAGTGCATAACTTCAAATTACGCAGAAGAGGCGTCACAGTATAAAGCTATGCATTACTGCCTTTCGCTTTTGAATATGTTGAACGCCGTAATGGTCCTAATTGTTAGTGGCGGAGCAAGAATTCCCATAAGGGGAGTCAAAATATAAGAAAATAAATATATAAAAAAACACGAGGAATCGACATACAATATATATACATAAAAATATTTTTTTACCTATCTATGCATATAAATTTCTGGCAAAGAGGTGTCAATTTGACACCCCTTGGTAAAGAGACCACAACGCTTCCCTAATAAATACAAGGGATTTTTACACAAATAGCCGACGATATTTATTGTTTACTTTTTTCGGAATACAATATATTCAATGTGATCCCGCAAGTGGGGAGAGGTTGTGAAGATGAGGCCAATATGTCACTCTAATAAATAGAGTAACAGAAAAATACAAGCTTTACTTGTACAAAGACTAAGCAAAATATACTACTTATGTACTTTTGCCATCCACTCTAACCAAGGAGCCTTTAGGCAGGGGTAAGATATGCGTACTCACTACTCCCAGGGGTATGTTAGTTGTTGTTCTAACCAAGGAGATGCAGGATTCCAATACTTTTAGTAGTTCAACGATTTCAAACATCCCATGTTACCAACAAGAACGAGGCCGAAAAAACAAAAAACAAAAAGTAAACAAGACGAAAAATTACACTATGCACATAATGCAAAATTTAATTTTGAATCCCCTTTCACACAACCCAAAAGCATGGCTTAGTAGTTCAATTTCCACTAGCTACAATCTCTTTAAATTTTTTAACTTATTCCTTTTTTGAACCCTCTCAGCAGAAGTTCTGCCTCCGCCACTGAGTCTAAGCAAGGAAATGCAGGATTCCCACAAACTCCCTTCTGGAGAAACTGCAATCAGTCAGCGCATAAGTAATATGATGACTAAAAAGGAAACATAATAGAACTAAATTGTTAGCCCCATTGTAAAGTAATAATAGCTAGGACTGCATGCGGGGGAGGTCATCAACATTTCATCAATACTGCAAAAAATCAAAAACAAAAAGTAGAGATCTTTGGAAAAGAAACAAACATGGCAAAAGACAATAGAAAAGAAACTGAACCCTTTTCCTTTCTTAAAGATGAGATGAAAACTAACAAAAGAGACTAGTACAGCCATCCCAGAAGCCACCAATGGGAGGAATATGCCTATATGCCTAATTAACAAAAGCAAAACACAAAAAGGGGAAATAGGGATGTCTTTTGATGCTTCAGGACTACCTAGTCATAAGATGCCTCTTGGAGGCATCATGATTCACACACTACTTTTGAATGGCCTTGAATTAATTGAGAGGTTTTTGGTGAGAGAAACAAGAGACGCAGTATCAGCCGACTTGGTCTTCAGCTCTTCCTCATGTATCTTGTCTCCTCCTTTGAATTGTTTCTGCACCACAACAATATTAAAATTATGATATTTGAAACGGATTGCTAAACACGACCAATATTGCCCAGACATTAACTGTTTTTGATGAAATGTGTGCTTCAAACACAAATAACTATGTCCAAAGCTTTACATGAAACATCCAGCCAGTCTACTTGTTGAAGATTATCTAAATGCACAAGAAGAGAGAGAAACTCACAAGAGAATCAGTTTTCTCGAATACATCAGCTTGACCAGCTGGTTTTGTACTCCTTTTAGTCTTGAGCAATTTCTCACGCTTTTCATAGAAATTGAAATCATCCAATATAGATGTCTTCTCCGAGTAGCTCTTAAAAATGTTAAGCATTTCCATACCTTCCTTCAGCCCAATCTGGAAAGACAGCATCATTGTTAAATAACTTTATAATTAAGAAACGAGACAGAAGCTGAGAGCCAAGGGAACAATTAGAGACAAAACCTAAAAGTTCAAATTCAAATTCTGCCATTCCAATCAGAGACCTTTATAGGAATAGCCAAAATGGTAGAGCGAGAACAGAAGCATACCTCCTGAGTATCTCTGCTATAGGTTACAGGTCTATTATCATTGTTTTCGAGGATAATGTGCCTGAACTGTGTGTTAGGGACATCTTTAACTATGTGCCACTTCACTGGGAAGAATCCGCTCCACTTATCAAGCTGCCAAAAGTCCATGTTTCTCTTGAAGTCAACCTGTCCAACCATCTCAGCTACACCTAAAAACTGTCCACTACCATTTACCTGAAATTCCAAAGAGAACGAAATCAGAAAAAGTTACATCAAGACCGCCCATAACATTCTAAATATGTTTTTAACAAAAATAAGGGGAAAAGGAATGAGCCTCCATTCAAAGACGCATGCACAAATGAAAACAATCACATTCAGATGTAGATATTTATTTCCAACCGAAGAAACATGAAACAGAGTATAACTTACTGAAAAGAAGAGGAACACAGGACAGCTTGAACCAGCTCCACTTGCTTTACCCTCAGCATCACGGAAGGCAGCATCCAGTTTCTTGTTCCCGTTAGGAGTACTTGACCATACATCATATTTGACACACTTGTGAATATCATCTTCACTGTATGACTTGATAACATAAAACAAGGCATTATCGTACTGAGTCTTGAAATCCTCTTTATTATACTTCTTCTGAATAATTGGCCCAAGTTGATCCTCCTCAGCAGATGGTTTTGAAGGATTGCTCCTGCTGTCGGCGCGGGGACCACGAGGTAACTCAGTTGAGGCCTCAAACACACCATTTCTGGTGAAATTTCCACGTGATTTGAATCTGTAGTTCCCATTCCACATTCTACCATTTGCTTGGTAGTTAGTGGGATCATAAGGCATGAAAAAACCTTGATTTTGACTGGTGTATGATGGGAAATCCCCAACCATATGAAACCCCTTAATCAGGCCTCCAGACTGGATATCGGGTCGAAACTGCCAACACAAATGGATTAAAAGATGTTAAAGAAACAAAAAGAGAAAATTCATCACTAATAACACGAGAAAAAACATCAGAAAACGAAGAACTTGAGAGCGCTTTTAACATAGGTTTCCCCATCCAGGGAAACATTAAACAGACCTTGTTCGCTGGTTTGAAAGGCTGAGCTTGATGGTTAGACTTTGGCAGATTTGACGCAGCAGTAGACTGTCGAGTCTTTGGGTTAAAGAGTACGGGCGAGTTTTTGTTTGCGAAAGAGCTATTCGTTTTTGTAGAATTAAAACCATTTGACTTGTCTGAACCATTTCGGCCAAATGTTGATTTAACATTCCCAGATTTGGGAGCAGCACTATTGGTAATATCTGCACAGTACGTCGAACCCCATGTATAACATGGCAACGACTCTGAACCATATGAGACAGGTTGTTGAAGATATCCAGATGATAGATAGGACTGCTTCCCATCACCCCCCACAAATCCAGCACTGTAAGGATTATAGCCGGGAAGATAGTAGAGAAGGGAACCATTATCTGATTGAATACCCTGAAAATCACCAGATTGCATTTAGTTGTCAGGAAACAAATCAATAAATCACCAGATTGCATTTAGTTGTCAGGCAACAAAGCAATTTAACATAATTTGCATATTAGAGAAGTAGCACTAACCGCATTAAAGTAAGCTTGATCATCTAACTGATTAAAAGTCCCATTATAGCCTGTAAAAAGCAGCAAGTTACACGTTATCATCCAAACGATTATACTAGATAATTCAACAGCAAACCAAGTACATCCACAGATCAACTTTAAGGAATAAGGAGTAAGGAATTGAAAATATACTATGTGCCACAATCCGTAAACAAGTACCCACGGATGTAGCAATCTCTCTTAAAGAGTATATAAAGCATGTCCTAAAGATATAGTTCATCACAAGTCAACCCTCATAGAATGTAGCAAACTTAGGCTAATCTGCTGACTTCTCAGTACTTGCGACAGCTGTCGGAGAAGCTCATCCCCCTCAATTTAACTTAAGCTTCAAAACTTAAAGGCACAATAAGAAAACAATTAACACCTTACAGTATATAACTATATGAATAAGATACACACTTATTTTTCATAAGATAAAGAACAAGTTCCAATCAAGATTTTTTATATTTTTATATACAGAATAGTATTCAAGTGGTGACGATAACGGTAGTTATGTCTGTGCTAGTCTGATCAATAACAAAAACTTTTGCAGCATATTTTTTCTATGATCTGTCCATCATGAGTGAAATAGGAGCTGATTCAAAAACTAAAGGAACAATAAAAAAAATCAATTCAATATCTGACCTGGGTAGTAGTAATCGCAATAGCTAGTAGGTGGATAATAAGCACCTTGCTCTGCAACTGGTGGTTGATCAATTTCACCCTTGATGCCAGTCACAGCTCCCAAAGAAGACAGTGAGTCAGAAACTTTTCCATCTTTTTTGGAAATCTGTACATGTTGTGCGTTTCACCGAAAATTAGAAAGAAAAAGAATGGAACACGCAGTTAGAAGGATAAAAAACTAGACGATAAGCACGATCTTTTAAGTGAACCAAACAAATGCCCACTCACAACTGAAAACATGTGGGATTCAAGAGAAAAGGCATATAAGCACTTCTCAAGCCTGGATAAGCATTATCTTTGTGCCCAACCCACCACCCCCTCTGGCCAACAACCCCTCCCATCCCCACCCCAAGAAAAAATCATTTCTTTTTGAAAAGAAAGAAATATATATTTCAAAGAGCAGGTAATAATAACACATACTTTTGGGCAGAAAAGATAATTCATCATGGAAACAAGAAAAAAAAATGATAGACTTGCAATCACAGAAACAAGACCTTCTAGTAATACAAATCCAAATCAGGAAACCTACTTGATATTTAGCAAAAAATGTTTTTTTACATACAACTCAAAACCACACATACAAGTGTGTCAATAAGAGAAAGTGATTGACTTGCAGCATACCAGATCCTTCTCAGTCAGCTTAATAGAGGAATCAGATTTCGATCCTGGAGCAACTGCTTCAGCTTAAAAATAGTTAAGCAATAACAAAATATACAATAGTTTAGTAAGTTCGACTTCAGGACTTGACAAAAGAACATGTAACTTCAAACAGAGGACTTTTTCCAAACGAAAATCTAGAATCTTATGTTGGGATATTGGGGTGGATTGTAAGCATTATAGTCTTACAAACAGTAGTCATTGCACATCTGATGTCAGCACATGCACCTAAGACTAGGACAATAAATATTTGCAATTATAACACCCAAATTTAGTATGCCCCTTTGCTTTCAGTTTGTAACTTAATCCCACCATGGGAGTTGAACAAAAAATAACAATTAGAGATCAAAGCTGGTTCCTGAAAACATTATTTCAAGAGTTCAGAGTTCATTGAACTCTTCCTTGAGATTTTGAAATTCATATATTCCCTGTCACTTCATAACATTCCAAAATCCGCTTGCCAGCAAAAAAGAATTATATCATATTTTGGAATAATTCAGTCTTCAAATATTTCCAACACATGCGAAATAGTAGATTGGCAAATTATACACATTAAGAACCATGTCCTCACAAATTTCAAAAATTTTATAAAACAGCTAGGAAATGTACTACAACATCCAAGAACAAATATTAGCAGGATACGTTTTTCTATTATCTTCTCTCCTGCCATTGTTGAGCTTCAAAATCCAATTCCTAACCTGCGACCAGTTGGCGTAATGCATAAGATTAAGGTAAAAAGAAAATATATTCTTGGAGAACAAATAAAAGGTTAAGAAAAACAGTTCAATAAGACATAATTGAGAGATTCAAAATCATTTAAGAAAAACATTCTTTTCATGACTAGAAAAGAAGAAAACAACCCACAAACCCATGCAGACAAGAATATCTTCCAAAAACATTGAATTAAACACATGCCTTACAATCATATGTAGACAAAGAAAGACAATGAAATTCATTCCAGGCCATGAACTTGTAGATAGCAGAACAGGATAAAAAATCAAAAAACAAGATATTTTCATGCCTAAAAACAAGGAAATGAAAGATAGCCCATCAAATGTAAGGTTTCCCTCATATTATCCCAAAATTGACCAACAAAGAAAAAGGGTGGACTTATACATTTGAAAAATGTTTCCAATGATTACCCATAAAATAAGGGGACAGAGAAAATATAGTCCCTCAATCCTATACTAGTGCTTGTGCTTTATAACAACGCAAGAATATCAGCTAACTAACAGGAACATACGGATTTTCAATATCACACCACAAATAATGGGAAATTTTTTTGGAAATTTCCTGAAAAAAAGGTAGCAAGCTATAAAATACCTAGACTTAAGTCTGAAAATAATCACATATCCCCCAAAAAAAACGGAAAACAACACAACAGCTTAGTATAATGCATGTCGTTTTCAGAGCATGTCATACAATTGTCCACATGAAAAAAGCTACCATAAAGTTTTTCACCCAATACAGAAAAACGAAAGGAACTTTAACCTCAATAAAAAATGGAAAAGCATGCTTAATTCTAGTGGAAATAAATACAAAAAAAATGAAAAATCCCAAAACGACTCCTTTTTACAGTAAATCATGTTTAACCACAGAAAAATATTTTTCAGGAAGAAAACCTCAGATCTTTCTTGCTCTGACATGAGTTTGTGTATGTGCATAAAAAACAAAACAAAACAAAAATTCCATTAAAATCATATGAAACAGGAAAAAAAACTATAAATAATCTTTCAAAAGAAGTAAAGGGTTTAGATCTTTCTTACTCGCTTACAGCAACCAAAAATAAACTGAAAAAGAAAATAAAAGAAAAATCAAAGACTCACCTTTTAAAAAAATAAGCAAAACCACCGATCCAGTAAAGCTGATACTATACTAGGTATATGGTTTTGAACCACGAAACCGCTATGGAATAAACGAGCGGTTTTCCTGTGGCAAAGGTTTTGGGAAAACGAAAGAGAAAGAATGAAGAAAGAGCTGCGTGAGAGTATAATAGGAGGCGTGGAGTGTAAAGGCACTGTGACTAAAACCCTTAATTTTGATCTAACGGTTGATATTTGTTCCTTGTTTTGGTGTGAATAGGCTATCTGCCGTTGATTTTATAGTCAATGGCTGGTACTAAAGATTCTTTGTTATTGCCTATTTGAATGGTGGAAGAGCACTAATTTTTATTCTTTTAAAAAATAAATATCTATTGATTTTTTGGATATTGAGAGATATTTTATGACACTTGCAATATTATTAGTTTTACATTTTTAGAAATTGAATTTGGGTTGGGATTTTTTTAAAAATTTGAATGGAAAATAGATAAATAATAGTAAGAAGTTGTTGCAAGTATTAGGTTTGATTGTTAGTGGCAATTGACATCTTTGTTTTTTTCCCCACAATTGGCTTTTAATGAGAAAAGGGAATCATGTGCATTAGAATGAAACACATGGCACATGATTTAAAACATTCTTCATTTATGCCATGTCTTTTTTGATAAATATCTATATATAGAAAGGATATGTTAATATTAAAACAAATAATTGAGCTTATTCATACGTATTTTTAAAGAAAAAAATTATAATAAAATATTAATTTAAGTGTTATACGACTCAAGGTAGACCGCAAGACAGAAAAGTTGAACTCATATAAGTTTTGTTCTTATTTATATTTTCAACAATGAGAGAAGAGTGATTTTTATCAACCAACCACAAAGAAGAATACCATCAAAAAGCAAGATGACAATTTGAATAAGAAACATTAAAACATTCTATAGGAGTAGAATCAACTTAAAAATGGCATTAAAATAACATAATGCTCACATATAATTAAGAAGTTCACATTATTAGGATAAAGGCAAGATTGCATGAAATCTCATTCGCTTTAGGGAAATATTTTCTACCTAATATTTCTATATTTTTCTTTAAATATTCGGTGAAGGGTCAGATATACCCTTATACTATGAGAAAAGATTTAAATATACCCCTCGTTATACTTTAGGTCCAAATATATCCTTTCCGTTATACTATTAGTTCAAATATACCCCTAATCCGTTAAGTTTGTTCAAGTTGGACATCCATTCCTGCGTGCCCCTAACCACTTTTACCCCTCCTCTCTATTTGTTTTCCACCATCAAAATTTGCTTCCTCTCCGCCACCATTGCCACCATGAACAATATTGAATTTCAAAGTTTAGTCTTTTGTATAGGCTTTAAGCAACAAGGCAAAAAAGAGGTGTATGTACTAATACAACTTCATTAAGACCTATAACTTCAATTAAAATGACTGAAAAGTTAATAACTTCGGAAGCCAGAAACATATCAAGAAAGAAAGAAACTTGTGCTTCATTTGAAACTCATGACCACTACCTCTCTCCCCTTAGTGAATAAAATTTCTCTTCTAATTGGGTTTTTGTGTTCAAGAAAACTGCAAAGCAGTTAAAACATTGATCGATTTTTGATCTTTATATAATAAATTTCTGCTAGCGTTAGGCATTGCCTTTATGCTCTTTTGAAGCAAAATCAACAACAAAAAGCATGTTGATGGAGTCACCATTGAATTCAGCTGCAAGCACATGTATCCAACAATTCTAGTAAGACTGAGCTTTTCAAAACTTTTTTTTAATAAGGTAAATTAATCTATTAATAATGTGAAAAACTGGGCCTTTCGCTTAGTATTATTGAGTCATTACTCATAAAGTGACTGAAAATGCACCGTGCAATTTTCTATCTTACCCAACTGTGAACATCACAAAATCTTACAGGTACAACCTGTAGGAAAAGTGTGTTAGGTTCTTTCGAACAATATTATTACTAATTTAGTATATTTAAGCTGAGCATCTACGCTTTGTAAAATAAGTCATTAGTTCCAAAATATTTTGTGGATCTTTTCTGCAGTATCAATGACCGATTGGTTGCATTTGCATGCCAAGTTATTTTAGAGATTTTGTTTTTGTTGCTTATGATAACGATTATGCCATTACTTGAAAAAAGGGAAAAGCCCAAAGGTTAAACAAAAGAAGATTAAAATTTAGTGCAATATGTCATTCTTGAATGCTACTTTCGATATTGAAATACAATATTGTAGTGGCGGTAACGGTAGCAACAGTGGTGGAGGGGAAGGAAATTTTAGTGGTGAAAAAAATATAAAGGAGGGGAAAATGGGTTAGGGGTGCTGAGGTGGTATGTCACGTGGCGTCCACCTCATCAAATATCAGTGCCACATGGAATTGAATGTCCACCTTGGACAAACTTAATGTACAAGGGGTATATTTGAACCAACAGTACAACGACAAGGATATATTTGAACCCAAATAACGAAGGAATTACACAAAAATACACTCCACCTATATACATTGCAGCAGAATAACTCAATTACAACTTTGCAAATTTGCAACCCATTAACAATAGGCCAAAGTTTGAAAAATAAGCGTTTTTTTCTTCTTCTTTTTTATTCTGCAGATCTTCAAGCACGAAAATTCGGTGATTTTTTATTCTTCTTCCCCAAGGTTGTATATATTCTTATTCCATCTACAAAAATTCAAACTCATATATAATGCAACTTGAAAACCTTAAATTTTCTTCTTTTCCAAGTTTCAAATAGCATAAATAAAAAATAAAATTGAAAAAATATTGCACGTTCATGATTTTGCAAATAAATCAACAAGAAAAGTCGATTTATACATAGATTGAACATATAAAATTTTAATTTTAGATTTAACTGCATATGCACATTACATGTATAATGATGTATAACTTTGTATAAACTTGTATATACAATCCCTAATAATGTATATATAAAAAAATAAGATAAAGAAGAAGAAAAGAAGAAAGTGTCAAACATCCATAGATGCATATTATATACGTACAATGTATATACACACTTATACATTAAAAATATATCTAATCTATACAACATTGTACGCATATATACACACTTATACATATTTATACAATATTGTATAAGTGTGTATAAACACTACCTATACAAATCTACACTAGAAAATACCTTGTGTCCATCACCGCATTACAGTTTTCGGTGGTTGCTGTTGTTGAATTTTTTCCGTCGAGGTTTTAGCATTCAAATATGGGCTTTACTAGTAGCAAAGGATGAAACAAAAACTAAGAGAATTAAGAAAATACGAGACGAGGTCGCCGGAGATGCTCTTTTAGGCAAGATCTGATAGTTTTAGGCCAGATCTGATAGTTTTTGGACTGATATACTAAATTTTATTGTGGTTCCTTAACCTCTTTTTATCAATTAACTCAAAAATCGAAATTTAATAGACATAGAATGCGAGGATTATCCCAAGTGTGTACAAAAAAATTATATAATTTTTAGGAAGAACGAAGAGAGAGGCGAGTGAAAAGAGATTGAGTATGCTGGGAAAGAAGAAAGAAAAAAAGAAAAAAACCCTAGAAGTATGTCTTTAATAATGGGCTAAAGACTGAAAAGTTTCTTTCAAATTATATACAACCTGGCCAAATCGGGTAAAGAATTCAAACCTAGGCCATTTTTAGTTGGGTTGTTGTGACAAGTGATTAAATACGTAATTCTTTCTATAATTAAATACTTTTTTATAGTACATGATTATATTTAGCCCTTTTCCCTTAAATATTTTCATATTCGTTTTAAGGAATTTTATTTGGGCCTCGTTAAAGTGTTCAAGAAGGATACGAGAATTCGAAGGCGAAGCAATGCGGAAGATTGGACTACTCTATAATGCCGCGAGTCTTGTGGGCCTAAACATTGGGCTACGCTGTAATGGCGTACAAGTATTTTGAGATTAGGACCAATATTTAAAAGGTAAATTCAGCTGTAAAAATTGCACGGGACGCCTTATTTGGTCTCCCCCATTTAATCTATACCCTTTTTTTTTAAAGTTTTAACTTGTACTGACTTTTAAACAACTTCACCCTCTTTCTCCTACTTCTTCTTCTTCTTCTTTCTTCTGTTGTTGTTGGTGCTGCTATGAATATACAGTAATACAGATATATGTTGAATCCTGATGACTCGTATATCAAGTTCATAAGGGTTTTATGAAGCTTCTCGCTCTCTCTTTCTTCTTCTTTTTGCTTTCTGTATTGTGCCACAACTGCTGAACATTCTGCTTCTTCAGTAGAGATTAGAGACAATTGGATCAATAGAGCAGTATTTGATTCTTCTATGAGTAAACTATCTACGCTTATGCACTCGTTCCCATTCCAAAATTGCTCAACTCAGATTCTTGGTTTTCTTGAAACTGAAACTGATCAACTGGGGAAGGAGCCCACTAATGGCCAAAGGGATTCTGAGAACTTGCACACAAATTAACAGTCTTCGTTTTGCGACATAGAACATAGTCCTCGTGACGAATTTGACGGCGTTGTCTTAAAACTTTCACTTTTTATAAAAACTTCAGCACTAAAGAAGTTGAAGTTTTTACAAATGAACTAAATAACTTCATCATCTCTGCCGAAGTTTTTGAAAAAGCTTATCCAGGACAAAAAAACTTCAGCTTATTTAGTGCTGAAGTTTTTATAAATGAACTAAATAACTTCAGCATCTTCTGCTGAAGCTTTTGAAAAAGCTTAATGACAAAACTGATGAATCAAGGACAAAAAACTCCAACTTATTTAGTACAATTACAAATAAAAACTTCAGCAAATAGAGAACAAAACTTCAGCTACTATGTTTAAGTTCAACAATTACAAACAAAAACTTTAGCACACTTGGTTCAGCACACTTGCTATTTCAAGTCCGTCTACTAGAATGCGGAAGTTTTGCGTGATTGTCTTTGTTACTTCAGCCCCGTATGCTGAAGTTACGCGAAAAAACGGGTATACTTGTAATTTTTTTTCAAAGCGGGCACAAGTTAAAACGTGTCCTAAAAAGCAGGTATAGATGCAAATCTTGCACTGTTTTAGCTCAGTTACAATTTGGTCCTTGCGGACCCAACATTTGAGGTGGGGGGGGGGGGGCAACAATTCAAGAATTTCAAGAATTTTAAAAAATTTCAGTATTTTCAGTGGGGGGGGGGGGTCATAAAGGTATTTCGTGAATTTAGCATCATTTTATGTTACATCAATTCACATATTTTTGTATTAGTTACAAGGTGTTACAAAATGGCAAAATCCTATTAAAAGATTACTACTCAGATAATGTTTGGTTCTTGTATTTAAATTAATATCAATTTTTGTAGTACATTTATGTGTTTGTTTTCTGTATTGGCATTTGGTTTGTTATTGAATACAACATTTTGTGACATATACAGAAGATGAAAGTAGCAGAAATGAGAATGTTGGGGTGGATGTGCGGGCACACTAAGATAGATAGGATTAGGAATGAAGATATTCGGGAAAAGGTGGGCGTGTCTCCTATAGATAACAAGATGCGGAAAGCGAGACTCAGATGGTTTGGGCATGTGCAAACCTGATGCCCCGTTAAGAAGGTGTGAGCGATTGGCTTTGGCGGGAACGAGAAGAGATAGAGGGAGGCCTAAGAAGTATTGGGGAGAGGTGAACAGGTAAGATATGGCGCGACTTCAGATTTTCGATGACATAGCCCTTGATAGGAAGGTGTGGAGATCGAGCATTAGGGTTATAGGTTAGGAGATAGTTGAGCATTTTTCTACTTCGTTCCAGGTGTGAGGATAGACCAGTGGCGGATCCAGAATTTTAAAGTCATGGGTGCTCGTCAAAAAAAAAAAAGAGTGAAAGGAATTACATAGTATAAGTGCATAATTATTCTAACCCGACAGTGTAAAAAGCTAATGAGAAAGCACCGGTTAATACTATTACTACCAAAACAGTCTTCTAATCATAAGTCACAATGAACTTTGTACAAAGCGTAAGCGATAAGCATGGAAAAAAATTCAATATCGCTCTACTAAATGTTTTCAATCACTAGATTTAACAAAAATAATCCTAATACTAGCTGTTATGTCTTATTTCTTTTTTCTTTTGCTGTGTGAGAGCCGAAAATCCAAGAAGTGAAGAAGGGTTCTGTCATTTGGTGTCTAATAGAAGCTAAATTTATCCTAAAACTAATGAATGAGATAAAGCCTAAAGGAAATAGGAAAAATGACAAAAGAAAAGGTCAAAGTATAAAAAAGAATGAAAGAAATAATATAGAAGATTGAGAGAGTCAGCCTCAAGAAGTTAGCAGGCTTTGCGAAAAGCTGTTTCAATAGGGAATCGAACTCGTGTGGCTTAGAAGTAGGGCTGCTTATCGTGGGATTGAGCGGTTATTTACTCTTAACGGTTTGATTTATCGGTTATCGATTTTTAGATGTATTAATCCGCTAGCCATCCGATAAGATATCGGGCGGATTGGTATCGATTTAGCTCTTATCGGGCGGTTATCGGGCGGTTTATCGGCTTAATTCAATCTATATTGCACATGACACTCTTTGAGTTCAGAGCATACTACATTCCAGTCTATAGAATACAATAGATGAGTCTATTATATCCCAAAACAGACTACATTACAGATGAGTCCAGAATACATACGTCTTTACCTCAGTTGTAAAATGTGAAGAAGCAAGAGGCTCCAAATATTTATTAAAAGTCTTCTTGTAGAACTCATTGTACTCCTCTTTACTTAATTCCGTAGGACTTCGAAGCTGGAAAAGGAAAGACAGTAACTCATTATATCAGTAAGAACAAACTTTTGAAGCATGGCAGCTGGAGATAGTAATCTGGAGACTAACTCATATTGGTTGAGTCTCATTTGTAAGCTCCCAGTCCCAATATTTCTCCACAATTTTTTTGGTGTTCTTCTTTTTCTGTTGCAGAGAGTTGGAAATTTCATCAGAAATGGAAAAAGACAATAGCAGAATCAACAAAGCTACCCCAGAATATATTCTACTCCTAGCTACCTCAGTTGTCGCATCTTCTCCTTCCTTCTTGGCTTCTGCCGGATCCTCATCAACTTTAACCTGTAAAGAGGCAATATCATGGAACCACAAGGCGATAAGGAGTTATATCCAGCTTACATAACGTGGAACGTCAAAAATGTAAGACCCCAAGCATGTTTTGTGGCTGTAGATAGAAACAAGTGAATTTAGGTGTAAATTATAACTAAATGTCTAATAGTAAATTAGTAATAGAGAATAGAGATAGAACACTGGAAGTGGAAGAATGATTTTTGATTATTTAATATATATATATATATATATATATATATATATATATTCTTAACGGGTTAATGGATTATCCGTTAAGAAAATTGAATAATCCGCCCCAAACCGATAAGTCATTAATAAAAAAATTTCAATCCGTTCCCCGACTGTTAAACCGTTAACCTGATACCAATACGCCATTAAGCTTCGGTTTTGGTTCGCTTTTTAATTTCGGTTAGATTTGAACACCCCTACTTAGAAGTGCACTCCCTAACTTCAACCGTACATAGTTCACATCCGGGTCAATGGGTGCTTCAGCACCCGGCACGACCGACGTAGATTCACCCCTGAGATAAGGGTTTGTCTTAGATTGCTGGTGGTTAATGTTGTTCACACTATCCTCTCGTTTTTCTTTACTGCTTACTGTTATTTTGTTTCAACTATTTTCTGGTTCTTATAATGTTGTTATTATTTCTATGGCTTCTATTGATGGTACTGATATATTGTATTTTTCATCTTTTTCGTTTTCTTGAGCCGAGAGTCTATCGGAAACAACCTCTCTACTCCATCGGGGTAGGGGTAAGGCCTGCATACATATCCCCAGACCACTTATTTGCGGGATTTTACTGTCGGTTGTTGTTGTATACAATATTTTGTGGCTAAAAACCAAATAATTACTAAAAATATTACATTTGATGTGGTATTAAGTACGCAGAAGTTCCTGCATTAGTTATTCCTCATTTTAATCTCAATATTATTGTTCAGTGTTTACTACACTTTAATAAGTATGTATTAGTATTTTAATACATACATACATATATACATCTGCAAACCAAGCAAATTTACATTATTGAATATTTATGTTATACAATAACAACAAAAAAAATTTATATAAGTGGGGTCTAGGGAGGGTGGTGTACGCAGACCTTACCCTAACTAGAGGAGTAGAAAGGTTGTTTCCGAAAGACCATCGGCTCAAAAAGAAGAAAATAAACAATAGACAATAGATCAGTGTAACACCCCGTAAATCCGGATTAGTTGTTGATGTGTTAGATGAGTATTAATGAGATCTTTTAGACATGTGAAGCCCTATCAGGATGAGTATGGGTAATGTAGCACTCCGTAAATATGAATCAGCTGTGTGCAGACGAGGACTATTTATATGATGGTTATCAATTGTATATGATAATAAGTGTACGAGGTATATCATAAGTGATTTGGGGTCCAAGGAGAGACCTAAGTCTAAGTCAAGTTTGAAAACTACATGAAAGACTAAAATTCCAAATGGGTAAGCACAAGACCACAATTAGGATGAGCATAACTATAGATATATAATTTTTTATGTGATTCACAACCAATCAAATGAAAGATCTTCGAGTCTAGTTTCTAAATCTTCAAACCGTTTGTCATTTGGACTTTCCTACAAGAAGTTATGACCAAATTACCAAAGGTTGGCGGAAAACTGCGCGGATGGAAGCATCTGAGGCCGCGTCCGAAAAGAGGGACTGGCAGTGAAGTGCTTGGGGTTCTTCTTTACTCACTCAAGACCACCAACTCCTACCATCTTCAAGGTAAGTAATACCCATTATCTTGGTGTGAAATTCCTTCATTTCTCCACTAGTATTGATGAAATCTACACATAAAATACTTAGATCTTCAAGAGATTTCTTCAAGAACTCAAAGGAGGGTTTTACAAGATTTCTTCCAAAAAGGTAATCCTACACACTTAGACTTACATGTATGAATTTATTAAGGTAATATGAGTATGAAATAGTATTAGAACTCTTGTTATGGTGATTGGAAGTCATAAGTTCCCAATTTAATTACATAACTATAGTAGAGATTGAAAGATGAATATTTGTTGGAATTTTATTGGTTGGGTGTGGATAGATGGTCATATATGTGATATTGGAAGTAATAAATTGGTTAATCATGATGGTGGGATAAATTGTTGTTAGAAACACCATTAATAAGGACTATGAAGCTTTATGCCACCAAATGTTTGAGAAAATGCCTATGTGACCAAAACATGAGTATTATTGCTAATATGGAATCCCTTTGACTTGTATTGATATAGATTGAAGTTGAAAGGGTTGGCGAATGTTGTATTACGCTCAAGAGCAGGAAGTTAAGGTATGTGAGGCTAACTCTCTATGTTTGGGAATGTTAATGATTCTCCCTACACTATGTTTCTTTTACCACGTTACCAATTGCCTCAGAAATATAGTTAAGCCTAGTTCCTTGAATAGCTGTAGAACTTATATTCTCTAGCTTCATAACTCGTTCACCACTTTCATTCTGAACGTTGTGAGTTCAGTACGTATTTAATATAGACTTGGGTTTGATGCCCCCGAATCTTAGTATAGATTACTCAGTATGCCACAAACAGTTGAAGTTTCAGTATTCATAATCAGTTTAAGAATACATGCCTCAGCCTAGTCCTATTCAATATTTCAGTATCATGTATTGCAACATGATTCTCAGTTCCTGATTTTAAATCCCTGGATGTCGAATACCTGTATTTGGGCCTGAGGCCGCAGTTAATGTTTTATGCATCTTTGGGCCTGAGGCCGCAGTTAATATTTTATGCATCTTTGGGCTTGAGGTCGCAGTTTATGCTTTATGCATCTTTGGACCTGAGACCGCAGTTATGTATACGTATACTTGAGACCGACGCCGCAGTTTGTGCACATATATATTGGGCCTGAGGCCGCAGTTTAATATTCAGATAAATAGGTTGTTCATCATTCAGAAGAGGGAGTATTCATATCCTTACTTCCTTTGTTCATTCAATTATCAGTTATCATTTCAGTTGTCAGTTATTATTTCAGTTATCAGTTCAGTTATCAGTTATCATTTTAGTTATCGGTTATTAGTTATCAGTTATCATTTTAGTTTCAGTTTCAATAGTTATTATTTCAGTTATCAATTATCAAATCTCAGTTATCATCTTAGTTTCAGTTTTAGCATTTATAATTCTTTCTTTCAGTTGCTTTACATACCAGTGCAATTAAAATGTACTGACGTCCCTTTTGCTTGGGGCCTGCATCTCATGATGGAGTTACTGATTTATAGGTTGACGATTTAGAGCACTAGGATTCTCGTACCAGCTATTGGGTGATCCTCAGTTCTTTCGGGGCATTATCCCTACCTTATAGTCTTTCGGTATTTACAGATAGATAGTGTTTTCAGTACTTCAATAGAGGCTTCATAGACTAAAGTATCAATTAGACAGAGTCACAAGCTTTTTGTGTTAAGCAATGTTGGCTACAGACATGTTTCAGACTTGTATTAGTGTTTCCACACTTTGACTTTTATCATTCAAACTTTCAGTATATCAACATGTATTAGTTTATCTTCCGTATTTAGTATGTTATGATATCACATGTTGATTCATCCAGCTAGTTGATTCGCTCGGTCACATGTAGTCAGGCACTGAGTGTCGTGTTACGTCCAAGCCCAGGTTCGGGGCGTGATAAAGCTTGGTATCAGAGCACTAGGTTCAAGAGTCCTAGGGAGTCTATGAAGCCGTGTCCAGTGGAATTTCCTTTATATATGTGTGCCAACCACTCATATAAATGGTTAACTACCAAGACATCTAGGATTGTCTTATTTCTTTCTACTCTAGATCGTGCCATGAAGCTTAGAGCAATAGTTAACCTTCTTTTCCTATCTAATTCCAAACGTATTGGATGCCCAAGTGATGTGCAGGAGAAACCTAAGGTCCTAGAAAAGATAATTGCTCATTGGGGTATAATTATGGAATACAGATTGGTAAATATAAGACTTGAGAGGACGTTAAAAGTGGGATGCAATGGATAGTAGTACAAATTAAAGCATAACCTTATCAGAAAGTACAAAAGCAGTTATCATGTCTCATGGCTATTAGTTTACCTCAGTTACCAGTTATACAATCTTTCAGTTAGCAAATTTATTGTTATTCAGTATGAGAGTATTCGGTTATATGTTTACCAGATATCCAATTTTTAGTGTATCAAAATTTCTGATGACTTATGAGTATACAGTGATGCATATGGGTTCTCAAAGAAAATGTAAGTAACAATGATTATAGAGAAATCTTCGCTTGTTTTAGGGATTAAGACCCAATGCATGAAGTGATTTATCATATGTGTATGACAGTGTGTCCGTATGTCTAACCCAATGGTATATCCGGTTAAGAATCCAACTGCAGCGGGCATAGAATTGATCACTATAGTTTTGGACATAAAGGAGCCTAAGGGAAATATAGCTAAGAATAATATGATGTACGAAATGAGAACCAAGAGCAGGCGACATTGAATTTTAGGGAATGCTTTTAAGTTGTTTAGATTTATTCAATTCAGAACTAGAAAGTACCATGTTAGTGAATTTGTATACGAAATGGCTATTATTGTGAGATAAAAGATATGGCAGTTCCCCTTTACATGATGTGACTATGTGTTTAGGTCGGAGGTATATAGTCTGAAGTGATTTTGAAGTGTATAGAAAGTTTGGGGTTAGATATTCCAATTTTGTTTAAGACAGATAAAATTTCCCTAAGTGTGATCCATGTGCATAGTTCAAAAGAATGATAGTGTACAACAAAAGAATATGGTCAGATGATGAGGGAAGTTAGGAGTAACCTTATGCTTCACTTTAGTTATTCAAAGTAGGATAAGAAAAGATGATGCTAGCAGGTGGTTAGTGAAAGGATAGTAAATAAGTTTTGAGTAAATATAGTGAATTAGCAATTTCAGCAGAGCTAGTAGAGGTAAGATTTGATCCACTTAGCCAGATTATCTCTAGTGAGTGGATGGCAGTTTGAAATACCGAACGCATGTGTTAGAATCTAAAGAGTTTAAGTTAAACCCGAAGTACAGTGGCAGTGGGAAAAAAACCAGCTAGCAGTGAGAGAGCAAACTATAGAAGAATACCCTTTAAGAGTTATCAAAAAGGGGTTTCCCCTAGATTGGCAATGTGGGCAGAGTTAAATCATTAAGATTATGTATGATATCTATAAAGACATAAGCTTTCCGTTTATGTAAATAATTTAGTTTTCCTAGTAAGAAAGATTTCTCGGAGGTAAGTTGGGAGATGAGTCGTCATTAACATAGAGTGCAAAGAATTGCAGAAAATAAGAAACGTTATTTGGATCCCAACAAAAAGAGAAGGATCCGCAAGTATAAGACCTTTGGTCTAAGGGGTGATGTGAAAATTTTCAGTAAGTCCAGTTAGAGACTTGAAACCCGAATAGTTCGCATAGGATATGAAAAAGAAAAATCAGTTTGGTAATGAGGGAAAATTCGTATAATTACCATAAGGATTATGTCTAGCATGTGTAAGAAACACAAAGTGAGTAGAATGATCACTGAGTTTAGTTATTGTTCATAAAGTGATCGCAGAAAAGCTATAAAATCATGCCCAATTGTGTATTACGAGGGTAATGCCATTGCACGAGACTCTAATATTCCGAGTAGTGGTTAGTGACTTAGCTCACAACAATACTATTAAGCGTTTTTAGGAAGTGCTTAAGAAGATAATCAAGTGTGGGAAGTATAACTCATGATTGAGGTAGATAAGAGAACTTTGGTGAAAGAAGTTCATTGCTTAGCCAAGGTAGGAGTTCGACTTTCGGACACCAAAGATAGTGGAGTTGTTGTATAGAACAGGACATGTTCCTCCTTAGTAGCCGAAGTGAAGGAGAATAGTTTGATGATCCCTACTTGTTGTAGCTAAAAGAGGGGATTCACAAGCATAAGATGATGACTTTTAAACAAGGGGGAGATGATAATACTTTGAGGTGCCAGGATAGATTGTGTGTTCCAACCATAGATGGACTTAGTAAGGGAGGAAGATGTTATAAGCCCATAATTTCAGGTATTCTATCCACCTAGGTTTCCCAAAGATGTATCATGATCTTAAGGAGATTTAGTGGTGGAACGACACGAAAAGAGACTTGCAGACTTTATGGACAAGTGTCTGAATTGTCAGCAAGTGCAAGTCGAGCAACAGAAGACCAAGTGTTTATCTCAGAACATACACATCATTTAGTGGAGATGGTAAATATGGACCTTATAATATTATCTCGCTCATTTTTAAAGCATCATTTTTATGGGCGAAGGTGTAGATTGCCAATTAGTTGGTTCGAAGTTGGCGAAGCGGAGTTGCTGGTACCAGATTTGGTCAATCAGTCTATGGAGAAAGTCAAGTTGATTCAAGAGCATTTGTAGACAGCTTAGAGTTGCCAAAAGTCATATTTGAACATGCAACATAGAGACCTAGAGTTTCAAGTTGATGATTGGGTGTTTCAAAAAGTTTTACCTACGAAAGGTGTTATAAGATTTGGGAAGAAAGGAAAGCTCAATCCTAGATACATCGGCTCATATAGGATCCTATGAAGGATCGGGTAAGTAGCTTATGAGTTAGAATTTCCACCATAATTAGCGGTCGTACACCAGTATTTCATGTGTCATGTTATAATATTCAAGTTTCCAGTATTCAAATCTCATGTCACGGCATTGGTGTTTCCAGTTTTAATATCTCATGTCACAAAATTTATGTTTTCAGTATTCAGATCTCATGTTAGAACGTTTAAGTTAGTAAAGTACTCAAATACTCATGCCAGTCCAGTACTCAGATATTCATGACAGCTTAATACTTAGGTATTGATGTGAGTTTAGTGACCTCGATAATTCGTGCCAGTTCAGTATTTATATATCCACGTTAGTTCAGAATTCACTTACCCATAACAAATAAGTATTCATGTATATGTATCATCTTATGCGTATTATTATGCCCTATGGAGCTAGTGTTATGCTCTGTTAGCTGGTAGGTATTTTGGAGAAATGTCGAAAGTATATAACCTTCCCATTCAGACCTTATAATACAATCTCCATGTCTTTCAGTGTTTAGCCAGTTTATTAGCCATTCACTCTAGTACCTATCTAGTTCAGTATCTCATCAGTTCAGTAATCGTGTATTCATTTAGTTTAGTATGGAAGTGTTAATGAAAGTTCATGCTCCCACCAGACCAAGTTCGGAGTTAGCCTAAGATTCAACTAGAATAATCATTAGAGGACAAATGATCCCAAAGGGGAGATAATGTAACACCCCGTAAATCCGGATTAGTTGTGGATGTGTTAGATGAGTATTAATGAGATCTTTTAGACATGTGAAGCCCTATCAGGATGAGTATAGGCAATTAGTACTCCGTAAATATGAATCAGCTGTGTGCGGACGAGGACTATTTATATGATGGTTATTAATTGTATATGATAATAAGTGTACAAGGTATATCATAAGTGATTTGGGGTCCAAGGAGAGACCTAAGTCTAAGCCAAGTTTGAAAACTACATGAAAGACTAAAATTCCAAATGGGTAAGCACAAGATCACACTTTGGATGAGCATAAGTACTGATATATAAGGTGTTATTTGATTCACAACCTATCAAATGAAATATCTTCGAGTCTAGTTTCTAAATTTTCAAACCGTATGTCATTTGGACTTTCCTACAAGAAGTTATGACCAAATCCAAAGGCTGGCGGAGGACTGCGAGGATACGAAGCATCCGACACAGCGTCCGAAAAGAGGGACTGTCACTGAAGTGTTGCCATAGCATCCGGGTCAGCATCCGAGCTCTTGAGAGGAGTGAAGTGGATATACGAAGCATCCGAGGTCGCATCCGAAATCTGAGCTTATAAACACAATTTCGGAATTAATTTTCCCCATTCTATTTGGACGACCCTTGGGGTTCTTCTTCACTCACTCAAGACCACCAACTCCTACCATCTTCAAGGTAAGTAATCCCCATTATCTTGGTGTGAAATTCCATCATTTCTCCACTATTATTGATGAAATCTACACATAAAATACGTAGATCTTCAAGAGATTTCTTCAAGAACTCAAAGGAGGGTTTACAAGATTTCTTCCAAAAAGGTAATCCTACACCCTTAGGCTTACATGTATGGATTTATTAAAGGAATATAAGTATGAGTAAGTAATAGAACTCTTGTTATAGTGATTGGAAGCCATAAGTTCCCAATTTAATTACATAACTATAGTGGAGATTGAAAGATGAATATTTGTTGGAATTTTATTGGTTGGGTGTGGATGGATGGTCATATATGTGATGTTGGAAGTTATAAATTAGTTAATTATGATGGTTGTGAGCACGTGATTTTTGCCCTATGAGAATCACTCCCAAAAAATTCAAAATAAATTAATTTTTTCCGTTGTTTGCAATTTTATGGATTTTTATAGTATTTTCTGTCATTATTTGCATGAGTTCGTGCATGTTTGTATGTTTAAATAAATGAAAAATACAAAAAATAGATTGCATTTGCATTTAGGATTTAATTTTATAATTTTTTAGTTGAGTAGTAAATTACTTATTTTTACAAAAATGAAAGAATCAAAAATAACGTATTTTGCATTTTTAAAGTGTTTAATGTCAAATTTTGTGATTATTTTATTTTTTAGTATATAATTACTTGTGATAAATATTATTTAAAGTGGATTAGTATTTTAAGTCAATTTTGGTTTTATAATTTGAGTTAGGATTTTTGGTTTTAATTTTGAAGACAATTTAGGAAGAAAAAGAATTAATAAGAGAAAAGGAAATCAAATTGGGCCAAACTCAATTTAACCACCATAGCCCGAATCAAATACACCCCAAACCAGCCCAGACCCGTCTCCCCCAACCCGGTCCGTCTCCAGCCTCAACCAAAACGACGTCGTTTGGACATGCTCTAATCTGGGCTGTTGAATCAGCCTGATCGAACGGTCCCAAACCTTTCCCACAACCCGACCCATTCCCATATCCGGGCCACCCACTTAGCTACCAAACGACCCCGTTTTTCCCCTTGATCAATCTGGATCGTCGATCCCCTCTAATCCAACGGCCCCGGTTAATTCCCCATTTTAATATACCAAACACCCCCCCTCGTCTCTTCAGAGACCAAGAACAGGCACCACTGCACGCCGCCCTCTTCCGCCCACCGAAAATCGCCTTAAGGCGGTTCCGGTGGCCCAAACAACCCCAAATTAACACCCTTTATTCTCCTTCACCTCATCATCTCAAATCCCCAAACCATTGCCTTCGAATCTTAGCCAAATCCCTCGAATTTCAGATCGAAGATCGGACCCGAACCCTAGTTTACCCAATCAACCCCAAACTAACACCATATGACCACCTTGACCCCCTCTTTACAAATCCCAGAATGGTTTCCTTCGAATCTAACCAAGACTCGTCGAATTTTAAATCCAAGTTTTAACCCTAAAAATTCAAAAATCAATTTCCACTGAACCTGATGACATGCATCGAGTCAAGCCTCTAGTTTTCTATGATTAGAAGGTCGATTCACTACAAAACCGATGTTACTCATTGGTTCTTGACAAAGAACAAATGAGTAACATCAGTTTCGGATGAATCAGGGTATCAAGGGTAATTTCAAGTTTAGCAGATGAGTTCCCTTTTATTGTTTTCTGTTCTTCTTTAAATTCATTTCACCTCTGCCTCTTCTCCTTCTCTTCTACATGTGTTTTTGATTGGTCAATTTTTCTGAGTGAAGTTACGACTAGCTTCGAACCCGATTTCTTTGCTTTAGGTTAGTTTATTTATCCATATTTATTTCTGTTAATTTCAATTTTTTCTTTTAAATTTATTTGGTCCTGTTTGTTTTGATTTCTGATTGTAGGTTTGTTCTACAGATTATGTGAATAGTTGTTTAAGTTCATGAATTTGTCTTTGAATCGATAGGTTGTCAATTTTCAATTTAGGTTTGTATTATTCTAATAGGCAGCATATTAGTATCCTCGTGATGTTTTGATTCCTTGGTAAGATGATTATGTTAAATGTGTTAAAGGTCGAATCTCAAATAGGCTCTTCAATGTTCGTTTCTTGCTAATGTCAGTTCAGATTGTTCATATGAAGGGTTATTTTTGATTCTCACAGAGTGTGAAATACGTAGACAACCCCCATCGGGTCCAACTTCCTTTTTGCAAAAATAATCCAAAAGAACAAAATTTTTACTTTTTATTTGAAAATAGTTAGGGTGATTCCATTCTTGTCAGAAATAGCCGAATGTCCCTAAAAGTAGGGCTGTGCACGGATCGGATCAGATCGGATTTAGCATATTTCGGATTTGAATTTCGGATTTCGGATTCTAGAAAATGCAATCCGAATCCGATCCGAATTATATCGGATCGGATCGGATTTTAAAGTTTGGATCGGATCGGATATCGGATCGTATTATTATGCCTCAAAGTTAAACTAATATGTATATTTTCTTTGTAAAAGAGGCAATACATTAAGAAAAATTCATGTTTATGCAATTATGAGAGTACTATGGTGTCAATATAGCTAAATCTAGCAATTGTAAAGGTAATAACTTGGAGGTTGATGTAAATTAAAGTGTAGTATTTATACATGTCCTAATAATTTCGGATTTCGGATTGGATTGGATTAAAATATACCAATCCGAAATCCGATCCGAAATTCGAAATTTTAATAAACATAATCCGAAATCCGATCCAATCCGAAATCCAAAATTCAAAATTGAATGGATCGGTTCGGATTTCAGATATCCGATCCGAATGAACAGCCCTACCTAAAAGGGCGCCGGAAGGCTGTTTTTGCAAAAACAACTGCTTGTGGTCATTTTTCAAGGTTTTCACCGGTTAGCCAACATAGCCTTAAAATCTTCGTCTTCGAGGTGCTGAAAGGCCGTATTTGCAAAACCGAATTTTATTTTTTGGAAAAAAGGGAAAAGAAAAAGTGTGTCAATTTTGTCTTCGAGTCAAATGAGTCTTGATTTTTGCTTAATCACCCTAATAAATGTGCAGAATGAGCACGAGTCCAAGTTTGCCGATAGCAGTTATGAACAAGATCCCTTTGGAGTTGCACATGTGGTGGGAAGATCTGGGCAGGTCAGAGCAAGATAAGGTCAATCTACATTTGGGGGGTCTCACCGGGTTATTAAAGATCAGATCTAGATGCGACATCATAAAGGCTTTAGTTACGTTCTGGGACCCGGCCCATAACATATTTCACTTCTCGGATTTTGAACTCACCCCAACCTTGGAAGAGATAGCAGGTTATATGAAAAGTACTGTAGGTTTGAGGCATAAGTATCTGATCGCTCCAAGGGCCGTTAACTCTCACAAATTCATGGATTTGCTAAAGATAAGCAAGGGAATCCCATATTCCGAGTTGGAAGGGGTTTTTTCCACTCTACATTTTATATACCAGAAGTACGGGCATGTAGGATGGTTCAATGATCCGGAAAGCGGGGTTTGCAGTAAAGGGAACCGAACAAAATGGGATGAGCATAGGCGTTTCGCTTTTATGGTAGCATTCTTAGGCCTTGTGGTGTTTCCCCGAGAAGAATATCTATTTGCGGGTGGCTGGAGTCGTCAAGGTCCTGGTTACCAACGCCAAGAGCACTCTCGCCCCTATGATAGTGTCTGAGATATACCGAGCTCTCACAGCTTGTAAAGCTGGGGCAGACTTCTTCGAGGGATGCAATTTTCTATTACAAATGTGGATGATCGAGCACTTGTGCCACCACCCTCAGTATATGAGTTATGGATCCACAGAGAAAAGCTGCATTGAAGAATTCAACACAAGGGTTTCAGGGTTCAAGTTACGGGAGCGGTTTGGAGAATGGATAGCCCGCCTTCGCGCCACCACTACGGGACAAATAGAATGGACACTAGGTTGGCTCCCTATTGAAGAAATTGTGTATATACCCGCCATAGGTCCTTACTTCCTCCTAATGGGTCTTCGAGGTATTCAGCCTTACGCTCTCTACCGAGTGATGCAACAATTAGGAAGGTGTCAGGTGATGCATCTAGATGAAGATCTCAGTATCCACGCGGTTGAGATTAGCTCCGACGGCCAATTTCACAAAGAAACAGTTCGTTCTATTTGGAACGAGTGCCAGTATTTGACGGCAAGCACCCGAGTGTGGAACCTATCTAAAGGCGAGGTCTCACCCGCCTACCTTGCCTGGTATAGAAAGAAGAACACTACAAGGGCCGAATCAGAAAGACCGGCCAAAAAACCGCACATTCAGGAATTCGTCGAGGCATCGCAAGAACCGTGGGCTTGGTTGGCCAAAGAAAATGAGTACAGGGCCACAATAGGAAAGCTGGAGAAGCAAGTCAAAGACCTTCAATTCGAGAATGGCTTACAAGCAGCGACGAATGAGGGTGAAAAGAAAAGGCTAGCCAAAGAAAATGAGGCCCTTCGAGCTCAAATTCAGAAACTGAAAGTAGCAGCAGAAAATCCAGTCCGAAGTAACAGAGATGAAAAGCTCGTAGCTAACCTAAGGCAGAAAGTGAGTAACTATAGTTTCTATTTGAACAAAGCAGAAAGTGAACTGGCCAGGGCTTAAAAACAATTGGCTAAAAATGCAGATGAATGGGTATGCCTGGCTAAGTAGTTAAGAGAAAGGTACGACGATGAGGTCGCGAGGTTGAAGAAAAGGGTCATCGCCACGGAAAACAAAATGATCAAGCAGGCAAAAGACTTAAAGGTTGAAAGGGAACGCTGTTATACGACATTGGCGCAGTTAGAAATAGACTTGCAACAACTTCAGGAACAAAATTATGCAGCCAAGCAAGCTTTGGAGGCCAGGGCCCGGCAGATTGGGCGTTTGTTACAAGAAAAGGGCGTCGTAAGAGAGAGAATTAGAAACATCACAGATTACATCGTTATGAAGTGCCATATTTGTGAGGATATGACTCGCACTGCGTTCTTTGCAGCGGTGATGACCTTTTTTAAACAAATAATGAACAACTTGGACCGACTTCAAAGGGATCTTGCAGATAGGCCTGCGACGAGACCGAATGATGTCCCGCGGGCACCAGGAGCATTGATATACTCATGATTTTCTGTTTGAATTGGTATTTCCTTTTCTATCGGAGTCCGTAAGTCATGTTGGGTTTATATTTTCTTTCTGTTAGTCTGTATTTCTTTAAAGTATGATAGCTTAACTCCGGAGTCTGTATTTTGTCTTTTGCATCAGAGTCTGTTAGTCTTTTGAAATTTGTTAGTATTGAGTCTTTGTGATCAAAGAATCTGTTTTATAAAAGCTGAAAATCCCAAAAATGTTTTATTTACTTTCACACTTATCTGCTAGAACTACGCACGGTCTGATTCATATGGAGACATGATACGTAGGCAATCTCTATAGGATTCGACCACCACTAAAAAGAAAAAGGGGAAATGAAAAATAAATAAAGGGGGATGGAATAAAGGAAGCTTAAAAGAAGGGGCACAATTATGAGAAGCCGGAATGACGCACGCAACCGAAGCAAATGCATGATAGAAAATGGTTAATTGCCTAGGTATATTGCATCCCAACGTGTAATTGCATATGTGTTAAACTCTAAAAACTAACAAGTTTGTTGTTTTCCAGAGAATTCAAGCAGTTAGTTTATTTAGAGGATACTGGCACATTATCATTACCAAACCAGATCAAAGGGACCAATACCAGAAATCATGTCTATCCCGGATGTCAACACTAGTGTTGAGGTAGAGGAGTTGGACGTTAATAAAATGAAAGAGGAGATGCTCAAAATTAAGCAACAGATGACCGAAATATACCAAGCCTGGTCCAAAGGGCAATCACCGCCGTCTTACCCTGCTAACTCGGCTTTTACCCCACCATTAGCTCAGTCTCAGGATCATCCCGCCACCGATCCAGGTTTTCCCATTTATCAACACTACCATGGCACTACTTCTCATATGCCACAAGCTCCACCACCAAAATCAATTCCATACCCTCCTCCGCCAGTCACCTCTGTCTTTGTGGCATCTCCACCAGCTGCACTCCATAGATCCCCAAGTAAACTTGTGTTCCAAACTCAAGACAACCAGTATTATCCCCCGGAGCCCACCTTCAAAGCTCCCGAAACCTACCCTTATGATCCACGTTCTGATCTCCCGAGAGAAGCTGAGAGACCAGCCAAAAATTCCGAACATGAGGAGATGTTCAGAAAAATGAAAAGCATAGAACAATCCTTCAAGGATATGAGAGGGCTAGGCGGTTAGGTAAGCGTGGCTTACAAAGACCTGTGTTTATTCCCAAATGTACAACTATCGGCAGGGTTCAAATGCCCAAATTCGACTTGTACAACAGACACGGTGATCCGGTGGCTCATTTGAGAGGTTTTTGCAGTAAGATGAGGGGAGCCGGAGGAAAGGATGAATTGCTAATGGCCTACTTCAGTCAGAGTTTGAGCGGATCATCATTGGAGTGGTACACACGCCAAGATCACGGAAGATGGTACACATGAGATGATTTGGCACAAGCATTTGCTTGTCACTTTCAGTATAATCTTGAGATTATTCCAAACCGACTCTCTTTGACTAAACTAGAGAAGAAGCACAGTGAAAGCTTTAGAGAATATGGTTTCCGGTGGAGGGAGCAAGCAACAATGGTAGATCCCCCAATGAAAGAGAGCGAGATGGTTGATTACTTTTTACAGGCTTTGGAGCCAACTTACTTTGGTCATTTGGTGTCCGCAATTGGCAAGTCTTTTAATGAGGTTGTAAAAATGGGAGGCATGGTCGAGGAGGGGCTTAAGTCCAACAAAATCATGAGTTATTTAGCGATCAAGGAAACCACTCAGGCCATTCAAAGCGACACTGGGGGTGTACTTGGGAAAAAGAAGAAAGAAAATGTCACGATTTTTGAGTCCGGAGCCTGGTTCGGATCTAAAGGCACATCACCCTACTATAGCCAACCACGACCCTACCACCAAAATTACCCCCACACTCCATATAGCCCTCCACAACATTATTACCCACCTCCAGATCCCCATTTTTCCGTCCATCATGCACAAACCTATACCCAAACTCCGGCACATGCATAATGGCGTGCGCCGACTCCACAAAATCCATACCCAGCTCCACAAAACACGTATCCACCCCCAAGAGCCTAGGTTTCCGACCAAACCAAGCCTTCAAGAATGAGAGGTTACAAAAACAAAAGACTTTTACTCCACTGGGGGAATCATATACCAGTCTTTTCCACAGGTTGAGGCAGTTGGGCATGCTGAATTCAATTGAGCCTAAAATGCCAAATCCCCTCCTAGAAATATTGACCACTCGGTGAGTTGTGAGTACTATTCAGGGGCCCCTGGGCATGATACAGAGAAGTGTTGGAAACTAAAAACAGCTGTGCAAGAGCTTATTGATACTCATCGGATCGAGGTTCAGGCCCCAGAAGCACCTAATATCAATCAGAATCTACTACCAGCTCACCATGAGACACATATGATTGAGTTGATGCACAAAGAGGGGGAACCCAGGAAGTGCTCACAGACGGTAATGATGATCCGTTCCAGCGAAACCATCTTGAAGGAAAAGGTAACCAGTAGGAAATCAGTGGTCCAGTTGAAAGGGGTAGATGATAAGCCCGCTGTGGTAGCCGAGAGAGGGTCGTCAAGCATTATTGTAGTGAAACCAGAGAAAGCTAAAGTGGTAGTGCCGGGGGTCGCAAGTAAACTTGTTGTGGTTGTGAAGGGTGCTCGCACAGAGCCTGTTATTATAAAACCAATAACTCAGCTTCCAATGATCAACAACAAGGCTGTTCCTTGGAATTATGAACGGGTGACGGTGATTTACAAAGGGAAAGAAATCAAAGAAGAAGTTTGTGAAGCACAAGGTTTGACTCGCTTAGGAAGGTGTTTTACTCCTGAGGAGTTAAGAAGAACTAAAGATAATCCAACACCGGTAAAGAAAGCTGTAACTAAAGAAGAGGCAGATGAATTTTTGAGGAAAATGAAAGTGCATGACTATTCTGTTGTAGAACAGTTGAGGAAAACGCCCGCTCAGATCTCATTGCTCTCATTGTTAATCCATTCAGATGAGCACCGTCGGTCGCTGATGAAAATCTTGAATAAGGCCCATGTCCCCGACAAGATCTCGGTAAACCATCTGGAAAAGATAGCCAACAAGATTTTTGAAGTAAACAGAGTCACTTTTTCCGATGATGAATTGGCCGTAGAGGGTACTGAGCACAACAAAGCCCTTTACGTGATAGTAAAATGCAAGAATTCCGTGGTTACCTGGGTATTGGTTGACAATGGTTCAAGTGCGAACATCTGTCCTCTCTCCACTCTAAGCAAGATAAAAGTAGAAGATGAGAGGATCCATAAGAACAGTATCTGTGTGCGAAGATTTGACGGCGGAGGCAAAGACTCAGTCGGGGACATAATGTTGGAGCTGACTATAGGTCCAGTAGAATTCACAATGGAATTCCAAGTGCTGGATATAGCTATTTCCTACAATTTGCTATTAGGGCGACCATGGATCCACGCCGCTAAAGCAGTACCATCAACATTCCATCAGATGGTCAAGTTTGAATGCGACAGACAGGAAATAGTTATGCACGACGAAGATAATTTGTGCGCTCACAGCAACACCATTGTGCCATTCATTGAAGTGGGAGAGGACAAGGGACCATGGGTCTACCAAGTTTCTGACGCAATGTCAGTCGAGAAAGTTCCAAAAGGGAAGTGTATCCCAAATCCGAAGATAACGGCCGCATCAGTCATGGTAGCGTATGAAATGTTGAAGAATGGTTTTGTACGAGGAAAGGGTTTGGGATCAGTTCTGCAAGGCATCATACAGCCCGTGTCTCTTCCTGAAAACTTGGGAACATTTGGTTTAGGATTCAAGCCCACAACCGCAGACAATAAAAAGAGCCAGGAAATTGAAACAGAGGGCATGGGTCCTTCCAAAGTCGGTCCCACGTCTTTCCAGATCATTTGTCAAGTCCGGTACGAGGAGTCGCCCAGTGACAGCAATTCCCAATTCTGTGATTGATCCGGACAAGGAGTTAGTTGAATGATTTGATAAGTTGTTCGACAGTGTGAACATGGTGGAAATTGGTGAAGGTTCTAGCAATGCGGAAGTGCAATTTGTCGGGCCAACAACAAAGCTTAATAATTGGAAGGCTACTCCTCTCCCTACTCGGAAGAAGTCTTGGTAGTTTGCTTTGATTTTCCTTTAAGTTTGTACGGATTATTCCAGGGTTATAATCCAGATTTCATTTTTTTAGTCTGTTTGAGTGTGCAAACCTTGTTATCTTTCATCATTCAATAAAATACAATTTCCCTTTCTTCATCATTCCTGATGGTTTTCCTTTTTGTTTTGTTTTCTTTTCTATACAGTTCTTTTTACGCTGGTTCTAATGACATGACATGCATAAGGAATCCTCAGCCCAGTCTTAAAAATCAATCTGATTTCAAAATATTAGTTCAAGAAGTAGATTGCGATTACGATGATGAGGATGAGGCCTTCGAAGAGATTAGTAAGGAGTTAATTCACTTCGAAGAAAAACCCAAACCCAACCTGAATGACATAGAAGCCATCAATTTAGGGGACACCGACAATGTCTGAGAAACTAAAATAAGTGTCCAACTCAAGCCAAAAATCCGGGAGGAGTTAATCAAAACACTCATCGAGTACAAAGATGTTTTTGCATGGTCATATTACGACATGCTAGGTTTAAGCACTGATTTAGTGGTCCACAGATTGCCCACTGATCCAGCATTCCCCCCCGTCAAGCAAAAGTTGAGGAAATTCAAAACTGATATGAGTGTGAAGATTAAAGAAGAAGTTACCAAGCAATTGGATGCAAAGGTTATTCGGGTCACTCGATATACTGTTTGGTTGGCTAATGTCGTGCCTGTACCGAAGAAGGACGGTAAGATCAGAGTATGCGTCGATTACCGCAATCTCAACAAAGCAAGTCCAAAGGATAACTTCCCACTACCCAATATCCATATTTTGATCGATAATTGTGCCAAGCGTGAGATTGGATCTTTTGTGGATTGCTATGCCGGGTATCATCAGATTCTGATGGATGAAGAAGATGCAGAAAAAATGGCATTTATCACGCCATGGAGAACTTATTGCTACCGGGTAATGCCATTTGGTTTGAAGAATGCTGGGGTAACTTATATGAGGGCAATGACTACTGTGTTTCATGATATGATACACAAGGAGATTGAGGTATATGTAGATGATGTGATCATAAAATCAAAGCATCAGGCCGACCATGTCGGGGATTTGAGGAAATTCTTCCAGAGGCTTTGCAGGTACAACCTCAAGCTGAACCCCGCCAAGTGTGCATTTAGTGTTCCATCCAAAAAACAGTTGGGATTCATAGTCAGCCGGCGAGGCATCGAGTTGGACCCATCAAAGATCAAAGCCATACAAGAATTGCCTCCTCCGAGGAACAAGACTGAAGTGATGAGTCTGTTAGGAAGGTTGAACTATATCAGCAGATTTATTGCTCAGCTCACGACAACTTGTGAGCCTATTTTCAAGTTGCTGAAGAAGGACACTGTGATCAAGTGGACTGATGAGTGTCAAGAAGCATTCAATGAGATAAAGGGATACTTGTCTAACCCGCCTGTGATGGTACCTCCAGAACCAAGGAGACCTTTGATTCTTTACTTGACTGTCCTGGAAAATTCATTTGGCTGTGTACTGGGGCAGCATGACGTCACCGGCAAGAAAGAACAAGCCATCTACTATCTTAGCAAGAAGTTCACGACTTATGAGGTTAAGTACACTCACCTGGAAAGGACATGTTGCGCTCTAACTTGGGTGGCACAGAAATTGAAACATTATTTGTCATCCTACACTACCTACCTCATTTCACGTTTGGATCCGTTGAAGTATATCTTTCAAAAGCCTATGCCGATAGGGAGACTTGCAAAGTGGCAGATATTGCTCACAGAGTTTGACATCATCTATGTGACTCGGATTGCGATGAAAGCCCAAGCATTGGCTGATCATTTGGCCGAAAACCCGGTCGATGAAGATTACGAGCCATTGAGAACTTATTTTCCCGATGAAGAAGTGATGCATATCGATGAACTGGAGCAAATTGAGACACCAGGCTGGAAACTCTTCTTTGATGGGGCTGCCAACATGAAAGGAGTCGGGATAGGAGCTGTGCTTATTTCTGAAATAGGGCATCACTATCCTGTTACGGCTCAGCTTCGATTTTATTGCACCAACAATATGGCTAAGTATGAAGCCTGTATTTTGGGTCTAAGGCTAGCTGCAGACATGGATATCCAGGAAATCTTGGTCTTGGGAGACTCGAATCTTCTGGTACACTAATTTCAAGAGGAATGGGAAACGCGAAACTTGAAGTTCATACCGTACCGACAATGTTTACATGATCTTTGTTAATGGTTTCGATCAGTGGAGTTCAGGCATATTCCGAGGGTCCATAATGAGGTCGCCGATGCTTTGGCTACCCTGGCATCAATGTTGCACCATCCGGACAAAGCTTATGTCGATCCTATGCATATTCAAGTCCGAGATCAGCATGCTTACTGTAACATGATTGAAGAAGAACTTGATGGCGAACCATGGTTCCACGATATCAAGGAGTACATCAGAATGGGGATATATCCAGTGCAAGCCACAGGGGATCAAAAGAGAATAATTCGACGGTTGGCAAATGGATTCTTCTTAAGTGGAGGAGTTTTGTATAAGAGAACACCAGACCTTGGATTATTAAGATGCATAGATGCTAGATACGCTACGACTGTCATGTCCGAAGTACATTCGGGAGTCTGCGGACCACATATAAGCGGGTATGTGCTGGCAAAGAAAATTCTCCGAGCATTTTATTATTGGGTCACCATGGAGAGAGATTGTATCAGTTTTGTGCGCAAATGTCATCAATGCCAGATACACGGAGATTTGATTCAGTCTCCACCATCAGAATTGCACACGATGTCGGCACCATGACCCTTCGTTGCTTGGGGCATGGATATCATTGGACCAATTGAGCCAGCAGCATACAACATGCATAGGTTCATTCTGGTAGCCATTGATTATTTCACCAAGTGGGTTGAGGCCAAAACTTTCAAATCAGTGACCAAGAAAGCAGTGGTCAATTTTGTTCACTCAAATATCATCTGTCGATTCGGAATCCCAAAGGTGATCATCACGGATAATGGTGCTAATCTTAAAAGTAAATTGATGGAAGAGGTATGCCAGCAGTTTAAGATTACACATCGCAATTCTACCCCATATCGTCCCAAGGCGAATGGAGCAGTTGAGGCAGCCAACAAAAACATAAAGAAGATACTTCGGAAAATGGTAGAATGTTCCAGGCAATGGCATGAAAAATTACCGTTTGCATTGCTGGGTCATCGCACTACTGTCCGTACTTCAGTAGGTGCAACTCCTTATTTGTTGGTATATGGAACTGAAGCAGTGATACCTGCGGAAGTTGAAATCCCGTTCCTTCGGATTGTCGTTGAGGCTGAAATTAATGATAATTAGTGGGTCAAAACCCGTTTGGATCAGTTGAATTTGATTGATGAAAAAAGATTAGTAGCAGTGTGTCATGGCCAGTTATATCAAAAGAGAATAGCAAGAGCATACAACAAAAAGGTACATCCCCGGAAGTTTGAAGTGGGCCAACAGGTGCTGAACGTATCCTTCCACACCAGGCTAAAGCGAAAGGCAAGTTCGCCCCAAATTGGCAAGGGCCATTCGTTATGACCAGAGTATTGTCCAATGGTGCTTTATGTTTAACAGATATCGAAGGAAAATGCATAGACATGGCTATCAATTCTGATGCAGTAAAAAGATATTATGTATGATTTCTTTGTTATAACTGTTGATTGTTTGTATTTGGCATTATTTCGAAGATTGGAATGACGAAGGCAATTTGTTCTGCTATCTAAACACTTCACCCTTTGTTCCCCCTTTTGAGCCTTATTTATTTCTTTCATACCCCTCTTTTGGAATCAATAACGAAAAAGAGAGAAAAAGAAAGAAAAGAAAAAGAGAAAAGAAAAGAAGTAAAAAGTATAACAACAAGGAAATTCACGTGTGAACTACGTTTGACCTGATTCCTGTTAAGGATACGTAGGCAGCTTCCCGGCTCGGTCATAGTAAAATGAAATATCAAAAGATCCCCAAGCAAGAAACTAGGGCAGAAGTTGTACTTGTAATAAGAAATGTAATTCCAAGAGTTGTAATTTTAAACCCGTGTCAAAATTGTTTTGAGCCTTTGATACCCTTTCTTTCTAACCCCATCCAAAAGCCCACATTACGGTCCAAAGAAAGACCTTCCGATCAGTCTTCGAGAGATACTAAGTCGAGCAATGTAAAGAGAATTCATATCAGGGGCAACACTCCAGTTTAAGTAAAAAAAATGAGAGAGTCTTATTGGTGAAAACTCTCATGGGCACCATGAGGCGACGAAAGCTGAGAGAAAATAAAAATGAGAGAGTCTTATTGGTGAAAACCTTCGTGGGCACTATGAGGCGACAGAAGCTGAGAGAAAACAAATGAGAGAGGTTTGTCGGTGAAAACCCTTCAGGGCACTGCAAGTCGAACAAGGTTCTTAAGTTGGCGGAAAGTAAAATTGGGTTGTGTAAATCTTGGAGAACAAAGTAAAACAATTGGAAAAGAGATTGGTTAAATAGACTGGGCTGATTAATCCAAATGCATACCATGATCATTGGTGCCGGTGATTCTGCTCAGATAATCCCTTTTCCTATCTCCAACAGTCATCCAAATTTGGATTCTTTTCTTTATTCTTAAAATCCTTACATTTCATTGCTGTTAATTTTGCTTCTCTAATGCTCTTCCAAGTTTAGCCTTGTAAGAAAGAATTTCAAAGCTTACTACCACCATCGGAATTGCACAAAGCAAAATGCAGCTAGAACATGCCAAAGATGAAAAATGGGACCTATGGTGTAAGCAAAAGTTAAAACTGTGGAATGGTTCAGTAATGTCGTGGGAGATGTACGACTTCAGGCAGAAAGGTCAGGAGGGGAGAATAGCAGTTGGGGATCTTGCAGTTAAGGATCACTTAGAAGGTCAAAACAATATTTTCGATCAGTTCAAGGCGGTTGGGCGAAACAAAGAATGGCAAAGAGAAAACCGACTCCAGCAAGAATGCCACGATGAACCACCACATTTTTAAACTGACGAAATTTTCTGTGATTTAAAACAGGGGCAAAGATGGCATTTCGTTTCAGGAAATCATCCGTAGAGAGAGTAAGTACGAGGCAGGTTTGATCGCAAAATTCTCAGGACCCTCCTGGAAAATGGGACTTAGTTTAAAATTCAAAATAACTATGAGTAGCGGAATTTGGCATAAATGCACCATAGAGGATTATAAGTGGAGCTTCGAAGTTTGTATGTTGAGATACACTTTGGACATTACCCCATGAGAACAAAGATTCTGATTTCTTTTCTTTCCCAGATTAATGATTATGATTTTTTGTTTCCTCAACTTTTTCCCCAAGCAGAAACACCGTCTTTTTGCACCTTTTCCCCAATTTAGTCGGAAATTCTCAGGACCCTCTTGGAAAATGGGACCTAGTTTAAAAATCGAAACAATCGTGAAAAACGAGATCTAGCATAAGTGTACCCCAAAGGAATATAAGTTAATTTAAAAGTTTGCATGTTTTAGATAGGATTCAATTAGGAATTTTCAGGACCCTCCTGAATAATGGGACGTAGCTTTGAGATTTCCATTGGATAACAAGATTTAGCATAAGACAGACCTTCAGTAGATATGATTTAGCTTTAAAATTGTCATTTAATTAAGAGTTGTCAGGACCCCCCCAAATAATGGGACTTAATCCAAATTCTTAGTAATATGATTTAGTTTAACACTCACAGAGGCACCCAACTACCAAACTGGGCCAGAAAATTTTCTTTTGTTTTGTCTATTTTTGTTGAAGTCAGGTGCCCCTCTGAAGAACAGGGAGAATAACACAGATGTGAAGATAAGAGCGTAACCAAGCACTAGCAGTCAGGTGTCCACCTGGAGAACAAGGAACAATAGTTGAAGTATCAACAATCAGGCGACCACCTGGAGAACAAGGAACAATAGTCGAAGTATCAGTGATCAGGTGTCCACCTGGAGAACAAGGAATAACAGTTCGAGTTTCAGCAATCAGGAGCCCACCTGGAGAACAAGGGAAAACAAATCAAGTTTCGAAGGAAGATCGGCACAAGTATTGGTAATCAGGCGCCCACCTGGAGAAAGGAGGGAGAACAAGTCAAAGAAAAGCAGTTTCAAGAAGAAGATGGACCAAGTTTCAGAAATCAGGCGTCCACCTAGAGAACAAGGAAAGACGGTTGAAATTTCAACAGTCAGGAGCCCACCTGGAGAACAAGGGAATACATTCGAGTTTCAGCAATCAAGCGCCCACCTGGAGAACAAGGGAATATATTTCAAGTTTCAGCAATCAGGAGCCCACCTGGAGAAGAAGGGAATGCGTTTCAAAGAATACCATTCAAGTCAGCCACAAAGGAACTTATGAGGAAGATACAAGTCAACGAGGCAACATTAGTCACAAGATCAAGTTTGAAAATAAATCATTGTAAATCATAGATTATAACTTAGTCTAGCTTCTTCATTTTTGTCATGGTTTAATAAGGAGGTCAGTAAGCAGTATCAGCAACAGTAGAAGTAACAGTGAAACCACAACTCATGGTAGTCCCAGCTACCAAAACTTCTCAAACTACATTGACCTGATTTCTTTATAGCCAAGGATATCTAGGAAACCTTTGAAGCAGAGGTTCGGTCAAATCTTTCAAAAATGCTTCCCACGGAGTATTCAAAACGGGCAAACAATCGCTCGTATCCGCTCACTTTATCTTTGCACAAAAACTCTTTGTGTTTTCGGGCAAAGAGGGGCAACTGTGAGCACGTGATTTTTGCCCTATGAGAATCACTCCCAAAAAATTCAAAATAAAATAATTTTTTCCGTTGTTTGCAATTTTGTGGATTTTTATAGTATTTTCTGTCATTATTTGCATGAGTTCGTGCATGTTTGTATGCTTAAATAAATGAAAAATACAAAAAATAGATTGTATTTGCATTTAGGATTTAATTTTATAATTTTTTAGTTGAGTAGTAAATTACTTATTTTTACAAAAATGAAAGAATAAAAAAATAACGTATTTTGCATTTTTAAAGTGTTTAATGTCAAATTTTGTGATTATTTTATTTTTTAGTATTTAATTACTTTTGATAAATATTATTTAAAGTGGATTAGTATTTTAAGTCAATTTTGGTTTTATAATTTGAGTTAGGATTTTTGGTTTTAATTTTGAAGACAATTTAGGAAGAAAAAGAATTAATAAGAGAAAAGGAAATCAAATTGGCCCAAAGTCAATTTAACTACCATAGCCCGAATCAAATACACCCCAAACTAGCCCAGACCCATCTCCCCCCACCCGGTCCGTCTCCAGCCTCAACCAAAACAACGTCGTTTGACATGCTCTAATATGGGCCGTTGAATCAGCCTGATCGAACGATCCCAAACCCTTCCCACAACCCGACCCATTCCCATACCCGGACTACCCACTTAGCCACCAAACGACCCCGTTTTTCCCTTTGATCAATTTGGATCGTCGATCCCCTCTAATCCAACGGCCCCGGTTAATTCCCCATTTTAATATACCAAACACCCCCCACTCGTCTCTTCAGATACCAAGAATAGGCACCATCGCACGCCGCCCTCTTCCGCCCAACGGAAATCGCCTCACGACGGTTCCGGTGGCCCAAACAACCCCAAATTAACACCCTTGATTCTCCTTCACCTCATCATCTCAAATCCCCAAACCATTGCCTTCGAATCTTAGCCAAATCCCTCGAATTTCAGATCGAAGATCAGACCCGAAACCTAGTTTACCCAATCAACCCCAAACTAACACCATATAACCACCTTGACCCCCTCTTTACAAATCCCAGAATGGTTTCCTTCGAATCTAACCAAGACTCGTCGAATTTTATATCCAAGTTTTAACCCTAAAAATTCAAAATCAATTTCCATTGAACCTGATGACATGCATCGAGTCAAGCCTCTAGTTTTCTATGATTAGAAGGTCGATTCACTACAAAACCGATGTTACTCATTTGTTCTTGACAAAGAACAAATGAGTAACATCAGTTTCGGGTGAATCGGGGTATTAAGGGTAATTTCAAGTTTAGCCGGTGAGTTCCCTTTTATTGTTTTCTGTTCTTCTTTAAATTCATTTCACCTCTGCCTCTTCTCCTTCTCTTCTACATGTGTTTTTGATTGGTCAATTTTTCCGAGAGAAGTTACGACTAGCTTCGAACCCGATTTCTTTGCTTTAGGTTAGTTTATTTATCCATATTTATTTCTGTTAATTTCAATTTTTTCTTTTAAATTTATTTGGTCCTGTTTATTTTGATTTCTGATTGTAGGTTTGTTCTACAGATTCTGTGAATAGTTGTTTAAGTTCATGAATTTGCCTTTGAATCGATAAGTTGTCAATTTTCAATTTAGGTTTGTATTATTCTAATAGGCAGCATATTAGTATCCTCGTGATGTTTTGATTCCTTGTTAAGATGATTATGTTAAATGTGTCAAAGGTCGAATCTCAAATAGGCTCTTCAATGTTCGTTTCTTGCTAATGTCAGTTCAGATTGTTCATATGAAGGGTTATTTTTGACTCTGTTTCAATGCTAAACCTATTTAGGTTTCAGAAAATGATGCCCTTTGGTTTTGTTGCCTAGCAGTTCTGTAAATGTTTATAACTTTCAGAGATCCTAATTGAATAATTATAAACTTAAAGGGTTAGTCTGAGAATTATTCAATAAAAGGAGATTGTTTACCTAACTTTAGAAGTAGTGGTAGGGTAGAAATTGCATTATTGAATTAATTAAAAGCACTAGGTTAGTGGAATGAATTAAAAAATAGAAAAGGGTATTGATAGTGGAAACTACACTTGTTTAAGGACCCTTTTAAGAGCTAGAATTCAAAAAGAACAGGGGTGTGATTAAAAGGCTAAGGGATACACATGGTAAGGGAATATACAAGCTGGAAAGAGAAAAGATTTGAATAAAAAGGGAGTTGGTCCTAGTCTTTAAATAGACACACACGGATAGATTAGAAAGAGGGAGGGAAGACTGAGATATAGACATTTGTGAGAGTGAGAGTTTAGACCTTCTGAGATCAAAACTGCCCAAAGGATCAATTAGAAAAGTACCGTTCCACTGAAATCTTTTGGTTAATTTCTGATAAAACTGTTGAAACTACTGATCCATTGGTCTTTTGGGGTTAATCTCTTGGGTTCATTTACCAAGTCTGGGTTGTGTTTGTTGCTGTTATTGTTGTTGATATCTGCTACTGCTACTGCTGATTCTCCATAGTTTGTATCTTTTCATTTTCAGGTACACACTTTTGATCTTTGGTATCACTCTTTAATTGCTCTATAAATCTGCTTACAATAGAGGTAAGATATAGCATGATATCTTGGTCTTTCTCATTCAAACCTGCTATTCTGCAAACATAAACATCTTAGAGTTCAATCAGATCTTGAATGAAACTTGATTTTGTCTCATAAATTCTTAAAGTTTGATTGTTTCTTTACATTGGATATTCCAGCAAGTATAATTCATATATTTTTAAGGCCACCATGAAGCCAGAATACCCTAGGTGAACAAGAATTGGTTGAAGCTGTGAGGTTATTTGTTGTTACTGGAAATTCAATACGAGTTTCGTTTGGGCTTGTTTAGACCCAGTAGTCATTTTAAGTGATATGGTCATGATAGTTTAGAATAATTTTGGATCTAGAGTAGGTTAACAAATCGGCTTCTAATTACTCTTTTGGGTGATCAGAATTGAAATACGGGGCTGTTGGTATTAATTGAATATCATCTTGAATTAGAACAATAAGTTTGGGTTGCAACCTCTATAGTTGAATTAATATGAAATCGCGAGGGGGGGATTCGATCTAGGTTCCATATAACATTTCCTTCTCCATTGTTAGATTTGGGCTCAGCTTGGCCCCCAAAAACCTTAAAAATCATTGAGAAATAGGCAATAACAGTTCTTGTTATTATGTAAGCTTTATAGGATCAGTATTTAATTCTAATGAGTGTGTGTGCAGCTTTGGGTTCTCGCAGGGGCTCGACCATGGGTCCCAGCGCTATAGCTGCCTCTATTTGTAGTGTTGAGCCTCATATGTAATGTGATTTAAGTCACCAAAAATCTCTGATTCAGTAGTATATACAACAAGTAAGTGGGCTCCCCTTTGGGCCCAATTTGAAAGGGGATTGGGTCTTTTAATTATTTGTTCTTGTAACGTAAGTCTAAATTTGGCATAAAAGGTCCTTTGATTTTTTTAGTGTTGATTAGTTAGATTGTTAACTAATCGGGATGCGCCTTATTGAATAATATAAACAAATTATACCCCTCATAAATTAGTTTAGAAACCCTTAAGCTTTAATGAATTTGAGGTGTGCCGTGCCAAACAAAAAGCACAATTGCGCGATTCTTATTTTAATTCTGTATTGATCCTTAGAATTCGAGGCGCGCTGTTTAATTAAAGTTTCATGGCCCCGCAAATTGCAAATGCGTAGTCATTTTTAGGCGCATTATTTTAATAATTGATTTCCCTAAACCCAGGTGCGCATTTATGTGACCCAAATCCAAATCTCAACGATGTCAAAAAATATGTCAAAAATCACGGGTGCATTTATGTGACGTGGTTCGAGACGTATTTTAATAACGTTGCAATTCTCTCTAAAAATAAATAACATCGGTTAAAACTAAAATTTGCACATAGGTTCATAATTGTTAAAAATCATATAATTAAGCCGAATATAATAGTCAAGCGACCGTGCTAGAATCACAGAACTCGGGAATGCCTAACACCTTCTCTCGGGTTAATAGAATTCCTTATTCGAATTTCTGTGTTCGTAGACCATTAAATAAGAGTCAACTTCCTTGATTCGGGATTTTACCGGTGACTTGGGATACCATAAATTATCCCAGGTGGCGACTCTAAAATAATTAAATAATCCCATTTCGAATAATGTCACGTTAATTGGAAAAATTCCCTTATATACCTTCGGGTGTAGGAAAAAGGAGGCGTGACAATGGTGGGATAAATTGTTGATGAATGATGGTAATTAGATGAACTAACTATATGGTGATAAGATGTAAAGATTTATGCCTACAAGGTGTTTGATAATATGCCTAAATGGCTTAGGTTATGGAATTTGTTACTAATATTGGTTCCATTAGATGTTGCTGTTGTAGATTGAAGTTTTTTAGTATCGTGGATCATTCTATCATCACTAAGGGGCGAAACTCAGGTATGTGAGGCTAACTCTCTATGTTTAGGAATATTAATGATTCTCCCTACACTATGTTTCTTTTACCACGTTACCAATTGCCTCAGAAATATAGTTAAGCCTAGTTCCTTGAATAGCTGTAGAACTTATATTCTCTAGCTTCATAACTCGTTCACCACTTTCATTCTGAACGTTGTGAGCTCAGTACATATTCAATATAGACTTGGGTTTGATGCCCCTAAGTCTTAGTATAGATTACTCAGTATGCCATAAACAGTTGAAGTTTCAGTGTTCATAATCAATTTAAGAATACATGTCTCAGCTTAGTCCTATTCAATATTTCAGTATCATGTATTGCAGTATGATTCTCAGTTCCTGATTTTAAATCCCTAGATGTCGATACCTATATTTGGGCCTAAGGCCGTAGTTAATGCTTTATGCATCTTTGGGCCTGAGACCGCAGTTAATGCTTTATGCATCTTTAGGCTTGAGGCTGCAGTTTATGCTTTATGCATCTTTGGGCATGAGCCCGCAGTTATGTATACATATACTTGGGCCCGAGGCCGCAGTTTGTGCACATATATATTGGGCCTGAGGCCGTAGTTTAATATTCAGTTAAACAGGTTGTTCATCATTCAGAAGAGGGCGTATTCATATCCTTACTTTCTTTGTTCAGTTCAATTATCAGTTATCATTTCAGTTGTCAGTTATCAGTTATCAGTTATCAGTTCAGTTATCAGTTATTAGTTCAGTTATCAGTTATCATTTCAATTTCAGTTTCAATAGTTATCATTTCAGTTATCAATTATCAAATATCAGTTATCAGCTTAGTTTCAATTTTAGCTTTTATAATTCTTTCTTTCAGTTGCTTTACATACTAGTGCAATTAAAATATACTGATGTCCCTTTGCCCGGGGTCTGCATCTCATGATGCAGGTACTGATTTACAGGTTGATGATTCAGAGTGCTAGGATTCTCATACCAGTTATTGGGTGATCCCCAGTTCTTTCGGGGCATTATAACTACCTTATAGTCTTTCGGTATTTATAGATAGACAGTGTTTTTAGTACTTCAATAGAGGCTTCATAGACTAGAGTATCAATTAGACAGAGTCACAAGCTTTTTGTGTTAAGCAGTTGGCTACAGACATGTTTCAGACTTGTATTAGTATTTTCACACTTTGACTTTTATCATTCAGACTTTCAGTATATCAGTATGTGTTAGTTTATCTTGCGCATTTAGTATGTTATGATATCACATGTTGATTCAACTAGCCAGTTGGTTCGCTCGGTCACATGGAGTCAGGCACCGAGTGTCGTATTACGTCCAGGCCCACGTTTGGGACGTGACAATCAGTGATAACAACAAAGCCAAAAAATAATATCAGTATAGTAAGAAACAAAAAATAAATGGAAAATAATAACAATAACCAACTATAATGCTATAGAAAATAGTGTGAAAACTATATAAACCACTAACAACCCAAGGCAAGACGTTATCAGCTTAGCCCCGCCCCCGGTACAACATAGAAAAACGCTCAACTACCTCCTAAACTATAACCCTCGTGCTCGACCTCCACATCTTCCTATCAAGAGCTATGTCCTCGGAGATCTAAAATCACAACATGCCCTGCCTGATCACCTCACCTCAATACTTCTTAGTCCGCCCTCTCCCTCTCCGCATACCTACCAATATCGACCACTTACACCTCATAACTGGTACATCTATGTTTCTCCTCCGCACGTGTCCGAACCATCTAAGCCTCGTTTCCCGCATCTTGTCGTCCATGGGAGCCGGGCTCACCTTCTTCCCAATATCTTCCTTCCTAATCTTATCCAGTCTAGTGTGTTCACATATCCATCTCAACATCTGTAATACCCTATATTTTAAATAAGGGTGTATTGGTCATTAGTAAAAAAAGGAACTAACTAATAAAATAAAACCAAAAAAAAAAAATAAGGAATTGAAGCAAAAAGGGTCGAAGCCCATTGAAAACCTATTAGCCAAATTGAAAAGGGTTAGGGGAAGGGGAACAAAGTAAAAAGCTTCAGGAAATGAAAAAAAAGGAGCAAAAAAAAGGAAGAAAGAAAAGAGAAAAGAAGGAGGAAGAAGTTAGTGCAATTCGTTGGAACCATAACTATAATTGTTGAGGAATCTTAAGCACTAATTGAGTCTTACTGGTAATACTTGAGCTTTTTCTTCTGGTAGATTTTAATTTCGTTTCCAATGATCGAAAGATCCTATAGAGTAATGAAAATTACACTAGTTCATCCACGTAATTGAGAATTTTCTTCTTGGAGAATCCATAGAACTTTATGAAATTGGATTAATAAATTATATGCATAGGTTGGAGTTGATAGATTAGTAATTACTTATCATGTGGGTAAATATAATTCGGTGAATTAAGAGCCAAATATGAAACCTCGAGGGTTGGGTGATCTAAATTAGATATGAATTAGACTAAACATGGAAATAAACATAAGATCGATATTATGTAATTATAGATTGATTGGAGGAAGTTGTACGAATTGCTCGAGGTGAAGCATTTGGTATTTCGGCACGAGTACTGTGAGTAGTAATCTTATCGCAATTTGTATTTTCATAACTTAAATGATTTACACATGATTTTTAATATGAATATGTTACCGATTATTTTGAGTTGCATTTGAGACAAGTATTTTACTCGATATGATATTGAAATAGTTATTTGAGATGATTACCGTTGTTTTAAATATTCTTGTTGTCACTAGATATGTTTTACCGTTACTTGAATTTACTATTATCGAAATAAAATTACATGATTTGATAAGAACCAAAATGCCCTATATTGTTTTAAAATATTTTTCAATGAGTATATACGGATTACAGACAAGCTAATATAAATGTGAGTAGACTTTGAAGGATCCCGAAGCTAACGACGGGTTCGTTAGACCTGGTGTATCTTGTAATTACCAATTATCATTACATACCTCACTAGTGGGAAGGTAGAACTAGAATACCATTACTGATTTTCCTCAAGTAGGGACTACTGATCGGTTCCAACCCTATACCACTATAGAGTGGCAAGAGCGATCGATGCAGCTTTTACCTGAAAGGTCGGGATCGAATCCACAAAGAGCTAAGATATTTTTGGAATTGGGTTCCTATCTAATCTAGCAATGTGCAATATTCTTAATTGCATTTCTAATCATTCTTTGTTTGTTTACTATTCTACTTTAATACTAATGATGCAGGAAAATAAGCTAAGTATGATATTTTTGTAGGGTTTTCTTAATTGGTCTAAAGGTACTAGGGAAGTGACTAATACCTACGTGGATATCTAACAGGTCTAAAACTTAGGGCAAACTTGTTATAATTGGGATCATGATATAGCCATTGCACATAACTACTCACTCTATACCTCTCGGTAGTTTGAGTGACTTTGCCCTAACTGACTTTCTCAAGCCCAACTGGGTGTCAAGCAATGCAAGCAAATATGGCTCAAGTCGGGTATTACTATCTCTAGGTTTAACCGTTTAACTGGGGCTATCAATCTTTTGAATGTACCCCAATTCCTTGTTGGCCTGAATTTCCTAGACTTAGTCTCTTTTTCTCAAGAAAAGCCTAAGTCAAAAAGGCACAAATCAGTATTTGCAACCACCAATTTAACATTTAAAGTATAAATCAAGCCAAATATAATTCACCCACAAATATTTAAGCCCTAAAATTAAAGACCCATTAAATACTCACACTAGGTTGATCCACAATCCTAGCTAATAGGTTTGGCTACTCATAATCAAAGAAGAAATCAAAGATTTAGATGAAATATAATCCATAAAAAGTAATTACAAGAGAAGAATGTAAGATCTATGGTTAACCAAACTCTAAAATTACTCAAAAAGGCTAAAAACGGTTGTTAACGTGCTCTTCTAAACAACAGATGCCCTAAAAATCTGAAAAAGAGCTATTTATACACAACTAAATTTTTCGGACAAAAATGCCCCTACGGAGGTTCCGCTGACAGTGGAAAATGGACCGTTGCAGCGCTATAACTACCGCGGCCGCGCAAAATCATGCGCGAACCGCGGTCTTCAACTTTTAGCTCCACTTCTGGCTCTCTAATCCTAACTTTCGCTGAGGGTGGTAAATTCACCGCTACCGCGCAAAAGCTACCGCTACCGTGCAATTTCAACGCGGGTAGCGGTAACTTGTTAGGCCCAAAATATAGCTCTCTGAAGTTTGCCACCGCTGAGAGCGTAAACAAGCGCCTCAGTGGTGGACCCTCCGCATTCGTGCCTATTTTTCCGCTGTCAGCCCCTCCTGTGACTCAGCTTTGAACTTGTGCAGGTTTTACTCCTTTATGAGTTGGTTTTGACTTTCCTGTCACTTTTTGACCAAACACTGCAAACAAGCACAATAAGTTAGCTTTCCGGAATACGTGTACATATTTTTAATCCAAAATTTAAGCAAAAAGAAGCATAAAATAGACTAGAATCCCTAGTTATCAACTCCCCCAAACTTACGCTTTTGCTTGTCCTCAAGCAAACAAAGTAATTCCCACCTTCTCAAGATAAAAGAAAGAAAAATTCAGCTATCCTAAAGTAACCTCATCAAGAATCAATTGGGACTAACAATTACTCGCAACTCAAATGCATTATTAACAATACACAACCTTTTTAGCACCATGGCTATAGTGTGACACAAAAGCATCAAGAGTTGACTCAACTCATCAAGGAAACTCTTTCCATTACATTGGTCGTTATGGAACCCAAACTCATACTCTTCGACTCTCCGGCTCTATGTACCATAAGTTTATCCCTCATGTGAGTCACCACTAATGTAAGCTCACTCAACTCAAGATCATATAGGGCGGGAATGTAATGAAGGCTTTGGGTTCAGGGTAGGATATATTGGTTTATGAAGGTTTTATCTTTTCTTAAGCACTTCATTTGCTTTATTTTGGCTCACATTTTCTTGACTCTTTGAGTCATTTACTTCTTCCTTAGGGGCTAGAGAATCACATTGTCACTCCTTCTTGTTCATTTCAATCCTTTTTCTCCTTTCTAATCCTTCCAAGCCTTTCATCTTTTGCTTTTATTGAATCCCTTCATTTCTTCTACATTATTCACTTTCTTTTTGACTTTTTGGTTTTTCGTTTTTTTCTTTCTTTTTTTGCCTTTCCTTTTCTTCATTTTGTACCTTTTATCACTTTTGTATTCCTCGTCTCTCCTCCCAAACTTATGCTTTTGTCTTGTGCTAAGGAAAGATCGGGTGCCAAGAAAGGATCATTCTAGAATGGATAAAGGCTTGTATCATAGTTTTTGAAAGAATAAGGGCTATGACTCAATGGGGTTGACTAGAGATATCATCATTGGTGGGCTATGGATGTTTTCAAGTCTAAACTCATTGGCACGAGACTTGGACTTGCAAATAAATACCTTACCATACAAGCAATAGGATTGCTAAAGAGACAGAGTCGAGGGCCCACAACAACCATAACTAAGATTTGAGCAACACAAATGGTTCCGAGAAACCACTCGATGATTGTCTAGTCAACACAAAAGTATCAAGGTCACAACCATCACCATCCTATATACATCAATTTGTTTTTAACCATAAGGCCAAAGGTAGATGTGTTAGGCCCAAGTGAAGCTTTGGCTGAGGCACCATTGTTCACTAGCTACTATTTACACAAAATAAAAAGAAAACAGACTCAAACTCTTAAGAAGGTTGTCATGCCATCCATCAGCGGGAAGAGCCACCTGGTTCACACAAACTCCACATTTGGAAAGAACCGTGGCATTAAAAAAACCAAAGGCTTATTGAATATAAAAACTTGTAAAATAAGAAGCTACAAACCGAAAAAGAAGCTACTAAATGAAATAAGAAGCTATACTATTAAGGAAAATTGCAAAAGAAGTTATGACGTAAAATGTGGAAAGTAAACTAAATATGAACAATAGGGGGTTTAGACGAATATACATAAGAGGGAATGAATATATACATGAGAGAGTAACTTTATATGCAGACCAAGATTGAAAAATAACGCAAAGTGAAATAAATAGTAAAGTTATATACATACCAAAAGTAAAAAATAAGCATAAAGAAAAAATAGTTTCATCATTACAAACCAACTACCAAATCATCAAAGTAGGACCACCCATTTATTAAATCATCAAATGAAAACTAGCACTGTCCTCAATGCTAAATAACCAAAAATAAGATAAAAAAGAAGAGTAGAGAGTAAAGAAAACTCATTATGGGTCCTCTGTCTACATGGGGCCCTGTGGCTGGGTCCCATGATCACCTGGCTCGGGGGCCTGTGGCTGGTCAGATGCACCTCCCTCGGGATCCTCCAGCTCAATCTCTGCATTATCAACTCGGGGCATCACTCTCCTTTTCCTGGGCTCTCCCTTAGTGTCCTGCTCCTGAACCTGCTTTGTCCGAGCTGCTGGAAGCTGGTCCTATAATAGTAGCTCCAATGGTAGGTCGCCAGCTGACTTCATCTTCTCCACCTCTCCCCTCAATTTCTTCACCGACTCCTTTGAGGCCCGAGTCTTTTTCAGCTTCTTTGTCTGCTTTCTCAGCTCCTTAATTGATCTTTCTTGAACTGCAAGAGCATCCATGATAAGCTTTTGGTTATCTAGGAGCATCTTCTGGTTGTCCAGAAGCTCCTTGAGGGACTCCTCCACTGAAGCTGGTACCTGGGGCTGTGCGGAAACTGACTAGGCTACACTAAACTGGATAGCACAGATAGCTTAAAAGTTGTTGCCTGCATCCAGTTGTTGATACTGGAGAATGTTTGGTTTAACCTGTGAGCATTTAACGGGTATGTTGAGGAGGAATGCATTGAGGACGACATAGAAGTAGATGGTCCGGAGGCAAGATCTGGTATGACAGTGGGAGACTGTAAAGTAGTGATTGCCACTGTTGGCTCTTCAGACCGGCCAGTAGAAGTAGTAGATTTGTTCTTGGATCCCTTGGATTTGGGGTTGCTTGGACCCTGAAGGATGTACCATGAGAATGGTTTCTTAGGGTTTACCATGATATCGAAATGTCTTTTCTCCACCTCCTGATCTTCCAAGTACATGGTGAGGAAGTTTGGGAAGGGGTAAGATTTATCACCCTCGTTGACCACTCTGGTGATCACCCTAGACATGATATTCCCAACATTGATCGGAATCCCCGCCATGATAGCCGCCACTACAATCGCCCGGGAAACCGGCATGGTGTTGTCGTGACTAATGGGGTCTAGTCTGCTACACACAAAGGTCTCCCAACCCTTTGCCTCAAAGTTCGGGGGTGTTCCTCAATATAGGAACCCCTGCTATCAACCATACTGGAGTAGTATCCGGGAGAGCCAGAAGTGATGCCAACCACGGGCGGGCTGCCTCATCCATAGCCACCTTCTCTAAGTGTAGTGACTCGTCTTCATCACTGAATCCCAGGTAATCATTGATCGTCTTCCCATCAAACTTGACCTTAAGGTTCCGCACTTTAGTCACTTTTGTGCCCTTTTTGATGTGGAAGGCATTGGCGTAGAATTTCTTGACTAGGTGCTCATTAGCATCCAACACCTTGCTAGTGAAGTACTCTCATCCCACTCTTTCATTGAAGTCTTGATTAACATTGGGGTTGTGGGACAGAAGATCCCGCTCTATGAACTAATGCTCATGTATGAGTGATTTTTGAGGTCACCATTCCTTGAACTTATGATATGCCAGCTCACTGACAAACATCTGTTGCCAAACTCCAGGTTTCTTGTCCTTTCCTCACCTCCGGTCTAGGTATCACCCCCTCTCCATCATCCGGTACCTCGACATCTATATCTATGGGATCTTGTGCTAGTGACAAAGCTGTGGGTGAGGCTAAAATTGAGAACTCACCATTCTCCGCTGAGCCATCAGACGACTCATAAGCGGTATGAGAAATAGGAGAGGCTGGGGAGGTTCATGTGTCAACCTAAGTCTCCCCGGGAAGTATGGTACATATGTTGGCACAGAGTCACCCTCTGAGGATTCCCCGGAGGGGACATAGTCACTGAGTGGGAAGCAACTCTATTTGTTGCTTTGATGTTCTTCCTCATTTGCCCAATTGATTTCCGTATTGCTAGGGTTAACTTAATTTGTCCTCGTCCCTTACCCCGGAGGACTTTGCTTTCCCCTTTTGTTTCTCACCGCCACATCTAGATTTAATCATTGTCTACAAACATATTCAGTTGAAGATTGTTAGTATTGGTGTAAGAAGAAGCAGTGAAGAAACATAGAAGAACAATTGACAATGCTTGAAAATAATTGCAGACCGCTGACAGCAAAAAATGCAACGCGACCATGGAGGTATGGGGATCAGACTACCCACCCTCTGATTCTATGCTACTGCTGAGCATGAAAAATTGGGTGCGGCCACGGAGGTGGCACCGCTGTCCATAGAAAATCAATCGCGGCCGCGGACCCTTATTATTACTTCTCTGAACTTCAGCACCGTTGACTGCAAAAAGAGCATCGCGATCGCGGAAGTTGGACCGCTGTCAGCGGAAATTGTCACCGCTGACCACGGTCATCAATACTTCCAACATATAACTCATCAACGTTGACCGCGGAAAATCAACCGCAACCGCGGAAGTCAAAATCGGGCTGAGTCAACCTAGGGTTTCAAATTTTCATGCATTTAGCAATATCCTCTATATTGTTAACCCCACTAGGTATTATTTAATAAATCCTAACTATTTTAAGCCTAATATAATTAATACTAATCAACCCTAAGTCAAAATTAAAAGAAAAGAAGAAGAAGTAAAAACTAATAATTAAAAGAAAAACAAATACAAAATTAAGGAATAATGAAGGAGTGAAATTACCAGATGTGCGATAAAAAGAGACTCTAATTCTTGTGTTTGTGTAGATTAGGGCGTGGATGAATAATGGTGATTTTAGTTTGAGAGTCAAATGGACAAAATGGTAAAAGGCCTTATGACCGCCTATTTATAGAAAACACCCTGGGACCCACAGTACTTACCTGGCACATCCGTGGAAAATTATCGCGGTCCGCGTTGAAGAAGAACAGAAGGGATGCTTTACGAAGACTACCACTGAGAGCAGAAAATGCAGTGCGGTAGCGGAAAGCCACCGCTGACCGCGAAAAAATGCATCGTGGACGCGGATGAAACTTCAGAGAAGCCTCATTTTGGACTTGCAATCCTGCGTCCGCCATCACATTCCTCCTTCACAATATGGCCACCGCTGACAGCGGAAAAATAGAGCGCTGTCAGCGGTCCAACTTCAGAGTGTTGAAATATTTTTCTTGCTTAGTCCTGCACTGCATCAAACATTCCTACACATATCTCACAACCTGTTAGTTCAAAATAAAACCTATACTAAGAAGAAAATCAAAAAGAAGAAAAACACATGGGTTGCCTCCCAAGAAGCGTCTGATTTAACGTTGCGGCACGACGCAAATTACCATCAATTATTTGAGGTGGATCATTGCCACCACGTGGCTATTATCAAAATTGCCAAGATAATGCTTCACTATGTGCCCAATAACTCTGAAGATTTCACCATTTTTGTTTTTCAAATCAAGAGCACCAAACGGAGTTACAAGTACCACCTCAAAAGGTCCACTCCATTTTGACTTGAGCTTTCCCAGGAACAGTCGTAACTGGGAGTTGAATAAGAGATCGAAGTCACCTTCTTTGAATTCCTTTCTTTGGGCATACTTGTTATGTAAGTACTTTATCTTGTCCTTATACAAGGATGAGCTGGAATAGGCATAAAACCGGAACTCATCAAGCTCATTGAGCTGCTCCACTCGAAGATTTGCTGCAACATACCATTCAAGATTTAACTTCCTCAAAGCCCACATGGCCTTGTGATCTAACTCAACGGGGAGATGGAAAGCTTTTCCAAATACCAACCGGTACGGAGACATACAAATCTGAGTCTTCTAAGCAGTCTTGTAAGCCCACTAAGCATCAACTAGTTTCTTTGCCTAGTCACTCCTATTTGCATTGACAATTTTTGGCAATATGCTCTTAATCTCCCTGTTGGAGACCTCAACTTGCCCATTAGCCTGAGGATGGTAAGGGATTGAAACCTTGTGATTGACACCATACTTTGCAAGCAAAGTGTCAAATGCCTTATTACAGAAATGAGAACCTCCATCACTGATGATTGCTCTAGGAGTGCCAAAACAAGTAAAGATATTCTTCTTGAGAAAATCCACCACACTTCGGGCCTCGTTGTTGGGTAAAGCCACGGCCTCAACCTATTTGGAAACATAATCAATGTCCACTAGAATATATGTTTTTCCACATGAACTCACAAAGGGTCCCATGAAGTCAATGCCCCACATCAAATATGTCAACCTCAAGAATATTGATGAGAGGCATTTTATCCTTCTTTGAAATTCCACCTTCTCTTTGACACTCATCACATCTCTTCCTGCATCTTTGTACAATATAGGCCAATAAAAACCACATCTAAACACATTTTAAGCAGTCGTCACCCCACCATGATGACCATCATAGGGAGAGGAATTACTAGCATCCAGAATGCTCATTTGCTCCTCTTCCGGAACACATCTCCGGATCACACCATCATTACAGATTTTGAACAAGTAAGGCTCATCCCAATAGTAGTCCAAGCTATCTCATTTAAGCTTCTTCCTTTGGTTAGAAGAGAGCTCACACGGAATAATATCGGTCACAAGAAAGTTGGCAACATCCGCGGACCAAGGCATGCTATTCATAGATACAGAGAGGAGTTGCTCATCAGGGAATGAATCATTAATTTCGAGGCCATCACAGGGCCTCCCCTCCTCCTCCAAGCGAGACAAGTGGTCCACCACTTGGTTTTCACTCCCTTTCTGATCAACAATCTCAAGATCAAACTTTGAAGCAATAGAACCCATCTCATCAACCGAGCCATAAAATCCTTCTTTGTCATCAAGTAGCGGAGTGTTGTATGGTCGGTATGAACTATTACCCTGACACCCATGAGATAAGGCTTAAACTTCTCCATTGCAAACACAATTGCTAGAAACTCTTTTTCCATCACCGTGTAATTAGCTTGAGCATCATTCATTGTTTTGCTTGCATAATACACCGGGTGAAACATCTTGTTTACTCTTTGACCCAAGACCGCTCCTACCGCAACATCCCTTGCGTCACACATGAGCTCAAAAGGTAAGCTCCAATTGGGTGTGGTAATAATGGGAGTGTTGTCAATTTGTACGTGAGAAGTTCAAAAGCCTTCATGCATTCATCATTAAACACGAACTTGGCATCCTTTTCCAATAACTTGCCAAAAGGATTCACTATCTTAGAAAAGTCTTTGATGAATCTTCGGTAGAACTCTGCATGTGTAAGAAAACTCCTAACCCCCTTCACTGAAGTAGGAGGAGAAAGCTTTCAAATCACTTCAATTTTAGCCTTGTCCACCTCTATTCCGTTCTTTGAGATCTTATGGCCGAGGACAATGCCCTCCCCAACCATAAAGTGGCTTTTTCCCAGTTAAGCACAAGATTTGTCTCTTCACACCAGGCTAACACCTTGTCAAGATTCTTCAAACACTCATCAAAGGAGTCACCCCACAACACTGAAATCATCTATTAACACTTCCAATAAGTCCTCCACCATGTCGGTAAATATAACCATCATACACCGCTGGAATATAGACGGTGCATTACACAAACCAAATGGCATCCTAGAAAATGCAAATGTGCCATACGGACACGTGAAAGTGGTTTTCTCCTAGTCTTCCGAAGCAATCAAAATCTGGTTGTAACCTGAGTACCCATCCAAGAAATAGTAGAAGGCACGCCCAGGAAGTCTATCTAGCATTTGCTCAAGAAAGGGCAATGGAAAATGATCCTTGCAGGTCACTTTATTCAGCTTGCGGTAGTCCATGCACACCCGCCATCCGGTGACATTCCTGGTGGGAATCAATTCATTTTGCTCATTGGTAACCACAATCATACTACCCTTTTTCGGCATACGTTACACAAATGAAGTCCAAGAACTATCCAAGATGTGGTACACAACCCCTGCATCCAATCACTTGATCACCTCCTTTTTGACAACCTCTTGCATAGCCTTATTCAACCTCCTTTGATGTTCCACGGAGGGCTTGGCATCATCTTCGAGTATAATCTTGTGCATGCAAAAGGCGTGGATTATTCCTCAATTATCAGCTATAGTCCATCCAATTGCCTTCTTCCTTTTTTGGAGCACCTCCAGAGTTGCATCTACATGCACGTTAGTAAGACAAGACGAAAGAATAATAGGTAAAGTTGAACTAGGGCCTAAGAATTCATACCTAAGGTGTGAAGGCAAAGGCTTCAACTCCAAAATGGGAGGTTCCTCAATTTAGGGCTTTATTGGCGGAGTCTTTCTGTTCAAGATCCAAAGAGAGCTTACGGGTCTCATAAGAATAAGAGCCCATTCCGTATAAAGCATTGACACACTTTGATCGACCTTCATCCTCATTCATATTAAGGTTCAACAATACCGCTTCTAAATGATCCTCCTCATTGACCATGGCACTAGTATCATTAACTATCACCTCCGTGACAAGATCCACAAAAGAGCACACTTCAGTACTATTGGCTGCCTCATTGATTTGCACACATGAAAGACAACTTTTTCATCACCCACCCGGAAGGTGAACTCCCATGCCTCCACATCAACCAATGCCTTCCCAGTTGCAAGGAAAGGCCTTTCCAATATTATCGGCACCTCATAGTCGACCTCACAGTCCAGAATCACAAAGTAAGTAGGCAAAATAAACTTGTCCACCCGAACAAGAACATCATCAATAATACTAAGCGGCCTCTTCATTGTTCTATCTTCCATTTGCAATCTCATTGAAGTAGCTCTCGGTTGACCAATACCCAAAATTTTGAACACGGAGTAGGGCATCAAATTGATACTTGCTCCCAAATCACACAATGCCTTTGCAAAATCTACACTCCCAATGGTACATGGAATGGTGAAAGCATCGGGATCTTCAAGCTTTAGAGCCATCGAGTGTACAATTGCACTTACTTGATGAGTCATTTTGATGGTCTCACAATACATGGATCTCTTTTTAATCACCAAGTCTTTCATGAACTTGGCGTAACCCGGCATTTGTTTAAGAGCTTCCACCAAAAGAACATTGATCGATAAGCTTTTCATCATCTCAATAAACTTCTTAAATTGGGTTTCATTCTTTTGTTTTGCATGTCTTTGAGGGTAAGGTGGAGGAGGGCTTGGCAAGGGAGCCTTAGCCTTGGGCACTACCATTTTCGGTATGTCTATTATGTGTTCCCTAGACGGGTTCATGTCATTTTGAGTCTCCACCTTATTATCATGAATATCAATTCTCACGTCCGCATTTAAATTCTTCTTCACTCACTTGTTCATCAAATATATGAACATCATCATCTTGCACTTCAACCTCTTCACTCACAACTTCCTTTTGCTTGGAGGTATTCACATCACCACCTCAACCACTTCTTCTGATCACCGCCATTGCATACCCGGTATTGTTCCCATCCTTCGAGTTTACTATCGTATCACTAGGTAGAGCCTCCTTAGGGCGAGTATTTAAAGATTGCGAAATCTAGCCAAGTTGAACCTCTAAGTTTCGGATTGAAGTATTATGGGATGCCAACTGGGTATTAGAGTACTTAAAAGTATTCTCTCTTGTTACTTGTGGCCTGTTTGCAAATCCTGCTGCCTGCTTCTCTCTCTATTTGCTTTCTTTGAACTGCTATGTTCTAATTAAGATTCAACACCATAACATTGTGTTTGTTTAATATTTTTTTCCTCCTGTCTGCCTACTGCTTGTGTTTAGTTCAATACTTATTTAGCATCCTCCTTCTGCATGTTCTGCCTCTATTGTGTATTCTAAGTGTGTTTGACAATGATGGTTGTTTGAGGCATGACAACATTAAAATATTATTGTCTATGACTCAAACTTGATCCTCCTGGGATGGTAACCTCACGCTACCATTGTATGCTGTATATTTTATTGGCATAATAGCATTCCCTATTGCTGCGTATGCCTAGAATCAATTAATGCCCAGGCACAAGGGCTCTCTGCAATCAATACCCAACCCCTAAATACCTTTTGTGTGAAGTTATTATTTCTGTAGCACCCCTTTCCCTTTTCCTTTACTCCGCTAGTTCTTCAAGTTCTGTTTTCTGCACTTGCACTCTCTCTTAGCCTTTAAGTTCTGCCCCCCTCGTGTGAGCCTTGCCTTGGGATCCATTGAGCTCCCTCTGAACTTGGACACTTGAGGGTTGGCCCTTCTACACTGCACTGATCCCCATTCTGATAATGCAATTTGGGTGTGAGTATTGCCTAGAGTCTCATTGAGGCTCTTAGGGAACTTTGACACACTCAAATGGGAGAAAGGCTTTGGATCATGATCTCTTGGAGTTGGTTTACCTCATAACTCAGTGAGGAAGTAAGAATCAGGCTTCCTCTAGTTGTACTTTTATTTATATTTTTCTGATGTATTCTTGTTTTATTTCGGGCTGTAATAATTTGTAATAAATACTAGGGGATGGTTAGCGAAAAAGGGTGGGTAACTATGTATGAAAAGGATAGAAATCATGACTATAAGACTACTATATTTCTACATATCCAACCTTTCATATAGAAACCATGTCTATAGGTATTCTGAATTCTGCATATTCAAATGCACATAGAAATCATGCCTATAGGCCCATTTTGAATTCTGCATATTCAACTTCATATAGAAATTATGCCTATAGGATTGTTCAATTCTGCATATTCCATTACATCTAGATACCATGCTCATAGGTTTAAAGCAAATTCTTCATCTAGATACTATGTCTATAAGGTTTGAAAAAAAAATCAGCAACGTATAGAAAGCATGCCTATAGGGGTTTCTAATAAAAAATCTGATCCACCCAGTAATAATGGCTAGTATCAGCCGCAGGACTTTTAATTAATTCGTTAAATTCCGCCTCTCTTTTAACAATCTGATTCTACCACTTAGCAAGTTTAACGAGTATGCATTCAAAACAGTTTACTTCGAGCCTTGTTGTTTCCTTGTTTTCTGAATCCAGTAGATAACATGCCTATATGATCCTTGTCCAACACTTAGGCAAGCCTTAAGGTAATATTATAAGCTGAATCTGTTTCTGTTAATTATTACAACCAGCAGGCAGGCCTGATTCAGACTTCTTATCTGAGTTATGTATTAAACCAAATCTGCCTCAGTAACCATCCTTCTTCATCTATAATAATCAGACCTAAACAGTATGTGTAAGTCATGCTAATTACGTGCTTCTTTGTTCAAGGAGGTATATCTGAGCCTCTGCTTGTTATGTTCTTTCCCTCAACTTGCAATACGTGTTTTGTATGTCGCCTTAGAGTTTTTACCTTTGAAACTATAAATAAGCCCAATATCCCTCCCTTTAGGATTAGTAGTCCTAAATGCCTTCGAGACTGATAGGATTGGGCTGAGTAATAGCATGCAATAAGTAAACGAGACCAACCCGCGCTTTAAATACCTTAACGGGGCGGGAAGGGTAGATATGGATATGATGACCACGCGATATCCTCACGTGTAGCCCCTCATTAAGGAGTGATTACCGGACGTTGTGTGGGGTGATCCATATTTTTAGTAAACCTAGGACCCCCTTTCCTTTATTCTTATTTCTTTAACATTTCATTCTAGAATCCGCTTCCTCAAATTGCTCTTTTAAACTTTGTCTATTTTCAATCCTTTATATGTGAAATCCCCTCCTATTTGAGCTTTATTTGTCTACATGTTAATTGTACCCTAAACTCACAATAATTGTCTGGCCGGGAACCACACTAGTGGATTCTGAGGGGTGCCTAACACCTTCCCCTTGGAATAATTTCAAGCCCATACCCAATCTCTGGTTACTCAAATGAAAACCTCTTAGTGTCCTAATGCACCCTAATCATTAGGTGGCGGCTCTTCAAATCAAACCCAATTCCTAAAAGGAATGAGTTGTCCCTCCAAATGTCATAAACCCGATTCCGCGATGAAAAAGGGGGCGCGACAAATATGATATTTTTGTAGGGTTTTCTTAATTGGTCTAAAGGCAGTAGGGAGGTGACTTACACCTAGGTGGGTATCTAACGGGTCTAAAACTCAGGGCAAACTTGTTATAATTGGAATCATAATATAGCCATTGCACGTAAATACTTACTCTATACTTCTTGGTAGTTTGAATGACTTTGCCCTAATTGACTTTCTCAAGCCCAATTGGGTGTCAAACAATGCAAGCAAATATGGCTTAAGTCGGGTATTACTATCTCTAGGTTTAACCATTTAATTAGGGCTATCAATCTCTTGAATGCACCCCAATTCCTTGTTGGCCTGAATTTTGCTAGACTTAGTCTCTCTTTCTCAAGAAGAGCCTAAGTCAAAAAGGCACAAATCAGTATTTGCAACCACCAATTCAATATTTAAAGCATAAATCAAGCCAAATATCATTCACCCATAAACATTTAAGCCCTAAATTGAAGACCCATTAAATACCCACACTAGGATTGAGCCACAACCCTAGCTAATGGGTTTAGCTTATAATCAAAGAAGAACTCAAAGATCTAGATGAAATATAACTCATATAAAAGTTATTACTAGAGAAGAATGTAAGATTTATGGTTAACCAAGCTCTAAAATTATTCAAAAAGACTAAAAACGACTGTTCACGTGCTCTTCTAAACAACATATGCCCTAAAAATCTAAAAAAGAGCTATTTATACACAGCTAAATTTTTCGGACAAAAATTCCCCTACGGAGTTTCCGCTGATAGCGAAAAGTGGACCGATACAGCGCTATAACTACAGCGGCCGTGCAAAATCAAGCGCGGACCGCGATCTTCAACTTTTAGCTCCACTTCTGGCTCTCTGATTCTGACTTCCGTTGAGGGCAGTATGAGCACGTGATTCTTTCTCTATATGAATTATTCCTATAGATTCAACAAAATAATTTTTCTTCATTATTTGCAATTTCGTAGATTTTCGTAGCATTTTTTTGTTATTGTTTCCATTTGTCTCTACATGTTTATTTTATTTAATTCATTAAAATACAAAAATACACTGCATTTGTGTTTAGGATTTATTTTCACATTTTAAGGTCAATTATTAAATTAGGTGTTTTATTAAAAAATGAAAATCACAAAATTGGTTTAATTCTGCATTTCTAGCATTTTATTATAAATCAATAATTTTCCTTTTAATTTAGAAGTAATTAATTATTGTAAATATTACATTATATTTTTAGCTTAATTTGGTAAATTAATTATTTTTAGGAGTTTTTAATTTAAGTTTTAATAAATTAAAAAGGGGAAAAGAAAAACAATTAAATAAAAGACAAGGAATGGAAATGAAGAAAAGGAATTTGGGCAAAAAATTAATTGAATTATATCCAAGCCCAAACATTTTACTCTGGAACCCGCCCAATTTTGGCCCAAACCCGCCCCCAGTATCCGGTCCAGCCCCACCGCCCAACCAAACGATGTCGTTTTGATATCCCCAGATCTGAGCCGTTGATCTCTTTCAATCTAACGGACGGGAACTAGCTTCCCGTTAGTATATTAGTGTCCAAACGCACCCCCTACCCCCCTCATCGTCTCTTTCATAGAGACTCCAACCTGCAAACCCTAATGACGCCGCCTCCATTTCCACCGCCTTAGCCCGACAGCGTCACCTCAAATCCACACTAGATTCACACCATAACACCCTCTTCCCCCCCTCATGTCGAATCCGTCGTTGGTTCTCCTCGAATCACCATGGAACTCGTCGAATCTTCAATTGAAAGTTAAGACCAAAAACCTAACTTCTCCCAAATCACCCCAAACTAATACCCTAAAACCCCCATGACCCCCTCTTTCCAAATCCCTAACCCATATCCCTCGAATCCCTCTCAGTCCCTTTGAATATCGAATCAAAGTTCGAAGCCCTAAAAGCCAAATCGCTCTACCTTTGATTCTGTGGCTTGCATGACCACAAATGACCGAGTCTTCAAGATTTTCGAGTTTAATTTGGCATAATCAGTGTTGGTCGTTTGTTCTTAACAAAGAACAAGCGACTAACACTGATTGTGTTAAATCAGGAGTCCAGCATTGTGGTCGAGTCTAATCGGTAAGCTTTCCTTGTCCTTTTCTTCTGCCCACTTTTGATTCACGTCCTACTCCTCTTCTTTTCTTCTCTTCTTTCTTGAAGTAGACTGAAAGTCGAGCAAGTTTCTAAGCTTAGGTTTTTCCCCTAGATTAATTTTTTTGTTCGTTTTGTCGTTCAGTTTTCTGGTCGAGGTTTAAAGGTCTATTCTCTGATTTTATTAATAACATGCTTGAACCTTTGATTTTACTTTAGTCTCACAAGTTAATTTAATTAGGTCGTCTCAATTTAATAACCTAACTCACCCTTTGCTTGTTTATGTAATTAATCAGTCGTGTAGTTAAATTTTAATTTTCAAACAAGTGTTTACTTTCTGCTCTTGGTGAACTTAGAATCTAGTTGGTTCTGACTGTATTTGGGCCTGGGGTTTATGCCTTTAGGTTCAGGCTCATGGTTTGGGTTGGGTTTTGAGTTAATTCAACCCAGGGTCAACTTGACCCATACCCGTTTGGTCTATCTGGTTAATTAACATGGGTTCAGGGGTAATTTGGGTAGTATAGATAGGGAAATCTTATGTAACAACCTCAAGAAGCTTCCAGGAAAGGAGTTTTGGGACTGGTTTTAAAATTCTGAAATTTGCATTAGGGCTATGGGAGGCTAAACCAAAATTAGAAAAGGTTTGAAATGCAAATTTCAATACTTTTAGGCTGCCCTAATGCCTTGCCTATAAAGGCACTTAAACTTTATAGGCAAGGCAGAATTAAAAAAAGAGGAAGAGACTTGAAGAGATAGAAAAATTCAATAATCAGAAACGGCTGAAGAATATTAGAAAAACTACTGTTTCATTGAATTTTTCTGAGGTTCTCAGCTTCTGAAGCAGTGTCTGGTTCACTAGGGGTTGAAATGGATTGAGCTTGATTTTTAAAAGTTTTGTTTTGAAGTTGCTCAGTTGAAACTGGTTTATTCTTTACTGCTTCACATCATTTTTTGGGTTAGAGCTGGTTTTGCTGGGACTAATTTCTGCTTTGTTCTGCTGCTGCTGGCTACTGATTTCTTCATTTCTTTTATTTCTCTTTTATGCCCAGGTATGTATCGACTCTTGACTAACATATGAAGTGCAAATGTGAAGCCATGTAACCAAATTGAAGGGAAATGGCAAATGCTAGCTTTCTATTGTCGAATAACTGCTCGAATGTGTTATATTTTGTCCATGTGTCCTTAGTTTAGCTTTACTATGTATATTTCGTTCATGTTATTAATATTGTATTTCGTTATAAGGATTGCATTTGTAGTTTTCTTTTGAATGATGTTTGGATTCAAGAATGTTCTTAGGCTTAGGATGATATGTATGGGTTGAGGATTATGACTCTTTTGGTCTGATTTTATTGAAGTTTTGCTGAATTTTGGAGATGTTTTTTTTTCTATAGTCGTGTTTAAGAATCCATCAGATTAGTTTTTTTATTTGTTCCTCCTTAGCAAATCAGGTTTATGTTCTGTTGTCCATCCATTAGCTTCTTTATGTTAGATTGTTCTGTCATGATCTGCAGAATAGCTCAGTTACTTCAGTTTGTTACCTTGCCTTGTTTTACCCATGAATGAATGACTTGAATTCATAAAGGCTTTCAAATAGATGTAGGGTTTAATTTCAAACGTGAGAGTTCTCAGATTAGCTTAATTCTTTACATCTTGTTGTTTTCTTTTGCGGAAATAATTAAAGGTATATGACTCTGACCAGCGTGTTAGCTTGAGTCAGATTTGGCATTGGGCTATAGTATTTGTTCTTTCCTCTACCTCTGGGCTTAGACTGGAGCCCAGATCTCTCCATCAAGGCTGTGTTACTGAACATATAGCACGTTGCAACCCATTTGGGCCTGGACTCGTAGCCCATTTCTGAGTGAGTGCTTGTAGTTCATTCCCGAAACCGAGTTGGACCCAATTCTCATTTTACCGTTGTTGCCAGTCTCATTCGTAACAGGCATGGTCCAAGGGCCTGAAAGCCGATGTGAATGATATCTGCCTAAGCAATAGCCCAAAATTGCGTGATTTCAGAATAACTCCTTTATAGTTTAGGCGTGTCATATTAAATAATATTAATAGTTTATGGCCCTCATAATTTCAAATAAAGAATTTTAGACGTTTGGATGTGAGGAGTACCATATTAGATAATAATAGTTATGGCCCTCCAAACTTTAGTTTGAATACCCTTTAAAAAAATGGGGTTGAGGTGCGCTGCGCTAAATATAATCCCGAATGCGTAGCCCTCACTTAATTATATCCCTTAAAATTCTTAGAACTCGAGGAGTGTCATTTAGCAAAATTTCATGTCCCTCGCAAAGTTGCAAACGCGTAGTTGCTTTAGGTGTGTCATTTAATAATATTACCTTCCTAAATTCGGGTACGCATTTATGTGACCCAAATCCAAATCTCAACGATGTTAAAATATGTCAAAAACCACGGGTGAATTTATGTGACGTGGTTCAGGACGTGTTTTAATAACGTTGCAATTTTCTTTAAAAAATGAATAAAAGCGTTTAAAACTAAAATTTGCACACATGTTCATAATTGTTTAAAATCAGATAATTAAGCCGAATATAACAGTTGAGCGACTGTGCTAGAACCACGGAACTCGGGAATGCCTAACACCTTATCCCGGGTTAACATAATTCCTTACTCGGATTTCTGGTTCGCGGACTGTTAAACAGAGTCAAGCTTTTCCTCTATTCGGGATTCAACCGGTGACTTGGGACACCATAAATCTCCCAAGTGGCGACTCTGAATTTAATAAATAAATAAATCTCGTTTCGATTGTCCTTTAATTGAAAAAACTCCCTAATACACTCCTTTCCGGGGGTGTAGGTAAAAAGGAGATGTGACAGCTCTGGCGACTCTGTTGGGGATCGAACCCAGAACCTCTGGTTCAGGGTTCAGAATTCGAGCTTAATAAATTGTTATATTTGGCATTATCTGATTTTGTTACATGTTTGGGCCTAATGTGCTAAGTGATGCTTTTACCGCTTTGATATTATCTGAAGTGTATATAAACTGCTACAAAACCCTTCTTTTCTCATCTTCGGGGATGTGCTCGCTGGTCGAGACTCTCTATTCTGTTAGTGTCATACCTTGAAATAAGAAAGAGGCTCGGACAAGTTACTAAGCCGGATGGCCTTTTGGTTCCCAGTATGTAGCCCCCTCCTCGGCTCGCGTTATCCGCTCGGGTACACAGTCTAGCACACATACCCAGGTTTTTGAACCTAGAATAACTCAGCCTTATGTCGGATCCCTAGTAGGCATGTTTGTTTGCATCATGTGCATTTGACTTTGGAGACTCAACACAGGGGTTGGGTCTGTCTAGGATAGGTGTACCCGAAACGTAAAGACCATTATGATGCATCTTACTTGCTATTTGTGCATTCATTTGCTTCGGATTTGCATATTGACTGACTGATAAGGAAAATTTAGAAAGGTTAATGAGATGGTCGAGAGGGATAAGTGACTGTTTTGAAAAACCAATGTCCCAAAACATACCGAAACTCTGGAAAAAAAAGAAGAATTTTGTGGAAAAGAAAAAAAGAAGGAAAAATCTTTGTGTTTTTGGAAAAAAAAGAAGTTGGTTTATTTTTTTTTAAATTGCCCGAACTACGCCAGTTTTAATTCTCACCGGGTGTGGGATACGTAGGCAACCCTCATGGGGTCCAACTTCCTTTTTTGCAAAAATAATACGAAAAAACAAAATTTTTATTTTTATGGTTAAGGTGATGCCATTTTTGTCAAAAATAGCCGATTATCCTCAAAAGGACGCCGGAAGGCTGTTTTTGCAAGAACAGCCACCTTCGGTCTCTTTTTCAAATTTTTAGCCGGTTAGCAAGCACAGCCTTAAAACCTTTCTCGGGAAGTGCTGAAAGGCCGTATTTGCAAAACTGGGTTTTTACTTTTGAAATAAAATCTGAAAAGTGTCAGCTTTGTTTTTGAGTCAATTGAATCGTGATTTTTTGCTTAACCACCCTAACAAATGTGCAGAATGATCACAAGTCAGAGTTTGCCAATAACAATCGTGAACAAGATACCTTTGGAGTTGCATATGTGGTGGGATGATCTGGGTAAATCGGGAGAAGACACGGCCAATCTATACTTGGGAGGCCTCACTGGGTTGCTGAAAATTAATCCTAGGGGAGACATCATAGGCGTTGGTTACATTCTGGGACCCGACCCACAACGTATGTCATTTCTCAGATTTTGAACTTACCCCAACATTGGAAGAAATAACCGGATATATTGGGGGTCCCAAAGTTACCCTGAGACACCAGTACCTGATTGCTCCAAGGGTCGTAGCCGTACACAGGTTCCTAGACTCTTTGAAAATAAGCAGGGGGTCCACAACCCAGACTTGGCAGCTGGTTTTTGTACTTTGCAGTTTATATACAATAGATATGGTCATATAGGGGGGTTCGACAAGCCGGAAAATAAAATCTGCAGCAGAGGAAACCGCCTTAAGTGGGAAGAATACACGTGTTTTGCATTTATGGTAGTCTTTTTGAGACTTTTGGTGTTTCCTAGAAAGGATGAGAGTATTGATTCAGAGTCGCCACTTAGGAGATTTATGGTGTCCCAAGTCACCGGTTGAATCCCAAATCGAGGAAAAATTGACTCTGGATTACAGTCCGCGAACCAAAAATCCGGATAAGGAATTCTGTTAACCCGGGAGAAGGTGTTAGGCATTCCCGAGTTCCGTGGTTCTAGCACGGTCGCTCAACTGTCATATTCGGCTTCTTTATCTGATTCTAATATATGTTGAACCTATGTGCAAATTTTAACTGTTTAACGCTTTTATTATTATTATTATTTAACGGGAATTGCGACGTTGTAAAATACGTCTCGAACCACGTCACATCAATGCACCCGTGGTTATCGACACATTTCGACTCCGTCGAGATTTGGATTTGGGTCACATAAATGTGCACCCGGGTTTAAGAAAGTAAGTTAATAAAAGCGCGCCTAAAGTGACTAGCACGTTATTATCTTTGGGGAGGGCCGTGAAATTCACTAAATGACCCATCTAGAATTCTAAATATTTTATTTTTTAGCCAATTTGTTGAGAGCCTCGCAATTTACACGTTTTATCCGGCGAGGCTCGTCTCAGGTTTTATTTAAAGGTCTATGCTAAAATGACTACGATTTTCTATATATATTTTTTCTCTAAAAATTATTGAAAAAGAAAATCCTAATTTTATTATTAATTCTACTACCACTTCTACATTTAGGGTTGTTCAAATCACTAATAGAAACATGATTTTTGCCAAAGATGCGAAGCGACTAATTAAACTAATTGATTCAAGTTAGCTTTACTAGATCAATATTCAAAAACACCCAATATTTTGAAGCTATGATATTGAAATGTTATTAGCAAACAAATGCCAAAAGAGTGTCTTTGAATTAATGCCTATGTCCTAAATGACAACCAGTTTCTACTTATCACTACACGCGAATGATGTAAATCTCACATTTTTGTCTCATGCTTCAAACTATTCTGATTTTTTCAACATTTAAACCACATGGATAAATCATATTACATCAAGATTGGTGATTAGCACCAATATGCAGGCTAATTAACATAAACATACACGTCCAACTTCAACTCACTTTATACAATCATATACAAATCAAATCTAAACTATACTAAACCATTACGTCTACATTACTTAGGCATCAACATATAACAGTCCAACTGTACAAAGCAACAAAAATTTACATAGCAGTAGTGTACAAAATGTTCTAACTACAATCAGTAAACAAAGAAAAAGCTGAATCAAACTTCAGACTTCCATTTTTATATGTATTCACGCTTCCACATATTTCAGCTTATAATAGCCAGTGTTACAGTCGTGTACCTGGTATTGGAAACATAAGAAGAGGAAGATGAGAAACAACAGATGCAGTAGCAACACAGCAACAACAACAAACAACAATAGCCCAATAACAGATTAAAACCAGCAAAATCCCAGCAATGACCAATGGAACAGTAATGGGAAACCCACAACAAACTCAGAAAAACCAGTTGACAACCCTAGCAATCCCAAACTGAACCAGAGAAATCCCAGAAACAAACGGAGAGCAGAAATCAACTCAGCAATGCAATTAAACAGTACTTTCTGATTCTCTTTTCTTTAACTCTCAAAGAAGAACACTTTCAAGAAACTCTACTCTTTTAACTGATTTTCAGCAATCAAAGCAGACTAGACTTTCTTATTCTCAAACTCAACTGCTCTCTTCAACATTAAAAGTCAGCCTATTTTATATATTTCTAATTCTGAATTTCTGATCTCCAGAATTCCTCCCCTCCATCAGTCCTAATCCTTCTCTCTTATATCCATCCAGACCTGCCCCCTCTTTCAAACTTAACTACCTAGCCCCCTTCCCAACTAAAAATCTGCATCTTTCCACTTAAAACCCACTAAGGAAAGCTTTTTCCTTATTTTCAGCCCCCATTCCCTCTTGTTCTCCATTACCTTATTAATTTAAAGACATTTAATACCCCACTAACAAGTCACTAACACTAAAATATTACCCTAACTGTTCCATTCCCAAATCACCCCTGAAACCCCTTAATATTACTGCCCCAATACAATCTATTCATCTGCATTAAAACCTTTAACTCTAAAATCTGTTCAAGCTAACAATTATCTAAAACAAATTCTGATTAACAGCTATAGCCAACTTACTTCTGATAACTGAATGACTAAGGTTAAACTTCAATTGAAATAAATGAACTGAAATTAAATCAAAACCAAATTAACATAACACAGAACTCAACAGAATCATTAAAACTGAAGCTGAAACTGAATCAAAATCAACATGAATACAGGATCATTGTCAGCCTATTGACAATGCCCTGAAGTTAATTGCCTAAAGATCACCACATACAACATTTGACCTCAAACCATTTGACGAAACTACTAATAAAACTGAATTAATCGACGATAAGTAATTAACCGATTGCCTACAACAATTGACAGCAATCAATCAGAAATAGATAATCATGCAATTCAAGCGGTATTGACAAGACCAGGTATTTACAATAAGGCTTAACTAACCAACGAAAATTATTCGAATTGATTAAACAACCTATAATTATACACAACAACGAGCAGAAACACATTCGACCAAATAGAAAGGTCTGAGGGAGAAGAATAGAACAATCGACAAAAATTACAAAAAATTAATATAACAATACTAAACAAATAAACAGACGTTTAAAACATCAAAATAGAATAAAAGGAAAGAATGAAAAATACCTTAAATGGAACAGAGAACAGACGGACTTGAATCGACTCAGACTTGAACTTTTTGAGGTCAAACGGACCTTAATCGAGTATTCTCAACTGAGAACACTTCGACTAAGGTCAGTTAAACACCCAAATCCCCTTAAACTTCGGACAGAAACCAGTTTTGGTTTTCTAGGGCTCTTACGTTTTGATTCGGGGTTCGAGTGTTTCTAGCCAGATTTGAACCAAACCAACGGTGGTTTGGTCATGAGGGAGGTCAAGGGGTTCCAGGGTGTGAGTTCAGGGTGGATTGGGGTAGGTCCAGGTTTTACTCGAATCTTCGAGAAGTTTGAGGATGATTCGAAGCAAACGGGTACTGGATTTGGATTGGGGGTGGTTAGATGTTCTAGGGGTGTTAATTTGGTGACCGACGACGTTGTTGCCGCCGGGTTTCAGGCGAAGGAGTGCCATGGCAGCTAGGGTTTTGGGGAAGGAGCTTCGTCTCTGAGAGACGATGATGAACAGGATTTTGGATTGGGGGGGGGCTAGGTATGAGATTGCATTTATATAGTGGGGGGTGGTTTGATCTTGGCCGTTCGATCAAGAGAGATCGAGGGTCCAGATCAGTTCACTTAACTCAAACGATGTCGTTTGGTCTTATTAAGAGATCGGGTTGACCTGGGTTGAAATGGACCGGGTTATGGGGAAAAGCTGGGACCGTTAGATCACTGGGAACGAACGTCTTGGATCAATTGGCCTGATACGGCGTCGTTTCGGTTAGTCTAAGGGCAGGCTGGACCGTTTGATCTTGGGAGATCAATGGTTCAGATTTTGCACAACAAAACGATGTCGTTTGGGTAGTTTTGGAGACAGACCAAATTGGACCGGGTAAGGGGTGTTGAATTGGGCCTGGTTTTGGGTTGTTTTGGATGGCCCAGTTCCGATTTTGTAGGTATTTCCACTTGTTTTTGTTTTCTTTTCTTTTAATTTCTAATTAGCAAAAAATTCTACAATAAATTGTAAAACCAAAATTAACCTACAAAATATTAATTAACACTTAACTACAATTAACACATAAAATTTAACACCCATTAAAAACAAAAATCACACAATTGTACACTAATTGACAAAAATAGAACAAATACATATTTTTGTGATTTTCTTTCTTTTAAAACCAAACTATGGTTTAATTAATTCAAAAATGCACAATTAAATCCTAAATATGCATGCAACATGTATTTTTATATTTTTTAATTAATTAAACAAAATAAACACTCACAGACAAAATAATTACGAAAAATGTCACGCGAAATTCTTAAACTTGTACCCAAATGACATTTGTTTTGTTTTTCGATTTCTTTTGGAGTAGTTTTCGTGAAGCAAAAATCTCGTACTTACACATGTATAGAGGAATTTTATACGAGGGTTGATGGGATCAGCCTGCTAGAAGGGGTTACAAAGTGGATAGCACGCCTTCGTTCCATCACTGCAAACCAAATAGAGTGGACATTTGGATGGCTGCCTGTGGATGAGATCATATACATGCTAGCCACTGGGCCTCATTTCCTCCTGATGGGACTCAGGAGTATCTAGCCTTATGCCCCATATTGGGTTTTGAGGCAGCTGGGGAGATGCCAAATAGTTCCGAGATATGAAGATCTTAGTGCCCAAGTAGTCGAGATCGGACCCAACAGTCAATTTCATGAAGCAGCAGTCCGCCAAATTTGGAGTGAATGTCAATACTTAACAGCAGGTACCTGTGTGCGTGATCGATCCAAAGGTGAAGTTTCACCAGAGTACCTGGCTTGGTATAGAAGAGAAATTGAGTTTGGGAGGCCGGCCAAAAGACCCCACCTTCAGGAATTCGTCGAGGCATCACAAGAACAATGGGCTTGGTTGGCCAAGGAGAATGAGTACAGGGCCACAATAGGAAAGTTGGAGAAACAAGTCAAAGAACTTCAATTCGAGAATAGCTTGCAAGTCGCGGCGGACGAAGGTGAAAAGAAAAAGATAACTAAGGAAAACGAGGCCCTTCGAGCCCAAATTCAGGAAATGAAAGTAGCGGCAGAGAACCCTGCCCGAAGTTCCAAAGATGAAAAACTTATAGGTAACCTGAGGCAGAAAGTGAGTGACTATAGTTTTGATTTGAACAAAGCAGAAAGTGAACTAGCCAGGGCTTGAAAGCAATTGGCTAAAAACGCGGATGAACGAGCATGCCTAGTTAAGCAGTTGAAAGAGAAGCATGACGATGAGGTTGCGGGATTAAAGAAAAGAATCGTTGTCGCAGAGAACAAAGTGATCAAGCAAACGAAAGACTTTAAGACAAAAAGAGAACATTGTTATATAGCATTGGCACAATTAGAAATGGATTTACAACAACTTCAGGAGCAGAATCATGTGGCCAACCAAACTTTGGAAGCCAGGGCCCAGCAGATCGGGCGTTTGTTACAAGAAAAAGGAGTTATAAGAGAAAGAATTAGAACCATAGCCGGTTACACTGTTGTGAAGTGCCAAGCCTGTGAGGACATGACTCGTACCACCTTCTCCGTGGCAGTGATGACATTTGTTAAACAGATAATGAGTGACTTGGATCGACTTCAAAAGGATCTTGCATATAGGCCCGCGGCGAGACCGAATGATGTCCCGCGGGCACCAGGAACATTAATGTATTTATGATTTTTCATTTGAGTATGTATTTCCTTTTCCGTTAGAGTGTGTCAGTTGTTTTGAGTTTGCATTTTCTTTCTGCTGGAGTCTGTCAGTTGTTTTCGAGTCTGTATTTTCTTTTGTTGGAGTATGATAGTTTATATTCGGAGTTTGTATTTCATCTTTACATTAGAGTATGTTAGTTTCTTTTGGAGTCTGTGGGTTTTGAGTCTTGTAATCAAAGCATTTACGTTTTATGAAAATTGAAAATCCCAAAATGTTGTCGCACCTCCTTTTTCCCGCGCCCGCGAGGGCGCGTGGGGAGTTTACTCCAATTAAAGAACAGTCGAAACGGGATTTGTTTATTTGTTTCAGAGTCGCCACCTGGGAATTTTGAGGCGTCCCAAGTCACCAATTATAATCCCTGAATCGAGGAGAATATGACTCTGTTTATTTTTCTGCGAACCAGAAATCCTGAGTAAGGAATTCTGTTAATCCGGAAGAAGGTGTTAGGTATTTCCGAATTCCGTGGTTCTAGCACGGTCGCTTAACTGTTTTTATTATTGGCTTAATCAACTTGATTTTATTAAATATATTTTTTTACGTGATTTTTCTACCGTTTTTACTTATCGTGATTAAGGACCCTTCTTCGAATCGAATTACGCGTACGTATATTCGTGTTACAAATTAAAAAGATGCGGAATTGTGTCACGCGTACGTGTACACAATAATTTTTGATAATATACTAAGCAATCATTTTTTCCGAGATTGTGTTGAATAAAGAATATTTATTTTTCTTGAATAGTGAACCGTACATCTCGGGTTTTTATGAAATTGATTTAACGCCTTTGGATAAATCCTTTTATTAAATATTCGTTCGAAATTGCGCGTACGCATAATCCGAAATTTTTTGCTTTTTAAAAAAAATATAATCAAGGTACGCGAACGTATCCCTAATTGCGCAAAAATATTTGCAATGATATTAAGGATTTTTCCACAAATTATTCATTATATCCATACATTTTTATGTGAAAATCATGATAAATTCCCATTTAAGGTTTCAAAGAATTTACAATATTAAATGTTGACCGTTGATTATATTTTCCGAATATAAATAATTTATTCCAACTGTTCAAATTCAAAAGACATAATAAGAATATGATTAATACTATCTTTTAAAAAAAAAACAAATATGACATATATATATATATACACGCCAAAGAATAAATGGCATATGAAACTGAAAATAAATGATTCATAAAGGGAAGGAAATATTTTCCGAGAATTTTCATTGTTTACTTAATGCAAATTCTATTTCTAATTATCAATGATGTAAAGTGTGGCAATTTATGCTTGTACATCTCTTTTCATTCTCATACACTCACTTTTAGTCTAATAGGCCTAATTATTTGGTCACTTTGTTTTATGAAAGTAGATAAGCATCGAATTTGTAGAAAATGAATTATTATGCAAGTTAATTTAACAAAGTTACATTACATGCAACCCAACTATTTGGCGGAAGCATTCATAACGTTCTATCATCATGACGAGCTATACCAACTTACTTTACTCATATGATTATACCTGTCATCATACCATATAATAACTTATACCAATCTAAACAAAATCATACTTATTACAAAATATTCTACTAATGTAACTTCTTTATCTTTGCATTTAGCTAATGGTATTATGGGATGTAATCAATGGTCCATTTTTATGCCTTACTCCCTGTCTTGACAATTTATTAAACTAATGAGATAATGAACTAATATTATTACAAACCTTTATACAAACTTTTAAAGTAAGACAATTAGCTCATAGCTATCAAATTGAATTTACTACTAATTAACTAACATGAAACAAAATGAAATTTAAATTGATGAACTTGGACAAATAAAAATAGACTTTCAGTTCAAGCTTCATTGACGAGTCATGTTGAATCTCTTTCCAACTTAAAATTTAAAAGACATATACCTGAAAATGGAGGTAGAAGAAGTAAGTTTCAGCAGTTACAGCAGTAACACACTCAGCCAAATATCAGTATTCCCACAGATTTGAACAATAATAAGACCCGAAGAAAATAGATGCACAGTATAGTATTTTGAAAGACACTTCAGATTTTAACTGAACAGTGGAATCACACAAAGTTGAACAGATTCAACACAAGAACAACATTTCAGATTTCAGCTTTTCTTCAGTTACAAATTCAGTTTGTTTCTGATTTTCTGTTTCTGCTGCTGTATCTGTGTGTGAGTGTATATGTGAGTGTTCTATTTTCTGTTTTCTTTCTTTAAAATCTCAGCCCTCAAAATCTCTTAAAGATTCTCTCTTAAAAATTTCTCTGAAAATTCTGTTTTTCTCTCTCAAAATTCTCTCCTTCCTTAACTGTCTGTCCAGCTCCTGTATTTATACAGGGCTGGTCCTAGTCAATTTAAGTGCTTCTTGGACCCCCTTCTTCTTTTTTAAAAACAGAAAATCCCATTATGTAAAACCTTTTCCCTGATTTTCAGCAGCCCATTATTCCTTGTTCCCCATTAGTATCATTAATTAATAGCCACTAACATTACATTATAATATACTAGCACTAACACCCTGTTCTTTACTGTTTCATTCCCAGAAGTGCCCCTGAAATCTTGATGTTATTACTGAAAAATCAGAACCTATAGCAAAACAGATTCTAAAATCTGTACAAACTTAGTTATCTCCCTGATTTACAGCTAAAACCAATCCTATTAACCTCCTAACACAATTGCATTTGACCAACTTTTGCAAACTTGAATTCAAACTGGACATTACAACAATATTATACTGAATTCAGAACTAACATCATAACAACATTACTGAAGTTATCATAACAATTCAGACTGGATTTAACATTGAACCAAAATCAGACACATACAGGATCATTGCCAATACTGACAATGCCCTTGACACTTTAATGTTCAGACAACATATATACAACACTTATTGACAGATTCATATAAACCAGGATGATTTAACTGATGATTATCTACAATATCTGTCAACAAACAGTACATAATGATAGAAAACAGGTTGTTTCAATCAGTATTATTATGAATGAAAATTCATAATATAACTAATCGACGAACTAAATCGAGTCGATTACACACATTGTAACTAAGCACAATCAATCAGAAACAATTCACATTTAAAATTAGGTAGACGAGTAGGAGACAGTATGATAATAACAGATTGAAAAATTATACAGACTAAAACAAACACAAAAATACATATATAATACACAATATAAAAAGAAAAAATACCTTTGAATCTTCAATTTTATTCCGACTCGAACTCAACTTGGATTTCGAATTTTTGTTTGAAATCAAACTGACCTTAGTCGAAGTATTTTCCACTGAAAATACTTCGGCTAAGGTCGATTAAACCTCAATCTTCATTTAATATGCACAGAATCCGGAAGTTTGGTATTTTTAGGGTTCTTAAAAACTCGATTTGGGATTTAACCATTTCTAGTCAGATTCGAGAAGAACCAAACATGACACAATGGTGAGGGTAGCCTAGGGGTTATTTGGTGTTAATTTGAAACGGATCTGAGTTCGTCCTTGTTTGGTCCGAATCTTCAAAAGAAGATTCGAGAAGCTCGGGACTGATTCGAGCCAAACAACCAACAGATCCATACTCAGGATGACTAGGGGAAGCTATGGTGTTAACTAGGTGTTATTTGGTTTAGGTCTGAACTTGGCTCGAATCTTCAAACGAAGATTCGAGAACCTTCAGGAGGATTCGAGCCCAACGGCTAACATATTTGGATAGAGGAGGCTCAGGGGATTCTATGGTGTTATTTTGGTGACCAGCGGCGTTGATGCCGCCGGGTTTCAGGCGGTGGAATCCTAGGGCGGCTAGGGTTAGGAGTGGGGCTTGGGGGACGATGATGAACAGTGTAGGAGAGGGGGGGTGTTTAGTTAGGGGCCGGGTAAGGCTTGGGGACTTATATAGGGGTGGGGTGGACTGATGTTATCCGTCCGATCAAGTAAGATTAAGGGCCAGGATTAATCCACTAATCCGAACGACGTCGTTTGGTCTAAGTTCAGGGTCGGCCTGTATTGGGTCAAAGGGTCGGGTTACGGGTTTCGGGTAAGGGTAGAAGATCTTGTCCGTTGATTGGATTTGATCGAACGGTCCATGCTGAGCCATGACTAAACGCTGTCGTATTGACTCCTTTCGGACTGGACCGGACCTGGGCTAAAGGGGATTGGGCTGTGAAGGGAATTAATTCACTTGGGCCTGGATTTTAATCCAGGTCCAATTTATTTCACCATTAAAAAAAATTTTTATTTTTATTTATAAAAAATCTTAATAAAAATTATAAAACACTTTTTAACCTTACACAAAAATATTAATTACTTCATAACAATTATTTAACACATAGTCAAAACATCAATCACACAATGAAACATTTGAAATAGAACCAATGCATATTTTTGTGATTTTATTTAAATTATCTCTTAAATGCATAATTAAATCCTATATTCATGCAAATATGTATTTTATTTTATTTTTGTTTAATTATGACAAAGCAAACATTTTACGGACATAAACAAATTTTTAACACCACGCAAATTCAAAAAAAATTACACAGTAAAAGAAATTTATTTTATTTTTTGATTTATTTTTTGAGTAGTTTTCGTTAAAGCAAAAATCACGTGCTCACAGCTGCCCCTCTTTGTGCGGAAACTCGAAGAGTTTTCGTGCAAAGATAAAGTGAGCGGATACGAGCGATTTTTGCCCGTTCGAATACTCCGTGGGAAGCATTTTTAGAAAGATTTGACCGAACCTCTGCTTCAAAGGTTTCCTACATATCCTTGGCTATAAAGGAATCAGGTCAATATAGTTCGGGAACTTTGGGGTAGCTGGGACTACCGCGGGACTGTGATGTTACTGCTGCTTCGTGCTGTTTTTACTGCTTGCTGACCTCCTTATTACACCTTACTTTAAAGGAAATACAAAATTAGACTAGACTATGGTACATGAATTATAAAAATCTTATCTAGATCATGCCCTTGCGTTTCTTGTTGTCTTGATATCTTGGTGACTCTTGGGCATTTGGCTTATTCCGTATTCCTTTTGGAACTCTTGTTGTTTCTTGCTGGGGATTCTGTTGGACTCCTCTGCTTTATTGATTCTAAGTGTGCTCCTTTCTTACATGAGTGGGCTTTTGGTTTCAACACTTCAATTGCATTCCCTCGTTTTTCAGGTGGGTGCCTCGATTGCTTCTTTTCTTCCTTCATCCTCATTCTCCAGGTGGACGCCTGACTTCTTCTTTTTCTCATCCTCATTCTCCAGGTGGACGCCTGACTTCTTTAATTCTTCATCCTCATTCTCCAGGTGGACGCCTGACTTCTTTAATTTTCATCCTCATTCTCCAGGTGGACGCCTGACTTTCTTCATCCTCATTCTCCAGGTGGACGCCTGACTTCTTTAATTTTCATCCTCATTCTCCAGGTGGACGCCTGACTTCTTTAATTCTCATCCTCATTCTCCAGGTGGACGCCTGATTTCTTTAATTTTCATCCTCATTCTCCAGGTGAACGCCTGACTTCTTCAATTCTCATCCTCATTCTCCAGGTGGTCGCCTGACTTCTTTAATTCTTCATCCTCATTCTCCAGGTGGACGCCTGACTTCTTTTTTCTCATCCTCATTCTCCAGGTGGGTGCCTGACTTCTTTTCTCATCCTCATTCTCCAGGTGGACGCCTGATTTCTTCAATTTCTTCATCCTCATTCTCCAGGTGGACGCCTGACTTCTTCAATTCTCATCCTCATTCTCCAGGTGGACGCCTGACTTCTTTAATTCTCATCCTCATTCTCCAGGTGGACGCCTGACTTCTTTAATTTTTCATCCTCATTCTCCAGGTGGACGCCTGACTTCTTTAATTCTCATCCTCATTCTCCAGGTGGACGCCTGACTTCTCATCCTCATTCTCCAGGTGGACGCCTGATTTCTTTAATTCTCATCCTCATTCTCCAGGTGGACGCCTGACTTCTTTTAACTTCTCATCCTCATTCTCCAGGTGGACGCCTGATTTCTTTAATTCTCATCCTCATTCTCCAGGTGGACGCCTGACTTCTTTTAATTCTCATCCTCATTCTCCAGGTGGACGCCTGACTTCTTTTAATTTTCATCCTCATTCTCCAGGTGGACGCCTGATTTCTTCTTTTCTCATCCTCATTCTCCAGGTGGACGCCTGACTTCTCATCCTCATTCTCCAGGTGGACGCCTGATTTCTTTAATTCTCATCCTCATTCTCCAGGTGGACGCCTGACTTCTTTAATTCTCATCCTCATTCTCCAGGTGGACGCCCGGTTTCTTTAATTTTCATCCTCATTCTCCAGGTGGACGCCTGACTTCTTCAATTCTCTTCCTCATTCTCCAGGTGGACGCCTGATTTCTTCTTTTCTCATCCTCATTCTCCAGGTGGACGCCTGATTTCTTTAATTCTCATCCTCATTCTCCAGGTGGATGCCTGACTTCTTCTTTTTCTTTACCAGGTATTTCCTGACACAAATATTGTATTTGCCCCTGTTTTAAATCAAAGAAAACTTCGTTAGTTTAAAGCAGGGTGGCTGGCTGTGGTATTCTTGCCGATGGTGATGTTTCTCTTCGTCTCTCTTTATTGCCTTGGAATGATTGAAAAGACTGTTTTGTCTTTGTAATTGATCCTTGACTATAGGATTTCCCTTTGTATGTTTTCCTTCAAAACCTTTTAACTGTAATCATATGCCTCTTCTGACTTTGATGATCCACTTTTGATTTCCTCTTTCTTACACCCATATTTTATCTCCCACCTTTCGTGGCCGTATTTTGTAACCTTGGATCTTGGTAGTATACCTTGACATTTTTTCTTATTTGTTTAGAATAAAACTTATCTCAAAGCTTGGAGAAAGTAAGATTATTAGTAGCGAAATACGCTGATTTCGACAATTATAGAATGAAAAGAAAAATCCAATTTTTGGATGACTGTTGGAAAAGGAATAAAGGACTTATCTGATTGGAATTACTGGCACCAATGATCAGGGTATGCATTTCGGATTAATCAACCCAGTCTTTTAATCAATCTCCTTTCAATTGTCTCAAGGAGTTTTCATTGATAAATTTTCCTCATTTTTCACTTCTTCACTTCCTTTTCGCCTTATGGTGCCTGCGAAGGTTTTCACCAATAAGACTCTCTCATTTTACTTTTCTCTCAACTTCCGTCGCCTTATGGTGCCCGTGTGGGTTTTCACCTATAAGACTCTCTCATTTTTACTTTCTTTCCTTGTTTGTACCACTTCACTTTCTTGCTTGCCTCAACATTTTTCTAAGATTGATCGAAAGGTCTTTTTTGGTATAGGGTTAGAAATGAAAGAGGTATTAAAAGCTAAATAGCTTTGGTATGGGTTTAAGATTACAACTCTTGGAATCTTTTCTTATTTCCGACACAATTCCTGCCCCAGTTTCTTGATTGGGGTCTCTTAATGTTTCTTTTCCGTGCACATTGTGCATGTGGTGCACCCTATGACCGAGCCGTGAGGCGCCTACGTATCCTTCTTTGAGGAATCAGGTCAAACGTAGTTCACTATATAATAGTGAAGATTTTGATTTTTTTTTTAACTTATTGATTCCAAGAGAGGGTAGGAAAGAAACAAGTATGGCTCAAAAGGGAAGCAAACGTTATAGTGTTTGGATAGCAGAATAAATTGCCTTTGTCATTTCAATTTTCGAAATAGTGCTAAATACAAACATTCAAAAAGTTATGCATAATATCTCTTTATCGCGTCAGAATTGATCGCCATATCTATGCATTTGCCTTCAATATCTGTTAAAAATAGTGCACCATTCGATAATACTCTGGTCACAATGAATGGCCCTTGCCAATTCGGAGCAAATTTGCCTTTTGCTTCGACCTGATGTGGAAGAATGCGTTTCAGCACATGCTAACCTACTTCAAACTTCCGGGGACGCACCTTTTTGTTGTATGCTCTTTCTATTCTTCTTTGATATAATTGACCATGACATACTGCGGTCAATCGTTTTTCGTCAATCAAGTTCAACTGTTCCAGACGGGTTTTGACCCATTCATCATCATCAATCTTTGCTTCGGCGATGATCCGAAGGGAAGGATTCTCAATTTCTGTAGGGATTACTGCTTCGGTGCCATATACCAACAAATAAGGAGTTGCTCCTACTGAAGTGCGAACAGTAGTGCGGTATCCCGATAATGCAAATGGTAATTTTTCATGCCATTGTTTTGAACCTTCTACCATCTTCCGAAGTATCTTCTTTATGTTTTTGTTGGCTGCTTCTACTGCTCCATTCGCCTTGGGCCGATATGGGGTAGAGTTACGATGTGTAATCTTAAACTGTTGACATACTTCTTTCATTAAGTTGCTGTTAAGATTAGCACCGTTATCTGTGATGATCACCTTCGGGATTCCGAATCGACATATGATATTTGAGTGGACAAAATCGACCACAGCTTTCTTGGTCACTGATTTGAATGTCTTGGCCTCAACCCATTTGGTAAAATAATCAATAGCTACCAGAATGAATCTGTGTCCATTGGATGCTGCCGGTTCAATTGGCCCAATCACATCCATGCCCCAGGCAACGAAAGGCCATGGTGCCGACATTGTGTGCAACTCGGATGGTGGAGAATGAATCAAATCTCCGTGTATTTGGCATTGATGACACTTGCGCACAAAATTGATACAATCTCTCTCCATGGTAAGCCAATAGTAACCAGCTCGGAGTATTTTCTTTGCCAACACATATCCACTCATGTGGGGTCCGCAAACTCCTGAATGTACTTCAGACATGACAGTTGTAGCTTGTCTGGCATCTATGCATCTTAATAATCCAAGATCTGGTGTTCTTTTATATAAAACTCCTCCGCTTAAGAAGAATCCATTTGCTAATCGCCTAATGGTCCTCTTTTGATCTCCTGTGGCTTGTGCGGGATATATACCCATCCTGATATATTCCTTGATGTCGTGGAACCATGGTTCTCCATCAAATTCTTCTTCAACCATATTGCAATAAGCGTGCTGATTGTGGACTTGAATATGTATTGGATCCACATAAGCTTTGTCTGGATGGTGCAACATTGATGCTAGGGTAGCCAATGCATCGGCAACTTCATTATGGATTCTTGGAATATGTTGGAATTCCACTGATTGAAACCGCTGACAAAGATCATGTAGACATTGCCGGTATGGGATGAGCTTCAAGTCTCGGGTTTCCCATTCTCCTTGAATTTGGTGTACCAAAAGATCCGAATCTCCCATGACTAAGATTTCTCGGATACCCATATCGGCGGCTAGCCTTAACCCCAAAATGCAAGCTTCATATTCAGCCATATTATTGGTGCAATAAAATCGTAGTTGAGCCGTAACAGGATAGTGATGCCCTGTTTCAGAAATGATTACAGCTCCTATTCCGACTCCTTTCATGTTGGCGGCTCCATCAAAGAAAAGTTTCCAGCCAGGTTTTTCAATTTGTTCCACCTCGTCGATATGCATTGTTTCCTCATCAGGAAAATAAGTCTTCAGCGGCTCATATTCCTCATCGACCGGGTTTTCGGCTAAATGATCGGCCAGTGCTTGAGCCTTCATTGCAGTTCGAGTCACATAGATGATGTCGAATTCTGTAAGCAATATCTACCACTTTGCAAGTCTTCCCGTTGGCATAGGCTTTTGAAAAATGTATTTCAAGGGATCCAAACGAGAAATGAGGTAAGTAGTGTAGGATGACAAATAGTGTTTCAATTTTTGAGCTACCCATGTTAGGGCGCAACATGTCTTTTCCAGATGAGTATACTTAACCTCATAAGCTGTGAACTTCTTGCTAAGGTAGTAGATGGACTGTTCTTTTCTGCCAGTGAGGTCATGTTGCCCCAATACACAACCAAATGAGTTTTCCAAAACCGTTAAGTAAAGAATCAAAGGTCTTCCTGGCTCCGGCGGGACTAACACGGGTGGTTTCGACAAGTACTCTTTTATCTTATCGAATGCTTCTTGACACTCATCAGTCCATTTGACTGTAGCATCCTTTTTCAACAATTTGAAAATTGGCTCACAGGTTGTTGTGAGCTGAGCAATAAACCTGCTGATGTAATTTAACCTTCCCAACAAACTCATTACTTCAGTTTTGTTTCTTGGAGGTGGCAGTTCTTGAATGGCTTTAATCTTTGATGGGTCTAGCTCGATGCCTCGTCGACTGACTATGAATCCCAGCAACTTTCCGGATGGAACTCCAAATGCTCACTTGGCAGGGTTAAGCTTGAGGTTGTACCTGCAAAGTCTTAAGAAGAACTTCCTCAAATCCCCAACGTGGTTGGCCTGATGCTTTGATTTTATGATCACATCATCCACATATACCTCAATTTCCTTGTGTATCATATCATGAAACACTGTGGTCATTGCTCTCATATAGGTTGCTCCGGCGTTCTTCAAACCAAATGGCATTACCCGGTAGCAATAAGTTCCCCATGGTGTGATGAATGCCGTCTTTTCTGCATCTTCTTCATCCATTAGAATTTGATGATATCCGGCATAACAATCCACGAAAGATCCTATATCATGCTTGGCACAATTGTCGATCAAAATATGGATATTGGGTAATGGGAAATTATCCTTTGGACTTGCTTTGTTGAGATTGCGATAGTCGACGCATATTCTAATTTTGCCGTCTTTCTTTGGCACAGGAACGACATTAGCCAACCAGACGGGATATCGAGTGACTCGAATGACCTTTGCCTCCAATTGTTTGGTGATTTCTTCCTTAATTCTCATACTCATATCAGGCTTGAATTTTCTCAGCCTCTGCTTGACAGGAGGCACCATTGGATCGGTGGGCAATTTGTGGACCACTAAATCAGTGCTCAAGCCCGGCATGTCGTCATACGACCATGCAAAAACATCTTTGAATTCTATGAGTGCTTTAATTAACTCTTCTCGGATCTTTGGTTCGAGATGGACACTTATTTTAGTTTCTCGGATATTACTTGTGTCCCCTATATTGATGTCCTCGGTATCACTCAAGTTAGGTTTGATTTTTTCCTCAAAGTGAATTAACTCTTTACTAATCTCTTCAAAAACCTCATCTTCATCATATTCTGATTCATAATCACAATATGTTTCTTGAATTAATATTTCGGAACCGGATTGATTTTTAAGACTGGGCTGAAGATTCCTCATGCATGCCATATCACTAGAGCCAGCGTAAAAAGAACTGTACAGAAAAGAAGAAAAAGAAAAGAAAGCTTATTAGGAATGATAATAAAAAGGAAACTGCTTTTTATTAGATGATGAAAGATAACAAGGTTTTGCACGCTTCAAACCAACTGTAAGATAAACTTTGGGATTACAACCTTGAAATATCCCAAACAAACTGAAAGAAAATCAAAATAAACTACCAAGACTCCTTTCGAATTGGGAGAGGAGTGGCTTTCCAATTATTGAGCTTTGTTTCTGGTCCAACGAATTGAACTTCTGCGTTGCTACACCCTTCTCCGCCTTCCAGCATATTCACATCACTAAATAATTTCTCGAATCTTTCAATTAATTCCTCTTCAGGATTGACCTGGGATTTAGGAATTGTTGTTATCGGGCGATTTTTAGCACCGGTCTTGACAAAAGACTTCGACAGCTGTGGTACTGGCTTTGGAAGAACCCATGCTTGGTGTTTCAACTTCCTGGCCCTTATCACGTCATTGGTGGTAGGTGTGAACCCTAAACCGAATGTTCCCCAGTTCTCGGGGAGAGATACTGGTTGTACAATTCCTTGCAAAGATAAGCCCAGACCTTTGCTGGGTATAAAGCCATTCTTCAGCATTTCATAAGCTACCATGACTGATGCAGAGGATACCTTTGGATTCGCAAGGTATTTTCCTTCTGGAATTTTCTCTACCGACACTGTGTCTGACACTTGGTATACCCATGGTCCTTGGTCAATTTCTGCTCCCTTGATTGGTACAATGGTGCTGTTGTGAGCATTTAAATTTTCTTCTCCATGCACGACTATTTCTTGATGGTCCCATTCAAACTTGACAACCTGATGTAATGTTGACGGGACTGCTTTAGCAGCATGGATCCATGGTCGACCCAACAACAAGTTGTAAGAAACAGTCATGTCCAACACTTGGAATTCCATTGTGAATTCAACTGGCCCTATAGTTAGTTCCAACACTATGTCGCCAAATGAATCTCTGCTTCCACCGTCAAATCCTCGTACGCAGATACTATTCTTTTGGATCCTCTCCTCTTTAATTTTTAATTTGTTTAAAGTGGAGAGAGGGCATATGTTTGCACTGGACCCATTGTCGACCAATACCCGGGTTACTACGGAGTTTTCACATTTCACGGTGAGGTAAAGAGCTCTGTTGTGCTCGGTACCTTCCACAGGTAATTCATCATCAGCAAATGTAATTCTGTTTGTCTCAAAGATTCTGTTGGCTATTTTGCCCAAATGATTTACAGAGATCTTTTCAGGAACATGAGCTTCATTCAGGATTTTCATCAACGCCAGACGGTGTTCCTCTGAATGGATCAGTAATGACAACAATGAAATTTGAGCGGGGGTCTTCTTTAATTGATCCACCACAGAATAATCATGGAGCTTCATTTTTCTTAAAAACTCCTCCGCCTCTTCTTCCGTCACAGCTTTCTTTGTTGGTATTGGATTGTTTTTAGTTTTTCTCAGCTCTTCGGGAGTAAAACATCTTCCCGAACGAGTCAAGCCTTGTACCTCACACACTTCTTCCTTGATTTCTTTGCCTTTGTACATTACGGTCACCCGTTCATAGTTCCATGGGATGGTTTTGTTGTTGATGATTGGCAGCTGGATTACAGGTGCAATAATAACCTGATCTGTACGTGCTCCTTCCACGAATACAACGGGTTTGTTAGCAACCCCTGGTACTATCACTTTTGGCCTTTTTTGTTTTGCGGCAACTTTATTCGATGACCCTTCATCGACTATCATAGACGGTTCATCACCACTTTTGTTCTGTTTAAACACCTGCTTCTCTTCCATTAGCTGCTTATCTGGCTTGGTTTCATGAGACTTGATCATCATGACAGTTTGTGACGGCTTCTTTGTCTCCCCATCAGCTTGTATGATTTCTATCATATTAGCCTCTTGATGGGCTGGCATCGGATTTCTATTGATATTCGGAGCTTCGGGGGTTTGAACCTCGATTTTATTAGTATCAATCAGCTCTTGTATTGCATTTTTCAAATGCCAACATTTCTCCGTATCATGGCCTGGTGTACCGGAGCAATATTCACAGCTAATGGTGTAATCCAGATTCTTTGGTGGAGGATTGGGTAGCTTGGATGGTATTGGTCTCAACATGTCTAACTGTCTCAGCCTGTGGAACAGACTAGTGTAAGACTCTCCCAATGGAGTGTAAGTTTTCTTTTTCTGTTCCCTTTCTCCCTTGAATGCTGGCCTAGGCTTGAAACCTGGTCCGGGATAAGCTCGGGGGTAGGTATTTAGTGTGACAGGAGCACGCCAATTGGTGTGAACATGTGGCTGATTGTATGCTTGAGCGTGGTTAATGGCGAAATGAGGCTCTGAAGGGTGATAGTAATGTTGGGATGAATCATGGTGGTAAACTGATTGGCGAGGTCGTTGCTGATTATAGTAAAGCGGTGAACCCCTGGGTCCCGGCCAAATTCCTGAATCAACTACGGTTGCTTCCTCCCTCTTCTTTCTTCCGATTCCTCCTACCCCGCCTTGAATAGCTTGAGTAGTTGCCTTAATTGCTGAATAGCTCATGATTTTATTTGTCTTGAGGCCTTCTTCCACCATACCTCCCATCTTCACTACCTCGTTGAATGACTTTCCAACCGCTGAAACCAAGTGGGCGTAGTAAGTTGGTTCCAAGGCTTGGAGGAAGTAGTCTACCATTTCGCTCTCCTTCATAGGAGGATCCACTCTTGCTGCCTGCTCTCTCCACCGAAAACCATACTCTCTGAAACTTTCATTGTGTTTCTTCTCAAATTTGGTCAAAGATAATCGATCTGGGATGATCTCCAGATTGTATTGGAAATGGTATGCGAATGCCTGTGCCAGGTCATCCCATGTGTACCATCTTCCATGGTCTTGGCATGTATACCACTCCAAAGCTGATCCGCTTAGACTTTGACTGAAGTAAGCCATCAATAATTCATCCTTTCCCCCAGCTCCTCGCATCTTGCTACAGAAACCCCTTAAGTGGGCTACTGGGTCGCCGTGCCCGCTGTATAGGTCAAATTTGGGCATCTTGAAGCCAAATGGCAATTGTACATTAGGGAATAAGCATAAATCTTTGTATGCTACACTGACTTGCCCACCTAATCCACGCATGTCTCGGAACGACTGTTCCAGACTTTTGACCTTCCTGAACATCTTTTCTTGTTCAGCATTTTTGGCTGGCTTGTCAATTTCGGTTGGGAGATCAAACCGAGGAGCAGGTGAACTGATTTTGGAGGCTTTGAAGGTGGGCTCCGGGGGGTAATATTGGTTGTCTTGGGCATGAAATGTAGGCTCACTAGGAGATTTGTGAAATGTAGCAGGGGGAGGTGCTACAAAAACAGGAGTCATAGGTGGAGGAAGGTACGGAACTGGTTTTGGAGGTGGAGACTGTGGTATCTGAGAGGTAGTGCCTCGGTAGTGCTGATAAATGGGGAAACTTGGGGATAATTCAGTGGTGATATTATCCTGAGTTTGGATTATTGATGGAGCAGGGTTATTTGGGTAAGATGGGGGTAACTGTCCTGTAGACCAAGCTTGGTACATTTCAGCCATTTGCTGCTTGAGCTTAAGCATTTCTTCTTTCATTTTCCCAACATCCATCTCTTCTATCTCCATACTTGTGTCAACATCTAGGATAGACATACTTTCGGATATTGGTCCTTTTGATCTTGTGTGATAGTATGCTAGTATACTCTTTAGAGAAACTAACTGGTTGAATTCTGAAAATGGACAAACTTGTTAGTTTTGAGAGTTTAACACATATATAATCACACATTGAGGTGCAATGCTCCTAGACAAATAATCCCTTTCTATTATGCATTCGCTCGGTTGCTTGTGTCGTCCCAGCTTTCTTGAAATTGAAAAATTGTCATTCGCTTTTATTTACTATATATATCTTTATCGTGGTGGTCGAGTCTTAGAGATTGCCTACGTATCATGTCAAACATGAATCAGACCTTGCGTAGTTCGGACCAAAGTCAATCATGTTTATTTATTACATAAAAATGGAATTACATTTGAAAACTTTAAGAAAATAGCTTGAAACACACACACTTAAATCAAAATAAAAGATACAATTCATAACATCTCACAAAATGCCCCACTTTCCACTTTTGTTCTCTAATATTGGATTATCTGCTCAATGTGGGGCTTGACCTGGATGGCCTCCCAGCGTACGATACATCCTTTCCAACTCCATTGCTAGATGACGAGCAAAAGTGGGCGCATGCTCTGTAAACCTTTCATAATCCATTCCTTGGCAGTTTACATAACTTTGAGATGTGAAGACTGCCAAGTCGTGGATTTGTGTCCTGAAACCTTGGAGACGTTGGTCTTGGTCTTGCAATTGTTGCTGACGAGTGGTGGCTATGTCTCTGACACGGTTTTCACGATCTAAAGCTGATTCTAATAGAGCTCGGAGTCTGGCCTGCTCTAATCTTGCTTGCGATCTTTCCCTGTCGAGGTCTGCTTGTTGATATTCTCTGTTGCATCTTCTTGCCTCTTCTAGTTGTGCACGAAGCTGGTCTTCTGATCGCCTCCAATAGTCTTTTTCCTTCTTGAATTGAGCCTTGTCTTTTTCGGATTGCCTATCTTGGCGTTCCTTGTTAGATCTGGCTTCTTCGTTTAATTGTTGGATCCTTTCTTTTGCTTTGCTCAATGCCCTTTCGTTTTCCGCAAGCATGGAATCATAATCTTGCATTTTTTCGAAGAGATTGGCGATGGTTTTTTTATCCTTCCAGCTCCTCTTTGGCGTTTCAGAGACTCTTTTCATTTTTTGGAATCGAGCATGAAGATTTTCATTCTCACAAGCTAGACTCTTTTTCTCGCCTTTGGCTTCTTGTTCTTGCAAATCTTTCTCCAAATTGAGGCTTCTTAGATTTTCTTTTAGAGCATGGATAGTGGCTTTGTACCCTTTTTCTTTTTCTCCCTAGATTAACCGCTCTTGGATTTTATCATTGAAGTTTTGAACATGGGGTCTTTTTGTTGGCCATTTTAGCTCATGTTCTGGTACATCATCCACGCGAGACCGCTTTTCGAACCACCTCGCATATCCAGGATTTATCTCACCCTTGGTAGTGTCTAGGACTTGAGTATCACTTTTCAAGTATCGGCACCCATTCCACATTTGCTGAAGTGAAGCTTCGGGAATAATGGCTTCTGGGTGTAACTCGATTACTTGCATACTCAAATCTTCTTCATCAGGAACTATTTGATATCTCCCTAGTTGCCTTAGGACTCTTAGTGGTGCATACGGCTGAATGCTTCTCAATCCCAATAGTAGTAGATAACTATTTGAGGTTGACATATGTATTACTTCTCTCATCGGGAGCCATCCCAGAGTCCATTCAATTTGATTTGCCGTTAAAGCCTTTAGATGAGATACCCATGCTTCTATCCCTTCTAGGGCTTGATAATTTTTTGTTCTTTCCTCATAGCTCTCGATGCAATTAGCTTTGTTCGACCCATACTGTATGATCTTGGGTTGTTGTTGGAGATGTTCAATCACCCACATTTGCAACAAAATTTTGCATCCATCGAAAACTTTCGCTCCTGATTTGCATAAAGTCAAAGCCCGATAAATATCTGATAGAATGATGGGGACAAGGGTGTGATTTTCTTTAGTGGTGAGGATTTGCACAATTTTTGCGGTGCGAATATCAATTGTTCGCTCTTTATTTGGGAAGACCATGATTCCTAGAAAAACCACCATGAAAGCAAATCGACGGTGCATCTGCCAAGTGTCTTTGTTTTGCTTATTAGTAAGGCCTTTCTCATGAATTTCGAACCCATCTGACTTTCCAAACCTGGAATACAAAAAATTGAAGGAACAACATCCATTGATGACATTGCTTTTCCTGATTTGACTGCTGATGTTCAGAAGACCGAAGAATCGATGTATTGAAGGAGCCTTTGTGAATATCAAGCTTTGATTTCTTAAACTTCCGTCAAAACCAACATAGCCAGCTATCTCCTCTAATGTAGGAGTAAGCTCGAAGTCAGAGAAACGAAAAACATTGTGAACAGGGTCCCAGAAAGTTACTAATGCCGTAATCAGATCATCCCGAGGCTCAACTTTCATAATGTCCGTGAGATTTCCCAAATGCTTGACGACCCATTTTTGACCGTCTTCGCCTAAATCATACCACCACTTTTGAAGACGACATAGAAATTCCTCCGTACTTGTGGATGAGGGACTTTGTGTAGTGCTCATTTTGTATCTGAAATTTAATTTTAATAAAGTCAAAATTTATTTTGTAAAAATTTATACTAAAAATCATTTTCGAATTTTTTTTTTATTAAATATTTTTATTTCAAAATTTAAAACTATATTTTTTCGAAAATTTTAAAGCAACCCATTTTATTCCTTGCTTCTTACCAAGATTTTATTCAAGCTGGTCAACAAGCATGTTCGAGGCAAATGAATGCACAAGTAACAAGTAGGATGCATCATGATGGTCTTTTAATTTTTTGGTTCACCTGTCCTAGACAGACCCAACCCCTGTGTTGAGTCTCCAAGGCCAAATGCATATGATGCAAATATTCGTTCCTACTAGGGATCCGGTACATGGCTGAGTTATTCTAAGTGTAAAACCTTAGGTTGATTGTTCTAAACCTGGCTTACCCAAACGGATAGTTTGAGCCAAAGCGGGGGCAACGTACCGGGAGCATGAAAGTCTGCCCGGCCTAGTTACTTGTCCCAACTCCGTCTTATTTGGTATGACTCTAACAGAAAGGTGGGTCACGCGCACGTGTACACCATAAATTCAGAAGACTCAGAAAGAAGGGGGTTTCGTAGCAGTTGTATATATTCACAATTCAAATAATATTAAAGCGGTAAAAAAACATTTAGCATATTAGCATATAAACAGTTGAAAATTATATAGTAAGTAAAAAAAACAGATATATTAAGCTCGAATTCTTTAAACCCTGAACCAATGGTTCTGGGTTACGGTCCCCAGCAGAGTCGCCAGAGCTGTCGCACCTCCTTTTTCCCGCGCCCGCGAGGGCGCGTGGGGAGTTTACTCCAATTAAAGGACAGTCGAAACGGGATTTGTTTATTTGTTTCAGAGTCGCCACCTGGGAATTTTGAGGCGTCCCAAGTCACCAATTATAATCCCTGAATCGAGGAGAATATGACTCTGTTTATTTTTCTGCGAACCAGAAATCCTGAGTAAGGAATTCTGTTAATCCGGAAGAAGGTGTTAGGCATTTCCGAATTCCGTGGTTCTAGCACGGTCGCTTAACTGTTTTTATTATTGGCTTAATCATCTTGATTTTATTAAATATATTTTTTTTACGTGATTTTTCTACCGTTTTTACTTATCGTGATTAAGGACCCTTCTTCGAATCGAATTACGCGTACGTATATTCGTGTTACAAATTAAAAAGATGCGGAATTGTGTCACGCGTACGTGTACACAATAATTTTTGATAATATACTAAGCAATCATTTTTTCCGAGATTGTGTTGAATCAAGAATATTTATTTTTCTTGAATAGTGAACCGTACATCTCAGGTTTTTATGAAATTGATTTAACGCCTTTGGATAAATCCTTTTATTAAATATTCGTTCGAAATTGCGCGTACGCATAATCCGAAATTTTTTGCTTTTTAAAAAAAATATAATCAAGGTACGCGAACGTATCCCTAATTGCGCAAAAATATTTGCAATGATATTAAGGATTTTTTTCACAAATTATTCATTATATCCATACATTTTTATGTGAAAATCATGATAAATTCCCATTTAAGGTTTCAAAGAATTTACAATATTAAATGTTGACCGTTGATTATATTTTCCGAATATAAATAATTTATTCCAACTGTTCAAATTCAAAAGACATAATAAGAATATGATTAATACTATCTTTTAAAAAAAAAACAAATATGACATATATATATATATACACGCCAAAGAATAAATGGCATATGAAACTGAAAATAAATGATTCATAAAGGGAAGGAAATATTTTCCGAGAATTTTCATTGTTTACTTAATGCAAATTCTATTTCTAATTATCAATGATGTAAAGTGTGGCAATTTATGCTTGTACATCTCTTTTCATTCTCATACACTCACTTTTAGTCTAATAGGCCTAATTATTTGGTCACTTTGTTTTATGAAAGTAGATAAGCATCGAATTTGTAGAAAAGGAATTATTATGCAAGTTAATTTAACAAAGTTACATTACATGCAACCCAACTATTTGGCGTAAGCATTCATAACGTTCTATCATCATGACGAGCTATACCAACTTACTTTACTCATATGATTATACCTGTCATCATACCATATAATAACTTATACCAATCTAAACAAAATCATACTTATTACAAAATATTCTACTAATGTAACTTCTTTATCTTTGCATTTAGCTAATGGTATTATGGGATGTAATCAATGGTCCATTTTTATGCCTTACTCCCTGTCTTGACAATTTATTAAACTAATGAGATAATGAACTAATATTATTACAAACCTTTATACAAACTTTCAAAGTAAGACAATTAGCTCATAGCTATCAAATTGAATTTACTACTAATTAACTAACATGAAACAAAAATGAAATTTAAATTGATGAACTTGGACAAATAAAAATAGACTTTCAGTTCAAGCTTCATTGACGAGTCATGTTGAATCTCTTTCCAACTTAAAATTTAAAAGACATATACCTGAAAATGGAGGTAGAAGAAGTAAGTTTCAGCAGTTACAGCAGTAACACACTCAGCCAAATATCAGTATTCCCACAGATTCTAGGCAATTTAAGTGCCTGTCCAGCTCCTGTATTTATACAGGGCTGGTCCTAGGCAATTTAAGTGCTTCTTGGACCCCCTTCTTCTTTTTTAAAAACAGAAAATCCCATTATGTAAAACCTTTTCCCTGATTTTCAGCAGCTCATTATCCCTTGTTCCCCATTAGTATCATTAACTAATAGCCACTAACATTACATTATAATATACTAGCACTAACACCCTGTTTTTTACTGTTTCATTCCCAGAAGTGCCCCTGAAATCTTGATGTTATTACTGAAAAATCAGAACCTATAGCAAAACAGATTCTAAAATCTGTACAAACTTAGTTATCTCCCTGATTTATAGCTAAAACCAATCCTATTAACCTCCTAACACAATTGCATTTGACCAACTTTTGCAAACTTGAATTCAAACTGGACATTACAGCAATATTATACTGAATTCAGAACTAACATCATAACAACATTACTGAAGTTATCATAACAATTCAGACTGGATTTAACATTGAACCAAAATCAGACACATACAGGATCATTGCCAATACTGACAATGCCCTTGACACTTTAATGTTCAGACAACATATATACAACACTTATTGACAGATTCATATAAACCAGGATGATTTAACTGATGATTATCTACAATATCTGTCAACAAACAGTACATAATGATAGAAAACAGGTTGTTTCAATCAGTATTATTATGAATGAAAATTCATAATATAACTAATCGACGAACTAAATCGAGTCGATTACACACATTGTAACTAAGCACAATCAATCAGAAACAATTCACATTTAAAATTAGGTAGACGAGTAGGAGACAGTATGATAATAACAGATTGAAAAATTATACAGACTAAAACAAACACAAAAATACATATATAATACACAATATAAATAGAAAAAATACCTTTGAATCTTCAATTTTATTCCGACTCGAACTCAACTTGGATTTCGGATTTTTGTTTGAAATCAAACTGACCTTAGTCGAAGTATTTTCCACTGAAAATACTTCGGCTAAGGTCGATTAAACCTCAATCTTCATTTAATATGCACAGAATCCGGAAGTTTGGTATTTTTAGGGTTCTTAAAAACTCGATTTGGGATTTAACCATTTCTAGTCAGATTCGAGAAGAACCAAACATGACACAATGGTGAGGGTAGCCTAGGGGTTATTTGGTGTTAATTTGAAACGGATCTGAGTTCGTCCTTGTTTGGTCCGAATCTTCAAAAGAAGATTCGAGAAGCTCGGGACTGATTCGAGCCAAACAACCAACAGATCCATACTCAGGATGACTAGGGGAAGCTATGGTGTTAACTAGGTGTTATTTGGTTTAGGTCTGAACTTGGCTCGAATCTTCAAACGAAGATTCGAGAACCTTCAGGAGGATTCGAGCCCAACGGCTAACATATTTGGATAGAGGAGGCTCAGGGGATTCTATGGTGTTATTTTGGTGACCGGCGGCGTTGATGTCGCCGGGTTTCAGGCGGTGGAATCCTAGGGCGGCTAGGGTTAGGAGTGGGGCTTGGGGGACGATGATGAATAGTGTAGGAGGGGGGGGTGTTTAGTTAGGGGCCGGGTAAGGCTTGGGGACTTATATAGGGGTGGGGTGGACTGATGTTATCCGTCCGATCAAGTAAGATTAAGGGCCAGGATTAATCCACTAATCCGAACGACGTCGTTTGGTCTAAGTTCAGGGTCGGCCTGTATTGGGTCAAAGGGTCGGGTTACGGGTTTCGGGTAAGGGTAGAAGATCTTGTCCGTTGATTGGATTTGATCGAACGGTCCATGCTGAGCCATGACTAAACGCTGTCGTATTGACTCCTTTCGGACTGGACCGGACCTGGGCTAAAGGGGATTGGGCTGTGAAGGGAATTAATTCACTTGGGCCTGGATTTTAATCCATGTCCAATTTTTTTTACCATTACAAAAAATTTTTATTTTTATTTATAAAAAATCTTAATAAAAATTATAAAACACTTTTTAACCTTACACAAAAATATTAATTACTTCATAACAATTATTTAACACATAGTCAAAACATCAATCACACAATGAAACATTTGAAATAGAACCAATGCATATTTTTGTGATTTTATTTAAATTATCTCTTAAATGCATAATTAAATCATATATTCATGCAAATATGTATTTTATTTTATTTTTGTTTAATTATGACAAAGCAAACATTTTACGGACATAAACAAATTTTTAACACCGCGCAAATTCAAAAAAAATTACACAGTAAAAGAAATTTATTTTATTTTTTGATTTATTTTTTGAGTAGTTTTCGTTAAAGCAAAAATAACGTGCTCACAAATGTTTTATTATTTACTTTCACACTTATCTCCCAGAACTACGCTCGATTTGATTCATGTGGGGTCATGATACGTAGGCAATCTCCATAGGATTCGACCATAACCAAAAGAAAAAGAGAGAAGAAAAAGAAAAAGAAAAATGAGAGAGGAAAAACAAGAGGAACACAAGAAAAGAAAAGAGTGAAAAATAAGAAACCATGGGGAGGAAACCACGAGAGATCGAGCAAGGAAAGGCAAGAGTGAAAAAAGAGAAAAGGGGGAAAAGAGAAGTTGAAAATGGAAATAAGGAAAAATCGGGATGACGCAAGTAGCTGATCAAATGCATAATAGAAATGGTTAACTGCTTAGGTGCATTCATTCCCCAAAATGTGCGGTTACCAATTTGTTAAAGCCCTAATCGTTAACAAGATTGTTGTTGATGTATTGAGTTCAGGCAGGTGATTAGTTGATTGGCATTCTAGCAACTCACCCCTATAATACCCGATCAAAAGACAAGTTGAATATGGCTAATCAAGAACCGGAGGCAAGTATTGTTGATCCGTCAAAAGAGGTGGAAGAATTGGATGTTAATGCGATGAAGGAAGAGCTGTATAAGTTAAAGCAACAAATGACTGAAATGTACCAGGCCTGGGCAAAGGGGCATCCACCACCGGTCTATCCAGCCAACCCTGCTTATATTCCACCATTGGCTCAACCTCAGGAATCTCCCACTATGAACTCGTCTCCGGGCTTTCCTCTCTACCAACAGTGCTATGGTACAACTTCCCATACATCACAAGCTCTACCACCCAAACGAGTCCCATACCCTCCTCCACCAGTCACGCCCGTCTTTGTGGCACCTTCACCTGCTGCATTACACCGATCTTCCAGTGAACCTCTGTTCCAGACTCACGACAACCAGTATTATCCCCCTAAACCCACCTTAAAAGTTTCGGAACCATATTCTTACACCCCTCATCTTGATCTCCCGGCACAGACCGAGAAACCACCCAAAAATCCTGAACATGAGGAGATGATCAGAAAGGTCAAAAGCTTGGAACAATCGTTTAGAGATATGAGGGGGTTGGGAGGTCAAGTAAGTGTAGCCTATAAGGATTTATGTCTGTTCCCAGATGTTCAGTTACCAACAGGGTTCAAAATGCCTAAGTTTGATCTGTACGACGGGCATGGTGACCCAATAACACACTTAAGAGGATTCTGTAGAAAGATGAGAGGGGCAGGCGGAAGAGATGAATTATTGATGGCATATTTCAGTCAAAGTCTGAGTGGATCGGCATTGGAATGGTATACTAGACAAGATCACAATAGGTGGTACACATGGGATGATTTGGCCCAAGCCTTCGCCTGTCATTTTCAGTACCATCTTGAAATTATTCTAGACCGTCTGTCATTGATGAAGATTGAGAAAAATCCTAGTGAGAGTTTCAGGGAATACAAATTCCGTTGGAGGGAGCAAGCAGCGAGGGTTGACCCTCCGATGAAAGAAATCGAGATGATTTATTATTTCTTGCAGGCCTTGGAGCCCACTTATTTTGGTCACTTGATGTCAGCAGTAGGCAAGTCCTTTAATAAGGTTGTAAAAATGGGAGGCATGGTAGAAGAGGGACTCAAGTCTAATAAAATCATGAGCTACTCAGCAATTAAAGCAACCACCCAGGCCATTCAAAATGGTACTGGGGGTGTACTCGGGAAGAAGAAGAAAGATGATGTTGCGACAATTGAGTCGGGAGCTTGGGTCGGATCCAGGGGCCCTTCACATTACTACAACTAGCTTCGACCCTATCACCAAACTTACCACCAAACTCCATATAGCCCACCACAACACTACTACCCACGGCCAGATCCCTATTTTTTGGTCCATCATGCGCAAACATACACTTAACCTCCCGCTCATGCACAATGGCATGCGCCAGTCCCACAAAATACATATCCAGCTCCACAAAATGCCTATCCACCCCCAAGAGCCTACCGAAATCCCCCTGGAATAGGTTTTCAGCCCAATCAGGCCACCAAGAATGAGAGGTTGCAGAAGAAGAAGACTTTCACTCTATTGGGAGAATCCTATACCAGTTTGTTCCGCATGTTGAGACAATTGGGTATGCTGAGTCCGATTGAACCAAAATTGCCAAATCCTCCCTTGAGGAATCTTGATCACTCCGTGAGTTGTGAATATTGTTCTAGTGCCTCGGGGCACGACACAGAGAAGTGGTGGCAATTGAAAACAGCTATTCAAAAGATCATTGATACTAATCAGATTGAGGTCCAAGCTCCGCAGATACCTAATATCAATCAGAACCCATTGCCAGCTCATCAAGAGATGAATATGATTGAGATAGTGCAGAAGGAAGGGGAGCCTAAGAAGCCTTCACAAACTGTCATGATGATTCGGTCCAGTGATGCCAGGCCATTCGAAAAGTCAACAAGTGAAAAGTCCATGATCAAGTTGAATGGGGCAAATAGTGAACCATCTGTGGTGGTCAAGAAGGGGTCCTCAAGTGATGTCGTAGGGAAACATGGAAGTGCAAAACTGGTTGTGCCGAGAGTGGCGAACAAGCCTGTTGTAATTGTGGAAGGTGCCCACATAGACCCGATCATCATCAAGCCGGTAACTCAATTACCAATAGTCAACAACAGGGCGGTCCCGTGGAATTATAAATGAGTGACAGTGACTTACAAGGGGAAAGAAGTTAAGGAAGAAGTATGTGAGACCCATGGTTTGACTCGATCGGGGAGATGTTTTGCCCCCGAAGAGTTGAGAAAAGCTAAAAGCTCCAAAAACAACCCAGTATTGGCGAAGAAAGCTGTGACTGAGGAAGAAACAGAGGAGTTCTTGAGAAAAATGAAGGTGCATGATTATTTCATTGTGGAGCAGTTGAGGAAGACACCGGCTCAGATTTCATTATGGTCATTATTGATCCATTCAGACGAGCATCGTCGAGCTTTGATGAAGATCCTGAATGAGGCCCACTTTCCTGACAAAATCTCAGTAAACCACTTGGAAAAGATAGCTAACAAGATATTTGAAGTGAACAGAGTTACTTTTTCTGATGATGAGTTTCCCATAGAGGGTGCCGAGCACAATAGAGCCCTCTATCTCACGGTGAAATGCGAAGATTCCGTGGTTACCCGGGTACAGGTCGACAATGGTTCAAGTGTGAACATTTGCCCTCTCTCCACTCTGAACAAGTTGAAGGTGGATGATGAAAGAATTCACAAGAACAGTATCTGCGTTCGGGGATTCGACGGTGGAGGGAAAGATTCAGTCGGGGACATAGTGCTTGAGCTTACGATAGGGCTAGTTGAATTTACCATGGAATTCCAGGTGCTCGATGTGGATGTTTCTTACAATCTGCTGTTAGGTCGACCCTGGATTCATGCTGCTAAGGCGGTCTCGTCCACTCTGCATTAAATGGTCAAGTTTGAATGGGATAGACAAGAAATCGTTGTGCACGGCGAAGATAATTGGCGTGTTCCTAGCGATGCCATTATTTCGTTCATAGAGGTTGAGGACGACAAGGGGCCATGGGTTTATCAGGTTTTTGACACAGTATCGGTAGAGAAAATTCCAGAAGGGAAGTCCGTTCCAACCCCGAGGGTAGCTGCCGCATCTGTCATGCTAGCTACCGAAATGTTGAAAAACGGTTTTGTACCGGGCAAGGGTTTGGGTGCATCTCTGCAAGGTATCGTACAACTAGTTTCTCTTCCTAAAAACTTGGATACATTTGGTCTGGGATTCAAGCCCACAGTCGCAAACGTAAGAAGAGCTAGAAAAATGAAACAAAAGGCATGGGCCCTTCCAAAGCCGGTCCCGCATCTTTCCAGATCATTTGTCAGGCCTAGTACCAGAAAGCGCCCAGTAACGATGGTTCCCAGTTCAGTGGTTGATATGGATGGAGATTTTATTGAAAAGTTCGAGAGGTTATCACCGATGTGAACGTGTTAGAGGCTAGAGAGAGTTCGAGTAAGGCGGATGTGCAATTTGTTGAGCCCAGTGCAAAGATTAACAATTAGGAAGCTACTCCTCTCCCCACCAGGAAGGAGTTTTGGTAGTTTGCTTTGATTTTCTTTCAGTTTATCTGGATTACTCTAGGGTTGTAATTTAGATGCTATGTTCCGTCCATTTGGATGTATAAACCTTGTTATCTTTAATTTCAATGAAATGCAATTTCCCTTTTTCTACCTTCTTGATAGTTTTATTTTTGTTTTTCTTTTCTTCCTTGTACAGTTCTTTTTATGCTGGCTTCAATGATATGACATGCATGAGGAATCTCCGGCCCAGTCTTAAAAGCCAATCTAATTCTGAAATAGTAATTCAAGAAATAGAGTGTGGTGGTGAATCAGAGTGATAATTAAAGCACTGTTCAAGTATAAAGATGCTTTTGCATGGTCTTATGACGACATGTCGGGTCTAAGTACTGACTTGGTGATTCACAAATTGCCCACCGACCTGGCATTCCCCCTGTCAAGCAGAAGCTGAGGAAATTTAAAACTGATATGAGTGTGAAGATTAAGGAAGAGGTCACCAAACAGTTTGAGGCCAAGGTCATTCAGGTCACCCGGTATCCCACCTGGTTAGCCAATGTTGTGCCTGTGTCGAAGAAGGATGGCAAGACCAGGGTGTATATTGATTACCGAGATCTCAACAAGGCGAGTCCCAAGGATAACTTCCCATTGCCGAACATCCATATATTGATCGATAATTGTACCAAACATGAGATTGGTTCTTTTGTGGATTGTTATGCGGGCTACCACCAAATCTTAATGGATGAGGAAGACGCAGAAAAGACAGCATTCATCATGCCATGGGGAACGTACTGCTATCAGGTCATTCCATTTGGTTTGAAAAATGCTGGGGCAACCTACATGAGGGCAATGACAACCATATTCCATGACATGATACACAGGGAGATCGAGGTTTATGTGGATGATGTGATTGTAAAGTCTAGAAAGTAGTCTGACCATGTCAGAGATCTAAGAAAGTTCTTCCAAAGGCTTCACAGGTATAATCTCAAGCTCAATCCCGCAAAATGCTCGTTCGGTGTTCCGTCTGGAAAGTTGTTGGGATTCATAGTCAGCCGCCGAAGTATTGAATTCGACCCGTCAAAGATCAAAGCTATCCAGGAATTGCCACCCCCAAAGAACAAAACTGAGGTAATGAGTCTGTTGGGGAGATTGAATTACATCAGCAGGTTTATTGCTAAGCTCATGACAACTTGTGAGCCTATCTTCAAATTGTTAAAGAAAGATGTTGCGGTCAAGTGGACAGATGAATGTCACGAAGCATTTGATAAGATAAAGGGGTACTTGTCAAACTCGCCTGTATTGGTCCCGCCAGAACCAGAGAGACCTTTGATTCTGTATTTAACGGTCTTGGACAATTCATTTGGTTGTGTGTTGGGTCAGCATGATGTTACCGATAGGAAGGAGCAGGCCATCTATTATCTTAGCAAGAAGTTCACATCTTACGAGGTTAAGTACACTTATCTTGAGAGGACGTGTTGCGCCCTCACTTGGGTGGCACAGAAGTTGAAGCACTATTTGTCATCTTACACTACTTATCTCATCTCTCGTTTGGATCCGTTAAAGTATATCTTTCAGAAGCCTATGCCTATAGGGAGGCTCGTAAAGTGGCAGATTTTGCCCATAGAATTTGACATTGTCTACGTGACTCGGACTGCGATGAAAGCACAAGCATTGGCCGACCATTTGGCTGAGAATCCTGTGGATGAAGAATAAGAACCTTTGAAGACCTATTTCCCTGATAAAGAGGTAATGCACATTGATGAATTGGAACAGATTGCAAATCCAAGATGGAAACTTTTCTTTGATGGGACTGCTAACATGAAAAGAGTTGGGATAGGAGCGGTACTTCTTTCCGAAACATGGCATCATTACCTTGTTACGGCTCACCTTCGGTTCTACTGTACTAACAATATGGCTGAGTACGAGGCATGCATTTTGGGTTTGAGGATGGCTGTGGATATGGGTGTCCAGGAAGTCTTGGTCTTGGGTGACTTGGACCTTCTAGTGCACTAGATTCAGGGAGAATGGGAAACACTAGATTTAAAACTCATACCGTACCGACAGTGCTTGCAGGATCTTTGTCAACATTTCCAATCAATAGAGTTCAGGCATATTCCAAGGATTCACAATGAGGTCGTCGATGCTTTGGCTACTCTGGCGTCAATGTTGCACCATACCGATAAGGCTTATATGGATCCTTTACAAATTCAGATCCAAGATCAGCAGGCTTATTGTAATGTGGTGGAAGAAGAGCTCGATGGGGAGCCTTGGTTTCACGACATCAAGGAATACATCAGGATGTGGGTGTATCAAGTACAAGCCACAGGTGATCAAGAGAGAACAATTAGGCGTTTGGCAAGCGATTTTTTCTTCAGCGGAGGGGTTTTGTAAAAAAGGACTCAAGATCTTGGGCTTCTGAGATGCATAGATGCTAGACAGGCTACAACTATTATGTCCGAAGTACATTCTGGAGTCGATGGACCGCACATGAGTGGGTACGTGTTGGCAAAGAAGATTCTCCGAGTAGGTTATTATTGGCTCACTATGGAGCGAGATTGTATCAGTTTCATGCGTAAATGTCATCAGTGTCAAGTGTACGGAGATTTGATTCATTCTCCACCATCAGAATTACACACGATGTGTGCACCGTGGCCTTTTGTTTCATGGGGCATGGATGTCATTGGGCCAATTGAGCCATCAATATCAAACAGGCACAAGTTCATTCTGGTGGCCATTGACTACTTCACCAAGTGGATAGAGGTTAAAACATTCAAGTTTGTAACCAAGAAGACAGTGGTTGATTTTTTGCACTCAAATATCATTTGCCGGTTTGGGATACCAAAGGTGATCATTACAAACAATGGGGCTAATCTCACTAGTCATCTGATGAAGAGGTATGTCAATAGTTTAAGATTACACATCGCAATTCCACCCCATATCGCCCCAAGGCGAATGGAGCAGTCGAGGCAGCCAACAAAAATATAAAGAAGATACTTCGAAAAATGGTGGAGGGTTCGAGGCAGTGGCATGAAAAGCTGCCATTTGCATTGCTGGGTTATCGCACTACTATCCGTACTTCAGTAAGGGCAACTCCTTATTTGTTGGTGTATGGCACTGATGCAGTTATACCTACAGAAGTGGAAATTCCATCCCTTCGAATTGTCGTGGAGGCTGAGATCGATGATGATGAATGGGTCAAAACCAGCTTGGAACAATTGAGTTTGATCAACGAGAAAAGATTGGTAGCAGTGTGTCATGGCCAATTGTATCAACAAAGAATGACAAGAGCATATAACAAGAAGGTGCGTCCATGGAAGTTTGAAGTGGGTTAGTTAGTATTTAAACGTATCATTCCTCATCAAGCCGAAGCAAAAGGCAAGTTCGCCCCAAATTGGCAGGGGCCATTCATCGTAACTAGAGTGTTGTCAAATGGCACTTTGTATTTAGTGGATATAGAAGGCAAGTGTGTAGAGATGGTCATCAATTCCGATGCGGTCAAGAGATACTATGTATGATTTTCTTCAGGTTAATTTATATTTGTTTGTTTGTACTTGGCATATTTTTGAAGATTTGGAATGACGAAGGCATTTTGTTCTGCTATCTAAACACTTTATCCTTTGTTAACCCCTTTGAGCCTTATTTATTTTCTTTCATACCCCTCTTTCGGAATCAGTAGCAAATATCAGAAACACAAGCGTGAAAGATAAGTAAAGGAAGAAGAGAAAAAGAGAAAGAAAAGAGAAAAGATAAAGGAAAGAATGAAAAGAGAAAAAAAAGAAAGAAGAAAAACAACAAAAAGAGAAAAAGGGAGCAAAAAAAAGAAAGAGAAAAAAAGAAAGAGAAAAGAGAAAATTACAACAACAAAGTAATTTCTATGACATGAACTACGTCCGACCTGATTCCTTTTAAGGATACGTAGGCAGCCTCACAGTTCGGTCCCATCAAATAAAAATCCAAAAGTCCCCAAACAAGAAACTAGGGCAGAGGTTGTGGTTGTTGTCAGAAATCTTATTCCGAAGGTTGTAATTTTGAACTCATTCGAATTGTTTTAAGCCTTTGATATCCTTTCTTTCTAACCTTATCCAAAAGCCCACATTATGGTCCAAAGAAAGACCTTTCAATCAGTCTTCGAGAGATGCCAAGTCAAGCAAGTGGAGCTGATTCATATCGAGGGCAACACTCTGGTCCAAGCAAAAAATATTGAAAATGAGAGAGTCTTATTGGTGAAAACCCTCACGGGCACTATAAGGCGACATGAGCTGAGAGAAATTAAAAATGAGAGAGTCTTATTGGTGAAAACCCTCACGGGCACCGTAAGGCAAAAGTGAGTTGAGAGATGAACAAATGAGAAAGGCTTGTTGGAGAAAACCCTTCAGGGCACCGCAGGCCGAACAAGGTCAAAGTTTTGGTGAAGAAATCAGGTTATGGAAACTCCGGGGCAACAAAGTATGGCAACTGAAAGTTGATTGGTTGGATAGATTGGGCCGATTAATCCGAAATGCATGTCATGATCATTGCTGTCAGCTGCTCCACTCAGATAAGTCTCTTTTCTTTTTCCCCTTCAGATAGTCTTCCAGTTTTGGATTTTCTTATCCTTAACTATGAAAGCCATTGCATTTAATTTCTTTTGGGTTTATTTATCTAAGATGTTCACAGTGTCAGTTCTGTTTAAGCAAATAAGAAGGAATTTCAAAGCTCGCTACCGGCTTCAAAATTGCAAAGCACAGTGCGGCCAGAGCATACCAAAGATAGCATGATGTAAAGTGGGATAAAGTGCTAGCAAAAGTTCCATCGGCAGAATGATTCAGTAATTTCATGGGAGATGCAGAGGTTTAGTTAAAGGGGTCAGAGGTGTGAAACAACGGTTCGGGTATAGAACACTCAGGTCATCCAAAGTCATGGAGGTTTGAAAGTCAGCCGGGAAGTCAAGAGGTTCTTAGCCAGTTCGGGGAAGTCAGTCAAAGCAAAACATGGCAGCGGAGAGTCCTGCAGCAAGAATTCCATCAACTAACCACCATTTTAAATTGACAAGATTTTCCTTTGATTGAAACAGGGGCAGAAAATTCGTTTGTTTCGGAGGAACGCTCCATAAGGGAAAAACAAGCACTAATCAGGTTTGACCGTAAACTCTCAGGACCCTCCTGGATAATGGGATTTAATTTTTCGTTGTCAGGACCCTCCTGGATAATGGGATTTAATTTTTTAAGTTTTCAGGACCCTCCTGGATAATGGGATCTAGTTTTTAAATTCTCAGGACCCTCCTGGATAATGGGATTTAATTTTAAATTTTCAGGACCCTCCTAGGATAATGAGATTTAGTTTTTTAAGTTTTCAGGACCCTCCTGGATAATGGGATCTAGTTTTTAAATTCTCAGGGCCCTCCTGGATAATGGGATTTAATTTTAAATTTTCAGGACCCTCTTGGATAATGAGATTTAGTTTTTTAAGTTTTCAGGACCCTCCTGGATAATGGGATCTAGTTTTTAAATTCTCAGGACCCTCCTGGATAATGTGATTTAATTTTAAATTTTCAGGACCCTCCTGGATAATGGGATTTAGTTTTTAAGTTTTCAGGACCCTCCTGGATATTGGGATTTAGTTTTTAAATTTTCAGGACCCTCCTGGATAATGGGATTTAGTTTTAAGGTTTCAGGACCCTCCTGGATAATGGGATTTAATTTTTTGTTGTCAGGACCCTCCTGGATAATGGGATGTAGTTTACAACTTCCTTAGATAACAAGATGCAGTAGGAGTAACACCTTTAGAAGATATGATTTAGATTTTTAAAGCAGTCATTTATCTAGGAGTTTTCAGGACCCTCCTGGATAATGGGATTTAGCTTTCAAATTCATAGAGATATTTGGTAACATGATTCAATGCGCCCAGCATCAAACCGGGGCAGAGGTTTTTTTTTTTACTTTGTGGAAATCAGGCGCCTACCTGGAGACCAAGAGAATACAATTCAAGTTTTTGGCAATTAGGCGCCCACCTGGAGAACAAGGGAATACATTTCAAGTTTTGGTAATCAGGTGCCCACCTGGAGAACAAGGGAATACATTTCAACTTTTGGTAATCAGGCGCCCACCTGAATAATAAGGGAATGCATTTCAAGATTTGGTAATCAGGAGCCCACCTGGATAACAAGGGAATATATTTCAAGTTTTTGGCAATCAGGCGTCCACCTGGAGAACAAGGGAATACATTTCAAATTTTGGTAATCAGGCGCTCACCTGGCGAACAAGGGAATACATTTCAAGAAATCAGGCGCCCACCTGGAGAACAAGAGAATACATTTCAAGTTCAGCAGTCAGGCGCCCACCTGGAGAACAAGGGAATATATTTCAAGTTCAGTAGTCAGGCGCCCACCTAGAGAACAAGGGAATACATTCAAGTTTTAGCAATCAGGCGTCCACCCGGATAAAGGGAAAACATCTCAGATTACAATTCAAGGTGATAACAAGGGGCTCCACCGGGAGAATACAAGTCAGCAAGGCAACAAGAACCACAAGAGCAAGTTGGAAGATGTAAATAGGATTTTGTAATGCATAGATTATAGTCTAGTCTAGCTTCTTTTTATTTTATCACGGTGTAATAAGGGGTTCAGTAAGCAGTAGTAGCAGCAACAACAGTGAATTCACAGCTTCATAGTAGTCCCAGCTACCAAACATTCCTGAACTACACTGACCTGATTCTTTTTTAACCAAGGATATGTAGGCAACCTCGGAAGCAGGGTGCAGTCAAATATTTCAAAAATGCTTCACACGGAGTATCCAAACGGGCAAAAATCGCTCGTATCCGCTCACTTTATCTTTACACGAAAACTCTTCGTATTTCCGGGCAAAGAGGGGCAACTGTGAGCACGTGATTTTTGTCTTATATGAATTATTCCCATAGATTCAACAAAATAATTTTTCTTCATTATTTGCAATTTCGTAGATTTTTGTAGCATTTTTTTTGTTATTGTTTGCATTTGTCTCTGCATGTTTATTTTATTTAATTCATGAAAATACAAATATACACTGCATTTGCGTTAAGGATTTATTTTCACATTTTAAGGTCAATTATTAAATTAGGTGTTTTATTAAAAAATGAAAATCACAAAATTGGTTTAATTCTGCATTTCTAGCATTTTAATTATAAATCAATAATTTCCCTTTTAATTTAGAAGTAATTAATTCTTGTAAATATTACATTAGGTTTTAGCTTAATTTAGTAAATTAATCATTTTTAGGAGTTTTTAATTTAAGTTTTAATTAATTAAAAAGGGGAAAAGAAAAACAATTAAATAAAAGACAAGGAATGGAAATGAAGAAAAGGAATTTGGGCCAAAATTTAATTGAATTATATCCAAGCCCAAACATTTTGCCCTGGAACCCGCCCAATTTTGGCCCAAACCCGCCCCAATATCCGGTCCAGCCCCACCGCCCAACCAACGACGTCATTTTGATATCCCCAGATCTGAGCCATTGATCTCTTTCAATCCAACGGATGGGAACTAGATTTCCGTTAGTATATTAGTGTCCAAACGCATCCCCTACCCCCTCATCGTCTCTTTCATAAAGATTCCAACCTGCAAACCCTAATGACGCCGCCTCCATTTCCACCGCCTTATCCCAGCGGTGCCACCTCAAATCCACACTAGATTCACACCATAACACCCTCCCCCCCCCTCATGTCGAATCGTAGTTGGTTCTCCTCGAATTACCATGGAACTCGTCGAATCTTCAATCGAAAGTTAAGGCCAAAAACCTAACTTCTCCTAAATCACCCCAAACTAATACCCTGAAACCCCTATGACCCCCTCTTTCCAAATCCCTAAACCATATCCCTCGAATCCCTCTCAATCCCTTCGAATCTTGAATCAAAGTTCGAAGCCCTAAAAGCCAAATCGCTCTGGCTTTGATTCTGTGGCTTGCATGACCACAGGTGATCGAGTCTTCAAGATTTTTGAGTTTAATTTGGCATAATCAGTGTTGGTCGTTTGTTCTTAACAAAGAACAAGCGACTAACACTTATTGTGTTAAATCAGGAGTCCAACGTTGTGGTCGAGTCTAATTGGTAAGCTTTCCTTGTCCTTTTCTTCTGTCCACTTTTGATTTACGTCCTACTCTTCTTCTTTTCTTCTCATTTTTCTTGAAGTAGACTGAAAGTCGAGCAAGTTTCTGAGCTTAGGTTTTTCCCCTAGATTAATTTTTGTGTTCGTTCAGTTGTTCAGTTTTCTGGTCGAGGTCTAAAGGTCTATTCTCTGATTTTGTTAATAACATTCTTGAACCTTTGATTTTGCTTTAGTCTCACAAGTTAATTTAATTAGGTTGTCTCATTTTAATAACCTAACTCACCCTTTGCTTGTTTATGTAATTAATCAGTAGTGTAGTTAAATTTTAATTTTCAAACTAAGTGTTTACTTTCTGCTCTTGGTTAACTCAGAATCTAGTTGGTTCTGACTGTATTTGGGCCTGGGGTTTATGCCTTTAGGTTCAGGCTCATGGTTTGGGTTGAGTTTTGAGTTAATTCAACCCAGGGTCAACTTGACCCATACCCGTTTGGTCTATCTGGTTAATTAGCAGGGGTTCAGATGTAATTTGGGTAGTATAGATAGGAGAATCTTATGTAACAACCTTAGGAAGCTTCCAGGAAAGGGGTTTTGGGACTGCTTTTGAAATTCTGAAATTTGCATTAGAGCTGTGAGAGGCTAAACCAAAATTAGAAAAGGTTTGAAATGCAAATTTCAATACTTTTAGGCTGCCCTAATGCCTTGCCTATAAAGGCACTTAAACTTGATAGGCAAGGCAGAATTAAAAAAAGAGGAAGAGACTTGAAGAGATAGAAAAATTTAAAAATAAAAAACGACTGAAGAATATTAGAAAAACTACTGTTTCATTAAATTTTTCTGAGGTTCTCAGCTTCTGAAGCAGTATCTGGTTCACTAGGGGTTGAAATGGATTGAGCTTGATTTTCAAAAGTTTGGTTTTGAAGTTGCTCAGTTGAAACTGGTTTATTCTTTACTGCTTCACATCATTTTCTGGGTTTGAGATGGTTTTGCTGGGACTAATTTGCGCTTTGTTCTGCTGCTGCTAGCTACTGATTTCTTCATTTCTTTTGTTTCTCTTTTATGCCCAGGTATGTATCGACTCTTGACTAACATAAGAAGTGCAAATGTGAAGCCATGTAACCAAATTGAAGGGAAATGGAAAATGCTAGCTTTCTATTGTCGAATAACTGCTCGAATGTGTTATATTTTGTCCATGTGTCCTTAGTTTAGCTTTATTATGTATATTTCGTTCATGTTATTAATATTGTATTTCGTTATAAGGATTGCATTTGTGGTTTTCTTTTGAATGATGTTTGGATTCAAGAATGTTCTTAGGCTTACGATGATATGTATGGGTTGAGGATTATGACTCTTTTGGTCTGATTTTATTGAAGTTTTGCTGAATTTTGGAGATGTTTTTTTTCTATAGTCGTGTTTAAGCATCCATCAGATTAGTTCTTTTATTTGTTCCTCCTTAGCAAATCAGGTTTATGTTCTGTTGTCCATCCATTAGCTTCTTTATGTTAGATTGTTCTGTCATGATCTGCAGAATAGCTTAGTTACTTCAGTTTGTTACCTTGCCTTGCTTTACCCATGAATGAATGACTTGAATTCATAAAGGCTTTCAAATAGATGTAGGGTTTAATTACAAATATGAGAGTTCTCAGATTAGCTTAATTCTTTACATCTTGTTGTTTTCTTTTGCAGAAATAATTAAAGGCGTATGACTCTGACCAACGTGTTAGCTTGAGTCAGATTTGGCATTGGGCTATAGTATTTGTTCTTTCCTCTACCTCTGGGCTTAGCCTGGAACCCAGATCTCTCCATCAGTGTTGTGTTACTGAACATATAGCACGCTGCAACCCATTTGGGCCTGGACTCGTAGCCCATTTCTTAGTGAGTGCTTGTAGTTCATTCCCGAGATCGAGTTAGGCCCAATTCTCATTTGACCGTTGCTGCCAGTCTCGTTCGTAACAGGCATGGTCCAAGGGCCTGAAAGCCGATGTGAATGATATCTGCCTAAGCAATAGCCCAAAATTACGTGATTTCAGAATAACTCCTTTATAGTTGAGGCGTGCCATATTAAATAATATTAATAGTTTATGGCCCTCATAATTTCAAATAAAGAATTTTAGACGTTTGGATGTAAGGTGTACTATATTAGATAATAATAGTTATGGCCCTCCAAACTTTAGTTTAAATACCCTTTAAAAAATGGAGTTGAGGTGCGTTGCGCTAAATATAATCCCGAATGCGTAGCCCTCACTTAATTATATCCCTTAAAATTCTTAGAACTCGAGGAGTGCCACTTAGCAAATTTTCATGGCCCTCGCAAAGTTGCAAACGCGTAGTTGCTTTAGGTGCGTCATTTAATAATATTACCTTCCTAAATTCGAGTGCGCATTTATGTGACCCAAATCTAAATCTCAACGATGTTAAAATATGTCAAAAACTACGGGTGCATTTATGTGACGTGGTTTGGGACGTGTTTTAATAACATTGCAATTTTCATTAAAAAATGAATAAAAGCGGTTAAAACTAAAATTTGCACACAGGTTCATAATTGTTTAAAATCAGATAATTAAGCTGAATATAACAGTTGAGCGACCGTGCTAGAACCACGAAACTCGGAAATGCCTAACACCTTCTTTCGGGTTAACAGAATTCCTTACTCGGATTTCTGGTTCGCGGACTGTTAAACAGAGTCAAGCTTTTCCTCGATTCGGGATTCAACCGGTGACTTGGGACACCGTAAATCTCCCAAGCAGTGACTATAAATTTAATAAATAAATAAATCACATTTTGATTGTCCTTTAATTGGAAAAACTCCCTTATACACTCCTTTGTGAGGGTGTAGGTAAAAAGGAGGTGTGACAGGCGGTAAATTTACCGCGGCTGCGCAATTTCACTGCAGGCAGCGGTAACTTGTTAGGCCCAAAATACATCTCTCTGAACTTTGCCACTACCTGAGAGAGTAAACAAGACCGCCTCAGTGGTGGACTCTCCGCATCCGCGCCTATTTTTCCGCTATCAGCGCCTCTTGTGACTCAGCTTTGAACTTGGGCAGCTTTCATACCTTTATGAGTTGGTTTTGACTTCCTTATCTTTTTTTTGACCAAACACTGCAAACAATCACAATGAGTTAGCTTTCGGGAATACTTGTACACACTTTTAATCTAAAACTTAACCAAAAAGGAGCATAAAATAGACTAGAATCCCTAGTTATCAACCACCATTATATTTGACTTCTTGCGAAGAAGTCCACATTTATACCAATTACATGATCCGTTTATTGAAATCTTCCAAATATGAATATTGATATTATACATTGGTTGTCGAGCTTATTACTGAATTATCAATTGTATTATACTACAAGAAAAAACATGATGAGACTGAAAATTATTTATTGTTTCTAAAGGGGCATTTTTATGATATTTTTTGTTTAATATACTAGCATGTTTTCTGACTTGTCCCCAATAAAAACGGTTGTGCTAAGTGTTATTACTCACTGAGCTAGCAACTCACTCCCCGCTAATTTGTTCCAGAGACGGCAGTTGACGCAGACGAGGATTTCATTGATTAGAGCACAAAGATTGATATTTCTTGGTGAGCCTCACACTTGTTCGCGTGTGCGGAGATTTTATTTATAGTTATAGTCTTTTTTGGAACTATTAGAGTTGCTCCATAGTCATTCTTTTAGTATCATGAGTATTCTTTTGTTATTATAGATTTATGATGAGTATTGGACTTCCTTATCGAATTTGAAGATAGATTAGTATTTTTGGTTGTTGGTGGATTGATTAGTAATAGTGGAGACTTAGGTTAATTGATAAGTTGTTGATGTTAGGTTATTTAAGCTATTTTAGCTTAAAAGAGGGTGAATGGAAAATGGAAGGAAAATGAAATATTTGAGTTTCCCTCCTTGACAAAGGGATATTGTCCCCATATTGGAGGATGAAAAGACTTTTGATGGGTATATATACAATTGCTCTCCTTCTAGCTCTTAAAGGGTTAGGAAGAAGGCAAGTCTTGCGCCGTCGTCATCGTCGTCGCTCGCTTGGCTCGGCTTCGGCTTCAAATTCAGATTCAGATTTGGATCTTATTTGGACCAAATTTATTTGTTAATAATAAATATTAACGTAATATTATTAAAGATCCGTTTTTGTAACGGAAAATTAATATTAAATCCAAATTATCTATTTTAAGTTATTTCCTCTGCCCGTAAGTTTTTTGTAACGGAAAATCTGTCCGTTTTAATTTGTGTAAATGACCATCTACGTTATGGCCGTTTTACTTAACTGACCTATGAATAGTTACACCTCTTCGTTTGAATTCAATAGATTGGGGCTATAAATTGCAGTCCATTCTCTCAGATTTTCTATATGAATTTTTGAATTCTCCTCCTTTGTTCTATATTATTTTAAATACAAAGAAAGCAACAGTAAGTGTGATTTACTACCGATCATTGTGTTCACTGAAACACTGGGATTTGAAGTACTACTACACCAGTGTGTAATTAGTTCTATCTTGGAAAAAATAATCCAAAACCTCGGGTACAAGGATGGGATTGAGTTTCTTAAGGAAACACTGTGAATTTAGTGGGCTCGGATTAAATTCTGTTTCATTTACCTTTCTATTTATATGTTATTTTTTCTTCTCCAAAATTATTACAAATACAGTATACTAACAAGCTTAAGGAACTTAATATTTTCTGTATTTGTGTCATACTCACTGTTATGGAGACTAAAACCTTTGTGGTTTTCTACTCCATTGGAGATTAAAATATACGTGATTTTAACGTTTGTTTGTGTCCTTTTATAGAAATGACGAATGACAACGGGAACCAGACTGTTCCTATGGTGATTGCCAATGCATCGACAAGCCGAACAACACTGGTATTGGCACAGGCAGAAAAACTCAGAAAAATTTTCGGGAATGATTTCAAGCGGTGGCAGCAGAAGATGTTCTTCTACTTGACGACTTTAAGTCTACAGAAGTTCATTAAGGAAGATGTTCATGTTCTATCCGATGAAACTCCAGACAATGAACTCTTTCTCGTGACTGAGGCGTGAAAGCATTCTGATTTTCTATGCAAGAATTAAATTCTTAGCGGACTGGAGGACGATATGTATAACATCTACAGTAATGTGGAGATGTCAAAAGAACTATGGATTGTGCTTGAAAGGAAATACAAAACTGAATATGCAAGATTGAAGAAATTTGTTGCCACTAAATTTTTGGACTACAAAATGGTAGATAGCAAGTCTGTTATTACCCAAGTTCAGGAATTGCAAGTGATTATTCACGATCTCCTTGTTGAAGGTAAAAGTTGAATTAATACTGATGTTAACAATATTAATTACATTATTTTTACTAACATAAGTTTCATTGAAGGTCTTGTCATCAATGAAGCATTCCAAGGTTTAGCGATGATTGAGAAGTTGCCTACTTTGTGGAAGGACTTCAAAAACTACTTGAAATACAAACACAAGGAAATGTCGCTTGAAGATCTCATTGTTCGGTTGAGAATCGAAGAGGACAAAAAGCTGCTGAAAAGAAAGGCCGTGGAAACTCAATAATAATGGGAGCAAACATTATTGAGGATGGTCCTCAAAATAATAGAAAGAGGAAGAAGGCTTCTGGACCGAAAAGCAACCAAAACAAGAAGTGGTTCAACGGAAATTGCTATAACTATGGGAAAGCTAGACATAAATCTGTAGATTGTCGTGCTCCAAAGAAAGACAAGAAGAAGGGTCAAGCAAACATGGTTGAAAAGCACGAAGATGTTGATGACTTGTGTGCTATGCTTTCTAAATGCAACCTGGTGGGAAATCCTAAAGAGTGGTGGATTGATTCTGGAGCCACTCGCCATATTTGTGCTGTTAGAGAAGTGTTTGCTACATATGCTCCCGTTGAACCCGAAGAGACGTTTTCTATGGAAAATTATGCAACGACCAAAATTGAAGGATGTGACAAAATATTTCTGGAAATGACTTCTGGCAAGGTTGTGACTCTGAATAACATCCTTCATGTTTCCGAGATTATGAAAAACTTAGTCTCTGCTGGATTTCTCGTTAAGAACGGGTTTAAATATATTTTTGTATCTGATAAGGTTGTAATAAGTAATAATGAGATGTTTGTAGGAAAAGGTTACCTCACTGAGAGCTTTTTCAAACTGAATGTAATGGTTGTTGATAATAATAAAACTTTAGCTTCTTCTTACTTACTTGAGTCAAATGATTTACGACATATACGTTTGGGACATGTCAATCATAAAACCTTGCGAAAAATGATTAATTTGGAAGTATTGCCTAAGTTTGAATACGACAAATAAAAATATCAAACATGTGTGGAATCTAAGTATGTTAAACATCCTTATAAGTCAGTTGAAAGGAATCAAATCCTTTAGACTTAATTCACACAGATATTTGCAACATGAAGTCAATACCATCTCGCGGTGGAAAGAAGTATTTCATAACTTGTATTGATGAGAGGCACTCGATATTGTTATGTTTACTTACTTAATAGTAAAAATGAAGCAATAGACGCATTCAAGCAATATAAAAACGAATTTGAAACTCAACTTAACAAGAAAATCAAAATGATAAAAAGTGATAGGGTGGTGAATATGAATATCCTTTTGAAGAAATATGTTTAGAATATGGAATTATTCATCAAACAACGGCCCCTTACATGCCCAAATCCAATGGGATTGCGAAAAGAAAGAATCGTTCATTAAAGGAGATGATGAACGCATTGTTGATAAGTTCTGGTTTGCCACAGAACTTGTGGGGGAAGCCATTCTTACAGCTAACCTGATACTAAATCGAGTTCCCCATAGCAAAATGCAATCGATTCCATATGATAAATGGAAATGAAGGAAGCCCAACATGAATTATTTCAAAGTGTAGGGGTGTTTGGCAATAGTGCAAGTTCCTAAACCCAAAAAGGTAAAAATAGGACTGAAAACCGTTGATTGTGTTTTCATAGGATATGCGACCAATAGTAAAGCATATCGATTTCTGGTTCATAAATTAGAAAATCCCGACATTCATAATAATACGGTTATAGAATCAGATAATGCTAAGTTCTTTGAAAATATATATCCATATAAAAAAGAATGTGAGTCGATTGGTGAAGGGTCTAAACGACCTCGGGAAGAAACAAAAGAAAGTACATTTAATTAGGAGGGTCCAAGACATAGTAAACATCAAAGAAAGTCTACTTCGTCTGGACCAGATTGTGTGACTTTCTTATTGAAAAATGAGCCTCGAACATTTAAAGAAGCTATGTCTTCTTCGGAATCATTATTTTGGAAAGAGTCAGTCAATAGTAAAATAGAATTCATATTGAACAACCATATATGAGAATTGGTTGATCTTCCTCCTGGAAATAAACTATTGGGTTCTAAATAGATTTTTAAGAGGAAAATAAAATATGATGGCACTATTGATAAATATAAGGAAAAACTTGTGGTCAAAAGGTATAGACAACGAGAAGGTTTTAACTATTTTGATACATACTCTCCAGTTACAAGAATTACATACATACGAATGTTAGTAGCATTAGCTGCAGTTTATGGCCTTGAAATTCATCAAATGGACGTTAAGACGGCCTTCTTAAATGGAGATTCGGAGGAAGAAATCTACATGGAACAACCTGAAGGGTTTGTGGTTCCAGGTAAAGAAAAAAAGGTATATAGACTTGTTAAGTCCCTTTACGGACTAAAACAAGCACCCAAAAAATGGCATGCGAAATTTGACCAAACAATATTGTCAAATGGTTTTAAGATAAACAAATGTGATAAATGTGTATACATTAAAAATGTTACAAATCACATAATCATTGTTTGCTTATATGTGGATGATATACTAATAATGAGTAATGACATTGCCAACATAAATGCGACTAAGCGTATGCTAACTAGCAAGTTTGATATGAAGGACTTGGGAGTTGCTGATTTAATCCTGGGTATTAAGATCCATAAGACTCCTCAAGGTCTGACATTGTCACAATCTCATTATATCATAATTGGATTATGCTCGTATGTTGGGATGTTTCATGTATTTCATGAATTTGTACACGACCAAATATAACTTGTGCTATAAGTAAATTGAGTCGATACACGAGTAATCCAGGTCAATCTCATTGGACAGTAATGAAATGAGTTTTGAGATATTTTAAACATACCTAGGATTTTGCTTTGCACTATAATAAATATCCTATGGTGATTGAGGGATACTGTGATGCAAATTGGATCACCGGTTCAACTAATTCTAAGTCCACAAGTGGATATGTATTCACTATTGGTGGAGGAGCGATATCTTAAAAGTCATCCAAACAAACCTATATTGCCCGCTCTATAATGGAGGCTGAGTTCATAGCCTTAGATAAACCCGGTGAAGAAGTTGAATAGCTCCGAAACTTCTTGGAGGACATTCCATTTTGGCCCAAATCGTTGGCACCAATATGCATACATTGCGATAGTCAAGCGACAATTGGAAGAGCTGGGAGCGTTATGTATAACGGTAAATCTCGTCATATACGATGAAGACATAAAACCGTTAGGCAATTACTCTCTAGAGGAATTATCACGATTGACTACGTAAAGTCAAGTGATAATGTATCGGATCCACTTACAAAAGGCCTAACTAGAGAGGTAGTTGAGAAATCATCGAGGGAAATGGGACTATGGCCGAGAACAAGTCATTGTGGTGGTAACTCTACCTAGAAGACTGGAGATCGCAAGATCTAGGTTCAAGAAGAACAAACAGAGTCATTAATGACGGTTCAACATTGTCAACTAAAATTTTGGTCCATTCTCGTGATGAGACAATGTTCAGTACCAAGGATAAAGCATTAAGGCTTTTTAATAATTTCTAAATTTGATACGGGGTATATCAAATAGTGTATCTACGGGATGACACGTTTAGGAATCACCTCCGCTCCAAGGAGAATTTTGTATGTCAATTCTCTACGCACTTATGAAACCATTTTGTGTTCATGGCTGAAATGAACACAACAATGAGAACCAAAGACGGTTAAAGATTAATTGTGTGACTTATGGTTGTCTAGGTATACACCATAGTTCGACGGTTCAAAGATATTAAATCTGCCGATTGACCGAGTATATCCGACATAAGTTCACTGCGGAAAGTTCAAAAAGAAACCTACTTATCCAGATGTGATTAATCCTTGCTTGCGAGTTACATAGTTTTTAATGCATATTTCCATGATATAGCCATTCCCCATTCATGTGGGGGATTGTTGGGTTATTTAAGCTATTTTAGCTTAAAAGAGGGTGTATGGGAAATGGAGAAAAAATGAAATATTTGAATTTTCCTCTTTGACAAAGGGACATTGTCCCATATTAGAGGAGGAAAAGACTTTTGATGGGTATATATACAATTGCTCTTCTTCTAGCTCTTAAAGAATTAACAAGAAGGCAAGCCACGCGTTGTCGCTCGCTCGCTCGCTCGGCTTCAGATTTGGTCAAATGATCGATTGATTGATTAATTTTGGACCAAATTTATTTGTTAATAGTAACTATTATTGTAATATTATTAAAGATTCATTTTTGTAACAGAAAATTAATATTAAATCCAAATTATCCGTTTTAAGTTATTTCCTCTGCCCGTCCATTTTTTTTTAACGGAGAATATGTCCATTTTAAATTGCGTAAATAGCCATTTATGTTATGACCGTTTTACGTAACTGACTTCTGAATAGTTACACCTCTTTGTTTGAACTCAACGGGTTGGGACTATAAATTGCAGTCCATTCTCTCAGATTTTCCATACAAATTTCTGAATTCTCCTACTTTCTTCTGCATTTTAACTACAAAGAAAGCAACAGTAAGTGTGATTTGCTACCGATTATTGTATTCGCTGAAACACTGGGGTTTGAAGTACCGCTACACCAATGTATAATTCATTCTATCCTGGGAGGAAATAATCCAAAACCTCGGGTACAAGGAGGGGTTAAGTTCCTTAAAGAAACACTGTGAATTCAGTGGGTTCAGATTAAATTCTGTTTTGTTTACATTTCTATTTATATGTTATTTTATCTTCACCAGAATTATTTTACAAATACAGTATACTAATAATAGGCTATAATTGCATGTTGTAGTCACTAATTACACTCTAATTTACTGCACTTTAATTGAGTTTGAGCATTAATCGCTAGTGTTTTGCACTAACTATGTGTTTTATGCCTTGTAAGAGTGATTCCGAGCTATATAGATGTTATGGAATGAATTCTAGTGATTTGAAGATTTGAAGTCTGAGTAAAAAGCCCGAGGAATTAAGCCGGGATCGTGTTCGGGGGTCAAATTTGATACTTAAGAACAAACAAAGACTTGAGTAGGCATATTGCGCACTGTTTAGTAAAATAGGCATAACTCTTTTCTCCCAAATCTATTTTGGCTATATAATATATGGTTGGAAAGTTAACTCAAAGTGTTACAATTTTCATGTTTTATATTTTTCCAAATTCTAATCGGAACAAGGTGAAAAATGTGGTCGAAACTGCGACCGCGGACCTGACGCGGACTGAGGCAGTACACTGGAAAAATATCACGCCCCGACCGCGGCCGCGGACGTCCAGGCCTGGAAACTTGTCCTTTTTCGCGTAGGAGAAGGTATAATTGTTTGGGTCCGACCCTACTTGGTATATATACATGGAAAAATGGTATTTTGAAGGTTGGACATACTTTTGATACAAATTCGACCTAAGGAGGCAGTGACACAATAAGAGCAAGGCGGAGAATTCTTCTACGAGTTTTTCCTTCCTCTTCCTATTTTTTATTGTTGGTTATGACTTTTAGTATTGTATTTTTACATACTATTATGAATAGCTAATTTGTTATCTAGGGTTTTGATAGAACCTTTTGTAGGATAAACTCTTGTTATGTTTTTTTATAATTGAGCCGTTGAATTTATCTATTTGTTCAACTACGTGTTTATTTCAGTTGATTGAATGGCCATCGATTGACTGTGCCTATTTATTATATGTTGCTTGAGAAAGGATACATATTTAGGTGGTTGTTGAACAATGTCACTCCTAACGTATGTGAGAAATCAATACAGCGGGTTTAAAGGTAGGTTTAGAAATAACAAAGCCTTGACGTGGTCATAATGAGCGGTTAGATAAAGTCAACTAGCGTAGTTTGAGAGAATATTTCTAGTAAATTATTGTAGTTGCTCGAGAGAGAATTACGACACCTAAAGTGCTCACGATCAGTAGAGAATACATTGGCAAAAAATTGTAGGGAACATAGCTAGAAGGATTCCGACAATTGGGGAAATCATAACTCTAGACCTCCTTAATTTAGTCTACAACCCTTTTGTCTCGTTAGTTGATAATTTTACCGCTTTATTTGCTAGTTAATTAGTTAGAAATATAAATCTCAATCTTTATAATTTAGAAAATTGTTCAAACTTATCTTTTTAGTGATATTAAACAGATATAGCTAAGCCTTAGTTCTCTGTGGGATTCGACTCTGGACTTTAGACTGGATAATATTTGCAGCGACCGCTTATTCTTTTTAGGACTAGAGTTGGGCGTAATCATATACTAACAATTGATTGTCTGGTTTGATATTAGGATGGTTGGTTGTTAATTTTGAGACATGAATTTTTTTTGGATAGTCCAGAAACAAGGAAAACTCTATTCGTTTTTCTGTAAAATACCGATAAGGCTTTCTTGGAAGCACTTGCTCCTAAGCACCGGTCACGATCCTAAATTGGGTCGTGACAACATCCTCATTTCTGCCGCTTTCATCTTCTGGGTATGAGAATTCTTTGTTGTCCAACACTCAGCCTCATACGACATGACTGGTCTAACCACCGCTCTATAGAACTTGCCTTTAAGTTTCGGTGGCACTTTCTTGTCACATAGTACTCCAGATGCTAACCTCTGTTTCACCAACCTCACTCTTATACTGTGTGTGACATCCTCGTCTATCTTCCCATCCCCCTGGATAATTGACTCAATGTACTTGAAACTTCCTCTCTTAGGGATCACTTGTGAGTCAAGCCTCACGTCCATGTAGGCTTCTCCCCGACGCATCACTGAATTTACACTCTAGATATTGAATATTTATGTTATATAAACTAGATAAAAATATTAATAATTGGAGATCGAGTTGATAGAAAGTTATTGTTATAATTACTTCTCATGTTGCCAATAATTAAAAAGCCTGACGTCTTTAAACTGCGAGGTTCCCGCTCCAGGTTCACTTTTCATTGACAGCCAAATAATTCAACATTTAATTTGTTTTTGATCATTGTTTCATATTGATGAGTAATCAAGTGATCTTTCCTAATTAGACATAAAGATAGCAGCAAGACAACTTACATAATTTGTTAATACTCAGGTTCTCTCTTATTTTGGCAGGGAGAGATACTAATAAATTCCAACTCACAAACTTCACCCTCTACGTCAAACACTATATTATCAACTTAATTGTATAGTATGTCCTATTGAATATTGAAGAAATTAAACAATTCAGAATTCACACGTAAAAAGAACAATATATACCTTGTATAACACTATGATACAAATAAGCATTCAGAACCAACTTAATTGGGCCTGCTTGCCTTTGCCAAGAAATTAACACCCCAACCCCTAATTAAGAATCAAAATCCACTAACTACTAGTACTAATTATTTTCCTACTTCTCTTTGCCACAAAAACCTATCTTAATAACAAGTAGAAAGAATAACGAGTTACAACTTATAAAGCAGTACAGTAGATAACTTAACCACCTACCAAAGGACCATTAAAAAACAAACTAAAAATCTAATACTTTTACTTATAAACGAAAATTGGTTAAACCAAAAGTTCTTTCCGAATCTTTGGACAACTTTGGTCATTCTCAAGGCTCTTTACCTTTTGAAAAACCACAGATGAAGAAGATGGTTGATACTCAGGTGATTGTCGCGGAAACTCTGATAACATTTGAATGACTTCTCTCATGGTTGGACGTTCTACGCTATTTTCTTGGATGCAAAGCATGGCAACGAAGAACAAATGCATGGCTTCATCTTCTGGCACTGTAGTTAGTCTTGGATCTACAATGTGTGTCACTTGTTCTCTTTTGCAATTTGTTACTCTCTTGCTCCATTGTACTATGTCCACTCCGTCTCCAAATTCCCCTACTGGACGACGTCCTGTGATCAGCTCCAATAGAACCACACCAAAACTATACACGTCGCTCTTTTCATCCACTCTCAAAGTATATGCATATTCTGCAACAACAAAAAATAGAAAGTTGGAAAAAAAAATTACTAATAATTAAAGATCATAGAAGCAAATGTGATTGATATGCATCCTGCAATTAGTGGTATGTACTATACTTCACTTTATATACAAAATTTAAAATTTATGCATTAACATTGTATAATGGTGTTACACCATCAAGTTAAAGCGAACTAGTTATGATTTCGTAAACTTCAAATTCTGGCTTCATTTCCGAGTAAAAGTAAAAGTAACCTACAACATTGACAACCTAGAAAATAACATAATATTATAATCTTTTAGATTGAATATTATATTATATTGCATATGAATATTTTTTATTCATGTCAAATGACTATATCTTAGTAATAATATTTTAAAAGAAGTGCATGGTGGGTTGGCTAGCACGACAATCGATTGGGGCCAATGTGTCAGTCAAGTCAGATTTTGACTTACTTTTGCAGAATGTTGGGCCACCACGACCCTCTCTGGCACAGAAATTAAGTTATATAGTCTAGTCCTCTTCCTCTCTCGTAAAACGTGGACCTTCGTACGTTTCGATTACCCAAAAAATTCCAAGAGAGCCCTAAAACTTCTTCTTCTTTCGCTGCCTTGAATCGCGGGTGATCTTGGGCCTGTCACTTTAGCCCAACGAAGCAACACATTACGACGCCGTTTCTTATTGCAAACATTTTAACTAGTTTCCTGCCACCACCTAACCTTTTTCCCTTTGTCTCCAAACCAAGAAAGAAAATGCAGTAAAATTTTCGTCATAAATGAATTTTATTTATTTATTTATTTATTCATAACTACTGTAGTACTTAGTCTAGTAGTGAGGAAAACTGAATTGAGTTCCCAAACTGTAGACAGAATATAATAGTACGTTTCGTGTTTTTTAAAGTGATTCTGCAATTTGATTGACATGACTAATTGTTGGGAATTAAAAAACAGTCGGCTCAAGAATTATTGACATTATTAGTACGACCATACAAGAATGACTGTCAGTGTAGTTGCAATTTCTAAATACCTAACTACATTAACTAACCAAGTACTAGCTTTGTACACAAATAATTTCATCCCAAAAAGAGTTCACACTATATATACACAACAATTTAAAGATTTCACTATAGTGTATCTTAACATATTATTGTAGATATTTTGTCTTACTAATATGTAATTATCTTTTAGATCACCTAATAATGTAATTATTCTAAAAATGGCAGTCTGATGCACTAAGCTCCCGATATGCGCGGGGTCTGGGGAAGGGCCAAACCACAAGGATCTATTGTACGCAGCAAGAGACTATATGACCTCCTAGTCATATGATATCAACTTTACCATTGACGCAAGACACCCTTCCTAATAATGTAATTATTCTATAAACCAAAAAGGCAGGTCAAGAACTGCCAAAATAACGTACCAGGGGCAATGTAACCATAGGAGCCAGCTATTGCAGACATGCATTCTGAGGCACCACCATCTACCAAGAATTTAGCCAAACCAAAATCAGCAACATGAGCTTCAAAGTTTGAATTCAGTAAAATGTTGTTGGATTTCACATCTCTGTGAACGATCAATGGCGAGCAATCATGGTGAAGATAGCACAATCCTTTAGCAGCTTCTATAGCAATTTTGTACCTCAAATTCCAGCTCAAAAATCCCCCCTTTTTCCCATGCAATGCCTCTCCTAAACTCCCATTCCTCATGTACTCATACACAAGTAGATTTGTTTCCTTGTTTGAACAAAAAGCAACAAGTCTTACGATGTTTCTGTGTCGAATGTTGCCTAGTGTTCGAATCTCTGCTCTGAAACCATGATCATGACTGTTGTTGCCAATACCAAGCAGTTTTTTCACAGCAATTTCAACCCCATTTGGCATTTTCCCATGGTACACAATCCCGGCTCCTCCTCTGCCTATTACATTACCATCTTTCACACATTCGAGCACGTCTGCAACACTGAACTCAACCTTTTGGAACGCTGTCATTTTCCAAGAATTCAAGCCTGTTTTCTTGAAAGACTTGGCCTTGATAATAGCTGCAGCTGCAAAGACTAGTGAACAGATTAACAACCCGAGGGCGAATATCAGCTTGAAATCGCCACGAGATTTTACTGGTGGATCTGTGATAAGTGTGAAATTGCAAGGATTGTTCAATAATGAACCACATAGTCGAGGGTTGCCCGCGAAAGAAGTAGCATTGAAGTATGCAAATTGGCCTGATTCCGGCAGCTTGCCTGATAAATCATTGAATGAGAAATCAGCAGTTGTGAGACTTCTCATTGTACCAATTGACTTTGGTATGGTCTCATTCAAATGGTTTCTCGACAAGTTCAAGTAGTTCAAGATTCGGATTTCGGACAGTCTAGGTTGAATTGAGCCAGAAAAGTTGTTCTGGCTCAAGTCTAGATAAGTCAAGTGGACACAATTGCCTATTTCAGGAGGGATTTCACCAGAAAGAAAGTTATGATTCAGGTCAATTTTTAAGGCTTGAGAGAGTTGACCTATAGTATGAGGAATAGGACCAGAGAATTGGTTCCCTCCAAGTGAAAGAATTTGAAGGGAAGTGAAATTAGAGAGTGAAAATGGTAAAGAACCATAAAGTTGATTGTTTGATAAATTTAATTGACCTAATTTGGCTGGCTTTGAAGAAATGTTACTATTTTCTGATAAGGTACCAGACAAGTAGTTATTGTGCAGCTCAACTAAGTTTAACTCAGGCATGTAAATGAATCCATATGGTATGCTACCATTCAAGTAATTTTGGCCCAATCTCACCCTAACTAGACTTGAACATGTGCCAAAATCCTCTGGAATTGGACCAAAGAGGAAATTCTTGAGTAAAATCAAGATTCTAAGTTGTTTTGAGGCACACAAGTCTTTAGGAATGGTACCAGTGAGCTTGTTTGATGACAAATCCAGCTCTTGTAGCTTCCCATTTTGGCCTAATTTCTCCGGGATTACACCGGTGAAGTTGTTCATCCAAAGACCAAGAATCTTCAGCTCAGGAAAATCAGCGATGAAATCCGGTATAGAACCATGTAATTTGTTCATGAAAAGGTTAAAAAGCCTTAGTTGCTGTAGATTAATGAGCTCAAATGGGATTTCTCCTGTAAGTGCATTGGCTGAAAGATCAAGATTGACTAAGCCAGTGAGGTTGCCTAGTTCTTTAGGAATTTGACCTGAGAGAAGATTGATATGCAGAAAAAGTGTGTTCAACAATTTCAAGTTCCCTAATTCAGGAGGAATTGGACCATCTAATTCACAACTAGAAATATCCATGTGAACAAGATTTTCCAACTTGCCAAATTCCTTAGGAATCCCACCTACAAAAACATTGAAATATCCTAAGTAAATCTCTTTTAAGTTAGTGAGATTCCCTAAGGCTTTTGGGATCCTACCATGCAAGTCATTTCCAGCTAGTGACAAGTACTCCAACTCAATCAAATCACCATAACTTTCTGGTATTCTTCCATAGAAATAGTTGCCACCCAAATCCAAGTACTTGATTTTCTTCAAGTTGACAACACCAAGAGGAAGAAAAGAAGAGAAGTTGTTGTTATAAGCATCAAGAATCTCCAAATTGGACAAACTTGAGTAGTTCCAATCAAGATTCCCACTGAAAATGTTGTTTGATATGTTAACAGACTGTAGGCTGCTCATGTTGTCAATCTTGATTTCACCAGTGAAGTTGTTACCATCAATTGAGAGCTCTACAAGCTTATCTAAGCTTGAAATAGCAGGAGAAACAGAGCCATATAAGTCCATATTGGATAAGTTTATCGATACAACTCGGCCTTGGGAGCATTTGATTCCTGCCCAAGAACAAACTGAGCTAGGATTTGAAGTATCCCAAGAGCTCAATGCAGGATTTGAGAAGCCAAAACCTTGTTTTAGACTTACTAAGGCAAGAAAATCAGAAGAGGAAGAAAAGGAAGTGCCTAAAATAGTAAAGAGTGTGACAATATGAATGAGCGGCACCATATTTTCTTGGAAGTTTTTCATAGAAAGTGAATTTGGAAGGACTTGAAGAAGAAACAAAGGGTCTTATTATGAGGTTTTGAGACAATGGATTTTCTGAAAAAGAAAGGAAAAGTTAAGGGAATCTGAGAAACTTCAGGTGTAGATTGATTTAAAGAATCAAACATCTTCAAAAAGAAAGAAAGTGAGTATTCAAGATCAAGGAAGAAGCTAAGCCTCCCCTTTTCTCTCTTTGCTTTTCCTTTTATCTCTAAGTGAAGAACACATTTAAGTTTTTAGCTAAAAATAAATGGATTTCTTTAACTAAGTTTATATATGCAGTAATGAACTTCTTTGAGCAAAGTAACAAAAGAAAAATAAAGACAAGTAAAGCAGGCTTCTATACTTACTTTAAAAAACAGCCGTTGGATTACCAACAGAAATTTAAAGTTCAGATTATGAGAAAAGTAAAGTTGATTCTCTCCATATTCAATATGACAAGAATACCCTTTAGCTTTAAGTGGAAAAGACACTTTATTTTAAGTGAGAGATGATGAAATTGCACTTTCAATTAAATCATGAAGGATGGCTGAGTTGGTCTCAAATTTCTGATATGATAATTATGGATAAAGATTTTTCCCATGGAAATAAATTAACTAAAAGAAAAAAGAAAAAAAGGTGGGCTTATGTAATCAATGCATGCCACTATTACAGAGTAAATGTTGACCCAAGATTGATAATGACACACAAAGAGGAATTATAGATTTAATTTAGTATACTAGCTAACCAAGCTAGCTACTGACTCATGTGGAGAATTTAGGGTCCACAAAATCATTCTCATCTAAGGATTTATTAATAGGATATAACTTATATATTGATGGCACCACAAAATATCTTTACAGTAGCAATATTTTTATTTGTTACTAACGGTAGCAGCCACAAATGCTCGTAGTATTAAGGTATATTATCTACGTCATATTCTTAGAGTGCGGACGATTTTCGAAGACTGTGTGATTGTAAAATACTTTGTACCCTACGTTGCCCTTTATTTAACTATAGATAATGTACTCTAATTCGCATACGGCTGCAGTTGGTTATTTTTAAGATAATTTGATACTCCAATTTTTTTTAGCTAGTGATTTAGTGTATAAAAATTAAACTCCTTTTACCTTGTAGACACTCACATGGCCATATATTATTGTATTGAACACTAAGCATGAAGACTACAATGACATCACAAACTGTCTTTGCATGCATAATATTTATTAATGCAAAGGGTGACCAAGTAAACTAATAATGATGATCCTCTTTTCTTATCTTGGGGATAACTTTTTCTACATGGGGTATGATCTGGCAGTAGATGAAATAATTAAGCTAAAACTAGACTAGAAATTTTGTACTTAGTATAGAGTATCTTATGCACAGTAAAAAGGATTAATTTTCTAAGTCTCAAATTGTGATTCTTTTCTTACAGTCGTACTTCTTGGAGTTGGAGACATGTGCCTGCAACAAACAGTGGTAAAAGATGATGATTATTAATATATCATTACAATGTTTTGTGAGGAATGATCAATTTATAATTGTGTAGTATAGTTAGGTTGCATGGAAGAAACAACCAGAGAAGCTTTTTGATCTCTTCTTTTTCTTTTTTTTATGGTAAAACAGCTTGCTTTATTCCTTTCTCTTCTTCCTTGCCCTACAGAAAATGGACCATTGTTCCATGTAAATGTGTGTATTTGAGCTTTATTAGAAGATGGAATAGTCCTAAAGAGGGGGCTGCAAAAGTTAAAGCAAGAGAAAGATCATATAAGTAATTTTGCTTTTGATCTTCCACGTCAAAAGCTAAAGCAACAACAAGAGAAAAGAAAAGAATTAAAAGTGAAAAATAATAAAACAACTTGTTGATCCCTTCACTTCACATGGAAAAGCGTGCTCTTGTATTATGTCTTGGGACACATTCAGAAAAATGCATGGAAAATAGTGTTGTGGCTATATATATCTGTATGTAGTTCCAAGTGTTGTGTACTATTCTGTCTTACTTTGCAAGCGTATAATATCCTTTTATTCATAAATTGCTTTTATTATCTAGAGTTTATCTGTTTTATTCACTTCGTTCTTATTTTATCTTGTTATTTTTATTTGTGGCAGTATTTTTTTTATCCGCTTTCTAGCCGAGGGTCTATCGAAAACAACTTCTCTGCCATTTTAGATTAGATTAAGGTTGCGTACATCTTACCCCAGAGGCGGACCCAAAATTTTTATGCGACGGGGGCACATTATTCTGTTCAACCAGTGCCCCCTAAAGGCTTTTAGTATTTAGGGTGCCAACTACTTTAAATTAACCATTTTCAAAGTATATACGTATATATATATATATATATATATATATATATATAAGATTCCCGAAGTTTACGGGGTCCGATGACCCCTCACCCATACACATGGGTCCGCCTCTGCTCAAGCCCTCAAACTCCACTTGTAGGAAATTATTGAGCTTGTTGTTGTTGTAGTTCCAAGAGTGTCCTAATTATAGGATCTAATTCTAATGATCAATGAAGTATAACAAAAATTTTAAGAGACCACGATTTAAATTCCCGAAAAGGATAAATTAGGTGATTTATTTTTATGTGTCTCTTTTAAAGAGTAGAATAACACGATATATTTATTAGTCGACCAGAAAGTAACAAGTATATATTCAGTTAAATAATTGAAGTACGAGCAAGTTATTCGGACACCATCATTATTAAAAAGAAAAAAGAAGTTGTCCATGCACCACCCCTCCCCAAAAGGACCCTTAGGATATATATGTACAGAATAGTGGAGTGGCTCCACTCTTAAGTTTAAAACTCTCAAGGCAAAGGCAGACTAATTTCATTGCTGGGGCAAGTAGTGCCCTTTTGAGGTGTCCCTGTCCATCAAATTGATGTGCAGATCTATTTCTTGTGATAGGTCATTTTCTTGTGTCTTGGCCCTTATTATAAGGACTATGAAAACTAGGATAACAACCTGCTGCTGTCCCAATAGATTCAACATTATCATCTTAAGCTTCATAGCCTCTTTCTTTTTTTCCTTCAATATTTCAATGCCATAATCAATTCATGTACAATTCAATCCCAGAACTGACTAAAAGCAGATGCAATGTCTCCTATATTTATGTGATGATAGCGTACAAAACCCTTATATTCAATATTCACTTCATACATGTTGCAGTTCTTGCCCCATGTGAATGTCATTTCCTTCATTTCATATATATATTTTTTAGGTTACACCATTGATCACAAATGTGGACTAAATGTTACAAGTAAACAACGGTAGTATTGTACATCTTTCTCGTACTGCGAGTATCATACTTCAATCATGAGTTATATACAACAAAATAAAATAGATATATAATCAAACCAATATGTTGTAGTCGCATTAAGTAGAACTGATAAGAGTTCAACTTCTAAACGTAACACGAGCAAGTACTCCATATTCACGTAGGGTCCGGAGAAGGGTCACGTTCTAAAGTGTATAATATAGACAGTCAACTTATAGATCACACGAAGACAATTTTATTGTTGCTCCAAGGCTTGAACCTGTAATTTATAGGTCATACGAAGACAATTTTACTAGCTCGAACCTGTAATCTATAGATCATACGAAGATAATTTTACTGGCTCGAACCTGCAATCTATAAGTTATATATACGAAGACAGATTGACATTTATGAATGTACAAATGGAATATATATATATATATATATATATATATATATATATATATATATATATGATACAAATATTTATTCTATTAGGTTACGTAAATGGTACAATTATATAAATTTTTCATAATCAGCGCAATTTATAACTTAAAAAATAAAATTTCTGATAGTATAAAAATTATTTCTTATCCCAAGTTATCATGTCCGTGAGTCAAATCAGGTGGAATGATACAGGATGCCTAGAGACAGTTACCAAAGAGGGGCATATAATGTCTGTATATGACGGTATAGACATGACATATTCGACAATTGTTTGATCTTCGGGAATGAAATTTTTTATTTTGTGTCTCATACAACTGACACTAATTATATGAGACAACTTTTTTGTCTTACAGTTTTGTGGACCCAAAAGTGTAAGATTGGGGTCCACAAATTTGTAAGACGAAAAAGAGCCTCATACAACTAGTGTAAGTTGTATGAGACACAAAATAAAACTTCTGCTTTAGAAGTATTCATTTGTATTCATTTAGCTTAGATTTCATCATAGAAGATTCCAAAGAGTGATGTGTATCCACCATTTCATGACATTCAGTACTACTGCCTTAAAGGTCAGAGAAAGACGAAGAAGCTATAGCTATAACCAAATTAAAGATTCAATTATTGCATGTATCATTACTTTGATCAGAGATTGCGACTTGAGAAACATCCACTTGCACAGGTCAAAGAGAGTGTTAAAATAACCTTTTTCTCTTTCTCAAATGAGTTAAAAAAAAAAAAGAAGAAGAAAAATACAAGGAATTCAATTTTAATTTCATATTTGTACATACATGTAGTATTGTTTTATTGGTCCCCTCATCGGCTAAGTCGATGTTATTTACTTTTTGTGTTTTGTGGGCTTTACCATAAAAAATCTAAGAGACAAGTTAGTGCTACAATACAAATCTGTACAATATCATACTATTTGACCTTATATCAAATCTAATACGTATGATTTAACTTTTGTAATTGTAGTTTCATGTTTTAAGAAATTCGGTGGTTATACCAAGCCAAGATCCTTCTACAAAAGACATATATTCAAATTTTCTTCCCTTCGTAATTTTCTTATCAATAGTGAGGAATTTATATCAAAAGCATGTGTATGTTATTTAAAAAAATGGTTTCAAATTATACAAGCTCTGCCTTTAACAAAACGGAAAAAGGGAGATGAGAGAGAAAACTGTTTTTCAAACTCAAAAGCGTATAGGATCTTTCATTAGTTTATAAAATTAATAATCAAGTTAATCTTGGTTTTTAGTATGTATGAGATCGTCGGATGCGTTAACAGTTTACCAAAGTATTTATTCATCACAAAATAGATCATTTCCAGGAAATTAAACATCTTTAGTATCTAAAAATGAGATATGAAAAAGCTTTTTTGTACAGTTAAACATCTCCATAACAGCCTTGTTTGTTCCGAATAATTTTGGATGTTATAGCGAAGTGTTGTTATATAGAACATATATTATAACAAAACATAAAAATTGATTCCGGAAAAGCTTGGCTTTTATAGAGAAGTGTTGTTATATAGGGATGCTATTATAGAGAGTTCTGACTATAATTTTAAAAAATCAAAATAGGAAAAAATAAAATGAAAAAATAAGGCAAAGTGATAACCATATGTTCATGGCCACCCAAAGTTTTGCCTCGTATTTAAATGCCCTCTACAGATTGTGGAGAAAGAAAGACAAAAAGAAACAAAAGGTATAAAGTGTAACGCCGTTAATAGAGAGAATCAGATTCTAATTATAATGAATCAAATTAGAACATCAAAAAAATTAGAATTCATGTTGTACAAGGAAGAACAAAATGATCATAGTAATAACCTTAAACACTTAGAATTTGAATGGTACTGAAATTAAACTAAAGGGAGATGATTATTGTCCTTTGACTAAAAGAGGGTTTCCAATTGATGAAAAAAGAGAGCAGTAAAAAGAATGACTCATAAGTCCAAAAGAGACGGCTTTGTGTCATTTATCTTTGCCTTTGGAACATCTTTGGCTTTAGAGAAAATGGTCTTGTGAAGCTTTTTTCCCCATCAAAGGTAGGTTTGTTTTGGGTCCTATTTTGTTTTGCCTTTAGTAGTAAAGAGGAAAAAAGAAAAAGCAAAATTGGAAAAGAATATGTCCCTTAAAAAGAGATCTCTATAGATAATAATTGATATACATATAATTGAGGGGCAAGTGCACATATAGCCATTATCGAGATTAGTCCGTACTTATTTTGTCCGGAATTTTTAAGCTAAAAATCTTAATTTCAGAACAATTTAGAATATTTTTGTCATAAAAATTTAAACTTAAAAAACTCAGATTTAGGATATATTGGTTAATTTTCTAAAATAGCAGCCCTATAAAATAATTATCTGGTGTCATTTCTACTATAGTTGAAAAAGCTAAAAGATCTTTTGTCATTTGGTAATTAAATTTGTAATATTGAGGATGACGGTAGAGATTATGTTTATCAGTTTTTTCTCGGATAATATTAACAAGTAAGAGATTCTTCGTCTTTACATTGAACGCAATTAACAGAATAAACCTAAATAATTAAGGATCCAATAATCATCGGATTACCTTTTTGGTGTGACGTTTGCTACTTTGATTGTGATGGCCATTTGGTTTTAACATATATATCTACTGTAGTGAGTAGGGGTGTCAATGGATATTCGAAAATCGACTAAATCGACCAAACCGTAGCGCATCGAATCGATTTTTAGGTTTCTTTTTAAGAAACTATAGGTTTTTATATAAATATATAACCGCACCGATAATTAGAGTAGGTTTTTTATTTTATAAAAATAAACCGAAAAAAACCCGAACCGTACCGAATAAATTTTACATGTAGAAAATATATTTATTTAGTGAGTTTAAAAATAATAATGCATTAAATTTTCTTTGAGCCTTGGAATTATGAAAACTATTACAAGCCAACAAGTAATTAAACTCAAAATACTAATTCCTAAAACTTATTATGCTACTTCTACTTAAACTAAGTTATTTCAAGTATCTTTATTAGCAAGACACAAAGTATTCTAGCAATTATGAGTAGCAAACTACATTGTATTGAATATGTTTCCTTTCATATAATTTAGTTTATCTTTTTGAATATTTAATCTTCTATAGACTTTATTCTTGAGTCCCAGCTTGGTATATCTTTCAACTCGTGTGATTAATATTTTCTTTGCCTTTGTTTGATTTCTTTTACGCTGTTGTAGAATAGTTGATGGATCTATACTCTAGCCATCTTTTTTTTAATTCATCATCACCCTTTAAACAGTAAAAATGTCTAGAGAGTTTTGCTAAGTCCTATAAAAGAACGTACGTTATTGCAATTCTACTTCTACTGGTGAATCTTACATGATATTAAAAAAATATCGAAAATTAACCGAACCGTACCGATACCGAAGAGAAACCGACATGATTGGGACGGTTTTGAAAAATCTAATTTTGGTTATACATAATAGAATAACCGAAAAATTGGTATGGTATAAATTTTATAAAATAACTGACCGAACCGAACCATTGACACCCCTAGTAGTCAGTGTCACAATTTATTTATGGGATTAGCACAAAGCATGCAAGATGTTACTTAAGAGTCAAAGAGTTGATGATAAATGAATGTCATTTTCCAGTGGAAAGCATTCTTCTGATTTTGCGAATCTTCAATATTTTGTCTAAGGGTCCCAACTACAGGTTATATATACCACCTTTTACTTGCTCAAAATTTTAGCGAGCATTTTGAATATGCTTATCAAATTTGCTGATTTTATTATTTCATCATGCTTTCGTTGAGGTTATATACAATTAACCTAATAGTCTTCATTGTAAATAGAGTTAAATATTCATCAGTTGTATCATTAAATTATGGTAAAATATAAGGTCATAATGATCCTAGTTTCTGATTGAAGCAATCGACAAGCGTGCAAACCTTAAAGTCAGAAGGTTAAACTACATTTTTGTGAATATAGTGGAACGAACTTCATCATATCACTACTGATGATAACATAACTAGGCCCCAATATTACGACCACCTCACATGCATCCAATTGTTAGGACTAAGTTTTGTAGAAGATATGTTCATTATTAATAAAGATAAATTGCACTTTTTAAAACAAAAATGTGTGTGTGTGTCTTTGTGTTTGTTATTGTTATTTCTTCTTCATTACACAAAGAATGTCGCTAGAGTAATAAATGAGGAGGTTCAAGATTTATGAGAGATTCATAAATATTTTATTCTAACTTGAAAATTGTACGATAGTCTTTGACTATTGTTAAACACTAGTTTGTCATGGAACATGTAACTGTCAAAAGTGAATAACGATTCATCAAAATTAGTATAGTCCAAACACTCATAATATAGGGTCCATGCCCCCTCCTCCAAACCAATTTAAGTGAACAACCTAATGGTTATTTTGACCCCATCCAATTTGGAGAATGACCCGTTATGATATGACTTAGTCAGTTATTCTCGCAATCTAGATAAGATTCAGCCTGACGACAATTTTTCAAATACATATATTGATGTTGTTGATCCCTTTTTTTGTTATTGGTTCTGCTTAATAAAAAAAATTATACTCGTAAATTTTTGCTACCTCGTTGACACAGAAAAAGAGTACTAACATGGAAATTGAACAAACAAATATGGTTTGAGATAATTAATCCTGCTAATACCATTGATAGGCAAAGAATAATTTTGGCATACTCCATCTCACACAAACTTAATGGTAATCATCTACCCGTGTGCATTGTAAAGAATTTTTTTTTATATACATGAAAAACAAGATTGTTAAGTATCTTAAAAGGACCACATTGGTAATTTACATGGCTACGAGACAAAGATTCATACTTTGAGGAAATCTCTTTAAGATTCTTGTCGTTATAGAACCACTATCTCAATTTGCTACTCAAAATCCTAGCACATAAACCTCTGCAATATCCTTGTCGTTACTTGTAAATTAACCGTAGTAGTATAAATATACGTGTTGTCTGAAAGTACATAAACAAAATAGCAAAATCTAAGCTACTAAGGACAAGAGGCAGCTATATCCGGAATGCACGAACATCTTCAAAATTAGCGCCCGACATCACCAACAACTCAATTCCGGAAATCTGTACACATCGTAATGTTGGGGTTTTAAGTATATTAAATGCTTAAAAGAGATTGAATGGGAAATGGAGGAAAATAAAATTTTTAAGTGAAATTTTAAGTTTCTCTCCTTTGATGAAGGAACATTGTCTCATATTGGAAGATGAAGAGGTTTTTTATGGGTATATAAGCAATTGCTCTTCTTCTAGCTCTTAAAGAGTTGAGAAGAAGGCAAGCCTCGCGTCGTCGTCGTCGTCGCTCGCTCGGCTCGGCTTCGGCTTCAATCAAATGATCGATTGATTGATTAATTTTTTGGACCAAATTTATTTGTTAATAGTAAAATATTAACAAAAATATTATTAAATATTTGTTTTAACAATAGAATATTAATATTAAAATAAATATTAAAATTAAATCCAATCAGTTTTCCATTTTTCAGTTGTGTAACTGAAAATTAAACTACCCTCTTCAATTTTTCCTCTTTATTTTCCCTCTTTATTGTTGAGTAAATAGCCATTTATGTTACGGCATTATGCTATGGTCGTTTTGCATAAACAACCATTCTGAAGAGTTGCACCTCTTCAGATTTCAGCCCAACTTTGGCTATAAATACAAGTCTATTCTCTCAGAATTTCCATACGATTTTCTGAGTTTCTCCTCCTTCTTCTGCATACTTTTAACATCAAACAAAACAACAGTAAGTGTGATTTACTATCGAACTTTGTGTTCGCTGAAACACCGGGGTTTGAAGTACCACTACACCAGTGTGTAATTCATTCTATCCTGGGAGGAAATAATCCATAACCTTGGGTACTAGGAGGGGATTAAATTCCTTAAGGAAACACTATGAATTCAGTGGGCTCTAATAGATTTTTATCTCTTTACATTTTTTGTTTATATGTTATTTTATTTTTTCCAGAATTAGTTTACAAATATAGCTTTCTAACAAGCTTAAGGAATTTAATTTATATTCTGTATTTGTGTTACATTTATTGTTTTGGAGTTTAAAACCTTTGTAGTTTTCTACTCCGTTGGAGATTAAAATCTACGTGATTTTAACATTTGTTTGTGTCATTCTTTTACAGAAAAATGACTAATGATAATGGGAACTAGGTTGTTCCAACGGTGACTGCCAATGCATCAACAAGCCGAACACCGGCATTACCACCGACGGAGAAATCCGAAAAAAATTTCGGGTTAGATTTCAAGCGGTGGAAGCAGAAGATTTTCTTCTACTTGAATACTTTAAGCCTGCAGAAGTTCATCAAGGAAGATGTTCCTGTTATGCCTGATGAAACTCCAGAGAATGAACGCTTTCTCATCATTGGGGAGTGGAAGCATTCTGATTTTCTGTGCAAAAATTATGTTATTAGCGGACTAGAGGACGATTCTTATAATGTCTACAGTGGCGTGGAGACGTCAAAAGAATTATGGACTGCGCTTGAAAAGAAATATAAATTTGAAGATGTCGGGTTGAAGAAATTCGTTACCGCTAAGTTTTTGGATTACAAAATGGTAGATAACAAGTCTGTTATTACCCAAGTGCAGGAATTGCAAGTGATTTTTCATGATCTCCTTGCTGAAGGTATAAATTGAATTATTATTGATGTTGAAAGTAGTAATTTTAGTATTTTTACTAATATAATTTTCATTGAAGGTTTTGTCATAACGAATCATTCCAAGTAGCGCGATGATTGAGAAGTTGCCTCCTTTGTGGAAGGACTTCAAAAACTACTTGAAACACAAATGCAAGGAGATGTCCCCTGAAGATCTCATTGTTCGGTTGAGAATCGAAGAGGGCAACAAAGCTGCTGAAAAGAGAGGTCGTGGAACTTCAACAATAATGGGAGCAAACATTGTTGAGGATACTTCTCAAAATAAGAGGAAGAAGGCTTCTGGACCAAAAAGTAACCCAAGCAAGAAGCAGTTCAATGGAAATTGCTACAACTGTGAGAAAGCTAGGTACAAATCTATGGAGTGTCGTGCTCCGAAGAAAGACAGAAGAAGAGTCAAGCAAACATGGTTGAAAATCATGAAGATGTTGATGACTTGTGTGCTATGCTTTCTGAATACAACCTAGTGGGAAATCCTAAGGAGTGGTGGATTGATTTTGGAGCCACTCGTCATGTTTGTGCTGTTAGGGAAGCCTTTGCAACATATGCTCCTGTTGGACTCGAAGAAACTCTTTCTATGGGAAATACTGCAACCGCAAGATTGAAGGATGTGGGAAGATCTTTCTAAAGATGACTTCTAGCAAGGTGGTGACTTTGAACATCGTTCCTCATGTTCCCGAGATTATGAAGAATTTAGTCTCTACTGCACTTTCTTGTTAAGAATGGCTTTAAGTGTATTATTATTTCCGCTAAGTTTGTAATAAGTAAGAACGAAATATTTGTAGGAAAAAGTTACCTCACTGAGGGCCTTTTCAAGTTGAATGTAATGGTTATTGAAAATAATAATAAAATTTCAACTTCATCTTACTTACTTGAGTTAAATAAATTATGGCATATACGTTTGGGTCATGTTAATTATAAAACCTTGCGGAAAATAATTAATTTGGAAGTATTGCCTAAATTTGAATGCGACAAATCAAAATGTCAAATATGTGTGAAATCTAATTATGTTAAATATCCTTATAAGTCAGTTGAAAGGAATTCAAATCCTTTAGACTTAATTCACATAGATATTTGCGATATGAAGTCAATACCATCTCGCGGTGGAAAGAAGTATTTCATAACTTTTATTGACGATAGTACTCGATATTTCTATGTTTACTTACTTATAGTAAAGATGAAGCAATAGACACATTCAAGCAATACAAAAATGAAGTTGAAACGCAACTTAATAAGGAAATCAAAATGATAAAGAGTGATAGGAGTGGTGAATATGAATCTCCTTTTGAACAAATATGTATAAAATATGGAATTATTCATAAAACAACGGCCCCTTACACGCCCCAATCCAATGGGATTGCAGAAAGAAAGAATCGTTCATTAAAAAAGATGATGAATGCATTATTGATAAGTTCTGGTTTGCCACAGAACTTGTGGGGGAGAAGCCGTTCTTACGGCTAACCGAATACTAAATCGAGTACCCCATAGCAAAACACAATCCATTCCTTATGAAAAATGGAAAGGAAGGAAGCCCAACTAGAATTATTTTAAAGTGTGGGGGTGTTTGGCAAAAGTGCAAATTCTTAAACCCAAGAGGGTAAAAATAGGACCGAAAATCGTTGATTGTGTTTTCATAGGATATGCGACCAATAGTAAAGCATATATATTTCTGGTTCATAAATCAAAAAATCCCGACATTCATAATAATACAGTTATAGAATCAGATAATGATGAGTTCTTTGAAAATATATATCCGTATAAAAAGGAATGTGCGTCGATTGGTGAAGGATCTAAATGACCTCGGGAAGAAACAAAAGAAAGTACATTCAATCAGGAGGATCAAGACGTAGTAAACGTCAAAGAACACCTACTTCATTTGGACCATATTTTGTGACTTTCTTATTGGAGAATGAGCCTCAAACATTTAAAGAAGCTATATCTTCTTCAGAATCATTTTTTTTTTGGAAAGAGGCAGTCAATAATGAAATAGAATCCATATTGAACAACCATACATGGGAATTGGTTGATCTTCCTCCTGGAAATAAACCGTTGGGTTCTAAATGGATCTTTAAGAGAAAAATGAAAGAGGATGACATTATTGACAAATATAAGGCAAGACTTGTGGTCAAAGGGTATATACAACGACAAAGTCTCGACTATTTTGATACATACTCTCGAGTTACAAGAATTACGTCCATACGAACGCTAGTAGCGTTAGCTGCAGTTTATGTATTGAAATTCATAAAATGGATGTTAAGACGACTTTCTTAAATGGAGAGTTGGAGGAAGAAATCTACATGGAACAACTTGAAGGGTTTGTGGTTCTAGGTAGAGAAAAGAAGGCATGTAGACTTGTTAAGTCCCTTTATGGTCTAAAACACGCACCCAAACAATGGCATGCAAAATTTGACCAAACAATGTTGTCAAATGGTTTTAAGATAAATGAATATGATAAATGTATGTACATTAAAAATGTTCCAAATCACATAGTCATTGTTTGCTTATATGTGGAGGATATGCTGATAATGAGTAATGACATTGCCAACATAAATGCTACTAAGCGTATGCTAACTAGCAAGTTTGATACGAAAGACTTAGGAGTTGCTGATTTAATTCTGGGGATTAAGATCCATAAGACTCCTCAAGGTTTGGCATTGTCACAATCTCATTATATTATGACAGTACTTGAAAAATTCAAGCACTTAGGGTTTAAAGTTGCAAAGACTCCAATTGACGTGAATCTTGCATTAACAAAGAACAAAGGCCATAACATATCACAATTGGACTATGCTCGTGTGTTGGGATGCTTAATGTACATCATGAATTGTACACGACCAGATATAGCTTGTGCTATAAGTAAACTGAGTGGATACATGATCAATCTAGGTCAATCTCATTGGATGGCAATGAAACGAGTTTTGGGATATTTAGAACATACCCAGGGCTTTGCTTTATACTACAGTAGATATCCTGCGGTGATTGAGGGATACTGTGATGCAAATTGGATCACCGGTTCAGCTGATTCAAAGTCCACAAGTGGATATGTATTCACTATTGGTGGAGGAGCGGTATCTTGGAAGTCGTCTAAACAAACTTGTATTACCCGCTCTATAATGGAGGCTGAGTTCATAGACTTAGATAAAGCCGGTGAAGAAGCTGAATGGATCCGGAATTTCTTGGAAGACATTACATTTTGACCCAAACTGTTGGCACCAATATACATATATTGGGATAGTCAAGCGGCAATTGGAAGGGCTGGGAGCGTTATGTATAACGGTAAATCTCGTCATATACGACGAAGACATAAAACCGTTAGGCAATTACTCTCTAGAGGAATTATCACGATTGACTATGTAAAGTCAAGTGATAATGTGTCGGATCCACTTATAAAAGGCCTAACTAGAGAGGTAGTTGAGAAATCATCAAGGGGAATGGGACTACCGCCGAGAACAAGTCATAGTGGCGGTAACTCTACCTAAAAGAGTGGAGATCCCAAGATCTAGGTTCAAGGAGATCAAACAAAGTCATTAATGAAGGTTCAACGTTGTCAACTAAACTTTTGGTCCATTCTCGTGATGAGACAATATTCAATACCAAGGATAAATCATTAAGGCTTTTTAATGATTTCTAAATTTGATACGGAGTATATCAAATAGTGTATCTATGAGATGACACATTTAGGAATCACCTATGTAAGTGTGAAGTGTTAGCCGCTTCAAGGAGAACTTTGTAAGTCCAGTTCTCTACACACTTATGAAACCAGGCGGTGTTCATGACTGAAACGAACACAACAATGAGAACCAAAGATGGTTAAGGGTTGGTTGTGTGACTTATGGTTGTCTAGGTATACACCGAAGTTTGACGGTTCAAAAATATCAAATCTACCGATTGATCGAGTATATCCGACATAAGTTCACTACAAAAAGTTCAAAGGGAAACCTACTTATCGAGATGCAATTAATCCTTACTTGCAAATCACACAGTTTTTCATGCATATTTCTGTGATATAGCCATTCCTCATTCATGTGAGGGATTGTTGGGGTTTTAACTATATTATATGCTTAAAAGAGGGTGAATGAGAAATGGAGTGAAATAAAAATTTTAAGTTTCCCCTTTGATGAAGGAACATTGTCCCATATTGGAAGAGGAAAAGGTTTTTTATGGGTATATATGCAATTGCTTTTCTTCTATCTTTTAAAGAGTTGAGAAGAAGGCAAGCCTTGCGACGTCGACGTCGTCATCGTCGTCGCTCGCTCGGCTCGACTTCGGATTTGGATTCAGATTCGGATTTGATCAAATGATTGATTGATTGATTAATTTGTTGGACCAAAATTATTTGTTAATAGTAAAATATTAACATAAATGTTATTAAATATTTGTTTTAATAATAGAATACTAATATTAAAATAAATATTAATATTAAATCCAATCAGTTTTCCGTTTTTCAGTTGTGTAACTGAAAATTAAACTGCCCTCTTCAATTTTCCCTCTTTATTTTCCCTCGTTATTGTTGAGTAATAGCCAAAGTTGGACGAGGCTTTTAGTTAAAAGATGCTTATTATTATTATAACATGTATATTAGAAGAACAGTATAGGCAGTTCAAAACATAACAGATAAAATTATCGTATACAACTCTACGAGACAATCAATAATTACTAGAAGGAATCACAATAGAAGATTTACATTCTTTTCTGTATGAGAAGTATATCCAAGATATCAAGTCAGATAGCACGGTAACACTCTTCGTGCTTTTATCTCTTCCTAACCATATATAATTAATTTATATGTCAAATCAATTAGCATGACAACACCCTTCGTGCGTTCAACTCATCATTTCAAATGCACGCATAACAGAACCAACCAGATGATAAAAATTACAAAGTAGGAATTACACAAGCAACAATAATGGATAAGTATATACATGTGGGCAACAGTAAAAGACTAAGCGAAAAGCACGTGAGTAATAACAACAATTGAAAAACAAGGAATATCAACTTCAATTAACTAGCATAATGGAGGTCTAAGTACAATTATAACAACTAAGAAGGAAACACATGATCTTTACAAGTTAATAAGTAAGAGCATGAATGACTAGCATGGTGGAAGGTTTATACTAAAGTGCAACAGAATAGATATGACATGAGTATAATTATAAAAACAGGAAAATAGGCATGGTATTTGCAAGTTAAGCAGGTAGAAGGTATGAGCAACACAACAATAATTGAGATAGAGATCAATGACAAAACAATAGCAACAAGTCACATCAGATCTATAATTATGTCAATAACAGTTCAAGGTAAAGACATGATCGTATACACGAAAGACTAATGTCAAACATAATGCATGTCCCTCATCCTCGCCTGCACAGAAACACCCATCGTGCCATTACCTCACGATAACATACAAGCATAACAATATAAATGAAATGGCACGGCATCACCCTTCGTGTTTTTACTCTCAAATGATATGGCACGACATCACCCTTCGTGCTTTTACTCTCAATATGTGGCACGACATCACCCTTCGTGCTTTTACTCTCAATAATGTGGCACGATATCGCCCTTCGTGCTTTTACTCTCAATAATGTGGCACGACATCACCCTTCGTATTTTACACTCTTCCTTACCAAGCATATGTATATAAATGACAAACAAGGCAGGAAGCATAAATAATATCAAGGAAAGTGCTTTAATATTCCAAACAAATCTCAATCACAACTTTCCAAGTCAATAATGATTCAACAACCCTCAAGAACTGCATTATTAAAATACTTTCACGAATCTCACAAATGATCCACAATATAAGTATAAAGTCTAGTATCTCAAGAATATCGGTTGTAGTAATATAGTAATGATTTCGCATAAAAATGATCGAATTAGACACATTAATGTACTCTTAGAATTTCCGTTAAGTTTGTTCAAGTTATAATAAGTTAAGTCTTGATATTTAATATTGTGCTCTTAGTATCTAAGAGTCAAGTAAGGCATGAAGCAGAAGGTCACGAATTCTATAAACATAAATGTAACATAATCCACCCCCCGAACATGATTAACCCTGACACATACATAAAGGTTCGTCACCCCATATATGTATCACCCCCGCATGTGGCAAACAATGACAAATAGGAGGAAAAATTTCCTCAACAAAGTTAGGCAAAATACTTACCTCGGTTCGGCTAACTCAACACTCAACTTAGCCTTTTCCTCTACAAATTCTCCTCTAAAGGTAGGTCTTGACTACCCATAGCCTCACGAGTCCAAATATATGTTTTGTTTTAAAATACGAGTCCTATTCGACTATCAAATCCTAAATTTTCATTTTTTAAAACTTTGACAAAATCCCCAAATTTTTCCATAGATTTCTCATGAATTTGATGTTAAATCTTGTATAAAATCATGAAATATAGTTGAAAATTAATTAAAGATACTTACCTAATGATTTGGTATGAAAACCCCTTCTTAAAATCGCCTCTCATCGAAGTTAGAGTTCAAAATATATAAAAATGAAACTAAGACTCGGAATTCTCAGCACTTAACAGGTTGCAGATGTCGCATTTGCGACAGGGGGTTCGCAAATGCGAACTGAGGGCCTCTTACTTAGGTCGCAATTGCGACCCTATACTTCGCAAATGCGAAGGCGAAAATTTCGCAAATGCGGCAGAATTCTTCACAAATGCAAACTCTCCCTAGCAGCACATACTTCGCAAATGCGATGGTTGCTTCGCAAATGTGGTTGTCGCATTTGCGACCAATACATCGCAAATGCGATAACACCAGCACTCAAGAATTATCAAAAATCATTTTGAAGCCAATCTGAAACTCACCCGAACCCTAAGGGCTCTAATCCAAATATGCACACAAGTCTTAAAATACAACACAACTCACTCGCGCGCTCAAATCATCAAAATAACTTCTAACGCCAAAACGCGTGAAGATCAAACTAAATTCAAGAACTTCTAGAATCGCAACCGTGCGTTCAAACCATATCAAATCAACTCCGAATGACGCCAAATTTTGTAGACAAGTTCTATATGACAAAACCAACCTACTCAAAGCTTGAAATTATGCGTAACAACTTCTAAACGATGAATCACACCTCAAGTCAAAATCAATGAACTTTGAAACTTCAACTTCTACAACCGATGCCGAAATCTAACAAATCACATCCGATTGACCTCAAATTTTGCACACAAGTCACCTTTGCCATTACGGACCTATTTCAACTTTCGGAATCGAAATCTAACCCCGATATCATAAAGTCCACTCCCGATCAAACTTCCCAAAAATCCATCTTTCGTCAATTCAAGACTAATTCGACTACGGACCTCCAAATTAAAATCCGGACGCGCTCCTAAGTCCAAAATCACCCAACGGACCTAACGGAACTAACGAAACTCCATTCCGATGTCAAATGCTAAAAAGTTGAACTTGGTCAATTCTTCCAACTTAGAACTTAAATCTTGAAGTTCATTCTTCCAAATCGATTCCAAATAACTTGAAAACCAACACCGACAATTTATGTAAGTCATAATACATCATGCGGAGATACTCGAGTTTTTAAATCACTGAGCGAAGTGCAGATACTTAAAACGGCCAATCGGATTGTTACATCATTTGTGTACAACTTTGTCTTCTCGTGAATATTCATATTTGGATACAAAAGAAATAAATGTGGTGAAGAAAGTGTAACATCTCATAATCGTCGGTTATCAAAAATGATTTGACCTTTTACTTACTTTTTCTTCGAAATTCCAATATTTAGTTTTTCCGTTTAAATCTTGATGAGATTTAGCCAATATGGAGTTGAGACTACTAGAAAAAAACTTCATTATTAATTGATCTTTTAGTTATATATTTCAATTAGGATCTTAAAAATTAATGAACTTCCATATTTTTTACATTAATTTGAGTTGATCACATGACTTAATTTTAGTTTACAGATACATTAAAGGTGCTTAATTATAAGTACCTCAGATTAATTAACACATATGTGCAAATCATTCCGCTAGATATTACTAAAGAGTAACAATGCGTAATCATTGCTAGGTGCAATAAGCCAATAACTAAAACAACAGCCGTCAAGTGTCTATTTCATAATTAATTTGATGTTGGTTCTAATTAATGATTCAAGATTCTGTTGTTTTACTTTTTGAAACAGCTTTCTTATAAAATAATTTCGTAATTGTTTATATCATTATTAATGTTCCATTTCAAGAACATTATCACGTCATTAATAAATGCTTAAAAAAAGAGAGAATATATTCTTAAGAAAGGTCATAAATGGTGGGGATAGAATTTCCCTGAAAAGGAGAAGCGATTCAGCGATAAAAAAAGACTAAAGAGTGGCCATGGCAAAAACAATAATTCCATAAAAAGAAAGCCTAGCTGTATTCTCACAAGTAACAAGGTCTGAGCCTAATATTATTTATTTCGTAATAAAATGATGAAATATGTCTCATTTGACATTATGGGATTTGACTTTGGTTTTGTAGGGTTTATAGACTCTGTCATTGGTGGAATTCCAACTCATGTTCAATTGTGTTTGTCTACTCCCTGTCTTTTACATGTATCGTTGTCACTCATTGCCCCCATCCTCCACTTTTTTTTTGGTTTTCTACTGTGTCCAGTATTCGTATTGGAACCCAATTAAATTTAGATTCGCGTCAGAAAGTTTCACATTAGGATAAAACGCTCTCTAACAAAAAGCGACTCTATACACACAATGACAAAACTAGGAATTTCTCCAAGGGTACGATGTTCAAATTTAAAAGAAGCAAAAAAAAAAATTCCAAAACAAAGGGTGTTCAATATGTGTTATATACTTCTAAAACGTAATATTTTACGTAGGTACATAATGTAACTTTTTGACGAAAGATGGTCAATTATGACCATGTGGCTTCGCTACTGCATACGCATGGCTCGAACCCGACACCTGTGATTAAGAATGAAGGAGTTCTTACCACTGTAACAACCCATGTTGGTTCTTTTACATGTATCATTGTCAGTAGCTCACACTCCAAATTTTAAAGGAAAAAAAAAAGCTCGTCCCAAATTATTTTGATTTACATTTTTTTAAAAAAAAAGATTTTTTTCCTTTCTAACTCTAATAAAATTATCTCTTTGTGGATTACAAAAGTTTCATATGTTGCGTGCATTGGTCGCCTATTACACGACTAATAATTCTTTATGTAGTCATATAAGTCGTTAATATTCATCGATTATCCAAATTTTTATATCCAAATGGAGGACACTTTAGTGAATGGGAGTTTTTATATATTCATTCCTTGTGGAAATTGGAGATTTATATCTTTACAATCTATAATAGTGGAAAAGATGACCAATATAAAGGGCTTAGGATATTGAATTACAAATATTCCCTTTTTCACAAAGCAAGGAATATATTCGTTTAAATTGCTAGAACCTTTTTTTTTTCCTTTTCTACCAAAGTTATAAGGAATAATCCTCACTAGCTAAACATGAAAATGAATATGGCGGTTTGTAGATAAAGCGAAGTTTTATCAAGTGGATGGTAGTATCTTCAATTAAAGTACTCTTTTAATTTGTGGTATTTCTTCGCTATTATTGCGAAAGTGATGACTTAAACTTAGTCAATGCCACTTGTGTATCCACATTTTAATACTTTATCATATGGTTTAAAATGCAAAAGCACATGCTTTTGATTTGCTCTAATTACTTCTCCACTCATGCAAACAAGAATCTCGATGAATTAATTATAGCACGAATATCTTAGTTTTTATCGAGCAAAAGAATGTAAAGAATATCTTATTGCGCCCTCCCTCCGGTTCATAATAAGTGATCAATTTGCTATGGACACATCCATTAAGAAAATACTAAATTCTAAACAAAAATAGTTAGTGTGACTAAACTATCCTTAATTAAATATTGCAGCATAATTTAATGTGAGGAATAAAAGACTTTTTAGAGATATGTACATAAGGATAATTTTGGAAAAATAAATTGAATTTTTTCTTGATTATATAAATGAATACTTATTTTGGATCAAAATAAAAAACCAAATTAATCACTTATTATGGATCGAAGAGAGAGTAGTTTTATCTTGTTTCCATTTATCTCTGTCTTTGTTAACTCAAAAGTCAAATGGACTTCATTTAATTACTTTATGTTTGTCATTTATTTACATGTTCACTAGTGTAAGATTTTATCTATAGCCCATAAACTAGATATTGATGATAGATTACTTTCTTATCTCTTCGTCGCCTTTACGTGAGATAAAACTTTCCTAAACTAGTTAAAATAGTAGTATGCGAATTAGTTCGGTTATAAGTCCCACTCGAATAACGTGTTGGGATCGAAATAATTAAAGTGTCATTAAAAAGCTAATAAAGTATACCTTCAACAATGATGAATGAGACATCAAAAAAAAAAAAATACCAAAAGAGAACCAAATATTCAAAATAGTCCGGTCAATTAGCCTACGTTAACGAACGAAGATGAGCAATCTACTATATAAAAAAGAATACAAATAATATTGAGAAAACAACCTCACAAAGAGGCACACACAAGTGGCAGCTCACACTTGTCTCACAAATTCTCCTTATAAGCAAGACTCTCAAACTTCTTTGGGCTACATTGTGGATGATACTAAATGATAATGAAGGATACTTAATTTTTAAAAGTCCAAAATATTTTTTTCCAAGAAAAAAAAAACTAGCCAAATATGGAAAAACTATATTTTTTTTTTGTAAAAGGTAAAATCAATTATGGTAAATATGTTGTCCTTCCTTTAAGGAATATGAAAATCAAATATGGTAAGAAAATTCGGACAAACGTCTAACATAACGCACCCAAAGGTGTGACTAGGTCACTAAAGTGGGTGAAATTAGTCGAGGTGCACACAAGCTAGGTGATTCCCAATGTAAACATGTGATTTTTGACCCTCCCCAAGATTTTATATATTTTAGTATTTAAATATTTAATTTAGGTCTAGTATAGTTATTTCAACTAATTTTGACTCGTTTACGTTATTTTTATCGATATTTTTAACTTCGATGTTTCGCTCTTGGAAAAGCGCCGCTGCCGACATCGCAACGGTAAGAATTGAGTTCTTCCCTCGCCGCCGACATCGCAACGGTTCGCCGACGCTGATCTTTTTTCAGTTATTCGATTCATCAACTGAGGCAAGCATTTCTTCATTGCGCTTTATATTCTTAAGCCTCCGCCGCTCGTACTCCGTCATTTTCTCCGGCACCATTCCAATTTTTGATTTATTCGGGTTAGTTATCAAACTGAAATCAAAGGTAATATCATTAGATTATTCTTCACAGTCTCAAGCACACAACCTAATCCTATAGAACACCCCTGAACCTTAGAGCCGCCGCTGCCCTCATCTCCTCACTGTCGCCTCCGCCCTTCACTCCAGCCACACAACCGCCGACAGACCATACACACACGACCCCCTAATAGGCGCCACCCAATCGCTACACGGCCAACCATCACCCCTAACACCAGCGAACTCCAGCCACCCAACGCCCACCTTTGAACATCCTTCAGCTGTTACAAACCACCCTTCCACCGCCACACGCACCGGAAACCAGAACATCAGCCACCTGACTTGTTCTTCTTCAACCCTTAAACACCCCTAAGAAGCCGATAACTATATAATAGTATTGGGTGATAGATCTCCCTTCCATATGATAGTATATAATACTATAACTATATAATAGTATCAGGTCTTCTTGCCCTACCCCTTTTGCGTCCCAAATCTTCCCCCACCCCCTTATATTCTCGTTTTCTTCTTCTCCTTTCTTTGTACATTTTATATTATTGGGGCTATACCAGTGGTAGCGGTGATAACTCCTTCTGGTTTTTGGGTCGTGGTATTTTCTGTGTTTTCAGGAATTCTCGAAGTATTGGAGACAAGTTGGGCGCACGAGCACTGGCAAAGGAGAACAACATGGGTGAGTGTCAGCAAAGGGCGGTAGGAAGTGGTGTGTGAGCGTACAACTACATCGAGTACAGCAAATCAGTCACAAGTTTTGTTATCGGGAGTTGGTACCTCATGTTTGACTGTTTCCCTTTTGGTGTTAGCTAAATTACTGTTACTTTACTTCGCAATAGTTAAACCTTTCAACTAGGATACTAGTTACCACTTGTTTCCTTCTAGTTTGATTTGTTGTCCGTTGTGCACTAGCGAGTCTTCTCTAGATTGTTGTAGGTGTAGTGGCTGCAGTCTGGGATGATAGAATAAGGGCATGTCCTCGGGTGGGGCAGAGTGTGGGATTGGGGTCAGGGGGTGGGACGGGTAGCAGGGGAGGTAGAGGGGGCAAGGGAGACTATAGGTTGAGAATCGGATCATGGAACATAGGTTCACTAACTAGTAAATCCATAGAGTTGGCGAAAATCCTGCAGAAGAGGAAGATTAATGTAGCGTGTGTCCAGGAGACTAGGTGGGTCGGATCGAGGGCGAAAAACGTGGATGGGTATAAGTTGTGGTACTCTGGTATCCTGAGGGGTAAGAATGGAGTGGGTATCCTGGTAGATAGTCATCTTAGAGAGTCCGTGGTAGAGGTCAGGCGGGTGAATGATAGACTAATGACTATTAAGTTGGTGGTGGGTGAGGGTACTTTAAATGTCGTTAGCGCGTACGCACCGCAAACAGGCTTGGATGAGGATATTAAGAGGCGCTTTTGGGAGGGGTTGGATGAGATTGTTCGTAGTATACCGCCTTCTGAGAGGTTATTCATAGGAGGAGATTTTCAATGGTCATATTGGGTCATCTGCAGGTGGGTACACTGAGGTGCATGACGACTTTGGTTTCGGGGAGCGGAACGGAGGGGGCATTTCGCTGTTGGGCTTTGCCAAGGCTTTCGATCTAGTCATTGCGAACTCAAGTTTTACGAAGCGGGATGAACATTTGATTACTTACCAAAGTTCGGTGGCGAAGACTCAGATTGACTATCTCCTCCTCAGGAGATGCGACAGAAGGTTGTGCGAGGACTGCAAGGTTATCCCAGGTGAGACCCTCTCAACGCAGCATAGGCTTTTGGTGATGGACATTTGTATTAGGATAAGGAGGAAGAAGAGGTCAGTACAAGGACGCCCCAGGATTAGGTGGGGCACCTTAACTAAGGATAAAGCTAAGGAGTTGGAAGGAAGGTTATCGGCAATGAGAGCTTGGAAAAGTAGTGGGGACGCAAACACAATGTGGTTGACGACGATGGACTGTATAAGAAAGGCGACGAGAGAGGTGTTAGGGATATCTACGGGCCACAATGGTGGCCACAAAGGAGATTGGTGGTGGAATGCAGTTGTCCAAGGTAAAGTGGAAGCAAAGAAGGCGGCTTACCTGCGGTTAGTAGGGAGCACTGACGAGGAGGAGAAGAGAGAGAACAGTGAAAGGTATAAGGTAGCTAGGAAGGAGGTGAAGATGGCAGTGACGGAGGCTAACATGACAACTTTTGCTCGTCTGTATGAGGAACTAAGGAACAAATGTGGGGAGAAGAAGTTATTCTGACTCGCTAAGGCGAGAGAGAGGACAACTCGGGATCTAGACCAAGTGAGGTGCATAAAAGATGATGATGGCAAAGTTTTGATGGGAGATGACCAGATTAAGAGGAGGTGGCAGACCTACTTTCATAAACTTCTAAGTGAAGAAGGGGATCATGATATTATACTTGGGGAATTGAGGAATGCCGACAGTCACCGTGCATTAAGTAATTGTAGGGACATTGACATCGATGAAGTCATGGAGGAAATGCGTAAGATGAGAAGGGGCAGAGCTACCGGGCCAGACGAAATTCCGGTTGAACTGTGGAGGTGTGTGGGTAGAGCAGGCTTGGAATGACTTACTGGATTGTTTAGTGTTATATTCAAGTCTAATATGATGCCTGAAGAGTGGAGGTGGAGTACAATGGTCCCGTTGTATAAGAACAAAGGTGATGTCCAGAGCTGTAACAACTATAGGGGCATCAAATTACTAAGTCATACCATGAAAGTTTGGGAGAGAGTGGTAGAAATAAGAGTGCGAAGGACGGTGTCTATTTCAGACAACCAGTTCGGGTTCATGCCGGGACGATCTACCACAGAAGCTATCCACCTTATTAGGAGGATGGTGGAACAGTACAGGGATAGGAAGAAGGATCTCCACATGGTGTTTATTGATCTGGAGAAAGCGTACGATAGGGTTTCTAGGGAGGTCTTATGGAGATGATTAGAGGATAAATGGGTCCCGGTTGACTATATTAGGGTGATTAAAGACATGTATGCTGGAGCTAAGACTCGGGTTAGGACAGTAGGAGGCGACTCTAAACACTTTCCAGTTATTACGGGGTTGCACCAAGGGTCTGCCCTCAGCCCATTCCTATTTGCCCTGGTGATGGATGCACTGACTCATCATATTCAAGGGAGGTGCCACGGTGCATGCTATTTGCTGATGACATTATTCTAATTGACGAGACACGAGGCGGTGTCAATGAGAGGCTAGATATTTGGAGACATGCTCTTGAGTCTAAAGGTTTCAAGTTGAGCAGGACGAAGACGGAATACCTCGAGTGCAAATTTGGGGTTGAGCTGACGGAAGCGGGAGTTGAAGTGAGGCTTGACTCTCAAGTCATTCCCAAGAGGGGTAGTTTCAAGTACCTTGGATCGGTTATTCAGGGGATCGGGGAGATTGACGAGGATGTCACACACTGTATAGGGGTGGGGTGAATGAAGTGGAGGTTAGCATCGGGAGTCTTGTGTGACAAGAAAGTGCCACCGTTACTAAAATGTAATTTTTATAGAGCAGTGGTTAGGCCTGCCATGTTATATGGAACTGAATATTGGCCGGTAAAGAACTCACACATCCAGAAGATGAAAGTAGCAGAGATGAGGATGTTGAGGTGGATGTGCGGGCATACAAGGATGGATAAGATTAGGAATAAAGATATTCGAGAGAAGGTGGGTGTGGCCCCCATGGAGTACAAGATGCGGGAAGTAAGACTCAGATGGTTCGGGCACATTCAGAGAAGGAGCACTGATGCACCGGTGATGAGGTGTAAGCAACTGGCTGTAGTGGGCACGCGGAGAGGTAGAGGGCGACCTAAGAAGTACGAGGAGAGGTGATCAGACAGGACATGTCGCGACTTAAGATTACTGAGGACATGGCCCTTGACAGGGAATTATGGAGGTCGAGCATTAAGGTTGTAGGTTAGGGAAAAATTGTGAATATTTCTACAGCACAATAGGGTGGGACTAGCCAGTTAGGAGTTAGACTAAGAATGTCATTGGTCGTCTATTGATGCAGGGCTTTACCTGCTAGTTTTTACTATACCAGTCATCTATTTCGTATTCTGTATTTCATATCTCTTATAAAGTTGTTATTTTATTATGCATTTTTATGGTACTAATATATCGTCTCCTGTTGCTTTTTTTGAGCCGAGGGTCTCCTGGAAACAGCCTCTCTACCCTTCGGGGTAGGGGTAAGGTCTGCGTACATATTGCCATCGCCAGACCCCACTTGTGGGATTATACTGGGTCGTTGTTGTTGTTGTTGTTACGTTATTTTTATCATAAAATTGAAAAATACCAAAAAATAGTTTCATTTTTCTCTATTTAATTAAGGTATTATGTATTTTTAGAATAATATTATTTTTTACCCATTTTTATTATAATCCTTGAAAATAACAAAAATAGCTTCATGTCATAATATAGTTCGTTTTAATTAATTAGTAATAATTTTACAATTTTATAGTACATTGTTTTAAGAAAAAAATCAACATTTTTAGTTTTGTAAAGCTAAAGGGCCATTTTTAAAGACAATTTTAGCCCAAATATGAGCCCAATCTTTTGACCCATCAACCATTTTTGAGAAATTAATCCAAGCCATTCATTATATCCCTATCTAAGGGCCAAGATCATTTATTTTAATGACAAGACCAAAACCCTAGGGGTCCCTTCTTCTTCTTCAACCTTCACAAAATACAAAAAAACCCTAGAGAACAAAATATACACACAACACAAAAGGGCTGAACCCTAATCACACAAACTGACCAGCCGCCCAACACCAGCAGCCACCTATAGCCGCCCAACACCAGCAGCCACCTATAGCCGCCACCTCATCTTCAACCTCAAAACTCGGCGGAAAACACTTCCCATCAGCGACATCTGCTGTTGTCCCTCACTTCTCGCCGCCGGATCTCACAGCAGCCACCACTGTCGCCGTTGTTGCCTCTTCACCTCACCACCCAAACACACGCTGCTGACCCCTTTCTTCATCTTCTCCAGAACAGCCGCCGCCGGAACCTAAACCATCACCCCCCAGTTGTTGCCCGCTTCTTCGTCTTCCATCTTCAACAAAAACGACCACCCTTCCCAGCCGTGAACTAGCCCTCAAACGAGACCCCCACCCCACCTAAACTCCTTCTTCTTCAGAGAACACCCTAACACAAACAGCAGACCCTCCCCCCTCATCGTCGAACCTCTCACGCCGCCAGCTTCTACACCGCCGAACACCACCTCCAAGCCGCTACTCCTTTCCTTCTTCTCAGGGACAACAACAAAAACACGCACACATGAGGATATCGAAAAACAGAACAGAAAAGTAAAATTTTCAAGGACACGCATAGATATAATATAGCAGGCCCGAACAGAGAGAAAAAATGGAGAGTCAGTGAGAGTTTTGATTTTCTTCTTACCAAATTTCTGAAAAAGCAAAAACACAAAAAATAGTCCTTTTAAAAAAATAATAATTCAGAAACCTATATAAAATAGCTTATTTCCATTTTTAACTTTTGGATCCGGATTTGGTTTTTGAAATGATGAGATTCCAGTGAGTGATTGTAGAGTAGGATTCGTTGATATTTGAAGTGCCGTTCGAGCATTGTTGTCGGTTCGCTGTTCTTGGAACGAGTTCCAGCAGCTCGCTCAGTTGAATTGCTTTTGGTTTCAACAAAGGTTCACTTCTTGCTTTCTCTAGTGTTGCTGTTTCTATTGTTGTGACTATGTGATTTTGTTTAGATGAGTTGATGATTTCTTTTAAGTTGTATTTGTTTGGACTTCAATTGGATTGCACATTTAGGAGTAATATTGAGGTGAAGGGGACGTTAGCTAGATGACTGATTTGTGCAGTTGTTGACAATTAAAAGATAAGTGGGACTGTGTGGTTTCCGGTTCAAAAGCTAAAAAGAAAATTACGCTTTAATTAAGTAATTATCTTGTTGTTATTTTAATTTTATTTACTTGTTTGTGACATTGGGAGCATGCCTAAGCCGTTATCATTTAGGTAGGTAAACCTTTAGGAAGTTTATTTTAATTTATAATGTTCGGATATAAGGTGAGAGTTTGTCCATTAGTTAAATTTATCCGGGAAATGCCCCGTGAAGTTTGTTAATATTATTATCCGGGGTATGCCCCGAAGAACTATGTAAATATTTTGGAGGCCTTGACGAACATGGTAGAGAAGTCGTAGTATAAGTTAGCTTAGGACTTTTCTTTTCTTTTCCTTTTTAGTTTCTTTTATTAGGTAGGAACGACCTCGAGCCTCTTGTGTGTTTATTTTTCCTTTTCTGTGTTACTTTACCTCAATTTGAATATTTTAAAAGCCAACTAGATCGAGTACGCAATCGTACTAGTTACGGGACTTGGGGAGTGCCTAACACCTTCTCCCCAAATCAACTGAACCCCCTTACCCGAATCTCTGGTGCGGACTTAGTTTTAGAGTCCAAAAGTGTTTTAAAGGAAATTATTTTAAAAAAGGCGACCTGACACACCGAAATCAAATGTCAGTAGGTGTAAGCGACTTTGAGTTAATCCTTTTGAACACAAATTTTTGTCACTTTTCAATTTAAAACCCTTTTCGAGCTTTACTAATTATTTTTATTAATTTTAGGAGGGTTACTGAGGTTTGGTATAAAAAGGGGTGTGACACCCAACAGAGTCAAAAAATACTAGGTAATTTTCATCTATCAAAGCCTTGGTGAATAGAGTTATCTGATACCTATTATTCGTGAGAGGTAGCAGTTATTATATGAAATTAATCAAGGTGCGCGCAAGCTGACCCGAATTACTATGGTTATTAAAAAAAGAAAGTCTCACTCAAATAACACATTAAAAATGTGTTAGATTTTCATCATTCTACATTCTACAAGTCCTCCTTTGTTTGAAATTGCCCGGAAGAAAGGTAAACGTATAGGAAATAAAACATAGACAACAGAACAATATGTTGTAATAATAATGAAACAAACAATTTTTCCTTAACTTTGTGAATAAATTGGTAAATGCTTTTGGTTAGTTGTAATTTGTTCTGATTTGGAGAACTGGACTCGGGCAAACATTACGGCACACGGGCCATTCGCATGGTTGGTTTTCCTGATTTGGGCTTTCATGAACATCATCTGTAGGCCCTAATCTAAACTCAAGATCATTTACAGATCACCAAATGCTTGGATTAGATTGCCCTCTTGGGTATACTGGGCCTGACAATGTTTATACGACTGTAACGTGTAGTTACTAGATCCACAAGCCCACCCGAGCAGATCCAATCCATTGAATTGGTTATCGTTCTGCGCCCAAATTAATTCAGAGCGTTGTTATCACTCAAACCGGCGTCGGATCTTAGAAGTCATAACTCATAAGTTAAAATTGAAATCTTATCTTAGAGCATGTTTGGACAAAATTCTAGGAGGCTAAAATACTTTTTTAAAAATTTAAGTTGTTTGACCAATACATAAAAGTACTTTTGGCCAACAACAAAAGCAGTATTAAGAACAATCGGAAAATTCTATATTCTTCCAAAAAGCAGAAGCATAACTAGAAAATTAATTTATTCAAGATAAAACTATCCTAGTCATAAATTTATATTTTTCAAATTATCCCTTACTAATTTAAGTTTTTTTCTTTTCGTTTTCATTTTTAGTTTTTACCATTCTTTTAAAATTAAAGATATCATATAGATGAATCATATTTTAACTTTCCAAATTCTTTATTGACTTTTCTTGTTTTTGATTTTTTACTCTGTGCAATGTCTTGTAACTTTTCAAATTATCTTTTTTTTTTATTTTTTACACTAAAGCAAATTATCTGCATCCTTCTCTGGATTATCAATTCTTTTCATACAAATAATCATTTATAATTTCTATTGTTATATGTTATTAGTTCCCGAATGTTTACAACAACTATCAAATCTAATTTGTAAAACTTACCTATAAATAGGTCATAAATTTACAATTGCATCGCATAATCTATCTATATATTATTAAAGTGTCACGACCCTAATTCCGGACCCGGTCGTGATGGCGCCTATCGTGAAACAAGGCCAGCCGACACATACCCCCAATATATATATTTAACAGTTATAATAATAATAATTCAAGTCATTAACATGCTATAAATCCCAAAATATCAATGAACTAGAACAATTTGCGGAAACAACACAGCCCGACATCGGGGTATCACCAGTCATGAGCTTCTAAACATTTGTCTAAGAGTATGGAAGAGTTCATACAATCTATTACAGAACTAGAACAAGGAAAAATAAGATAGGAGGGAGGAACACTGGGCTACGAACGCCGAGCAGCTACCTAGTGGACTCCGAATAGCTTGCTGGGAGCAATCAACCCTCACTAGCGTGACCCGAAGCTCCAGAATCTGCACACAGGGTGAAGGGAGTAATATGAGTACGCCAACTCAGTGAGTAATAAAAGTAAAGGCAGCTGAGCGATAAGAAAATAAGTAAATCACAGCAAAATGCTACAAGGAGGCATAAAATCAATACAATGCAATAAAACAACGAAAACTTGTAAAAACATCTTAGTTCAGTGAAAACCTCTTTAAGACATCTTTTAACAGTTAAGCAAGTGAATGAAAAGCAGCGAGAAAGGATAAACACATAAAATCAGCCCCTCGGGCACTATATCAACAAAAGCAGCCCCTCGGGCAATAACATGGAACAACATCAGCCCCTCGGGCTATATCATATACACTGGGTACCCGCGCTCACTGGGAGTGTACAGACTCCTAGAGGGTCCCCTTACGTCCCAAGCGCAATATCAAGTCATCTCGTGGCATAATCAAATAGGCTCTCGACCTCATATCAAGCCACCTTGTGGCGTACAACTCAGGTCCTCGGCCTTATAATCACGAGTCATCACAATACCGCTGCGGCGCAGCCTGATCCCATAATAACCTCACAACATAGGCCCTCGGTCCTACTCAGTCAGAAATATCTAAAAGCCACTCGGCACAGTAAAATATGATGCTCAGCCCAAAATATCATTTAAGATATCAAAATAGAGTAAATATGGCTGAGTTATGAAAACAGTAGAATATAACACGACTAAGTACAAATATAAAGTCAAAGCAATGAGGAAATAGTATTAATAATCCCCTAAGGGTCCAAACAGTTGGCACGAGGCCCAAATATGACATTTAGCCCAAAACATGATGTTAGCAAATATTTTTCAATCAAATACGCGATAAAATAGTCATGCGGGATGGACTAAGCCACAATCCCCAACGGTGCACGACCCCACACTCGTCATCTAGCGTGTGCGTCACCTCAAAATAGCACAATGATGTGAAATCCGGGGTTTCATACCCTCAAGATAACATTTACAATCATCACTCACCTCTATTCGGTCCAAACTCTAACCCGCGATGCCTTTGCCTCTCGAATCGGCCTCCGGATGCTCCAAATCTAACTAAAATCAGTACATAATCATCAAAATATGCTAAGGGAACAAAGCCCACTCGAAAGTAATCAAATTACAACACAAATCCCGAAATTAGCCAGACCCGACCTCCACCCACATTTCAGAATCCAATAAAAATTACATCACTAAGCTCCTTATCACTCCCCGAGTTCATTCATATCAAAAGTACTAAAATCCGACCACAAATAACCCCTCAAACCTTTACTTAAAGGTCTCCAATGTCAACCCTAATTCCCAAATTTTAACCCTTAATTTCCATTAAATTTTAGGCCAAATCAGTGAAATAACACCATAGAAATGAGTTTAGGGTCCAAAAACCTTACCTCTATGAAATCCCCTTGAAATCCATCTTCAAATAGCTCCCTCAAGCTCAAACACGTATGAAGATGATGAAGAATAACTCAAAAATCGCGAAGGAAATCTTTAATACTTTCTAACTCAGGCTTTTCGCACCTGCAGTCCCACTTCTGCGGTCTTGATCACCGCACCTGCGGTTTTTACTTAAATGCCCAAAGTCGCATCTGCGATAAGATATCACACCTGTGCTATCGCATGTGCGCTCACCTAGCTGCTTCTGCGGTTCCAGCTTCCCATGGCCTATTTCGCTTCTGCGACTTGCTTCCGCATCTACGGGGGTCGCACCTGCGGCCTCCCAACCGCAGATGCAGTTATGACAGAAGCCTAGAACTTCAACTGCAAACTCCCAACTCCCAACTTTCTGTCAACCATCCGAAATCACTCCGAGGCCTCTGAGAACTCAACCAAAAGTACAAACAAGTCATACACCACCATCCAAACTTATACCAATCTTCGAACACCTCAAACAATATCGAATCAACCAAATCACCTCGAATTCAAGCCTAAGTTTCCAAAATCTTCCGAATTTCGCTTTTGATCAAAAAGTCTATCAAACCACGTCCAAATGACTTGAAATTTTGCACACACATCCCAAATGACACCTCAGAGCTACTGCAACTTTCAGAATTTTATTCCGACCCTTATATCAAAATCTCACCTATCCACCGGAAATGCCAAAATTTCAATTTTGCCAATTCAAGCCTAAATCTACTACGGACCTCCAACACGCATTCCGATCACACTCATAAGTCACAAATCATCTCCCAAAGCTATCCGAACCATTGGAATTCACATCCGATTCCTTTTTCACATAAGTCAACATCTGGTTGACTTTTCCAACTTAAGCTTACTCAAAAGAGACTAAGTGTCTCAAACCTTACCAATACCATTCCATATTCGAATCGACTAACCTGATACCACAAAACACGGATAAATAAACATAAAGAAGCAGAATTGGGAGAAACGGAGCGATAACTCATGAAACGACCGGCCGGGTCGTTACATTCTCCCCCTCTTAAACAAACGTTCGTCCTCAAACGGGTCAAGAAACATACCTGAAACCTCAAATAGGTGAGGATATCTGCTCCGCATCTCCCGATTGGTATCCCAGGTAGCCTCCTCCATAGGCCGACCTCTCCACTGCACTTCCACTGAAGCTATATCCTTTGATCTCAACTTTCGAACCTGACGCTCCAAAATAGTCACTAGCTCCACATCATAAGTCAAATCACCATCTAACTGAAGTGTGCTGAAATCCAGAACATGAGACGGATCCCCAATATATTTCCAGAGCATAGAAACATGGAATACTAGATGCACACTCGATAAGTTGGGTGGCAAAGCAAGCTCATAATCCACCTCCCCAATCCTCCAAAGTATCTCAAAAGGCCCAATGAACCGAGGACTCAATTTAACCTTTTTCCCAAAACTCATAACACCCTTCATGGGTGAAACCTTCAACAGAGCCTTCTCACCAACCATGTAGGACACATCCCGAACCTTCCTATCAGCATAACTCTTTTGTCTCGACTGGGCTATACGAAGCCTCTCCTGAATCACCTTCACCTTGTCTAAAACATCCTACACCAAATCTGTACCTAATAGACTAGCCTCACCTGGCTCAAACCAACCAACTAGAGATCTACACTGCCTCCCATACAAAGCCTCATATGGAGCCATCTGAATACTCGACTGGTAACTGTTGTTATAAGCAAACTCTGCGAGCGGTAGAAACTGATCCCATGACCCTCCAAAATCAATGACACAAGCGCGCAATATATCCTCTAATATCTGAATAGTGCGCTCGGACTGCCCGTCCGTTTGAAGGTGAAAAGCTGTGCTCAACTCAACCTGAGTACCGAACTCTTGCTGCACAGACCTCCAAAACTGTGAAGTAAACTGAGTCCCCCTATCTGAAATGATGGAAACTGGGACACCATGCAAACGAACAATCTTACGGATATAGACCTCTGCCAACCGCTCTGAAGAATAGGTAGTGCACATAGGAATGAAGTGCGCGGACTTGGTCAGTCGATCCACAATCACCCAAATAGCATCGAACTTATCCAAAGTTTGTGGGAGCCCAACTACAAAATCCATGGTGATCCGCTCCCACTTCCACTCTGGAATATCCATCTACTGAAGCAAGCCACCCGGTCTCTGATGCTCATATTTCACATGCTGACAGCCTGACAATTGAGACACCGAGCTATAAATTCCACAATATCCTTCTTTATTATCCTCCACCATATAATGCAGTCTCAGATCCTGATACATCTTCGCGGCACTCAGATGAATGGAATACCGCGAGCTATGAGCCTCCTCCAGAATCAACTCCCGAAGCCCATCTACATTGGGCACACATATTCTACCCTGCATCCTCAACACCCCATCATCACCAATGGTCACATCTTTGGAATCATCGTGCTGAACTCTGTCCTTAAGGACAAGTAAATGAGGATCATAATACTGGCGCTCTCTGATGCGATCAAATAAGGAAGATCGAGAAATCACACAAGCCAATACCCGACTGGGCTCCTAAATATCCAACCTCACGAACCGATTGGCCAAGGCCTGAACATCAACTGCAATAGGTCTCTCCCCAACTAGAATGTATGCCAAACTCCCCATACTCATCGCCTTCCTGCTCAAGGCATCGGCCACCACATTGGCCTTCCCCAGATAGTACAAAATGGTAATATCATAATCCTTTAGCAACTCCAACCATCTCTGTTGCCTCAAATCGAGATCCTTCTGCTTGAACAAGTACTAGAGGCTACGATGATTCGTAAATACCTCACAAGACACACCATACAAATAATGCCTCCAAATCTTCAACGCATGAACAATGGCAGCCAACTCCAAATCATGAACATGGTAGTTCTTCTCATGGGGCTTCAACTGACGAAAAGCATAAGCAATAACTCTACCCTCATGCATCAACACACACCCAATACCAACTCTCGAAGCATCACAATACACGGTATATGAACCTGAAGCTGATGACAAAACTAACACTGGAGCCTTGGTCAAGGTAGTCTTGAGCTTATGAAAGCTCTCCTCACACTCGCCCGACCACATGAATAGAGCACCCTTTTGAGTCAACTTGGTCAAGGGCGATGCGATAGATGAGAATCCCTGAACAAACCGATGGTAATAACCTACCAAACTAAGGAAATTGCGAATCTCTGTTGCTGAGGATGGTCTGAGCCAACTTTGAACCGCATCTATCTTCTTTGAATCAACCTGAATACCCTCGCTAGACACCACATACCCCAAGAAAGCCACTGAACTGAGCCAAATCTCACACTTGGAGAACTTTTCATAAAGCTTCTCCTCCCTCAACCTCTGAAACATAACTCTCAAATGCCCCGCGTGCTCCTTCTAACTATGCGAATATACCAGGATATCATCAATGAAAACTATGACAAACGAGTCGAGATACGGCCAGAACACGCTATTCATCAAATGCATGAATGCTGCTAGGGCATTGGTCAGCCCAAAAGACTTCACCAAGAACTCATAATGATCATATCGGGTCTTGAAAGTTGTCTTATGAATATCTGAGTCCCTGATCTTCAACTGGTGATAACCTGAGTGGAGATAAATCTTGGATAACACTCTCGCTCCCTGAAGCTGGTTAAATAAACCATTAATGCGAGGCAAAGGATACTTGTTCTTAATTGTTGCTTTGTTCAATTACCTGTAATCAATGTGCATCCTTATAGTGTCATCCTTCTTCTTCACAAATAGAATAGAGGCACTCTAAGGCGACACACTAGGCCGAATGAACCCCTTATCAAGGAGTTCCTGAAGCTGCTCCTTTAACTCCTTCAACTCCGCTGGTGCCATACGATATGGTGGAATAGAAATGGGCTGAGTGCCCTACACCAGATCAATACCAAAGTCAATATCCCTGTCTGGTGGCATGCCCGGCAGGTCCGTAGGAAACACATCCGGAAAAGCCTTCACAATAGAAACAGAATCAATACTAGGAGTCTCTTCACTGACATCCCTCACAAAGGCTAAGTAAGAAAGACAACCCTTCCCAACCATATGTTAGGCCTTCAAGAATAGGATTACCCTACTGGGAACATAATCAGTCGAACCTCACCACTCAATCCGTGACACACCTGGTATAGCCAATATCACTTTCTTAGCATGACAGTCCAAAATAGCACGACACGGAGATAGCCAATCCATGCCCAATATAACATCAAAGTCTACCATACATAACAACAAAATATCCACTCGGGTCTTCAGACCCCCAATAGTCACCACACATGACCGATACACACGATCTACAATAATATTATCACCCACCGGAGTAGATACACGAACAGATGAAATAAGAGACTCACAAGGCGTATCTAAATAATGAGAAAAGTATGATAACACATAAGAATAAGTGGAACCGGGATCAAATAACAGAGAAGCATCTCTGTGGCATACTGAGACAATACTTGTAATAACAACATCGGATGCAATAACATCGGGTCTAGTTGGGAGTGCATAGAAATGAGCCTGACCGCCACCTGATCGACCTCCCCCTCTAGGGCGACCCCTAGCTGACTGACCTCCACCCCTAGCTGGGTATGTGGGTGATGGTGAAGTAACTGGTGCCGAGGCCGATGGCTGATTCCTCTACTGAGATAAACCCCCAAGACGATGAGGACATTGCCTTCACATATGACCCAACTCTCCACACTCATAGCAACTCCCGAGTGCTGGAGACGGGGAATGAAGGGAACCCCTAGCACCAGAATGACTAGCAGATGCACCTGGCCTAGAAGAGCCCTGAACTGATAGAGCACATGTCGAACTCTAGGTTGGAAGGGCATTGAGTGATGACTGGCCCTGATAAGAACTGTAAGAACTATGACCCGATGATGCCCCACGATAACCTGGGTGAGCTGACTGAGCATGTTTGAATGGATGGCTTCTACTGTGCTGAAAGTGACCTCTCAAAGGAGCACCACCATAACTACCAGATCCCCGAGGCCTCTTGGCATCCCTCTCATCTCGCTCATGGCGACAAACTGACTTAATCTCGCGAGCAATGTCTACAACCTCCTCAATGGCATCTCTCTCTCTGTAGGAACCAACCAAACAACATGACGAGCTAACTCCGAGAACCTCATCTCATACTGTGTCACAATCATCTCTCCCTGATGCAACCAATCAAACTGCCTACGCAGCTCCTCTCTGCGATACTATGACACATACTTCTCCAAAAAGAGAACGGAGAACTGCTGCCAGGTAATGGGTACTTCACCAATAGGCCTACACCTCTCATAAGCCTCCCACCAAGTGAAGGCAGCTCCAGAAAATTGAAAAGTAGTGAAAGCGACCCCGCTGGTCTCCAGAATACCCGTTGTACGATGAATCCTCTGACACTTGTCCAAGAAACCCTGGGCATCCTCGCCCTCTACACCACTAAAAGTCGGAGGATGAAGTCTACCAAACCTCTCCAATCGACACTGCTCGTCCTCTGGCATAGCAAGAGCTACATACTCTTGAACAGCTGTACCGGGCTACGCTGGATGTGCGTCGGTGTTTGAAGTCCCTGCACGACCTCCTCAGGTGTGCGAGCGGCGGGAGTCTAAGTGCCTCCCCTGGCCTGAGAAGTAGATACGACTATAGTAACTAAGACCGCCTAAGCTAGGCCAGTGCATACTGCTAGAATCTGAGCCAGGGCCTCTTGAAGAACCTGGAATCACAATGGGCACAGCTAGTGCCTGAGCTGGTTCCGCTGGAGTATCCACAACTGGGACCTAATCCTGAACTGGGGTGGCTAGTGGATCTGCAGGTGCTACCCTAGCTGCTGTGCAAGCCATACCTCTACCCCTACCACAGCCTCGACCGCATCCTTAGCCTGTAGTGGCCACATCTGGTGGTATTGGTGGTCATCCATCCTGACCGGTCGCTCGTGTCCTCACCATTTGTGAGAGAATAGAATAATAGAAGTTTAGTACTCGGATCAACATATTCGCACGAAAAGAATTTCAAGAATATGAAGTTTCCTAAAGGTTCTGCAGCCTCCAGAGGATAAATACATATGTCTATGTACCGATCCACGAGACTCTACTAAACCTGCGCATGACTCGTGAGACCTATGTAACCTAGGCTCTGATACCAACTTGTCACGACCCTAATTCTGGATCCGGTCGTGATTGCGCCTATCGTGAAATAAGGCCAACCGACACATACTCCCAATATATATATTTAACAATTATAATAATAATTCAAGTCATTAACATGCTATAAATCCCAAAATTTCAGTGAAATAGAGCAATTTACGGAAACAACATAGCCCGACATCGGGGTGTCACCAGTCATGAGCTTCTAAATATTTGTCTAAGAGTATGAAAGAGTTTATACAGTCTATTACAGAACTAGAATAAGGAAAAATAAGATAGGAGGGAGGAACACTGGGCTACGAACGCCGAGCAGCTACCTAGTAGACTCCGAATAGCTTGCTGGGAGCAATCAACCCTCACTAGCGTGACCCGAAGCTCCAGAATCTGCACACAGGGTGAAGGGAGTAATGTGAGTACGCCAACTCAGTGAGTAATAAAAGTAAAGGCAATTGAGCGATAATAAAACACGTAAATCACAACAAAATGCTACAAAGAGGCAGTATAAAATTAATACGATGCAATAAAACAACGAAAACTTGTAAAAATACCTTAGTTCAGTGAAAACCTCTTTAAGACATCTTTTAACAACTAAGCAAGTGAATGAAAAGTAGCGAGAAAGGATAAACACATAAAATCAGCCCCTCGGGCAAGCAGCCCCTCGGGCAATAACATGGAACAACATCAGCCCCTCGGGCTATATCACATATTACACTGGGTACCCGCGCTCACTGGGAGTGTACAGACTCCTAGAGGGTCCCCTTACGGCCCAAGCGCAATATCAAGTCATCTCGTGGCATAATCAAATAGGCTCTCGGCCTTATATCAAGCCACCTTATGGCGTACAACTCAGGCTCTCGGCCTTATAATAAGGAATCATCACAATACTGCTGCACGCGCAGCCCGATCCCATAATAACCTCACAACACAAGCCCTCGGTCCTACTAAGTCAGAAATATCTAAATTCCACTCGGCACAGTAAAATATGATGCTCAACCCAAAATATCATTTAAGATGTCAAAATAGAGTAAATATGGCTGAGTTATGAAAACAGTAGAATATAACACGACTAAGTACAAATATAAAGTCAAAGCAATGAGGAAATAGTATTAATAATCCCCTAAGGGTCCAAACAGTTGGCACGAGGCCCAAATATGACATTTAGCCCAAAACATGATGATAGCAAATAATTTTCAATCAAATACGCGGTAAAACAATCATGCATGATGGACTAAGTCACAATTCCCAACGGTGCACGACCCCACGCTCGTCATCTAGCGTGTGCGTCACCTCAAAATAGCACAACGATGTGAAATCCGAGGTTTCATACCCTCAGGACAATATTTACAATCATTACTCACCTCTATCCGGTCCGAACTCTAGCCCGCAATGCCTTTGCCTCTCGAATCGGTCTCCGAATGCTCCAAATCTAACCAAAATCAGTACATAACCATCAAAATATTCTAAGGAAATAAAGCCAACTCGAAAGTAATCAAATTACAATATAAATTCCGAAATTAGCCAAACCCTACCCCGAGCACACATCTTAGAATCCGATAAAAATTACATCAATAAACTCCTTATCACTCCCTGAGTTCATTCATCATTCACATCAAAAGTACTAAAATCCTACCACAAATGACCCCTCAAACCCTTACTCAAAGGTCTCCAATCTCAAACCCTAATTCCCAATTTTTAACCTTTAATTTTCATAAAATTTTAGGACAAATCAGTGAAATAACACCATAGAAATGAGTTTAGGGTCCAAAAACCTTACCTCTATGAAATCCCTCTTCAAATAGCTCCCTCAAGCTCAAACTCGTATGAAGATGATGAAGAATAACTCAAAAATCGCGAAGGAAATCTTTTATACTTTCTTACCTAGGCTTTTCGCACCTACGGTCCCATTACCGCTTCTGCGGTCTTGACTACCGCACCTGCGGTTTTCACTTAAATGCCCAAAGTCGCATCTGCGATAAGATATCCGCACCTGCGCTATCGTAGGTGTGCTCACCTAGCCACTTTTGCGGTTCCAGCTCCCCATGGTCCATTCTGCTTCTGCGACTTGCTTCCGCATATGCGGGGGTAGCACATGCAGCCTCCCAACCGCAAATGCAGTTATGACAGTAGCCTAAAACTTCATTTGCAAACTCCCAACTCCTAACTTTCCGTCAACCATCCTAAATCACCCGAGGCCCGTGGGACCTCAACCAAAAGCACAAACGAGTCATACACTACAATCCAAACTTATACCAATCTTCGAAATACCTCAAACAACATCGAATCAACCAAATCACCTTGAATTCAAGCCTAAGGTTCCAAAATCTTTCGAATTCCGCTTTCGATCAAAAAGTTTATTAAACCACGTCCAAATGACCTGAAATTTTGTACATACATCCCAAATGACACCACAGAGCTACTGCAACTTCCGAAATTCCATTCCGACCCCTTTATCAAAATCTCACATATCCACCGGAAACGACAAAATTTCAATTTCGCCAATTCAAGCCTAAATCTACTACGGACCTCCAACACACGTTCCGATCACAATCCTAAGTCCCAAATCATCTCCTGAAGCTATCCGAACCATCGAAATTCTCATCCAAGCCCTTTTTCACATAAGTCAACATTTGGTTGACTTTTCTAACTTAAGCTTACTCAAGAGAGATTAAGTGTCTCAAACCTTACCAAAACTATTTCGGATTCGAATCAACTTACCCGATGCCACAAAACACGGATAAACAAAGCATAAAGAAGCAAAATTGGAGAAAACATAGTGGTAACTCATGAAATGACCGGTCGGGTCATTACATAAAGGAAGAAGAAAAAATATCCACATTAAGGTAAGTGGAAGTCTCGCAGTTGACCACTTGACAATTTATGATAAAGTTAGTAAGGTTAGTATTATTTCTTTTTTAATTTAAATTTTAAAAACATAAATTATATATTATGTGTTGTTAATAATTAGTTACTCTTTTTGATTTGAATTTATAGAGCCTTTGACTATATATATATATATATATATATATATATATATATATATATATATATATATATCATGGGAACCCATGACTATACATAATTTCATCCGACGATATTCTTCTACTAATAATGAATTCAACTTTTATGCTAATGAAGACGTTATTGCAGAAATTGAGGAAGGAGATGGGCCTTCTGATATTCCTTTAGAAATGCAAGGATTTTCTTCTGCTAATATGGAGGCATTGTGTGATAGAAATAGAGATGAAATTGTTGAGAAATATTATCATGTGTGAGAGACTTTACTTATTATTTCATGGTGGATTATCAATATATAGTAATTAGTGGCATAGACTTCTAATTTATACTAAATGATATATTTTGATTATTTAAATTATCATTAACAATAAGTAATTATACTAGATATATTACATGCTTTTGTATAACATATATGTAAAATTGATTTAAATTTTTAATATGTTTGTTTACTCTATAATTTATATTTTAATTAAATAAAATAAAAAATAATAAAAGTCTGTTAAGATGAATATTTAAGTTATTTTTCTCTTTAAAAGAATTATAAGATCTTGGTACTATTCTTTTTGGTAATTTGGCACTCAAAAGTACTTTTTAGAAACATTGGCCAGATACAATTTGCTTGCCAAATGTTTCAAAAAGTACTTCTTAAATAAATTGGCCAAACACAAATAATTTTTTTCAAAAGTACTTCTGAAATAAGTACTTTCAATAAGCAGATTTTGATAGTTTGGCCATGTGATGACCCAGCCAGTCGTCTCATGAGTTACCACTCTGTTTCCCCCCATTTTCTGCTTCTTTATGCTTCGTTATTCGTGTTTTGTGGTATCAGGTTGGTCGGATCGAGTCCGGAGTGATTTTGATAAGGTTTGAGACACTTAGTCTCTTTTAAGAAGGTTTAAGTTGGAAAAGTCAACTGGATGTTGACTTATGTGTTAGAGGACTCGGATGTGAGTTCCGATGGTTCGGTTAGCTTCGGTAGGTGATTTATGACTTAGGAGTGTGATCGAAATGGGTTTTGGAGGTCCGGAGTAGAATTAGGCTTGATTTGGCGAAGTTGATATTTTGGCGATTTCAGGTTGTTAGGTGAGATTTTGATATAAGAGCCGGAAAGGAATTCCGAGGGTTGCAGTAGCTTCGTTGTGTCATTTGGGATGTGTGTGCAAAATTTCAGGTCATTCGGACGTGGTTTGGTTTGGTTTTTGATCAAAAGCGTATTTCGGAAGATTTTAGAAAACTTATGCTTGAATCAGATGTGTTTTGGGTGATTTGGTATTGTTTGAGGTGTTTTTATGATTAGAACAAATTTGAATAAGGTTTTAAGATGTGTTGGTGCTTTTGGTTGAGGTCCTGGGGTCTCGGGTGAGTTTCGGGTGGTCATTCGGACCATTTTTGGAGTTTGAAAGTTGCAGAAATAGCAAGTTCAGTGTTGCAGAGAATTATCCCTTTGCGTTCGCGAGTGGGGCCTCGCGTTCACGTAGAAGGAGTTGAGGAAGGCCAGATTTAAGCCTTCGCGTTCGCGTGAGAGGCTTCGCATTCGCGGAATGCTGGGGAGCTGTGCATCGCGTTCGCGAGAGGGCACTCGCAATCGCATAGAGGAGTTTGGGTCTGAGGGGTCCAAGGTGAATTGTTCATCGCGTTCGCGTAAGGGAGCCCGTGTTCGCGAAGGTGTAGGTGGAAAGTGCATTGCGTTAGCGTAAGGCAAAATTTGGTCAACGCAAGTTTGTGCTTTGCAAATGCGTGGGTTTGACCGCGTTCGCGAAGAAGGAGGGTCAGACCTAGGCAGAATGTTTTTAATTCATTTCATCCGCGATTTTGGGGCTCATTTCCTCCATAGTTGGTCTTTTTGAGAGCTCTTTGAAGGAGATTAAAGAGGTATTCAAGGGGAAACGATTGGAGGTAAGAATTTCGGACCTAAAACTCGATTCTATTGTGAAATCCACCTTGAAATTCATGGAAACTTAAGCAAAAAATGGAAGAACTGGGGCTTGGGATTTTGGACTTTTGATTGGGGATTTGGAGGACCATTTGGGGTCGGATTTGAGAACTTTTGATATGTAAGAACTCGTGGAGAGATAAAGAACCCGTTGATGTGAAAATTTCTGAGTTTCGAGAAGTGGGCCCGGGGCTCAGGTTTTGCTAATTTCGGGATTTTTGGTATTTTTCTATTGTTTTCGCTTGGGCTTTATTCCCTTAGCATATTGTGAAGTATTCGTTCTGATTTTGGATAGATTCGACGTGCGTGGAGACCGATTTGAGGGGCAAAGGCGTCGCGAGCTAGAGTTTTAGCCGGTTCGGTGAGTAATGATTGTGAATGATGCTGTGAGGGTTTGAAACCCAGATTTGCACATCGTAGTTCTATATTGAGGTGAGACACGCGCTTGATGATGAGCGTGGGGTCGTTTACTAAAGGGGATTGTGACTTGGTCCGTCCCGATTGATGATTTTACCGCGTATTTGACTGAAACTTATTCGTTATCATCATGACTTGGGCTGAATGCCTATTTGGGCTTTGTGCCAACTATTTGAATGCAATAGTAATCGAGATCGATCCGCGCTTTAAATACCTTAAAGGGGTGGGAAGAGTAGATATGGATAATGACCACACAATAATGTCACATGTAGCCTCTCATTGAGGAGTGATTACCGGGCATTGTGTGGGGTGATCCATATTTTTAATAAACCTATGACTCCCATCCCTTTATACTTTATTTCTTTTAGCATTTCAGCTTCTTCTTTTAAAAATCAGCTTTTCTAATTGTTCTTTTAAACTTTGTTTACTTTCAAACCATTATGTGTTAAAATCCCCTCTTATTTGAGTCTTATCTGCTTATATGTTAAATGCACTCTAAATTCACAATAATCGTTTGGCCGGGAGCCACACTAGTGAATTCTGAGGGGTGCCTAACACCTTCCCCTTAGAATAATTTCAAGCCCTTACCCTATCTCTGGTTATTCAAAGCAAACTCTTTTGGTGTCTTAATGGCCCTAATTATTAAGTGGCGACTCTTCAAACGCAAACCCAATTCCCAAAAGGAATGAGTTGTCTTTCCAAATGTCATAAACCCGATTTCGCGAGAAAAAGGGGGCGCGACAATCGTAGTGCTATATTGAGGTGAGACACGCACTTGATGATGAGCATGGGGTCGTTTACTATATGGGATTGTGACTTGGTCCGTCCCGATTGATAATTTTATCGGGTATTTGACTGAAACTTATTCGTTATCATCATGACTTGGGCTGGATGCCATATTTGGGCTTCGTGCCAACTATTTGAACCCTTTGGAGATTTTCATTACTATTTCCTTACTGTTTTGACTTATTATTTGAACTCAGTCATGATAATTTCCAATGTTTTACTATTCAGCCATTCTTTCTCAGTTTTAAGACTTAAATGATATTTTAAATGATATTTGGGCTGAAAAAACTGTTTTACTATTGCCGAGGGGTTTGTGATGATTTTTGGACTAAGTAAGGTCGAGGGCCTATATTGTGAGGAATATTGATACTAATTTAAGGCCAAGGGCATGATATATATACACGCCACGAGGTGGCTTGATTGATATGAGGCCGAGGACCTAGATTTGATGCCACGAGATGGCTTGTTATGGCGCTTGGGCCGTAAGGGGCCCCTCCCGGAGTCTGTACACCCCCAGTGAGCGCGGGTACCCATTGTGATGTGAGATTGAGCCCGAGGGTCTAGTACTATTCTGAGATGTTGCCCGAGGGGCGGAAATTGTTGATACTGCGCCCGAGGGGCGAACTTCTATTTGTTTACTTACCTGTCATTTACTTGTTTTACTTGTTGAAAAAGAGATTTTTACTTGACTCTTCACTGTTTACTGTTTTAAGTGATTTTACTACTTCAATATAGATTGCCTTGTGTTTTTACGTTTTTCTTACTTTCAGTCATTATTTATATTTGTTACTTACTGGGTCGGAGTACTCACATTACTCCCTGCACCATGTGTGCAGATTCAGGCATTGTTGGTTCCGCTCCGGAGTGCTGATTCCTCCAGTCCAGGCGGTGATTCAAAGACTACGAGGTAGCTGGTGACGTCTGCAGCCCCCGTGTCACCCTTATCTTATTGTTTCCATGTTCTTCAAATAGTTGTACCCGATATTGTATTTAATAGACTTGTATCAGGATTCATAGTTGCTCATGACTCGTGACACCCCGATTAGGGTTGTGTCGGGTTGGTTATTCCACACCTTTATCGATATTTTCCGCTGTTTAGTATCATTTAATCATGCTTATATTGTTTTCATGTTAATTAACTTCTTAAAATGAGAATTTGGTTAAATTGGCTAGCCTTCTCTTCACGAGAGGCGCCATCACGATCGGGTTCGGGGTTAGGGTCGTGACAAGTTGGTATTAGAGCCTAGGTTACATAGGTCTCACGAGTCATGAGCAGGTTTAGTAGAGTCTCGCGGATCGGTACGGAGACGTCTATATTTATCCTCGAGAGGCTGCAGAACCTTTAGGAAAAACTTCATATTCTTGAAATTCTTGTCGTGCGAACTTGTTGGTCCGAGTACTAAACTTCTGTTATTTTATTCCCTCAGAGATGGTGAGGACACGAGCTACCGGACGGGGTGGACGACTACCAGTGCCACCAGCTGAGGCCACCAGAGGCCATGGATGCAGTCGTGGTCGTGGCAGAGGTAGAGCAATGAAGGCAACACCTGTAGATCCACCAGTTGCCCTAGCTCAGGATCAGGCTCCAGCTATGGATGCTCCAAAAGCACCAGTTCAGGCACCAGCTATGCCCATCGTGATTTTGGGTCTTCAGGAGGCCTTGACACAGATCTTATAAGTTTGCACTATCCTGGCTCAGGCAGTTTCAGCCACCACAGCCACAACTACTTCACAGGCCGGGGGAGGAAATCAGACCCCCACTGCTCACACACCTGAGAAGGTAGTGCAGGGACTCCAGATGCCGGGGGTACCTCCAGCCCAGCCGGTTGCCCAGCTTAGGAGTTTTTTGTGCCAGTTATGCCAGATGATGAGCAGCGTCGACTTGAGAGGTTTGGTAGACTCCAGCCTCCGACATTCAGCGGAGCAGAGGGCGAGGATGCCCAGGGTTTCTTGGATAACTGCCAGCGGATGCTTCTTATAGTAGGTATTCTTGAGTCTAGTGGTGTGACATTTACCACCTTTCAGTTTTCTGGGGCTGCCTTCTCTTGGTGGGAGGCATATGAGAGGCGTATGCCTATTGGTGCAGAGCCTCTTACTTGGCAGCAGTTCTCCGTCCTCTTCTTGGAGAAGTATGTGCTGCAGTCCTATAGAGAGGATCTGCGTAAACAGTTCGAGTGGTTGCGATAGGGGTATATGACTGTGTCACAGTATGAGTCGAGGTTTTCTGAGTTGGCTCGTCATGCCATCTGGTTGGTGCTGACAGATCGAGAGAGGATCATGAGATTTGTTGATGGTCTTACTTATCAGCTCCGTATTCTTATGACCCGGGAGAGGGTATTTGGTGCTACGTTCAAGGAGGTGGTTGATATCGCCCGTGAGATTGAGTCAGTTTGTCGGCAGGAGCGAGAGGAGAGGGAGGCCAAGAGGCCTCGAGGATCGAGTAGTTATAGTGGTGCTCCTTTGAGGGGCCAGTTTCAACATGATAGAGGACGTTCATTCAGGCCTGCTCAGTCAGCTCACCCAGGTTATTGCGGGGCATCTTCAGGTCATGGTTACTAGGGATCTCGGTAGGGCCAGTCATCACTCAATGCCCTCCCAGCTTAGAGTTCATCTCGTGCCCCATTAGCTCAGGGCTCTTCTATGCCGAGTTTATCTGCTAGTCACTCTGGTGCGAGGGGTTCCCTTCAGTCCCCTTCTCCAGCACCTGGGAGTTGTTATGAGTGTGGCGAGATGGGCCACATGTGAAGGAAATATCCTCGTCGGGTTGCTAGTTCATCCCAGCAGAGGGGCCAGTCATCGGCTTCAGCGTCAGTCTCTTCATCACCACCCACTCATCCAGCTAAGGGTGGAGGTCAGTCAACCAGGGTTCGCCCTAGAAGGGGAGGTCGATCAAGTGGTGGCCAGACTCATTTCTATGCTATCCAAGGCAGGCCAGATGCTATTGCTTCAGCTGCTATCATTACAGGTATTGTTTCAGTCTGCCACAAAGATGCCTTTGTATTATTTGATCCTTGTTCCACCTTTTCTTATGTGTCCTCGTATTTTGCTCATTATTTGGGTACACTCCGAGAGTTTCTTGCTTTACCTGTTCATGTATCTACCCTGATGGGCGATACTGTTGTTGTAGACTGTGTGTACCGGTCATGTGTGGTGACTATTGGGGGTCTAGAGACCCGAGTAGATCTATTGCTATTGAGCATGGTGGATTTTGATGTCATTTTGGGCATGGACTGGTTATCTCCGTGTCGTGCTATTCTGGACTATCATGCTAAGATAATCACTTTGGCTATGCGGGGTGTGCCGCGGATCGAGTGGCATGGTGTGACTGATCATGTTCCTAGTAGAGTGATCTCTTTCTTGAAAGCCCAGCATATGGTTGGGAAGGGCTGCCTTTCATATCTAGCATTTGTGAGGGATGTCGGAGCTGAGATTCCTAGTATTGATTCTGTCCCAGTTGTGAGGGATTTTCCTGATATGTTTCCTGCAGACCTGTCGGGCATGCCACCGGACAGGGACATTGATTTTGGTATTGACCTGGTGCCGGTCACTCAGCCCATTTCTATTCTGCCATATCGTATGACACCAGCAGAGTTGAAGGAATTGAAAGAGCAGCTTCAGAAACTCCTAGATAAGGGGTTCATTCGGCCTAGTGTGTCACCTTGGGGTGAGCCGATTCATTTTGTGAAGAAGAAGGATGACACAATAAGAATATGCATTGATTATAGGCAATTAAACAAGGTAACAATTAAGAACAAGTATCCTTTGCCTCGCATTGATGATTTATTTGACAAGTTTCAGGGAGCGAGAGTGTTCTCCAAGATTGATCTCCGTTTGGGTTATCACCAGTTGAAGATCAGGGATTCACATATTCTTAAGACAACTTTCAGGACCCGATATGGTCATTGCGAGTTCTTCGTGATATTTTTTGGGCTGACTAATGCCCTAACAACATTCATACATTTGATGAACAGCGTGTTCCGGCCTTATCTCGATTCATTTGTCATAGTCTTCATTGATGATATTCTGGTGTATTTGCGTAGTTAGGAGGAGCACGCGGAGTATTTGAGAGTTGTGTTGCAGAGATTGAGGGAGGAGAAACTTTATGCAAAATTTTCCAAGTGTGAGTTTTAGCTCAGTTCAGTGTCCTTCTTGGGGCATGTGGTATCCAACGAGGGTATTCAGGTTGATCTGAAGAAGATAGAGGCAGTTCATTGTCAGTCTAGGCTGTCCTCAGCCACAGAGATTCGCAGCTTTCTTGGTTTGGCAGGCTATTATCGCCGTTTTTTTAGGGATTCTCATCTATCGCATCACCCTTGACCAAGTTGACTCAGAAGGGTGCTCCATTTGTATGGTCGAACAAGTGTGAGGAGAGCTTTCAAAAGCTCAAGACAGCTTTGACCACAACTCCAGTATTGGTTTTGCCATCAGCTTCAGGTTCATATACCATGTATTGTGATGATTCGAGAGTTGGGATTGGTTGTGTATTGATTCAGGAGGGTAGAGTTATTGCTTATGCTTCTCGTCAGTTAAAACCCCGTAAGAAGAACTACCCCGTTCATGATTTGGAGTTGGCTGCCATAGTTCACGCATTGAAGATTTAGAGGCATTACTTGTATGGCGTATCTTATGAGGTGTTCACTGATCATCGCAGTCTTCAACATTTGTTCAAGCAAAAGGATCTTAATTTGAGGCAGCGCAGATGGTTGGAGTTGCTTAAGGATTATGATATCACTATATTGTATCATCCGGGAAAGGCCAATGTAGTGGCCGATGCGTTGAGCCGAAAGGCAGTGAGTATGGGGAGTTTGGCATATATTCCAGTTGGGGAGAGACCTCTTGCAGTTGTTGTTCAGGCCTTGGCCAATCGGTTCGTGAGGTTAGATATTTCTGAGCCCAGCCGGGTGTTGGCTTGTGTGGTTTCTCGGTCTTCCTTATATGATCACATCATAGAGCGCTAGTATGATGATCCGCATTTTCTTGTCCTTAGGGATAGAGTTCAGCATGATGATGCCAGAGATATGACCATCGGTGATGATGGGGTGTTGAGGATGTAGGGACGAATTTGTGTGCCCAATGTGGATGGACTTCGGGAGTTGATTCTGGAGGAGGCCCATAGCTCGCGGTATTCCATTCATCCGGGTGCCGTGAATATGTATCAAGATTTGAGGCAGCACTATTGGTGGAGAATAATGAAGAAAGATATTGTGGGATTTGTAGCTCGGTGTATCAATTGTCAGCAGGTGAAATATGAGCATCAGAGACTAGGTGGCTTGCTTCAGCAGATGGTTATTCCTGAGTGGAAGTGGGAGAGGATCACTATGGACTTTGTTGTTGGACTTCCACAGACTTTGAAGAAGTTCGATGCTATTTGGGTGATTGTGGATCAGCTGACCAAGTCCGCACACTTCATTCCTGTGTGTACTACCTATTCTTCAAAGCGGTTGGTAGGGATGTATATCCGGGAGATTGTTCGGTTTCATGGTGTTCCGGTTTCCATCATTTCAGATAGAGGTACTCAGTTTACTTCGCAATTTTGGAGAGCCGTGCAGAGAGAGTTGGGTACTCAGGTGGATTTGAGCTCAGCTTTTCATCCTCAGATGCACGGGCAGTCTGAACGTACTACTCAAATATTGGAGGACATGTTGCGTGCTAGTGTCATTGATTTCGGAGGATCATGGGATGAGTTTCTACTGCTTGCAAAGTTTGCTTCTAACAATAACTACTAGTCGAGTATTCAGATGGATCCATATGAGGCTTTGTATGGGAGGCGGTGTAGATCTCCAGTTGGTTGGTTCGAGCCCGGCGAGGCTAGGCTATTAGGGACTGATTTGGTTCAAGATGCTTTAGAGAAGGTGAAGGTGATTCAGGAGAGGCTTCGTACAGCGCAGTCGAGGCAAAAGAGTTATGCTGATAGGAAAGTTCGAGATGTGTCCTACATGGTTGGAGAGAAGGTTCTGTTGAAGGTTTCACCCATGAAGGGAGTTATGATATTTAGGAAGAAAGAGAAATTGATTCCTCGGTTCATTGGGCCTTTTGAGGTGCTTCGGAGGGTTGGGGAGGTGGCTTTTGAGCTTGCTTTGCCACCCAGCTTGTCGAGTGTGCATCCAGTATTTCATGTTTCTATGCTTCGAAAGTATATTGGGGATCTGTCTCATGTTTTGGATTTCAGCACGGTTCAGTTGGATGCTGATTTGACCTTTGATGTGGAGCCAGTAGATATTTTGGGTCGTCAGGTTCGGAAATTGAGGTCAAAGGATATAGCTTCAGTGAAAGTGTAGTGGAGAGGTCGGCCCGAGGAGGAGGCTACCTGGGAGACCGAGCAGGAGATGCAGAGCAGATATACTCACCTATTTGAGGCTTCAGGTATGTTTTTTGACTCGTTCGAGGACGAACATTTATTTAAGTTAGGGAGGATGTGACGACCCGACCAGTCGTCTCATGATTTACCACTCCGTTTCCCCCCTATTTTTGCTTCTTTATGCTTCGTTATCCGTGTTTTGGGTTGGTCGGATCGAGTCCGAAGTGATTTTGATAAGGTTTGAGACACTTAGTCTCTTTTAAGAAGGTTTAAGTTGGAAAAGTCAACCGGATGTTGAGTTATATGTTGGAGGGCTTGGATGTGAGTTCCAATGGTTCCATTAGATTCGGGAGGTGATGTATGACTTAGGAGTGTGATTAGAATGGGTTTTGGAGGTCCGGAGTAGAATTAGTCTTGAATTGGCGAAGTTGATATTTTTGCGATTTCCGGTTGTTAGGTGAGATTTTGATATAAGGGTCAGAAAGGAATTCCAAGAGTTGCAGTAGCTTCATTGTGTCATTTGGGATGTGTGTGCAAAATTTCAGGTCATTCAGACGTGGTTTGGTTGGGTTTTTTATCGAAAGCATATTTCGGAAGATGTTAGAAAACTTAGGCTTGAATCCGATGTGTTTTGGGTGATTTGGTATTGTTTGAGGTGTTTTGATGATTGGAACAAGTTTGAATAAGGTTTTAAGATGTGTTGGTGCTTTTGGTTGAGGTCCTGGCGGCCTCGGGTGAGTTTCGGGTGGTCATTCGGACCATTTTTGGAATTTGAAAGTTGCAGGAATAACAGGTTCAGTGTTGCAGAGAATTATCCCTCCGCGTTCGCGAGTGGGGCCTCGCGTTCGTTCAGAAGGAGTTGAGGAAGGCCAAATTTAAGACTTCGCATTCGCGTGAGAGGCTTCTCGTACGCGGAAGGCTGTGGAGCTGTGCATCGCGTTCGCTAGAGGGCACTCACGATCGTGTAGAGGAGTTTGGGTCTGAGAGGTCCAAGGTGAATTGTTCATCGCGTTCGCGTAAGGGAGCCCGCATTCGCGAAGGTGTAGATGGAAGGTGCATCGCGTAAGGCAAATTTTGGTCAACGCGAGTTTGTGCTTCGCGAACACGTGGGTTTGATCGAGTTCGCAAAGAAAGAGGGTCAGACCTGGGCAGAATGTTTTTAATTCATTTCATCCGCGATTTTGGGGCTCATTTCCTCTATAGTTGGTCTTTTTGAGAGCTTTTTGAAGGAGATTGAAGAGGGATTCAAGGGGAAATGATTGGAGGTAATAATTTCGAACCTAAAACTCGATTCTATTGTGAAATCCACCTAGAAATTCATGGAAACTTAAGCTAAAAATGGAAGAACTAGGGCTTGGGATATAGACTTTTGATTGGGGATTTGAAGGACCATTTGGGGTCGGATTTGAGAACTTTTGATATGTATGAACTCGTGGGGAGATAAGGAACCCGTTGATGTGAAAATGTTTGAGTTTCGAGAAGTGGGCCTGGGGCTCGGGTTTTGCTAATTTCGGGATTTTTGGTATTTTTCGATTATTTTCGCTTGGGCTTTATTCCCTTAGCATATTGTGACATATTCGTTTTGATTTTGGATAGATTCGACGCACATGGAGGCTAATTCGAGGGGAAAAGGCGTCACAAGCTAGAGTTTTATCTCGTTCGAGGTGAGTAATGATTGTAAATGAGGCTCTGAGGGTTTGAAACCCTGGATTTGCACATCGTTGTTGATACCCAATTTTTCTCTGTATATTTTTAATATGCAAAATAATTTCAAAATAGCATGTATATGTATATACAAGTATGGCCTCATGTTTTATTATTTTTCCTAAATTTTTAAATCAATTTATTGCCTTATTTTATCACGAAAAACCCAATAATTATCCCCGAAATTATTATTTTTGGTGATTCATTTATTGAATTCTCATATTTATACTAAAATATAGCTAACATAAATTTTGCATATTTTTACAAATTTATTAATTATTTTTAAAACTAAATTGCATATAATTGCAATATTGGCCTCTTTTAAGATTTAATTGTAATTATATTTATAAAATTGACTCCAATATTTTTCATTTGATAATTATGTATTATTAATCATTTTAGTGCCTTTAATTTATTTCTAGAAATTATTTTACTATTTTTTAAAATCAAACAAGGGAAAAGTGGCTATTTAAATACTAGCCCGGTTTATTTCAATTATAGCCCTAAATCAACCCCTAATTAAACCCAACCTGCGGCCCAATTACCTTGACCCAAATACTAATCTACCCGACCCACTACCCTTTTAAAAATGACTCGCCCAGATCCCCTACCTACCCATTCAATCCAGGCCGTTGATTAAAATGATCAACGACCACCCTTAACCCTTTCCTAAATTAATCCCGACCTACCCTCAAACCCTAGTCATTTTTCACCTGCAGCCGCCCTTGAATTCCCCCTTCTCCCAATTCTCTCTCAAGCTCCTCTCAAACCCTAGCCACCTCCCTCCGCTTCCACCCTAAAATCGCCTGAATCCATGGCTTCCAAAGCCATTAAAGGCATGTATCTGCCACCTATGACTCCTACATGCTCGAGTACTATGGTTTCAAGGCCAAACCTTAAGAAGCTTTGTCCAGACCATGGAGGACTTCAGTTCTATGGCTGTCTCCGACCTTGCTCCGGCCAGCCATGGCTATTCAAGCCTGATCTTGACTTCTTCTACTTAGATCGATGAGTTTCCGAGCCTTTGTCACCATTTGGGGTTCTTCTGAAACCCTAACCTTCGGGGTTCTTCCGATTCTTTTAGATCCGTTTTAGATCTGTGTTTTCCCTATACTTTTAGACGTTTTCTCGAGATTTCTTTCAAAGCTCTGCCTTCAAAACCTCTTTTACCTTTTTCCGATTTAGGGTTCTGTTAAGTCATTTCGAGGTTTTTTCCGATTTTAACGTGTTCTACTATGTTTCTTTATGTTGTTCTTCTACTGGAGTGTGCATGTTAAAAGTCTTAGTCCTCTTTGAGATTTTTGAATTTATGTGTTAGTATGCTTTTCCTGATTTACTTGTTTTCATCTCTATACTCGAGTAATGGTAAAAACCCTAGATTTTGGGGTTCATTCGAGTTTCGAGATTATTTGCTATGTAATTTACCTGTTAATCATGCCCTGAATTCGATGGGTTTCGAAACCCTAATTCCTTTGGACCTATTCGAGTTTCTGGAGTTGCTTCATCTGTTGCTCGATTGAATTTCTAAATCCTTTGTTTCTTTATGTGATTTTGACTTCCTGCTAAACTCTTCTATACTTGGTTAACCGAGTCTTTCAAAGATTCTTCCCTTAATTAAACCCCTATGTATTTACCCCTAATTGTCTACTTTGCACAAGATGTTTACTTGATCTCTTTCCTTAAATGATTTTTGTCCATCACCGTTTAAGTATAAACTCCTTAATTAAAGGAAGTTCTTATACTGATTGATTTAAATTGGTACACAGTTCCATAATTATTTTCTTGCCTTATTTTCTGCCTATTTTCATGCTATAAATACCTACCTTTCTCATTAACACAGACACACACGAACACTTTTAGTTTTCTGAACTCACACTCATATTCAAAAAGCATTCTCTCTTGTTACTTGTACTATGACCTATTTTTCAAGTCCTGCTACCTGCGTTTACTATATCTTTCTTCTTTGAACTGGTATATCCTGATTAAGATTCCAGCATCACAACAATGTGTTTACTTAATACCTTTACTTGCATATCTTCCTACTGCTTGTGTTTAGTTCAGTGTTTACTTTAGCATGCCATAATTTCCTTCTATTATGAATCCCAAACCCCCTACCCCAATGTGTTCGATGCTTAGGGTTTGTTTGAGGCATGACAGTACTGAATATTACTACCCTTGACTCAAGCTTGATCCCTGGGATCCTAACCTCTATGACTCTCTGCTATTGTATGGTCTGGTAGGCTTATAGGTTTGCCAGCATCTTCTATTGCTGTGCACGCCCAAAGCTTACCCTTGCCTAAGCATAGGCTTTTTGCAACTTCCCTACCCCCTGAGCCCCTTTGTATGAAGTTATCAACTTGTTTGTGGCTGTTTCCCTCTCCTTTATTCCCTCTGAACTCTATTTCTCCACTTGCACTCTCTCTTAGACTTTAAGTTCTGGCCCCCTCTTGTGAGCCTTGCCTTGGGACCCATTGAGCTCCCTCTGAACTTGGACACTTGAGGACTGACCCTTCCACACTACACTTATCCCCATTTTGATAATACAATTTGGGTGTGAGCACTGCCCGGAGTCCCATTGAGGCTCTTAGGAAACTCTGACATTCTCAAATTGGAGAAAGGCTTCGGATCAATGGTCTTTTGAGTTGGTCTATCTCATAACTCAGAGAGGAAGTCAAGAATCAGGCTTCCTCTGGTTGTACTCTCTTTTTTACTTTTTTTGATGTAATTTTGTTCATTTTGGCTTGTAATAAGTTGTAATAAACACTTGGGGTTGGCTAGTGAAAAAAAGTGTGGGTAACTATGCATGCAAAGGGTAGAAATCATGCCTATAAGTCTGTTCTAATTCTGCATATTCAAACTTCATATAGAAATCATGCCTATAGGTCTATTCTAATTCTGCATATGCAAACTTCATATAGAAATCATGCCTATAGATCTATTCTAATTCTGCGTATTCAACTGCATCTAGATATTATGCCTATAGGTTTAAAACAAATTCCTGCACTTAGATACTATGATTATAGGTTTAAAATGAATTTCTACATTGGATACTATGTCATACGGATTTTTCTGCATTTCGACACCAAGTCAATAAGGTTTAAAATCAACAATGTATAGAAAGCATGCCTATAAGAGTTTCTGAACGAATCTGATTCGCTTAACTCAATGTTAGATCTAAAAAATCAGTAATAATGGATACTATCAGTTGCAGAACTTGTAATCAATTCGTTTAAATTCTACCTCTCGTTTGATAATCTGAGTCCCTCACTTAACTAGTTTAACAAGTATGCATATAGGATTTCAAATAATTCGTTTCGAGTTTTAATGTCTTATTACCTCCTGAATCCAGTAGATACCATGCCTATAGGATCCTCGTATGAACACTTAGGCAAGTCTTAGGGTAATAACTATAAACTGAATCTATTTCTATTAATTATTACAACCAGCAGGCATGCCTAATTCGGACTTCTTATCTGAGTTATGAAATAAACCAATCTGCCTCAATATTTAAAATCCTTCGTCTTTAATTTTTTAATCAGACCTTAAACAGTATGTGAAAGTCATGCTAATTATATGCTTTTCTGTTTAAGGAGGTATACCTGAGCCTTTGTTTGTTCACGTGCTTTTCCCCATAATATGCAATATGTGTTTTGTATGTCGCCTTAGCGTTTTTACCCTTTGAAACCTCAAATAAGCCTAATATCCCTCCCTTTTAGGATTAGTAGTCCTAAGTGCCTCCGAGACTGATAGGAGTGGGATGGGTAATAACATGCAATAAGTAATCAAGACCGATCCGCGCTTTAAATACCTTAACGGGTAGGAAGGGTAGATATGGATATGATGACCACGCGATAATGTCATGTGTAGCCCCTCATTGAGGAGTGATTACTGGACATTGTGTGGGGTGATCTATATTTTTAATAAACCTAGGACTCCCCTCCCTTTATTCTTTATTTCTTTTTTTGCATTTAAGCTCTTTCTTTTAAAAATCAGCTTTTCTAATTGTTCTTTCAAACTTTGTTTACTTTCAAACCATTATGTGTTAAAATCTCATCTTATTTGAGCCTTATCTGCTTATATGTTAAATGCATTCTAAATTCACAATAATTGTCTTGCCGGGAACCACACTAGTAGATTCTGAGGGGTGCCTAACACCTTCCCCTTAGAATAATTTCAAGCCCTTATCCTATCTCTGGTTATTCAAATCAAACTCTTTTGGTGTCCTAATGTACCCTAATCATTAGGTGGCGACTCTTCAAATGCAAACCCAATTCCCAAAAGGAATGAGTTATCCTTCCAAATGTCATAAACCCGATTTCGTGAGAAAAAAGGGCGCGATGGCATAGCGACTCTGCTGTGGATCATTTAGGCTTTTACCATGTTAGACTATTATTGTGACTTTATGCCTCTTTATGTGCAATTACTTGTTTAATTCCTTTAAGCATTCAATTCACTTTTCAACTACAAAACTAACTTGTCTCTTGTTTCTTTCCTTTACTGCTTTCCTTTACTACTGCTTTAAATTATGAAACTGTTGTATTTACTGCTTTCTTAAACGTGCAAATACGTGACAACATGCCTTTACTTGTTGCATAATCATGCTCAATATCATACTCCACTCGTGCCAAAACAAATGCCATAGCAACACTTATAATGAGTGGTTGCGCTCTTCCGATATTATCACCCCTAAATCTGGAAAAAGGCATATTTGCGGTAAAACCAGTCGATCAACGGTGTAGTCGACGGTTCCGTGCCTTTTCCTCTTGAGTTGTCCGCTCAAGGTTACCAGTCTAAAACCCTATAGAAACTTTACTCTGTTTAACTGTGCATGTATCATGGTCAAACCTAGTCGAGTCAATTATGTTTTCTGCATAATGACACTTTAAGATAGCCTTGTCCAAAGTCCACTGGTATCCCCTAAACCCAAATGGACACTACCACGTTCTGTGCATTCATTTGGAGAACTAAATGCTTTTATACTAATTATTGATATTTAAATAGTTGAGTCTGGTGGGGGTAAGGGCCTAACCCTTTTGTCTTGCAGAAATATGAGGCACGAAGTCTCCAGATTCGGCATGGTCACTAACATCCACACAAAATTGCTAAGCTGGTGGGAGGATCTTCACTCCAGTGATCAGACTCTTATCCGAAAATATCTGGGAAATTTACCTTCCCTCTTGGAATTCCAACCCAACAACAAGATCATAGAAACTGCTACTCTATTTTGGGACTGTGATAGGTCCGTGTTCCACTTCGGGGATATTGAAATGACACCTTTGCTGGAAGAAATAGGAGGATTGGCCGGTATACCATGGGAAACTCCGGGTCTGCTAATGCCTGAGAACCGCAAGGGCAGGGGTTTCCTCAAAATGATGGGTCTAAAGAAGAATCCAGATTTGACATGTTTGAAAGAATCCTACATCCCTTTTGATTATTTGTACGAGAGGTACAGTCACAACAAATCCTACCGCACCTATCCTGACGAGTTTGCTCTCACCTCATTGGAGCATATTCACCGAAGGGTCTTTGTCTTCATGTTTTGCTTCTTGGGGATGATAGTGTTTCCGATGAAGAAAGCAAGGATCCATACCAGGTTGGCTATGGTAACTAAAACTCTAATGGAGGGAATTGGTGGACAACCATTTAGCATCGTTCCCATGATTATTGCGGAGATATACCGATCCTTGGAAAATTGTCAACAAGGAGCCAAACACTTCGAGGGCTGCAATTTGCTACTCCAGCTCTGGCTCATGGAGCATCTCCAAAAGGGTGAATACCGACAAGAGATTCAGCTAAGGGACTGGGATGATTATATTGCTTTCCATTATCCGAAGTGAATGAACTACATGCCCAACATGTTCGCCCAGCCAGAAGACGCCAAGGGATGGTTAGAGTTGTTTGAAAATCTAACTGAGGATCAAGTACAATGGATGTTCGAGTAGTTCCCTACTGAGGAGTTTATCGCCCGATCTAGGGATGCACCATTTTTGATACTAATTGTTCTGAGAGGAACATATCCTTACGTCCCTCTCCGGGTTATGAGTCAAGCTGGTAGGAAGCAGGTTGTACCCAGGGTCGATAAGATGAGTCATTTCCGGGCTGAATTTCAGGATGATGATAGCCCTTACAATTGCCAAGCCCAGCATATGTGGCACTGCAAAATCATCATGGAAAAGGATACCATCGAGCCAGATAGATACCACACCGGTTGTGCTCCCTACTATTCAAGCTGGTTGGAGGATATTCATAATGGTTTGGGTCAGCCCGAGTTTGTTCGAGGCCACAAGATCATAGATGAAAAGGTCGAGGCACATGTCAAATACAATCAACTGCGTAAGAGGATTCAGGAGTGTGAAAGCGAGCACCGTGAGATACAAGAAGCCAACCAAAAGCTGATTGAGGAGTGGAAAGACATGGCTGTCAGTGCTAATAAGCGACTGGGATACTTGGAGCGGGGCATAGTGGAGCTAGAAAGGAAATTTCTCGAAAGAATCGAGGATTGCTAGAATGCTGAAGGAAATGAGGGCGGACACCTAGCCAGAGCCTACCTATTGCTGGGACTTCACGAGCTAGGAAAGCTATTCGACGGAGCCAAAGATGCTGAGTCTGGGGAATGTCCTTCAGGGACCAAATATATAGGAGTTTTTCTCTTTTTGCTTTATGAAATATAATAAGGCCAATGACCATTAGTGACTTTTATTTCCTGTTATTTAGTGTCGATTTGGGATTCGTCTACTTTTTATCAATAAAATGAGGCATTTAGCATTCCAAGTTCTCCAAATTAATTTATCGCTAGGCCTACCTCGGGCACAAAGAGGTCCCCAAATTAGGACACGATTTACATTCTTGCATTATGTGTTTAAATA